>NC_072852.1:107889498-108533248 GCF_028858705.1 Grus americana
GGGTCGCTGTCTCGCTCCCCCACCATGTTGGTTCCAACACAAGTGTACATGCCGGCATCACTTTTTCTTGTATTGGAGATCATCAGCTTCCCACCACGTATCTGTTTCAAAACAAGGAATATATTTTTATCTTCGGATAAACAAAAGGTATCAGATAAAAAGCTACCTTCTCAGGCAGCAAGTTCCACAACTAAGGCATTTAAAAGTTTTGTTATGTAAATATATACATAGCTTTAAAATTATAATCCTAGATGCTTAAATATCTTTAAGCTGTTCTAGAACACATTTTGTCCTACTGACTGTTTTTAACTGCATTTCAGGTTTTTTTTCTTCGATTTTCATTAGATGCTTTACATTTCAAAGATTACATTTCTTCCTGCCTCTTTGGCAATGCAGAGTGCTTGTATTTCTTGCATGATGATATATAAAGCACTCTTGACATCTCTCTCAAAAAAAAGGCAATTTTACTTAGTTTTATTTAGTTCATTTTATTTTACTGATGTCTGAACACTTTCCTTGTTCACTGATTAAGACAGGTTTTCTGTTTTCCTTGATGCAAACAGACTGAATCTAGCCCAAACTGAGAATTCACCTGACTGCCATAAGACTTAACATTTTCCTGGCTACAAAGCATGCTTATAGAGTGAAAGAGAGGGGTAGTTGAAAGAAATAAAGTAAAAAAATTGGCAGTGTCAAAAGTGCTTCAGAATAAGCCAGGAATATAGCCAAATAAACTTGAGAGTCAGGGAATGATAACCAGTTCCCTGCCACTCTTCCTTCCTCTACTCTTGAGTAGACCCTAGCAAAGACAACCTGGCCCACAAATAGCAGCTAAGATTGTTTAGCTTGAAATACTTCCTTAGGCATTCAAAGCAACAAACAAGCTTTCTAATAGTGCTTCCATATTGAATAAGGTCAGCACTGAATGAGTTATATATCATTACATACAACATAAAACTTTACTAAAGGAATATTAATAGTGAAAAGCTAAGCATTTAAAAATTAGGAATGAAATATGTCCCCGCACCTTTAATTTATCCCATTTGCTTGCACATACCATGACATAACTTCTAATCACTTTAAGTTAGGTATTTCTGCTGGATCCTTTCCATTCAGTACATGGAATCAGCTGTCACAGAATTCAACCGGTGTTACTCATTTACTCAATATATATTCCTATTCAGGAACAATCAACTCTTTAGAGTATAACTTCAGACTTCATTTAGAATACACATCCAAATTACTACACTAAATACAACATTACCAATATCATCCTAAGCTGTTGTTTTTTTCTCACAGAGTACTTGTGTACCTCATAGATGTGACTGATTTTATCTTTAAAACACCCCTCTGATATAAGGTCTGATATTCTCATTTCACTGAAGTCAGATCTCATTTCAGTGAACTGAGATCTAGAAATGGTAAGGCCAAATTGGTCAGAGACATGCACTGAGTCCCCCATATAACAGAGCACCTTACATGACCAAATCTACAGCTCTAATGGACCTCTGTTACACTGGTTATACAAATCAAGCCTCAAGAAGTTCATGTTGGATACCCACACCAGAAGGAATAAACAACATTCCCCCCTTCATTTGGGAAAGCTCAGAGAGGTAAACTGCCATGAGTAATGATGAGTATCTATGGGAAAGGCTATAAAGATGTCAAGTTCTGCTGCACTCAGCTGTGGGGCTTCAGTGCAGGCCCTGTGCCTATAGACAACCACCTGAGTTGTACTCACACTGATTCGCTCTTCCTTGTCATCAATACGGACTTTATCTTTCTTCCAGAAGATGGTAGGCTCGGGGTGTCCACGAGGTGGCTGGCACTCCAATATGGCAGGCTCTCCAGCTGCTACCACAACATCTGTAGGGTTTTGGCGGAAGTCATCCCGTAGCACTAATGCAATAAATGAGGGAAAGAAGAAAAAAAATTACCAGAAGCAATGATATTGTAAGTTGGCAGAAAAAATATATATGCAGACACATAAATATTAAACAAACAAACAAACAAACAAAGTCTCAACCATTACTAGGTGATGACTTTGCATCTTATATTTACTATAAAAGATCTGGTAAAGGAAGTTGGTGAGGTGTGACCTTTTGTCCAATGGAGGCAGATTTCACATATGTGTGGGGTTTTTCCTTGTTTTTTCTCCAGATAAGAACGCTGCTCTGCATTTAAATAAGAAAGACCCGTAGCACGCATTACTCTTTTTAACCCTGACAGGGTCACTTCCCATCCTTGCAAAAGTAACATTGCTGGTCTGATGTTGAGTTCTTTTCATAACAGAAAACAACATGCTGAATATCTGGCTTGCCTGGATCTCCAACTTCAGCATAAGCTAGGTAAAGAAGAGACACAACTGACACTGAATTGCAGAGTTACACCTTGATTAAGGGTATTGTTATTATTGTTATTATTGTTATCACCAAATACATGCCGAAGTGATCACCAGTTCTGAAAGGTGTCAGAGAAATCAAGATGATGGTAGTGTGCTTCCAGCATATTTATTTCTTCCTTTTATTTTTCTTTTTAGTTTTAATATTTCTGCAACTTTGACCAGTGCTGTCCCACAACATTGAAAGGAAAGAGCAATTAAATCACCAAGCTGTTTGAGAACTAAATTAGGCAACACAGGACAGCTTCTAATGTAAGTCAAGCTTCTATAAAGAAGGATTAGGTCCAACTAGCTGGCTTCAGTGTGTTAAAATGATATCCACTTCATCGTTATTCTTCCATGTGTGTCCTAGTCTCTAGGTTAATTGACATTCTTATAAACATAAAACTGAAAATAGCTCTAGATGAGCTACTGAAATAGAATTTAGGGCATTTCCCCTCCTTGAATTTCAGCTACGTTTGGCTTTCATTACAGCTTTAAAACAGTTCTCGCCCTTAATGGAACCAGGGCCCTCTGAGAAATTAGAAAACACTGTATCCTAGTGAAGGGGCAAGTCAGGAAGAGTTCAGCAGAAATTGCTCAGTCTCATTTCATAAGCAGAGATAATTTACTGCTTTCAATGTTAATAAAACGTGCCCCATTTTAACATTTGGAACCAAATATTTTTCTGTTCTGTAATAAGCCAGAAGAAAATATGATTAATACATACAAGAACTGGTCTCTGAATGGGCTAAGGTGAGCAGGCTGTATATATGTGGCACTCAAAATGACATATGAGGTAACTTTCATTCCCCATTTTGGGATAGACAGGTAGATCCCAGAGGAAGGAGGGAATTAATTGGAAGTTAATTCCTTTTCTAACACAAAAAAGAGTGATTATTTAGGTCTTGCTCTTGAAGCATAGAATAAAAGTGACAGGATGTAGTTGGCAACAAATGCAGCTCTGGCAAGAACCCATAGTCTTCCTAGGTGACACACCCAATTGATACATTTTTTCCCAACAGATAACAAAAGAGTCAACCTTAACTATATTTCTGATTAATACAAATCACTCATACACTTTTGATTCACAAGAATCAAATGGACAGAAATGGAATTTGTAGAGCTTCAAGATCAAATGGAAGGAATGACTTATGCAATGCACAGCACAGAAACAGTATGTTGAAGATCATGGGCTGCTGACTACTTGGCATTACAATTTGCAAAGACAAGAAAGCTAAATCCACAGCAATTTCAGAGAAAGAACCAGAAAAAAAAGTCTTATGAAATCACCTATTTTAGGAAGCATCTTCATGTGTCTCTGTCATCACTATGATACACAGGAAGAAAAAATACTTCTAGGCAATGCCATGCCCTCTTTCATATAACTGGCAAATGGATAAACATCAACTTCTTCCATTATTAGTACACATAAAATAAATATTAAGTTTTATTGGCTTGATTTTTTGTACAATTACAGAACCTCAGTGCAAATCCATTAGTGGAAAACCCCTAGCAAATCAGCAGATCCCACAACATAATGACTTTATACTCCTGACTCCTAACTCCTGGCAGCAATATTAAGGAAAGCATTTTCCTTGAACATTTCACACTGCTATATGAAGCTGACAAATACAGTTTCTTGGGGTGGTACACAGTAAATTACATTAACTTTCTCTGAATCATCCCAGCAACTGTGTAAGGTTCCGATCAGCTTCAGAATATGAGGCTAAGAGGTGATTTGATTTTATCACATTCCTTTACCCAAGTCTTACTGCAAATCTGGCTTGAATGGAAGACAAAATTGATGCTACAGGGTTTACTTAATCTTACTGTGTACCTCTGCACATATGTGAATCTTGAATAGATGTATCTCACCATTTCCATCTAAAGCATTCTATGTTTTGGAGAAAAACAAAAAATGGTTGGACAAAAATGAAATAGGGAAAAAATAAAGCAGGGACAGAAAGACAAAGATAAGAGAAAAATGAGTGGAATATAAATTAAAGAGAGAAAACAACTCAGAAAAGGAAGAGGGAGAACACTGTAAATTTAGAGAGAGTGAAAACAAAAAGCCAGGTAAAGGACGAAAAAGAGTAAGAATAAAAGCAGAGAGAAAAACAAGGTAAAGAGCAGAGGGCACAGGCTGCCATTCCTGTGATTCAATGCTTTTAATGTAATGTAACAACCACAATACAAAGCTCAGACGTTAATCTGATCAGCACGGCCATCCCAGCACATCCAAACACCGCCCCGAGAGAGCAGGATGCGGGCAGAGGAAGGGCGCGTGCGGAGGAGACCAGAGCGCGAGGTGGCCAGCTCCGCTGCCCCGCTCCAGCCACACAGAGAGCTGCAGAGGAAAGGAACGTCAACTGGAAGTTGAGTTCACACTTATTAGCACAGTAAATGGAAAAGTTGCAGCACAGCTTAGGGCATTCACCATATCTAATGGCACAATCATCTGTGAAAACAGAAAAATGGTTGAGAGCTGCAGAATATTCCTCAGCCAATTATCCACAATTGCTGGGTACTTCCAAATAACTATTAGTGTGCCTGAGAAGATCACCCTCTCCACACACTGGCAAAAGGCTTTTTTTCACTTGAGAAGCCAGCCCCCCTCAGAGCCCTCTTGGCAGGGCACAAATACTCGCTTTTTAAAAATTCAACACAAGCGCTGAAACGTTGCCATCAGGCTGTGCTTCCTCATCCCGTGTTCTTACTTTGCTTTATTCCAATTTTAATGTAAGTTCCATAGCTCCCTTTGTGCTAGCACGGGTGTTACCCTACCGTTAACAAGGGATCCCAAAGAGAAAGGTGGCCGGCACCCTGCCCTGCCGGCCCACGCTGGGGCCGCGGTGCAGCTGTCTCCTGGGAGAGCCGGACCCCGGAGGCTGCTGCCCAGCCCCAGCGGCAGCGACGGCGACACAGAGGGGCCCGACGGCAGCGCAAACACCCTCGTGTTTCAAGAGGCAGAAGGGCAAAAGCTTCTGGATGGCTACACCTCGCTGTCCGGAAAGGCACAGGGGGGCGGGAGAGCTAGAAAGGGCAGCTAAATCGTACACACAGGCTACAATAGTGCTGCGGACAAAAGTTAATTAAAGTTTAACCGGTCTCTTTGTGGCTCAAACAACCCGATGCTGCTGAAACATGACAGATGTCCGCGAGCTGCCACGTCGGTCTGTAAGGCACGCAGGGTCCTGCGCGGCTGCATGCGGGTACCTGCGAGCATAAGGGCGGGAAGCAAGTGCACCCAGCGAGGGCAGCGCTGCCCTGAGCAGGCACAGGCCGCCTGCCCGCGGGAGCGAGGCAGAGAGAAGAAAGAAGTCCCCGCTACCAAGGCAACTGCTTACCAGCACCTGCCAGCTTAGGCCCAAATCCAGGCCTCGGTCAAACTGATGCTCATAAACTCAGGGAATTACTTGGAAACCGAATTAATTTCCTCGACTGAGGCTCCGGCGATTTGTTTAAAGGAAGCGGAGATAAAGCCACCGCGTTTATGGGGTAGGAGGGAAGGTGGCAGGGTCAAAATTATTCTAGGCTAGATATCCATGCCTTAATCCTGCTTTCCACTACAACAGCTTTCAGGCCCTTAGAAAGAAAACATTTTTATAGGATTTACATTTACATGATGATTACAAATAACCATCTGTCTGCTTCCACTTTTTCAATCTGGTCCATGTCCCACGAGCCCCCAGTCTGTGGTCAGAGCAGCTAAGCTGGAAGGAAGAAGCGGATGCCCGTCAGGAGGCTTTGGGATAATTGCATTCTTCTCCCACCAGCGCTCGGCTCTCCACCTCCTCCCCCCGGCATGCACGGCGAACATCTGAGATTACCGGGGATGGGAGGGAGGGAAAGACTATCTTTTTTGCCTTTTTCAATGAATGATAATGTCTTAAAACACAGCTACATCTGTCACGCTGACTAGAGGGTATAAAGACATATCCAGTAAATATTAATGTGCTTCTGTAGCTTGGGTCCTGGTAGTTTATCTTCCCCCTCCTATTCTGTGTTGTGCTTATCTCAGGATAATATTCTTTTCATATAAAGATTTTACACAGCCACATCGGTGGCAGGTTGGTCACTGCCACACACAGGTAGGTCTCCTCTGATCCCAGGCACTGCCCCACAGGCATTTGCCTAAATCCTCATCTCTCCACCACTGTTTTGGCACTTCTCTCCTCCAATACATACTGATACAGACAATCAACAGGAATTATTATGTCAAATAAATGCCCAGATGTCATGCAGTGGACAGATAAAAGGATTATTATACTTTAGGCAGTGTATGGTGCAGGGGGGTATTTTAGAACTTGGTTAATGCATATGATCTACTGAAATGGTCCCTGAGCAAGCTGGCACTACCTGCTGAAACAGAGTGACAGAAAAAACAAGGGGTCACAAACAACCTTCCTTGTGAAGAATAATAATACACTTTCTTTGAGGATGCTGTTGCTCTACCTCAGCAGGGACTTCTGTCACATTTCATAAGGAAAATTTAAAAAAAAAAATAAAAATCACAACCTAGGCAATAGTCCTAAGCAAGACTCCCAGTGAGTTCCTGAGCTCCCTCTGCATGTGCACAGCCTGGGAAAAGCTGCCACCTTTTTTTTAAAAAAAGATGATAAGGAACTAGACGCTTTTTTCCTCCTGTTGTTTTTCCCATCCTTCGCCTATCTCCTTATACAGATATTACCTAGGAGACATGAATGCTAGCTAATTTACCATGACTCAAAATGTTCAGACTTTACTTTAAAATGAGGCCCCAAACCCGTGAGATTCATTTTTGGAGGTGTTAGGGTATTTTCAAAGAGTCCAGTAGCTTCAACAATGTTTGATTAGTAAGGTCCCTTGAAATCAAAGTGAGGAAGAGAGCAGCAGGGAGATACGTGCATCAAGAAACAAAAGAAGGAGAATCTTCCTTGCAGATTCGGCAACTTTCTTTGGCTTCATCCTCTTTTCTTACTCAGTATTTCATGTGCTTCTGAGCTCAGTAACCTACTCAGTACTTATAGTTAAAGGTAGTGTGCTCTTTATTCTCAGGCCTCAGGAAAGACCCGAACAATGGGGAAAAAAATGCTCCATTCTGACACATCCTCTAAAACTTCTAACACCTCATACATACAGATATAGACATTTATAGAATTTGGACTTTATGATGAGCATTAATTTCAAAAAGTGAAAGACCCTTGCTTCTAAACACAGACTCTATTAAACCAGGTGACCAGAGAATTACAGCCTTAGAAATCAGGTGCAAGAACTGACACTGACAAGTAAGTAGACAGATTCCAAATGGAGTCAGTGGGAGATAGTTGGTTTTTTTCTCTCCACTAAATTTCAGTCTGAGGTGGACCCCAACTAGCTGATTGCAGAAATGTCAGGAAAGAAGATAGGATTTTTCCTTTCTTATTTACAGCACACACTACAAGAGTCAAACTTTGAAATCTTTCATCAACAGTTAACCCAATTAAGGGCACTGCCGACCTATTTTCCCTTTTACAGTTACACAGATATGCAAGTGATAGTTATTGCAGATATTAGCTTATGATTTGTTTCTGATTTTTAAAGGCTGCTATTTGTGCTGAATTAAACATATACAATACAGCCTGAACACATTTACTGAAAAACTGTATAATGTCCTTGCCTTTCTTGTGATTCATTGTGCTCTACTTGAATGCAATCTGACATCTCGATAGTTTTTTCTGAAAGATTTTATTTGACTACTAGATGGCATGAAGAGTGGAGATTTTTCTAATTTGGAACATAACATATTTATGTTTAAGCTTCCTGATTGAAAATAAAGTTCTATAACCTGTCTTCATTGCAATGAAGGCCCAATAGCCTTCTCTCTTTTTTAAACTCCTACCTCCTTCCACCAACAAATTCTGAATGCTGCAGTTAACAGTCAGCAATCTCATTACCCATCTGCCATAGATCTTCAAAAGCATCACTGTGTTTTGACAGTCAAGAAAGGCAAAGGGAAGCAATAATCATAACCAAGTATTCTTTGAGAACACAAATATCCTGAAGACCACATTTAAGTAATTTCAGAAATCTAAAGCTATACAACCTAATATGTTGAAAAATTTTCTTTAGGCTACAAAGCAGATTTCTTTTTTCTTATTCTTAAAGCATAATCACTCTTGATGAATGCACTGCACTGATTGCTAATGGTAACAAGAGACCTGATATCCAGAGTTTTATTTCATTGAAACTAAAAACTCTATTACTTGCTTAAAAGTTCAGAGACTTTCTAGAAGAACTGGTACCACAATTACAGACAAAGAATTCTGAAAACTCTTGTAAGTCTTAAGATTTAACAAGGATCAGACACTTAGCAGTTTACTAGAATAGTTTTTTAATAATCCTTTAAACTCAAGTCTGACGTTAGCTTTTACATGCTCTTCACATTTAACGGACTACATATTCAGAAAATCATGGGAAAGTAATTTGGTTTTTTCCCAACTAATGTGAATATCAGATGTGGAACCAAGCACAGCTTCAAAAAACACCACATCACAACTGAAGTAGGGTACTTGCACTGTCACTTGTATGCCAGCATGTTTTTGCAGCAAGAATATGGGACTAGTTTCACCAAAAGCAGTAGAGACTCTTCAAATCACATCAACTATGCTTCTCTCCCAGCAATGTAGTAGTGAGGATCATGTTTGGTAAAAGAGGGAACCCTCCAGAATCCCTCGTAGGCTACTGTCAGAGAAAGGATAGACCGGACTACATAGACCTTTGCTCTCCTGCAGTACAGCCATTCTCAGGTTCTAATAAGCAAAATTTAAAAAAAAAAAAGAAATAAACTGCCCCAAACCTAAAGGAATTAGAAATATATAACCAAAAGCAATGGCATCCAAAAACCCCCAAATGTTACCATCAGAGATATACGAATGAAACTCGGGTGGGAGCTTTTCATGGAGGTCTTCAGAAGAGCACACAGGGACTGCACTGTACGTACAGAGTACAGCACAGAGATTCCCCAGAAAGTACAGATTTAATTAGTACATTCAGAAACCACAGTATAATAGCATGCAGGTTTACTGCTGTGAGTACAAAACTAGCGCTGCCAGATACCTGCAGCACTACGCTCGACCTAATGGATACTACCTAGAGTTTGACGCAGCATTGAACAATTCTATTTTTTTCTGTTTCCAGACTGAAGTTGGTTCTCCTGCAACCACTTTAGCTGCTTACAGTTCAAGCTCAGCCAAAACACCTAAAATGTACATGTGCCCTGAGTAAAACAAAGGAATAAGAACAGATGAGGATCATGAAAAAGAATACAAATGAATGAATATTTCTTGTGTGAGAAATATAGAACGTTATATGCTTCATTTAACCAATATAATACAGACTGCAATCTCCGAGCTCCACTGAAGTGTGAATAGCCTCTAATAAACTTCTTGTGTACACATGCACAACACATACACAACAGCTGGGATGCTTTCCCATCTTGGCAGGGGGTCACTGCCACATAACTGCTATACTTTAGCCACATTAGGCAAAGCATCAAACAAAATAGGCTGTTGCCCAACATAGGAATTCTCTCCCTTCCATCCCCTGACCTCCCCCCTAACCCTCGTCTCTATCAAGCTTTATCTGTTAATCATAAGCTAAACTCATCTATTCAGTTTTTAGTGAGCAGGACTTCTTTTTTTTTTTTGTCAGGGCTTTTGTGTTGCTCCCTTCAGAAGTCAGTACTGAAATCCAGATATTTGAGCAGACATAGCAAGGCAGGTATTTCTTGATAAGCTTTCATAACTCCATTGCGAGGGGACTGTGCAGCTACACTTCATCAGGTATGGAGCATGAGATGCATCCACAGCTGGTGCACAGAACCAGTGGGAGCTGTCTGCTGCTTCTTGAATACCTCATTTCCCACCCTGCAAACTGTCCTCAAGTCAATAGGCCATTCTGGGGTGCTTGCCAGACGCCATCTAAACGGGCCTGCTCTACAGGCCTGGCTGGCCTCATGTCCTCTGTCCCGTAATCGGGACAGGCTCAGCAGTGGCATTTCCTGCTGGACCTGAGTCCAGTGTGCCTTCTTTAATCCTTAACCTTCTGAAGGGTTCCACTGTTACCACTTTTTTTTTTTTTAGAGTTTGTCCCTGCAAATCAAGACTGGAAACTGCATAAAACACAGGTTTGCACGGCTGCCACTGAGACATGCCCAGTCATTTGAAGCTAGTGGAAAATAAGAGCCGTATGAAGGAAGAACCGTGTGTGTATACAGGTAGTGGGGCAGCAGAAGGCTACGAGTCACCGGTATGTGTGCTCACCGCTCCAGCCATATTTGGCATCCCTTCTCCAAGAATTTACAACAAAACCCCACCCCCCAAAACTCCTCTACCACTTATGATTGCATATTATTTTAATTCAATGCTCTTTTAACACTCTACAATAAATTAAAAAAGCAAGGATGCATGGTCCAGACATTGTTCATTAAAACTCCAACTCCACATTCTCTGAGGACAGTAAGAATATTTTTTTTCTCCAGTATTCAATTGTTAGGTTTTTTTGAAGTCTCATCATTGAATTCTTCCTTCATAAAAGGCTCCTTGCAAATTTAACAACTGACCAAAAATGTTAGATGACATTTTTTCTGGATTATCTTGAAGACTGCAAAATAATTTATCTGTCACTTGTCATCATATCATTCTGCAAAACGAATTTAAGTTTCCAGAGCTCTAAAGAAATGAAGCAGCAATATGATATGTAGACCCTGTATTAAATGCTCTTAGGAGAGAGTAATTTGAGTTCTGTCAACGTGCTAAAAACTAGGAAATTATCCACAAACAACTAGATAAAACAGTAGTTTTGTACAGTCTAAACACAGAAAAGAAGCCCAAGATTTGTGATTTTATGCAAAACAAATAAAAGACAAGAATTTGCAGGAAATCTTTTGCAGTTTTGATCGGCTCAAATAGTATAAGGAATTACTTCCATACAATATGAAAGATAACTCTCCCACTTATTTTCAAAAGAGAAAAAGAATGTAAGAGTTCACATTGCCCTCATTATTATTCACTACGTTGAGCAAGAGGAAAGAAAAAAATTAAAGAAGCAGGAGCAAAGACCAACCATAATAGCCTGAAGCAACAGTTTTGAAAGGGGAGCTTCAGCACCCAGAGGGAGACCAGAACCGGGGTGTCCAGCTTCACCCTCCAGTCACACTACGCTGTGCCTGAGACTCCAAACAACCTTCAGCTGAGTGGTTACACCAGCTCCCAGGCATACTGTTGAAAACGTAGTAGCATAATGTTTTGAACTGCAGTAAAGGTGAAACAATCCTTTTTTTCTAACTAATGCCTCTTTCCCAAAGTGCTATTTCATGTACAACAAATTTTGCATAATAGAAAAATGAATAGTACAATAAAACTAGAATAAAATAAATCCCCCGCATGCCACACATCCTTCTAAACCCTTGGTGCTGAATATTCCTCCTGCAGTTCAGTACAAGAGAAAATCGGGGTAACTATGCCTCTGCTGATGGCTTTAAAATAAGAGAAAACTGGCAACCCGCACAACTCAAATTGCTGTTTACCCCAGACTACAGGAAGAAACAATCTGAGATGTGCCTGTAAACCAGCCTGTAATGGGTGTGTTACTCAACAGCTGGAGCAGCCTTTGGATGAAGGGCTCACATTCCCCTGCAGTGTCTGGAAGACCTCTGTTAATCCCACAGTAGAACATTAAATCATTTTACAATCTGTCCTCTTCCTTTGGCTTTTTGTACATAAACTACTAGTGTAACAAAGTATCTATCCCAGCACAGGCACATTTTATGAGTAATATTGGAATAGGTATTATTTTAAACGGGAACCTCCCAGCACATTTTAAGTCATTCATTTCACTCCTCCTTAGCATGGAGTTTAACTAGACACATAGTACCTGTGACTGTAGCTCCCCCAAAAGATTTAATTTGTGTACATTTATATAGTTACTGTCATTCTTCAGTTGCATTAGAATACAAGAGGCCATACTGACAAGATAAAGTATTCAAGCACCATATGATAGACCAAGTCTATAGAAAAAAAAAAAAAAATCTCCTGTTTGGAGGATTTTTCACCCAGATCACTCTACTGACCCAATTCACAGCCCGGATCTATAAGCAACTGAGAGAATGATAAGCTATTACAAGTGGAGGAAGTAAGTGGCCAGGAGAGAATAGTACTACTTAAACCAGATTTTCCACCAAGGAAAACGCATTGTTAAACTATGCATTATACTTCCCTATATTTAGAACAAGGAATATATAAAATACAATAGCTCATATAACCAGTGCATGCTGTGGGATTTCTCTGAGACCAGGAGAACTGGAAACATTCTGTAGTTTGCTTGTGCAGCTTCAATTAAGGCAAATTGAATTAAACTCTCCCTTGAGGAGGACCTCTGTAGCTCTGCTCCTCCTTTTCTGAACAATTCCAGATGTAGGTGCAGAACATTTTCAATTTCTCTCTGAAGACTTCCACGTGCCTGGCTGTGCTGCCACATTCATATAAAGAGGTGAGCTTCTGGGGGAGAAAACATGGGGTGCCAAACAATGCTCAGCCAATGGCTGGTACGTGTTTGATTTTTACAATTTAATTCTGTTCATCGGGGCTTCCATACTTAGCAACAGATGGATCAGCTGGAACCAACTCAGAAGAGATGGAAACACTTCTGCTGCTGAACAAATGGAAGTTTAGTACAATGTGCCTCATAATTACACATTCAGTGGCACTTTGCTTTCTTTCTGTCATATGAAGAATTTATGACCTGCTTAATAGCTCTTTGTTGCACTTCCTTTTAAGCACCTATTCAATCCAAGGTACTAATTAGACTTCCTTTGCGAATGCCACCAGTACCCTGACTTCTGTTGTAATGAATCATCCTTCCAGCGCAGGTCTGCAGATTCACCTTAGCATTTTGAAGTTCAGCAATCAGAATGGCCACTCTCGGGGCACACTTTTGGGTCTGGCACACGCAGAAGCGATGGAACTCCAAAGGATCTAATTGCTGAGCACAGCTCATGATTTTCCTCTCTCAAACAGACATTTGCTAGAATGCTCTTTTCCCCACAACAGTGGGGTACTGGAGATCAACTCCATTTTACTGAAACTCATGAAAGCTTTAAATCCCCCAGAGGTTTTCCTCACTCCACTAAAAGGCCGTGACATCCACAAAATGCATATTTTTTACAAAAAAATAGCAGGTCACAGGGCTATCATATGAACAAGAGAGCACTATACTAATTCAGCACAACTAATAATTTGCTTAAGACTTTAAAATTTGTTTTGTGTTCTTTTCTAACTAGACATCTCAGGGCACTGAGCTACATCCCTACATACTTTTTCAAATGGTTAAACAGAAATGCCAACATTGGCAGATGCAAAGCAGTAAATCTGAAGTCTAGCTGAACTTACTGAGCACAAGCAGTTTAACTGGGCATTGTGAAGGGCCTGAACATCTGAATGTACATCTGAATGTACAGTACAGCCAACTTATAGCTGTTGTGTGCACAGAGTGTGGTAATTTACCCACCATTTCTGGACGTCCAGGAGCCTGGACTGCAGATATTCAACAGATCATGGTTAGAGTGGGCACATCAGTAGTGCTGGCAGTTTGGACTCAATCTCTACCAAGTTGTTTATTTATTTTTCTCTTTTAAAAATAATAAATCCAAGACATTTATTCATAACCTGCCTTCAGATCCTACTGGCAATGGTAAATCCATTAAACTTTACTTTCACCGTCCACAATGTTTATAAAAATTGTAGGTTGAATTACAAACCAGTAATACAAAGCTTGGTATTTTTTCTCCTCAGATGTAATAATGAGCTGGATAAGAATGAAGCTGACCCAGGGATTTCAATACAGAAACTTTCATTGGAAACCCAAGCAGTAATGTGCAAACCCATGTTTTTAAGTCAATATAATAATGGCATTTCTACACCTATTAATAAGTATAGATCTACTGCTGGATTCTAGGTTGATGGGACATTATAAAATGAATTATATTTCTTCTTAAACTATATAATTAACTCTTAATGAACCCTTCCTTTTTACCAGTAAATTCAATTTTGTCTAATCCTTGGGTTTATGGTAATGTTGAGCTCATTAAAATGTTACTTAAAAGTCATTAAAATGCACACTGAGAGGTAACAGCTTCATTACAGTAATATGTTGTAAAAGAAAAAAGAATGCTTTATTATCATTTAATTGTTTCCAAAACTGAATACATTTGCATAGTGATGAGGTTCACAGGATATTTTCAGTAGTACTCAATAATTAAGCAGTTCAGTAATTAAAAATGCATTTTCTAAAAATAATTTTATGTTATTGCTTACTCCCTGTTGTTTTTTTCAATTGGGAGAAGCGTTCATGTCGATACAGTTTGCAGAACTGAGCAACAGTGATACCTGCATTGACATTAAAAGATATAACAGTCTAAGCCCTTGGCAAATTTCTGTTTCAAAAGAATAAATTAAAATTGCCACCCATATATTTTACAAGGCAGACTTTCTAACACAGTCATATAATATCCCTCCAATCATTTTTTCAACACCAGGGACAAACAGGAATTATGCAGGGGCCTTTCAAGTCCAAAGCCTTATATATAATTTTCATCATTTACTGTTACTATATGCTTGCACATGATAGAACACCTGAGCAGAGGTCAGCTGGGACCTAGACGTGGCTTTAGAGGATGTCAGAGTAACTATGAATCTGCCCTAACTCACGTTCCGAGGCAGAAGCCCTCACACCGGGGTCCTGGTTAGGCAGCAAAGTTTAGCTTCACCCCTGCTCTGCTGCTTTCCCACTTGACAGGGGCTCTCCTAGCTCTAAGGCAAAAGGACTTCCCTTGCACAGTCCTGCTAACTGCATGCCATCTTCTTGCATTTCACTGCCAGCACAAGGTTGAGAGTACCGATAATAAAATTCTGGCCAACTATGTGCATCAGGAGTAGGATTCATGTGCATTATAATAGTGGATATTATTATGGTTATGTGATTAATAGATTTATACTTAACGTATAAGTCTGGCCGCATTTATTTTAACAATTTATATTGGAATAAATTGCACTGCTGCTTTAGAGAAATTCAATGTGAAAGTTAAAGGTCCGGGCTTGTTTTCAATATATCTCCTCACAGTAGCAAGTAAAAATGTATTAACAAAACAGTGAAAAGCTAGAGATAAAAGTTATATCTTCTCAGTAACCTCAGCACTAAGAGTGTCCAGTGTCCATTATTTGCCATATGGCATTAGTGTGGAAGATATTTTGCTCACTTTCATTTTAACTGCCAAAGAAGGGTTACTTGAAAAACTGACATATCTTGCCAGGGTATGCAGTCTCAACTCTCAGATGGGAAAAATACAATTTTGAAGCCTTGAGTCATTCAAGGAACTGTCTAATCTGATACCATTTAAGATTCCTTGAAGTATTATTTTAATACCAATCACTACTCTTTTCTTTGGCTTTCAAATATTATTTCCACTTCTATAAAATAGATACCCTTTTTTTAACATACATGGATTTGCAATGCGCCCAATATGGATTTTCCCAACTTGTTGCGAAAGTTGACTAGCATGCCAAAGACACAATTAAACTTCAATATGGATGCAGCAGGTTAGACATGTCAGTGTAAGGAGAAGAACAGAGATAAGTGGTCTGTGCTCTTTCAACCTCTGTACCATTAGTAGGGAATAAGAGACTAGAACAAAAATAATCTAAAGAAAAAAGGTGAAGTACTAACCAGATTTAACATTTTCAGCAGCTGCTGAGTGAATCAACAATTATTGCCTCCCCAAACAAGCAAAAAAATCCACTTATATGTAATAGGACAGCATTCTTATGGTGCCGGGCTGGTACAAAATGAAATCAAGTTATAAGGTTTACCATAGTTTTCCTGGCTGAGTCCAGACAATTAACTGATCTCAGTTCCCAGATGTAAATGAATGATCAGACTCCTTTTGCTCACTTTTTTCATTATTTAAATAAATCAGTCTCATAGATTTTTGCAATCTCTTTGACGTACTTTGTATAGTTTCCGGCACAGTGGTCCAAATCACATTTCTATAATGCATATCTCAACAAAATTTATAAAAATAAATCCAGAACAGTTACTGAGATATCAGTGTGTAGGCTGAAAATTGTTGTTTAATGCAATAAGTCAGATCATATATCTAAATTTGCTTTTGATACTCCTTTAACAAATCAAGCCCTTCTGATGGAGATGCACATTGCTGTTTCTACACTAATTTATATGTCATTTTCTCAGCTATTTCAAAAGAAAACAAATAATGTGTCTTTTTAGCCGAGTAAACAATCTCTCATTTTATCTTTATTGCACACACTAGCAGATAAGTTGTCATATCTCTCAAACTCTCAGCAAGATGGCTGGAAATAAATAATTCTGAAAATAAGTAACTGGCATAACAAGTATTAATGTTGAAAACCCTCTCCATTGTATTTCCTTGTATTGACTAAGTAAAATTAAATGAGATACCATAAATATAAAAGAGAAGATAGATGGTACACTGAGAAAAAAAAAAAAGGAAAAAAAAAGAAGTAATTACCTATTATATTTACTAGTTGTTCCCTACATAAGCACTGTGTAAATTGAACAACCAGCAAGAAAGGCTATAAAAAAGGAAAAAAAAAGTATTAGTCTCAGTTTACAATTGCTACATATGGGAGGGATGGCTAGTCTATTAAATCCAATTTTTAGCAGAAATATGTAAGCACAACTGATGTTAGTGTAAGATTTGCAAAACCTCAAAACCAGAAACTCTTCTATTATGTTAATTTTATGAACACATAAACAAACAAAATGATATCATTTTAATTCAGAGCTGATATAATAATCTTAAAAAGAGAACCGCAGAGAAACAGTGCTTTCTTGCTGCCTGAGTCATTTTGTTCACTCCATCCCCCTGCTGCTGCAGGGAGAGAGAAGCCGTAGTGAGACGAGACACGCTCACCAGCAGGACAGAATGGGAGCTTTAGCGCAAGTGATGTGCTGCTGTGAACTGAAAATGCTTGAAGAATTTAAACTAACGATTTCAGATTATTTTTTAACTCGTAGCAAAACAAGTGCCAGGTACAAGCGGTGTTTTGTACTCTCTTGTTGTATGATACGATGGTCACTTCAAAACGCATCACATCTTTTTGTGTTAAAACACTGCGGAATGCATTCTTACGTAGTGCCTCCCTGCTGAGGTCATACTACATGTTGCTGTTTCCAAATGTATGATGGCTTTTAGCCTAATGAAATTATTTCTCAGAAGGACACCTGAATACCTTGCAGGTCATATAGGGAAAACGGAAGACTTGATTAGGGATTTTGTTTTCATTTTTACACCGTGTCAAGACTAAAGACACTTGAGTGATACAAGCTCCATATCAGGAAATAACATTTGTTCAAAAACACTGCAAGTCTTTCCATTGCCTGCTTGGAATTAATCTCAATCATATGATGGTTCCTAGAGTGGAAATACATATCCTGACTCAGTTTAAGACTCAGGCTTTCACTGTCTTTACTCCAAGCAAAACCTTGGAAGAGGAAAGCTGAACTGTGTGCTCCCATATCCCACTGGAAAAATCTGTAAAATAATAATGAAAAAAAATAACACATGGCAGAAAGAAAAGAAAAAACCTCAAAAAAACCCCCCAAAACCAAAAGAGCAGAAAGAATGTCAAACTGGATTTCTTGGTATGAAAAACAAAACTATTTTTACATTTCTCTTTTCCTAATATTTCTGTGTGGTAGTTGTAAAATGAGGTTCATTGGTGAGTGACAATACTTGCCCTCAGATTTTATTTCAAAACACATGCAAAAATATGAACCGTATTTTGTTTTTTTTAATTACTACAGCTTATATGTACCTCACTATATTTTACATTTCTTTTATGAAGCACCTATTCTTACACCTTAGTAGTTAACTGCCAGCGGTATGCAGCATCACCTCTGAAAACAAGTATGCTCAAGGCTACACAGCAGCTCCACTGCTGTACTCCCTGGTGATATACTGTTTCACAGCTGCTAGAAGCTTATCTAAAAACACAGGGACAATTACATCACATTCTACCTAATTCTTTAAATGTCTTCATATTCCTGAATATTTATAAACTCTCAAGTTTCCCAAGCTGCACAGTACTAAAATTTCTATAAAAGGGAGAATGTTCTCAACTCAGCCCAAATCATGACAAGAGGGGCTGTCCGTGATCAGAGTATGCTCTGAAAAATGACTGCTCAAGACTTCCTTTCACTTATGAAACACTAATCTGGTTTCTGTTGTCTTAACCGTCTGTCTAGATTTCTTTTGTTGAGATTTATAGTTATTGCTTCTTTCAGACTTTGTAAAATGGCATATCTGTCAGCGACTTTTTTTAGAAATAGGTAAGGGAAGGAAAGAGAAAGGAATGAATGGCAAAGAAAGGAGAAAGCTAGTCTGGGTATTTTTGCCATTTCTTATGTAAAATACAAAAAATCACCTGTTCAAGCTCCCCATCCTCCACCCCCTAATGAGAGTTGTTAGTAAAAAGAAGCAGTCCAGCCCACCCCCTGAAGTCTTTAATTGACTTCATAGTGAGTGTTATCAAGACCTACTCAAGCAGTGCTAATGGTGCCTGCAGATTGCTCACACATGGCATGGCTGGCATTCCTTGGACCTTAAAAGGGCTAATAGGAGAGTGTAATCTCCACTCAGCATGGGAGCAAAGACCAGGAGTGATCTGAAAAACAACAAGTAATTAGAAAGTGTTCTTCCCCAGATGGAAGGGAGGTGGAAAACGAAGATAAAGCTGGTACCCAACCATGGAGTCTCCTAACTTCACTGTTATGGAACTTCTGGCACAACAGAGTGATATTTTAAAGAGTGTGACATTCAATAATTAAAGGAATAAGTCTATCACCTAGAAATGTGGGCTTCTAATTTTTATCTGTGATTGAATGCTTCACAGAGAGATATACAATGGGGGTTATAGAGAGAGGTAGCTTTTAAGATTTGTTTTCTATCAGCATTTCTCCAATAACTTCAGTAAGACACTTAAACATCATCATATTTTTTACTAACTTAATGACAATGGTAAACTGATCTTTGGAAATCTAAAATGTTTTCATACTTGAGACTCTGAAACAGTTCACAAATTCTGAATGAGCCTCACTGACTTCTGGGAAGAAAAAAGAGATATATAAGTGTTACTTCACTCCTCCCTAAAATGAAATGGTTCAAAGCGTGTTTGAAGGCATGCAGAAATACTACTTGAGAGTCTAGAATAAGAAATGCAATGAAGCTAATACATGTTGCAATGGGAAATTTGATAGTGTAAAAAGCTATTGCGTGATTTGAAGCCTTGTAGGGAAATGAAGACCAAATTGGCAGAGACCCATGCAGTTACCATGTGGAAGGGAGTGACGCAGCCATGAAGATGCTGCTGCATCGTGCAATGCAAAACCTGCAAATAGCCCTGAGGAGTGCCATAAAGCAACCAGGCTACATGTCCCCTATCCTTTTCTGCTCTGGCAAATTCCACCCTTCCTATCATACTGTACCTGTAGCAACAATGCATAAGAGGTAACAGAATTAGGGCAGAATAAGCGCTTGTGCTCTCTGCACAATGCAGCGGTGCTGATCAGAGGGAGTATCTTGACTGCAGAGAAGAGAAATATCTTTACGTTAATTTTCACTACGGAAAGCTACAGGCATATTTTTATCCCATAGGTATTCCTAAAATACATTTAATAATTAAAACATTTTGAAAAACAACATTTAAAAAGTATTCTCAAGAAACATCAGGAAAAACAGAAAATCAGCTCTGATTTCAACTTGATTGTCCCATTGTGAAGGTAGTGATTCATGAGTGTTAAAGAATGCATCTACATAAAAAGGCAGGAAAGGTGCTGTCACACATATCTATCTATCTATATATTTAGGGGGGAAAAAAAGCAGCAAATGTTAAACTTTAAGAAAAAGAAAGTAAAGACATTGTGGGCATGATGTCTCTATTTAGCTGTAGAGTAGCTGACAGCATACCTTTAAGATCAGAACAATGAAGCATTTCTGCAACACACATTGGTAAAGCTGGACCTCCCTGAATGGAAAATACTGCCTCTGCCTTATTTGAATTGTTGGACGTTGTTAATGAAACAGGGAGAAGGGGGGTGGGGGAAGATTTGGTAGATATAACTTACTTGCTTAACAAAAGCCTGTGATAAGATCCTTGACAAGAAACTATTAAGGAAAATAAATAACCATAGGGTAAGAGGTAAATTCTTGTTGTGGATTAAAAATTAGCTAAGTGATACGAAACAAAGAGTGATAATTAATGGCTGCTTCTCCAAGTGGAGAGAAGTTAAGAGTTGGGTACCTCAGGGATCTGAAGCAGGACAGGTCTTCAATACATATATTAATGGGTTCAAAGCTGAAATACACTGAAAGTAAAGGAGAATCAGTGAACAACATAACTATTTTCCAAAGGATAAATATGACTGAGATATGCCACAAGGATTCATTCAAATTGGGATATTGCTACTGAAATAGCAGGCAACATTTTGTTTTATGTAAGGATGAAAGTATACACATCTGGGAGGATTACTGAAGGTCATCTCTGTGCTCCAACTAGTTCTGGAATAACAGTCTAACTGGAGATAAAAGGGTGAAAAAGTCAGGAAAGATAAAAGCAATGAGGTTCCAAAAACAACGCGATATGACTTGCAGTCAATTTAGATTATTTCTGAACTCCAAAATAGTATTTTACAATCGACATCCTAACTTCCAATTGTTTTTTGTTCAAATACTTATGCATTGTCTCAGCCTAATCACTATACTAAAATAAGCAGAACTTTTCACAGCATTTTATTTTCAGTAAATACAGTTCAACCAGCTGTGTTCATCCTTTCCTCTAACAGTGCCAAAAGTACCATACAATTATCAACATCTGTTAGAAGTGCTTTTCAAATTTGATTCCAAAAACATGTACTTCTGCCTCCTGCCTTGAATTCAAATATAAAAAGAATAAAGCACAGTGCAAACAAAGAACCTATCATATACCAGCTGCAATTACAGGGCACAGCCACAGAGATGCATTAAGAACTAAGCGTAATATGTATTTACATTAGCCTAATCTAGCTGACCCAGTCAACTATACAGTCAAGATGAGCGGCATGAGTTTTAGTACTCAGTAGCAACTCTGGATTATTTGCGAGGAGTCCTGGGAGAGTTTACATCATGTTGCTACCATAGACTAAAGCCTTTGTCATGCAGACATACCCAAAGAGGACAGCTGGACTGAGGCTGATTGTTTAAAAATTAGTGTAGACAGTTAATGAAGTTACAGCACCAAATGCACAGAACACATCCAGCTAGCAATCTGAATAACTCATTTGATTAACATTTCAGTTTTATGGCTACTTGGAGTGATGACTATGCTTAAACTGATCAGATTTTTATCTACCCTTCTCCCAAAATACATTACACTCTCCACATTAAATAGTAAGTCATGAAAGAAATGGTACTGCTATTCTTTAAACCATAATATATGAATTATTTCTCCACTGCACGTCTTTATAGTCATTCAAGTAATATTGACAGTACACCTACCCATCCAGTAATCTTAAAATAAGAGTTCGGAAAGACTGAGAAGGGATTTGAGTTAGGCTGGGTGTGCTGATCAGAGATGGTAATGCAAGATGGAAAGAAAACTGCTTGCCTAAAGGGCCCAAGGAAGTTATCTAAAAAAAGCAGAGCTCTTCCTAAAGCAAGACTGCAGATGCCTTCCAGCTGCCTACTTCACATGGAGCACTGAAGTAAGACTCAGGATAAACCATATGCAAAAAATTATTTCTTTTCAGTTCTTTCCCAAATTCCCCTCCAGAAATTAAACACCCAGCTGTACATGTTTCAATGAAAATAAAAATTCTGCAATTCTCCATTCATTTAGGTTACCCTAAATTCCTCTGGTATACCTCTGGTAGCACAGTGCTCCGTGACCTCTGCCTTCCCACTGCCCCATTTGCAAGTACGCCTGATGGCATAACTCCATGCTCCAACCTGAACTGCAGTCTAACCCTACAACTATTCCAGAAAAGTGGTCCCCAGCCTCACCCTCCCATCAACTTGCATCCTAGGCCATTACCTGCTTGCCTGCAGCGAACTCATTGGGTTTCCCCACGAGGTCAAACTGTGGCTGCGCTCTTGCAGTGCCATGTCATCTCCACTTGCCGTTGCCTGTGGAGAAGGGTGGCCATGCTGAAGAAGAGGCAGCCACAGTGTAAAGATCCAGGTTTGAGCTCACTGCATCCCCAAGGGTTCAAAGTGGATGCTATATTGTTCATGTAGGTACCACAAAGAACTAGGTGAGAAAGGGGAAGGAAAACAGAGAGACGATGGGCTGAGAAGAGAAGCAAAGGAGATGATAGACTCCTCAACAGGGTATGTTCTTCAACCTTTTTTGAAAAGGCGGATTTAATGAGCAAATGACTATGTGAAAGTAGAGAAAATCAGTCCTGGTTTTGTCTAGGTTCACATCTAAACACAGTGTGAACAGAAGCATTTGCAGCTCTGGGGTGATCCGGTTACACAACAAAGAAGTATCAGCATGTGTGTTTTTACAGAATATTTTAATTAGCTCAACACATCACTTTCTTAGTATTTTTTAAAAAGTATTGTAATAAAATATGTTAATACCATTTTGTCCTATATGATTTAGCAAATGCTGTTTTCCTGGTTACCAATGGAGCTTGAAATTAATTTTTTTTCTTTCTACTATTTAACTGTTTCAATTGAATGAATGACTGTGTGAATATTATTTGTTAATTGTACAATCTTCCAGGTCACTTTAAAGAAACACAGAATTGAGTTGTTTGTTTTCTTTCAGTAGAGAAATGTAAAAAAGTAACACACTTTCTTTTAACTTAGTATTTAGCAACCAATAACCTGTATCTGCCATAGAAAAATTTGACAAGTGTTCAAGTGTAAGCTCTTTGTGTCTTATTCTTATTTCACAAGGGCATTTGACCATAGACTACAGACTGTCTCTTGTACTAAGTGAGAATTATATTCTTTCTCCATATTTAGTATAAGCATTCAAATATCATAATACCCACTTTGCCCTTGAAGAAATCTCCGGGGAAAAGAACAACAGTAATGAAAGGATAAAAAGCTATTGTGGATTTTTGGGGTAGGAAAGAGGTGATCTGACACTTACCAAAACTTGAAATAAAGAGAAGAAACCCCTCAGCTCTGCTTTACATCAACATTTCAATTTTTTTTTTATCTACCTGTTAAGACCCATTTAATTAAATGCTCTGCTGGAAAGAAACACGTTTTTTGTATGATAAGCCAGTATTCTCAAATTCACTGTGAGAGGCATTCATTCTCTACTTTTGAGAAGTCATAAACAGTAGAAAGGAGTTTGCTTTAAAAAAATAAATTAAAAACTACGAACTGATTAATTGTAGCATTTCATTTCAAGCATCTTGCCATTACTTGAAAGATTTTAAGCCTGCCCAAACAGGTAGTCTCAGACGCTTTGTAATAAGCAGCTGAGTCAGCAATTGCCATGCTCACAAAATATGACAGTACAATTGATTACTGCCTTTTTTCCCGCCTCCCAGATAACTGTTTTCCTTTGAAGTCAGAGGCCAAGAGGTAAAACATCTGTTATCCTCCAAAGCACTCTTTTTAACTGGGGGTGTTTCCCCATGGCCAAGGAAACAGTGGTGTAATTACTATTTTGTCCCTAATAATTATAAAATTGTTAAATAGATGCTATAAGTATAGAAAAGCTTTTTAGCACGTACAGATATGAGGAAGTATATTGGATTTATTCGCTTTCGTGCTCATTTTGCAGGACTGAACACCAGTGTTGTACTAAAACCTTGCTGTGTTCAACCAACCAACCATATACTGATGTATGTGTTGATGTTTATCATTGGAAGGGGTCATCCAGGTAGTGAAGACAATGTATAATAGACTAACAACAATTTATTTACTGGAAAAGGGACAAAATTTCCCTCTTACTAAAGTGAAATAAAATAGTATTATATTGAAATCAGAGGAGCAACTATTTGTAAAATGGATACAAGTGCAAAGGAGCACAGGGCACAGGAGCTTTGCATGTGTGCTTTGCCCTGGTATGTAGTACTGCAGTACTACTCAGACAGAAATGTTCTGCATATTAGGCCACACATGAAATAAAGTTCTGCTGTTCATGGAAAATAATGTAATCTCCATTGAATAAGAGAACTTGAAAACCTGTCTTCTCTAGTCATCAGCGCACCTGAAAAGAGAACATCAGAGACACAAAACAAATGTGAAGAAAAAAACACATTGCTGGTTGACTGAACACATCCAGAGAAAAATTAAAAATTTATTCTTTGCCAACTGCCACCCCACTGAGGGATTTGAGATGTCTGTTTTCTCCACCTCTATAAAAGATGGTCCCCTGCCCCATATCGTAACTCCTGATACACTGAGCCTGTAGGTGTACGTGCATCTTAGACCTGCCAGCCTCTTGAAAGAAACCTATTAAATAAATACAGATTTTCCTTCTTTTATTTTCTTTCCTTCTTTCTCCCTTTTTCTCAGAGTTCAGTCCACCCTACAGATCCTAGGTAAAGTGGAAGCACTGTCCAAACTGCTACCGTGCTCCCTCCATTTCATCACTTCACATTTCTAACTTGGAAATAGCTGGCTGGATCTGGAGACACGTAGTCGGGGCAAGAAACACTCTGCTAGGGAGTGTTCAACTACCCACTTTGACAGCTATTATATTCCCTTGTGATTTAGACAACAGAAGAGCAAGACAAGGCAGGAACAGAAAATGATCAAAAGTGGGAGTGAGGAAGGTGAAAGCTGAAAGAAGAGCAGGTAAGTCCAGTAGCTAAGCAAGTGCATGGCCCATAAGTTAGACTGATTCTTTTTACATCACAAGGCTGTGTTTGTAGAAGGGACAAACTACTTGTGAATTATTTGATGTGGGACAAAAGGCATATCAAATGTACCTCAGAACCTCTACAACTGCTAGGCCAGAGACCATCCTTCTTATCCACAAAAATTGTGATACCTCTACCTAAAGGCATTATCTTGCTAACAAGAGCGCTATATCATCATTCCGTTTTTCCCCTTTAAGTCATACATTTCCTACTATTAGAGTGATTTCAGGTTATTTACAGGATCTTAAGTTTGTGCTTTTTGAGTGTACTCAACTAACATACATCAGTAGACTTAAATTTACCATGTATAGATCTTCATCTACTCTGGAAAATTCATAAACACTTGGAGCTAAAAAAAAAGTTTGGAAACATCTATTGTAAGATCTTTGCAATAGTGAAGAACTGCCTTTCATCCAGTTATGTTTTCCTAAAGTTCATTAGTCTTTTTCACCTTTCAAGCACCCAAATCTTTTGCAAGATTATTATTTTTCCCCTACTCCTCGTCCTCCTTCCCAAGTCTTTAATATGTATGTTAAATATCACTGGAACTAGTATGCAACTAAAGGCAATTCATTTTCAATCTTGTCACTGTGATGAAAAATAATTCCTTATTTCTAATCTTAGTTTTGGTTCTTTTTCCTAGTTTGTACTCCAGGACAATATTTTGTCTTTCACCCCAAGGCAATACGCATAGTTCAAAAGCCGACCACAAAATGGTTTTTGAATTTTGCCCTGCCACTCAACAGTAGATTAGAGAGGCAGGGCTTTCCTCAAGAGAAGTCATGATGATCTGTCACGTACACATGCTTGTTTGGGCATTTTGTTATCTTTCGGTTACTATTTAAGTTACTTTATTAGTACCGAGTTAAGGACCATCGTTCCCCAAGATTGTTCCAATAACAGTATCACTGATAGTCACAGTATCTCACATTTTGTTCTAAACACAATACCAGTTGTCCTAAGATGCTGCAGAGGCCTGTCAGAATGTACCCCAGATATCCTAGGGTATGGCAGTGTTTCAGAGAGGTTGTCTGCTTTCCCAGTTCTGAAACTCAGCCCTTTTTTCCTCAACTCTCACCTTAATATCCCTTCTGTAGCTTGCACCTGAAACCCATTCCTGGATGTAAACCAGAAATGCTGGCACATATATATGGTGAATCATTCAGAAACTATAATCACATCATAATTAGAAAGCAGTTATGTTCTAATAACTTTAATGAGAGTCATACTAGTCAACTTCCCCCTAATATTTAAGTAGTATAGGCACTAAACAGATAAGGGTTTAATCCATATCTGAATCAGTAACGTATCCAACATGGCAGGCATAAAATAACCACTGTTTTTGCTTAATTTTCATTACTATGGGGGGAAAAAAATGGCATATAAAATAGTTTCCAGTGAAGATAAGCTCTTTAAATTAAAGTACTCCCTTGAGACTTGCTGTTTAAACTATCTATTGTGCATCCACAAGGAAGAGTTGAAAAGGGAAATCTAGAATTGCAGCAAACTGCTAGCTAGACAATAGCACTTTGGCAGACAAGCCCCTCCAGATTTTGTGTTGCTCTAAGACATGAACAGATTTAGCAGACACTGTAGCAGCTATCATTCCAATGCAGCCTTTTATAGCATGATGTTAAAGAAGAATAAACCCAGAAGAGCATAAGAAAGCTTAACAAAAATATTGAAGAAGTCATATTCTTCAGCTGGAAAACAAAAAAACCCAACTCTACTGGCAAAAAAAATCCAAGAAAATTAAATTTAATGGTTTCCAAAAACACCAATCAGAAGAGAAACAAGATGATAGAGCAGTTGCAGTAGTCTTTATGTAAGAAAGAGGAGAAAAAAGACTGATTTTATGAAAAATCACTGCATGTATAAGACAAAAAGGAATGAGAAGCATCTAGATTTTTTTGGTTCTGTTATTTTCAATTTCAAGGTAAATTGCAAAGTTTTCTTTATTAAAATATATGCAGTTTAAATACAAGAAGGAACAACTCTTCTTGATCTTCCAACTAAAATAATTTATTTCATATATGGCTGTTTAAGCTTAGGTTATTAGAAATGCTGTCCCTAACTTCAACAGGTACTAAATGCCTTCCTATTTTAGAATTAGAAGTTTATGATCTAAGTCATCCTTATCTTGACCACCAAAGGCAAAGATTCAGCTACTGCAATAGCTAACACCAATTGTTAGCAGGTGATGATTCTAAGGTGTGAAGAAGTTAATAAAATCCAAGCACAGATTAAACATTAAATCAGCATCATATTCCGCACAACTTTTGTCCTGTAATCTTTACCCTATGAACTTAATACACATACATACGTTCAGGGGCGGCAGACAAAAGAACAACCTGAGCGCAGCCTCATACAGGCAACGTGAGGCTGAAGTGCTCCCTTGCCCCAACATGTCCCGCGCTGTGTCAGCAAGAGAGCAGCCAACAGGTTGAAGGAAGTGATCCTTCCCCTCTGTTTGGCACTGCTGAGGCTGCAGCTGGAGCACCCTGTCCAGTTCTGGGCTCTCCAGAACTTGCCCAGACAGGGAACTTCTGGAATGAGTCCAGCAAAGGCCACTGACCCGGTGAGAGGACAGAGCCTGGGATACAGGAGATAGGAGGAGAGGCTGAGGGAGCTGGGCCTCTTCAGCCTGGAGAAGAGAAGGCTCAGGGGACACCTCATTGCTATCTATAACTGTCTGACCAGAGGATACAGAGAAGACAGAGCCAGACTGTTCTTCTTCTTGGAAGTGTATGGCAATAGGACAAGAGGCAACAGACGTAAGTTGGAATGTGAGAAATAATGATAAGCAATTAGGAAAAAATTCTGCCTATGAGGATGGTCAAACACAAGTTGCCCAGAGATTCTGTGTGATCTCCATCCTTGGAGGACTTTAAGATTCAGCCAGACACGGCCCTGAGCAACTTGACCTATTTAGACCTGCTTCGAGCAGGGGGCTGGGCTCGCGAGCTCTGAAGGTCCCCTCCAGCCTCAGTTATGCCGTGAGTGTCTTTTGGAAGAATTGACTTATATGAGGACAGACAAATCAGAATAACCGCGTTTGATGAACTTCTAGGAGAATATATGTGATAATAATCCATAGATACTTCAAAGGAATAAGCACTCTGGGTAGACACTGCCATCCCATAGAGCGTTTAAAACACGAAGAGAACAAACATAGGAAAAACGGACATAGAGGAGCAAGGCCAGCCTAAACACTTCTAGTCACTAACACAGCAGTGCCCTCACTGACCATGGAAGGAATTGATCCTTCTGCTCTTTAATTTGGACTTGTAAGCCAAGCACTGTATTTATCTTGCCTTAGAGCACCTAATAAACACATCAGGAATTCTTTTGTTCAAATAGTTATGAAACAGCCAACTCTACAGCAGGTAAAATGAGGAGGAGGAGAAGAGGAAGGACTGATTAAAAAAAGAAGTTTCCTGTGCTTAACTGGGAAATCCGCTTAAACGGGATGTCTCCCAGGGAACTAATTTAAACCCGATGATACTTAATAGCTATGATTGGTGCTTAGTAAGTAGGGTAATTATGTTTAATGGGGATGCCTTAAGGCAATTGAGTGGCACTTAAGTCTTTTGTATGTCTCAATCTCATGGTACTTCTCTCCATTTTCTCCTCTAACAGCTTTCTGACCCTCTGTAACAGCTATAAATGCAGAAAATGTATACATCACCACCTGTTTCTATGAGTTTGTTCCTTCTGTGCTAAATGCAGGGTCACCATACGAGGCATATATTTGTTGCCGCCTCTGCTCCTATCACTGCATGAGCCACAGTACCTAGCCAAAATATTGGCTTCTCTTATCGTTATAGGCTTATCTAATAACATGAGGCTTGATAATGCCACATTGAAGCTAATGGAAGTTTTCCAGAAGCAGAATCAGATTCAAGCTGAGTTTTGCTCAATCCCTTGCAGCAATGCCATGCTCTGCAGTAGGACTTCCTTTCAGCGAAATGGAAAAGGAATATTCTATATTTCTTTTAAAAATTCTTCTACAAATTACTTCTAAAAGTAATAAGGATGTGAAGTTTGTGGACAGGTTTTTTCTGGGATTTAAATTAACTATAGCTCTTACTTTATTATATGAGATGGTCTTCAAGACATAATTTGGAGTGTTGTGTTTGTTATAGTACAAAATCTGTAACTGTCCCTGTAAAAAAAAATAGGGAGGAAAAAACCTACTTAAACTAGGACCTATATTGGAGGGGAGAGTCATAGGCTGGCCATAAATAAGTTTATGTTGGAGACCAGAAAGCCTATAACTATTAGAACTATCAGATCCTGAAATTACTTTCTAACAAGCATAGTGGAGGAATAAAACAGATTTTCAGATGGAGCTCACTCAATAACTTTGTGAAAGAGATGATATAATGTCATGTCCTGAATAGCTGGAGAATAGATTTATTGATCCAGAATTGGGTCTCAATCCTATTTTCCTAAAATCATTTTCAATACAAGAGTGAAGCCATCAGAGAAAGCAAAATAAAGCACCTTTAATTCAACTTAATGTTGCCACTGTCTCAAGGAACCTGACTGCATCTTTTTAATACTGAAGGAGATGGCTAGTTTACCAGCAGTCTTACTTTTCTTGTCTGAGAGGCTAGCTAGTCATTGGACTACAAATATTCACCATTTTTTTCACAGCAATAACTTTATAAAAATAAATTGCAAGCTAAGCACATGGATGCTGTATTAAACACTTACAATCAAAGGTTATAAGCATTTGAAATTTAATACAACCAAAAAATTGCAAGGCTGTTAGTGTTAAAAGGTACCAGCAAGGTAGTTTTATAAGACTTCTCACTCAGCTGGGATAAACATGTGATTAAACCACAGTTTTAATAAAAGATATAGACTTACCATTAAAGAGAAATATTTTAAAAAATACATACGTATTGTACAATTTTCAACGGATCTTTGCCAGATGGCTAAAATACCCAATTTCCCACTCCGAACCTGATTTGTAGAAAGGTCAGTTCCCAACTGGGGGGTAAAAGTACCTTTTATAAAGCCATTTGCAGAACATATCCTGAGCCTACATAGACAAACTTCCTAGTCAATACATTATTTTTCTTATTATATGTATTTTAGTAATTAAAACATATGCATATTCCTTATCACACATGTCTCTCGAAAACACATATTAGTAAGAGCCTACAGACATAACGTGTTACTGTCTTCAGTTCTCGTTGATTACAAAACTCCTAAGGGTTGAATTTTTTAAGGATCTCTCAGCTTCCCATTGTCCCATGCTTTAGAATCAAATGTCCTTTTGGCAAAGTTATTGTGTTTTTAAAGTATCATTACAAAACAAAAATTATATTTTGAAATATTTTAAACTCAACAGTTACCAACTCTTAGGATATTTAATATGAACAGGACATTAAATTGTTACATTTCATCCTGAAACCACAAAAGACCATCTTAGCAGTAGTCCGTTCACGGAAATTAGTATAGGTTTGTGCAAAGGAAATCATTCATATGAGACTTTTCATGTTGGATTGTTAGATATACCCTTAAGCAATATTCCAAAGTAAACTGATTAAATCAAAATGCAGTCCATTTTTGGATAGGGATTGGTAAAACTGGTTACTATTGCTGTCGGCTAATAAAATGAGCAAGTTACATTAATGTTGATATCATTATCAGTATCCTTTTCACAGTGAAGCCCAAGTATTTAAACCATTTCACATCTCTTCCCTGAGTTCACTCTTCTGCTTTTCCATAAAAGAAAAGTAGGCTCACTGCAAGATTAAATCACTTGTCGATGGTTGCCCAGCATGAATGGCAGATCCATCCTCAGAGCCTGAGCCCACCTTCTCATTCTACTAACTCTACTGTTTTCCTCTAGTATGCTTTAAAGGTACCAAGCAGTCAGAATCCTCAGCTTTAAGTCGTGTTCAGAAATACTTTCCTTGCAAGCGGTACCATGATTTCAATGGAAACAATGAGTACAATACAATTAACACGATCATGGTTCTATCAAGCCCTAAGTTAAAATCAAAGTTCAGAATGCTAAAGAAAAGCTATCTTTGAACCATTCCTTACTGAGGAACCTGTATGATAATTTTATCCTTTTACTGTTACATCCTTTGTTTCTGTGCTTGTAACTGTTCTGGGTCACAGGTTATATTAAAAAAAGCTTAAAATGTGGATGATGGGAGAAAATTTAGCTGAGCGGAAATATAAACTTTAAGACATTGTTTCTGCGCTTGGGGTTTTGTGTTTGGGGTTTTTTTAAAGATTTTAAGTTCAGATGCACACATACAGTTCATTAGTAATGACTCTACAGGAAAGAAAAGTAGCAGTTGCTTGAAGCGGATAATGCAGAGGAAAATGATATCAGACAGAACTGGATTTTGATGCTGCTTCCTGCATCCTATGTTGTTAAAAAAGCATCAGCTCTCCAGGAGAAATGAAAAAGCATATCTAGAGCTTTCCAGAAGTGTCTATACATTTAAAAAATGGTATGCTGTCAGAGAAGTTCAAAGCATGCTGAAAACATCGATGACAACTGTAAATATATGTGAAATCACCAATATGAAGACACTTTCCTTAAAACCATAAAGTATTCCATATAAATTTGGGGAAGAGTTATGTGTATAAATACTGGCTGTTTCCTCCCCTAATGCATCCCAATTCATGTTGCGTTAATGTATGAGAGGGAAGAGATTAGAAAAGAAAAAATGTTCACAAAATTTGGTGCAACTCTTTTCTTCACTTAAGTCAGAGGTAAATTGCATTCTACTGATTGACCCTCAAACTCCACTGTGAGCTAAGGCTATGCAACAACAGACTAGTCACAGGTTCTGCAGAGTGACAGTTTAATTCATTTTGGAGACAAACTAGTTTGTAAATGTCACAATATCTGACTCTTTTCCTAGCCAATGTCCTCCAAAATATAAACTACAATATGGGCAAGAATGTGCTGAAAAGAGATAAAAATAGATCTACCACTGAGTAAAGCTGTTTCCCCCACATCTTCCTCAAAACAAAGGGGAGCGCTACTGCATAATAAATCAATACTCTAAATATAGAGGAAGGTCCTCAATTATTACAAATAGCAAGACTTTACCAAACAGCATTATGTATGTTCTTATTTGGAATTTTTCTGGCACCTTGAGCTATGCCGCCGTCAGAAGGCATATGAACAAAAAGTGATACAAACGCCATTACTAAGCATCCGAAGCAAAAAAAAAAAAAAAAAAAAAAGTGATGAGCTCCTGACGTAGATGCAGTGAACTGGTGTGTGCTAACAGAGAACAGCAAATATTTTTAGAGCATACATAAAGAGGCCCCCACTAATAGCCTGGTCACTAATGACAACAGTAAAAAACCTTACTTACTTGGTTTTGTTAAGTGGGTGCGCTGCCTATTGCAAATCAAACACAACTGAGAGAACCCGCTCCAAACAGCCGTGATTTAAACAGCCTTGTCCTTTAAGGTGGAAAATCTATGTTCAGTGCAATAAATACAGCTTTGTGCACAAAGACTTAATACAGCCAGACCTGAAAAAAATACCAAAGTGATCCAAGAAAGTAAATTACATCTGACTGCCTTGTTTACACATCTTCATTTCCCCAAACCATTTTGCTTCATTTACTACACTTTGTCACTATGTGAGTGTTTGGGGGATTTCAAATGGACTCATTCTGTTCTAACAGATGTCAAAGAAGAGGTACATTGGTTTTAATGCCTGTTTGGGGACATATGGGAATAGGTTTTTTCCCTGTATAAAAACTCCGTAGCAGTCATCCAGCAGGATCTGTCTCCATTCTTTCCCATATTTATATCCCCCTAAATTTCCTCAAAATTATTGAGGCACTGTTGTTTACAAATGCACTGCTGCTCATGTATTATTTTCTGAAAGCACTTCATTGTTGCAGTACCAGTCAGATTACAAGAGTGAATCTGCCGCAACTTTACAACCACCACAAGTTTGGACATAGCCATTTGTCAACAGCAATCACTTCTGCTTCCGAAGTAAAACAGACAAAAAACCCAAACCTAAAACTCATATACACGTAAATGTGACTTTCCATGTGAAATAACATTAAGAAAAGCTTAGCTACAAATGGAAGTAATTACTATAATTAACTGAAACTTAAAACTTTTAAAATCTTGAAACTAATATGGCATTTCAGGGACAAATCTTTAAATGCAGTAGTAAATAACATACCCTACTGTTACAGAAACACATTGTACTTTGTGTATATCATATATTCTTAAGATGCTACCACTTGCTTTTTTTTCCAAAGAAACATGAAATTTCCTTAAATTTCCAGGCCATAAGCTAAAATTTTCCTTAGATATAGGAATAAAAGTCACAATAAATGATACAAGCACATGCAATGCAGGTAAGAGATTAATTTGGCTTCAGTTTAGGCTATTACTGTGAGCTAATATATATTACTTCCTCCCTGACAACCCTTTACTAGAGCCATCAAAACATGCAGTCTGCCAGTTGTGTGTCACCACATAATGGGGTTTTTTTTTTGGCTTTAACTTCCACTTTTTTTTAATTTTTTTTTGGTCTTCCCAAGAGATTCCTCAGCACTAAATGCTACTGAGAAATAGCTAGTGGCCTACTGCCAGACACACACACACACACACACAGAGAAAAATCAATATAAATTTTTCTCACAATTAGCAAATAGTTCAGTGATCTCTTTTTGGTCTTCAGAAAGAAAGACTATGATATCTTTCAGTTCAAACAAAGATCCCTTAGATCTAAATTAATAAAAAGCTTATCTCACCACCTTGATGAATCAAGACACATCTCCACAGAAAATACCTTGGGGTAACTGAGTTAGAAACCTGGTTACTCTGGGTTATACTCAGGAATTCTATAACTTATGTAGATGTTACACTCTTTGGATTAGATCCTCTGGGTTTTTTAAATTCAAAGAATGTCCTGATTGTGCAGATGTTATCTATTTCTTGGCAGTGTAATATCAAGCGAGAATAAAACAGTAGTGCCTGGTTATTTCAGCCTATGAACGAAAAGGAGAAGCCCAGCCTGCGGCCTTCAGCAAGCCGTTAACCGGAGCAGTATCTTCTGCTGTGCTGCACTCACTAAAGGCTTTCCAGTACTTCAGTGGCTGCATGCAGAAATGAATAGGGGCAGGACTGGATGTGGGGAATCACCTTAGGCTGCTTGGCATGTAAGATTACCCAAAAAGCAACTCGTGTGGGGCTCCTCTACAAGTGAAGATGAAAGTACCAATTGCTTACCAGCCTCCCTTGGCAAGAAGCAGGCACGATTATTCAGAGCATTTAAAGTCATTAGGAATTCAGTACCCTGTAGAAGGGTACAGGACACTGTGTTTCTTTAAAACTTTTTTCAACCCAGCTATAAAGTTCTAAACATCATTATGGAGCTGCAGCGGGGAGGAGGAAGGTCGAATTGCAGGCCATACTTCTTTCTTTGTAACATTGTCTGAGAATTATGGCACTGGCATAAAATGCTACATTTCCTTTGAACGCTACCATTTCATCTTCAGAATTTGTTATGCAACTCGTATTTGTACTCTGCTTCTCATTTCTGTTATAACAAATTATTCTGTGCCTTTTTATGATCTTGTAGGAAGTCAAGGTTGAATCAAAGCCATTGTGACTGCCAAAGTGCATGTATAAAATTATACCACTAAGCGTTAACCTTGCTTTGTAGGTTCACTTATACTTTTCAATTAAAAGCTATCTTTAGTATTGAAGCAAAGTACTTTATAGTTTTTCAGTTAAAAGTCACCTTTAGTATTTAGGCAAAACCACTTTTATGGTAATTCACACTTGCATTCTCAAAAAACTCTTTTGCCTAAATATGGCTGTACAGTGACCTTGTTTCATCCAAAGTTTTAAAAGAACACAGAAGTACTGGTAATTGACATTTTACTTGTATTTACTTAGTCCATTTAGTAAATGTGGGAAAAGGTAAAAATCAGTATGTTAAAAAAATCTCCCATCTTCCCAAGGAAATGATATAAATATTGCACCTGTGTGCATGCGTGCCTGTGTGTGAATATATACCTGGGTGTATCTGTACATTTTTAAAGCCAAATTCAGTAATTACATGGCATTATTTTTTTTCCCTCTCAAAATGCCAGTTAAGCCATCAGGAACTGCCTATATTTCATATGAATGCTAAAATCACACGTTAATTGTTACAGCTACATTTGCAAAATAAATATTCTCTTAACTATTTAAAAAAACTGTTGAAATTGGAAACACAAATCACTGTGCTCCCGATTTGTCTGGAAGTCTCAAACAAAGAGTATAAATGAGCTTCTCCTGAGTTTCTACACGAAATAAACCTTGCTCAGTCATAAACAGGGAAAACTCTAAAGACCTGTATGCCCCAAAGATTTATGCACATGTTTAACTATACTCGTTGTCAGTAATCCCACTGAAGTCAACAGGAATACTCACAGTGCATAAAGCTACATACACACATAAGGTTTCAGCCTCGGGGCCTGATATTTCAATAGTTACTTTGCTCGAGTAATACCCTGAGGATCTAGCTCTGTAAAGGCTGTCCGATTCTTTCACTGGTTCTCAACGGCTTCTCTAGAGAACAGTTACCAGCCACAACTCTGTTCTGTGGGAAAACCACTGGCCGATCTCTTTTTTTTGCCCGTAGTACTTTCACTGAGGTAACGTTGGTTTCAGTTAAATTAACGTCCCAAATTACTCCTTGAAACAGCTTAGCAACAAGCCTCGGTACACAGAAGCAAGCGACACTAGATGATGGAGAAGAGAAACAGTGAAAATGATTAGGCAGGAAAACAAGATACTGGGTGTCTAATACAATATGGGATTTTCATTTACAGAGTAATAGGGATGGTATTAAGACTAAATCACCACAGTGTCAGAATGTGCATAGTGATGATAAAAGATTATATGCTTTATACATGACTGATGATGACACATTTAGAAAATATCTGGAAGGGAAAAGACAAAGTGATGTCTCATGCAACTTATGAAACTGCAACATTTACAACATGTCACCCTCAAATTAGTGTACAACAGGAAAAAAATGACTCCTTCAGTATCAATGCCCCCAGCTCTTCTGTTACAATGGCCTTGACAAGAAACCCATTTATTTTCTTCAGAGAAATTGTTCCGAGGTGGTTGTTAGGCACAGTAGAGGCTTGACACCTTAGACCTGGGCTGGATTAGACCGCCCCGGTAAGATAAAGCAGAGAACAATGTTGCATGTTTGTCTGTCTCATGCTTCGGAAAGGTTATGTATCTTCTCTGGGAGAGGCGTTCCTAATTTAATTTGCATTGTAGGGATTTTGAATCCCAAGACTGTGGCAGAAGTTAGAAATTATGCCAAGATTGATAACATTTTCTTAATACTGTAGTGGGAGTCTCTCATAGGAAGGGCAACCTAATTAAAAAGTTATAACAAAACAAACATTTTAATACAAGTGACAGCATATAGTAATTCTCGATGCAGAAAAAAGCTTAGCTGCCACTTGGTTTCTAGAAAAGAGAACTATTTCAACTTTATCTTTGAAAGCATATTTCAGAAAAGATTCACCTGTACCTACTACTATTTTTAAAGATTATTTTTCTTTAAATAGCTAAACAATTAGGGACATACATAACTCTCTAAATAAAGGAATTTTATGTCACATATTCATTTTACATACAACTCAGTAATTAACTTATAATAGTAGGGTTTTTTAAATGATGACTTTCAGCGGAAGGAGGCTTAGTTTTTTGATCCATGAAATTATATAAGCCAAGAGTTTAAAGAACAGGAGTCTAGAAGTAATCAAGTAAATCCATACTCACAGCACGTCTAAATAAACATTTGAATCCTTTGTACCGTTGACTAGCACTTTTTAAACTCATCGCAACTAAAGGAGATGTAGGAGCTTACTTTTAGGTAACAAGCTTTGAAAAATTTTTATGAAAAATCATATTTTCTCTTATGCAAGATATAATACAGTCCAGGTCTGTATGTAAAAATGTCATACTATATTAGTAGCCTGTCTGCTGCAGATGCTTTTTATACTGGTAGAAAATGAAGTATGAAGTATAGCTGTCCTCCCTGTCTGGGAATACACTGCACTGGACAAATACATGGCATTGATTGTACTGCTCCCACTGAAGTTGCACAAATTTATTTGTACCAATAGACTTGCATTTGAGAGAGAAGGCAACAACAGTTCTAGAGGATCTCAGGAGCAGGTGAAAAGGCCAATTTGTGTATCAGTCTCCTTTTCCAAGACATCTGTGACATATCAAAGCCCTTTATCACATATTGGCATCTAACAGAGGTAGCTGCTTTGGGAGGTAGATAAAGTTCCTAGGCAGTTATAGTGATAAGATCAGCCTCGTCTGCTGAAACACTAGAAAGTTAGTTAACTGCTTGTTAATGATTCACAAGATTTGACTAATTTGTCATTATTAAAGTAAATGGTTCTCAGCCAGCTGTACCTAGTATAAGGTATTCTTCTTCATTTACACATAATGTATGTACAGGGCCCGCGTTCCTAAATGTCTTTTTCTACCCAAACCACTTGAGAGCATTCTCTGAGGGAGTAACAGGAATAGCCAAAGTAATGCCATGAGAATATTGGTCTTGTTTTGGTAACATGTATCACATTAGCTGATTAATTTCATCAGGATAATATGAGGGCTTGGGAATTTGCTCACCAGATCTTCTCCGCAGTTTCAGCAGGACACTGCTTGGGATTGGCTGTTCCCACATTGTCTGATTTCCATCCTTTAAAAACAACAATTAATTCTACAGATTTCTATACAGAGACTGGGCTCCTTCCCTCCCTTCTTTGCGAACAGTAGCGTTGCTGGGGAAGCAGAACCTCAATCCTTCCCACTCCTACCAGTTTGATGCCAGTGCCAGCAACAGATGCCCAGAGCCTGGAGAAAGATCACAGGTCAGCAGGAGAGCACCTGAAAGGCCACATGAAGGAATTCCAGCCAGTCACTCAGCTTCATCGATGGCCCAACTGAAATGCCTTTATGCAAACACATGTGGCACGGGCAACAAACAAAAGGAGTTGGACATATGCGCACACCTGCAGGGCTGTGATCTTACTGGCATCACAGAGACGTGGTGGGATGGCCCCTATGACTGAAGTGTTGGGATGGAAGGATACAGGCTTTTTAGGAAGGACAAGCAGGGGAGACGAGGAGGGGGTGTCACCCTCTATGCCAATGACCAGCTGGAGTGTGTGGAGCTCTGCCTGGAGATGGATGAGGAGCTGACAGCAGGGCATAAGCAATCCAGGAGGTTCCTGGAATGCATTGATGATAACTTCCTTCTCCAAGTGACAGAGGAGCCAACGAGGAGGGGCTGGTGGGGAAAGTGAAGCTCAAGGGCAGCCTTGGCTGCAGTGACCATGAAATGGTGGAGTTCAAAATCCTCAGGGCAGCAAGGAGGACACACAGCAAGCTCACTACCCTAGACTTCAGGAGAGCAGGCTTTTGCTTCTTCAGGGATCTGCTTGGTAGAGTACCATGGGGCAAAGCCCTGGAGGGAAGACAGCTGGTTAGCATTCAAGGATCACCTCCTCCAAGCTCAGGAACAATGCATCCTAACAAAGAGGAAGTCACACAAAAATGCCAGGAGGCCTGCATGGATGAACAAGGAGCTCCTGGGCAAACTCAAACACAAAAAGGAAGCCTACAGAGAGAGGCTGGAATCAAAGGCAGGTAGCCTGGGAGGAATACAGAAAAACTGTCTGAGCAGCCAGGGATCAGGTTAGGAAAGCTAAAGCCCTGATAGAATTAAATCTGGCCAGGGACATCAAGGGCAACAAGAAAAGCTTCTATAGGTATGTCAGTGATAAAAGGAAGACTAGGTAATATGTAGGCCCTCTCTGGAAGGAAACGTGAGACCTGGTTACCCAGTATATGGAGAAGGCTGAGGTACTCAATGAATTTTTTGCCTCGGTCTTCACCAGCAAGAGCTCTAGCCACACCACCCAAGTCACAGAAGGCAAAGGCAGGGACTGGGAGAATGAAGAACTGCCCACTGTAGGAGAAGACCAGGTTCAAGACCATCTAAGGAACCTGAAGGTGCACAAGTCCATGGGACCTGATGAGATGCATTTGCAGATCCTGAGGGAACTGGTGGATGAGGTTGCTAAGCCTATCCTTCCTATTTGAGAAGTTGTGGCAGTCCAGTCAAGTTCCCACTGACAGGAAAATGGGAAATATAACCCCCATTTTTAAAAAGAGAAAACAGGAAGGCCTGCGGAACTACAGGCCGGTCAGTCTCACCACCAGATCCTCCTGGAAACTATGCTCAGGCACATGGAAAATAAGGAGGTGATTGGTGACAGCCAACATGACTTCACTAAGGCTTTAAGCCACTCACATTTTACATATGTAGGTAAGTGCTTAGGGGAATTTGGTGTTTTGACGTTGGGTTCTCAAAAACTCTCAGAAACCTTCACTGTGGCACAGAAGTCCAAGACCTACAGAAACATCAGTGCGGCATAAGGCTTAAAGCTGTATCAGAGCATGTATACCATTATACCATTTTTGTCCAATATATATCTGTTAGCACCTCCAGTGCACATTCACAGTGAAGTCAAGCCCCTGTTCTTTCTTTCTCTTACAGTCTTGGAAATTTGCTGTGAAACTTAAAAGGCAAAACCTCCAGAATAATTGTTTTCACCTCACAGGAAGAGATAAAAATATTATTTAAAAAAAAAAAGTCTGTTATTTTATACAGGAGAGATTAGATTTCTTAAGTCCTACATCAGAAACAATATTCAAAAATGCACTCCTACTTTTGTGCTATCTAGGCAACTTGCTCTTGATCTCAGTGAAAGTTACCAAGTTTTCCTGTGAAATTAATAAAACCATCAACTCCTAAGAAAGGCAGTGATTTTTAGGAGGGTCAGCACCTTGCAAAATGGAATTCAGTTAATATTGTAGATTGTGACTGCAATGAAATGAAAGAGGAAATTCCAAATGAAAACAGAGAAATTTTGACTGTGATGTTTTAAATCAAAATCTTCTTAATGTTGATGAACACTTCCCTGTAACTTGAAATACCGAACACTTAATGTGCCGTAGTTTCATTAATCATTTAACTCAGTATGTATAAATCCAAACCCCTGGGGAGCCAGATTTTGAAATGATTGTCTCAGACAGTGTGTACCTCTAATGAATGCATTATTTGGGATATTTCCAACATGGTTAATAAGGTAATGTTCATAAAAGAGACAAATGAATGGATATTTCTGGCCTACCTTATATGCTTGGACAAATTGTGATGAACACCGTGCATACAAATGGCAAAGGATTAATCATACCAAAAAATTGAAATTCACTGTTTATTCCAAAGGCAAATAGAGTACATCAGTAAAACAAAGAATAGGCACTATGCCTGACTTCGCATAGGAAGTGAACTTCAAAATTGACCAACACGCAAAGAAGTGATTTCAGCATCTTTATCTCCTTTTCTGAAAACTTCTGCAGGATTTTGAAAGAATGAGAACTGATTTCCCAATTACGACTAGGCTGAAAACTGCAAAACAAAACTAACAGCTCTTTGAAGAACTCACCTATTGTTTCAATATCTATTTAAGGCAGAGGTAGGATACATTCTAGGAACAGGAATTTTGGCCATAAATATGTGCATTAAATTAAGTAATTTTTAGTTCAGCTAGATTGTCACTGTTGGAATCTAGCACCGTCCCAGAAAACATTTTCGGTTAAAACTTAAACATTCCCTTTGCATTGTCTTGACAGTTCACATCTGACCATCTTAAAGACCTCAAGTCCCCAAGGTAATCTGTTGTGAATAATTCATATTATAACCAATTTTATTCTTAAAAGCAGTTGTACTAAATGCTGGTGTAGCATATCTTCCATAAAAGGTATCTTGTCCCAGAAGACAAAAATGGAGGACTGAGATAAAAGGTGCAGATATTGTTTCCCATGCCACAAAGCCACTCTGACCCAAACCAGCTTATATGCTTTGAAGGGATACAGTGACTATGCATCTATATCTCTAAACTGTGCTAAATCTGATTCCTTGGAGGGGAGGCTAAAGTGGCAGTGTGGTGAATTGTTCCTCTGTGATTATGTTAGAAGAACATGTACCCTCAACCTTTCATCACCCAGTGTTAGACACTTAGCTGCAAAATATGGTAAAACCTAAGGAAATCATAGCATTGATGTAAAAAAGTGGATTAGAAAGATCTGGAAGCAATTTTTTTGAACGACACCTATTCAGTAGCTCTTAAAACAAGGCAGCAATGCAGATTAAACATTAATTTTGGGGATTAAGCCCTAAATTATAATACTTGTGTGGAGCAGACATCCCTCCCATCGTAAAAGTTAAATTTCTAAAGCAGAATGAGGAAGGATTTAGAAGGCATGAAAGCTGTAAGGGATTAATCATATTATTGTAGTGTTCCTGCTTATTTAAAATATAAAGCCCTTCGTCTCAGAGGACATCAAGGACACAAGAAATACATGAATGAATAACACACTGTGGTACAAGTACACTTCAGTGCTGTTGTCGAATTAAACCAGCACACACCTACTTACATTTTTCAATGTGGAAAGCTGAAATGTAGTAGAACTAGAATCTCCGTGCACTGCAAAACCAGCAATTATGACGATCAATATAAATGGCTGAAATTTTTAAGGGACTAAGAATTTCTGAATATTTGAATTTTAAAATGTTCTGTTATGTTGGACAAAGACTAACATCTCTCAGCCGCATAGCTTTCACTTTTTACAAACATGTAGAGCTGGAAGCAGTTTATTATTTCAGTCTTGTAAGATTTCTCGCAGTCAGCAAGTCACTGACTAGACATTGAATCCTTCTTAACTCTCATAAATGGATAGCAGCTAAAGCTAATTGTAAAATAGAATATATTATTCCTATCTTACATGATAAAACCTGTTACTGGTGGATTCCTTTACAAATACCAATCAGGTCTACTTTATGATATGTTCATTTCATTGTCTCCAATAATCTGGGACACCCTGTTCTTCTACTGACCTTTGGTGACCCTGCCTCATTCTTCTGGTCTATACTGCACATCTACATTGATCTGTAGACAAAGCACTGTCAGATGGAATCAATACATCATTCCTTCAGCAACAAGACTGGCTTTTGCTCAGTTTACTTTCATTTTTTTAACAGATCAATAGTGCTAAACCGATGTATTGTAAATTGGGGTGTAATTAGTACCTGTCTGCAGGCCTGTTAACAAGCTGCTAAAATATTATGCAGACTTTTTTAGTTAAACAGAAGATTTCAAACTCTCTTCAACTGCGAGTAGGTGGCTATTTTAAAGAAATTCAGGAGACAATAGACTCCACAAATATCATGCCCCCAATGGTTACATAGAAAATTTTCACTTTGTGTTGACAATGAAAAGACACAGTGATTAAAATGAAAGACATAATAAAATTAAAACATCTAGCCTTAGTGTGACCAATGAATACAGCTAAAACCCTCCTCTTCTTCAATTTAGGTTAAGATGATAATTTTGAGTAATAATTTTATGCTAAGATTTCAAATATGGTTAAGACCATATAATAACTCTTAAGTTTCTGAAGACATCACCACTTAGCAATTATGAATCTGATGTGTTTGATACCATCCAGTGTAAAATTTTAATTGCAATACACTAATTCTAACCTGGCTAAAATAAAATTAAGATTATCTACCACCACAGTCATTTACAGAAAAGCAGATCTGCTAAAATCTATCAGCATCACTAAATCATAGACAGAGAAGCTGCTGAGAAGTAGTATTTAGAATCATAGAATGGTTTGGGTTGGAAGGGACCTTAAAGATCATCTAGTTCCAACCCCCCTACCATGGGCAGGGACACCCTCCACTAGACCAGGTTGCCCAAAGCCTCATCCAACCTGGTCTTAAACACTTCCAGGGATGGGGCTTCCACAGCCTCTCTGGGCAACCTGTTCCAGTGCCTCACCACTCTCACAGTAAAGAATTTCTTTCTAATATCTCATCTAAATCGACCCTCCTTCAGCTTAAACCCATTACCCCTTGTCCTATCACTACATGCCCTTGTAAAAAGTCCCTCTCCAGATTTCTTGTGGGCCCCTTTCAGGTACTGGAAGGCTGCTATAAGATCTTCCCAGAGCCTTCTCTTCTCCAGGCTGAACAATCCCAACTCTGTCAGCCTGTCTTCAGAGGAGAGGTGCTCCAGCCCTCTGATCAGCTTCGTGGCCCTTCTCTGGACTCACTCCAACAGCTCCATGTCTCTCCTGTACTGGGGCCCCCAGAGCTGGATGCAGTACTCCAGGTGGGGTCTCACAGAGAGGGGCAGGATCACCTCCCTCGACCAGCTGGTCACGCCTCCTTTGATGCAGCCCAGGACACGGTTGGCTTTCTGGGCTGCAAGCGCACATTGCTGGCTCACGTTGAGCTTCTCTAATCCACCAACACCCCCAAGTCCTTCTCCTCGGGGCTGCTCTCAATCCATTCTCCATCCAGCCTGTAGTTGTGTTTGGGATTGCCCTGAGCCATGTGCACTTGGCCTTGGTGAACTTCATGACGTTCACATGGATTTGTGTGCGTTTTAAAAAGAACAACAGAAAAGCAACAAAACCCTACGTTTTCTTTCTGGAGAATTACTTTTTCAGATCAAGATCCTCACTGAAAGAGCAGAGAATCAGCACAGCCACAAATCCTTTGCCACTCATCATGCACGACAGCTCTCAGTTACAAGCATTGTGTCCAAAACCTTTAGGCCTGCTGTGAGTTATTGGAAGTTTTTGTTACAGAACTGTTATTCAGGCAAAACCTGCTCTGAGTTCAATGAGACAGAATTCTGTTTGGGCACTGGCGTTATTCTCCACTTCTTCCTATCTCTTACCCTGTCTTGTCTCCTTTTTTGTATTTCCCTCTCTCACTTGGTCAAAGCTATTCTGCTGAGTGCTTCCCTGGTGTCCTGCTCCTATGCTTACCTGGGAGCATCCTTTAAACATCACTTGAAACCTCTAATTTCCTTACCCCTGACTATGTTATTCCTCCACTTTGTTCTTTCCCAGGTTCCTTCTCTTAAGCCCGTGGCCCTGCTCTCCAGAGACTATTGGTTTGAGGAGCCTGACTTGAGATATTTTATGGAGAGATGTCAGGCTCAGCAGCTCCACAGTAACAGACCCACTCAAACACAACATCTACAGTCCCCAGAAGAAGAAATGCACCCCACCACTGCTCACTATTGAAAATTACATATATTCTCATTTAGTGTGAGAGCACTGCTGACCCAAGAGATGTCTTAAACAGATTGTCTTTGTCCTTTCCTACCACCCATCATTATGAACTCATCTTTAAGTATCACATTAATTCAGGTCCCAAGCCCGCAATGTTTACTCAAGTCTAGGAAAGGCTGTATAAGAGGCACAGAGAATGTAGTAAAATGCTAATCTGTTAGTCATGTAATTACATCAGACCCTCTGCTCTCATTGAAAAGCATAACTCTAAGTTATGAGGAAGGAAGGAAAGCATAAGCTTCATCTTATTAAAAAGAAGTGCCTGCTTGGGTCTGAAAGACAACCTGAATATAGACGATAAGAGTCCTGGAGAAAAAAAAAATCACAGGTAGAACAGCAACTCCACTTTTTTTTCCCTTTAAATAAAACATTACAAATTGAAGGGAAGAACTACAAAAAAAAAAAAAAAAGGTTGCCTCTTTTTATCAGTTAAAGGATATACATAAGAGAGATAGTTGCACACTGATTTTTCATCTAGATTCAATTATGCAAACTTAGAGTGAATGACATCTTACTTCATGGGTATTCCTACTAGCTTTGAGGGAAACTAGCCGTGTGGCAAGGCTGTACGCGGTGGAACAAGGGTATCCAATTCCCGGGTAGGAAGTAACAGATGTCTGAAGGTGAGCAGTCAGCAGCGGCATGGCTGCAGGTCCCGCTGTGCCGCACGCTGCTCTGAATAGCATATGCTGCTCTCACGCAGATGGCGAGGGCCAGCAGTCTCGGGAGCAGCAGAGCTGCAAATCACCGTCCCTCCATGGGGCCTCGGGGCTTGCGATGGGGCCCACACGTGGACATGTGGAGAAGTTAGCTCCCGTACCAGAAACAGCCCAACTGCACGGGCCCTGAGAGGCAGGTCATCAGCCAAGGAGTCAGGACATGACTTTTACCACCACAGCTATGCCGATTTTGAAATTTAAAGCAACTTGTTCAAATCCGGCGATGCTTCCTTGTCAAGAACGGTTCTTGCTCAGACCTCCTGATGCTCTTTCGCAAAGGCCCTTGGAGACCTCACCCCTTGGTGTGGAAGAATGCCCGAGCTCCATTACTCTCTAAGGAGCTGCAAAATTTTGGTTTGGGGTTGTTCTTTTCTGTGAAATTTTCTGGGGGACAAGAGCATGCAGACCTGCAGTAATTTGAAATAACCTTGTCTGTGCAAGCTCCAGGAGATTGTGAAAGCAAGTTGATACTTAGGGAGAGTAAGAAAAAGATCAGCAGAATCGCTGAAAGCATATTTTAGTTGAGAACACTGTTCTAATAAACAATTTGAAAATTGTAAGTATCCTGCCAAGTCTTTTCCACTCTGGAACCTTAAAAATTTGAGGTTGCCTTTATATGTTTCAAAGTATTTCTATGTCTAAAAATTATTAATTAAAAAAAAAATCTCTTCCACAGTGTGATTCAAACATATAGGTTTTACAAATTCATACTTTTCACAGCATGAGCAAAACCCAACACATTTCTCAGAGTTACTGTTCCCTTTTCTTTTGGTTACAGACAGTCCATGCACCACAACAATAGATCAAATATAGACAACCTGCTTTTTATCATTCAGTGTTATGTTTTGAAAGTTCCATGCATCAGTGGAAATGACTCCATTGATTTTATCTCTAATCTTTTGGTTGGAAGAGGGGAGGAAAAAAGAAAAAAAGAAAAAAAAAAAAAGAAATGAGACTTAAACTGTACGCATCTGTGCATGAAAAACCATACCTGGACCTGGAGAGATAAACTGATTTTTTAATTTTGTATCTCTGTCCAGAATCACTTTTACCTCTTCCACAATATTCTGAAACACATTTTCCTTTTCTTCTAATGACTTTCTGTCACAAATTGCAAAAAATTATTTTATGTTTTGATTTTTACTACAATTTAGATTTGGAAATAATAGAAATATGATCCTGAAATGTGCCATGTGTGAAATACTCTTGGTTTCATTTAATCCTACTTGGTACTGCTTTTCATGCTGCCAGAGAACTTGAAAGACATCGAACTAGATGTCTTTGGAAGTGGTTCATTTTTAATTCTCCCCTGTGAAAATGACGATGTATGTAGGGACGCGTACCCACACATCCATGTGAAGTCCTAGATTTAAAGAAAGGCAGGCAGCACAGTACAGCAATTCTTCCATTTCATTCTAAATCCAAAAAGTATGACTCTGTGAATGTAAGAATGTTTATTCCCTGTATAACCCCATCTTTTCTCCTCCTTTCTCTGTGTCTAATCAACATTCAGCTTAACTTGTCAACATCCGAGACTATAACATAAGCTCCAAAGCTTCCAGCTACACAGAAAGGAAATCTGAACTGCATATGCTACTTTATGCATTACATGTATGCACTTCCACAGCACAGTTCTCTTGTGAAGCACTATTAACTCTAATCCAGTCAAATGCATCATGTATTTTTAGCAAAATACAAAGCCAAGACCCCATCAGTGCCTGATACTGATCGCATCCTTCTCTACCTTTATCTGTCAACCTGCTCACTTGGTAGGGACCACGCCATGCCCATGGGGCAGCTCTGCATGGAGCAAGAAGCTCCACGAGGAACACAGTCTGAGACAAGGGCAGCTCCACCCAACCCTCTCCCTCATGACAGTGTTTGGTGGCGGTACCTGTCTGAGCGATGAAGGTGCTCTTTCCACTCTCTCTCCTCTCTTTGTATTTCCTCCTCTGTATTTAATGCCATTTAGTCCAGAGTGGTTGGGCGCAGTGGTGGTACCAGAGCTGCCTAAATAACCACAAGGTAGTTTTGGCCAGCCACAGCACAATAATCCAATGTGCCTTATGGAGTGTTTGAGGGCAGATTCTGCAAGTTGTCTGTCTTCCACAGGGATGAGCGTAGAGACATTGTCCTTGGTTCAATAAAGGCATGGGTAACCGAGCACATGTACGCACACAATTTTGTCTTCACCAGTCCTCCTTTTATTACGTTTATTCCCACTGGAGTGACCTCTAATACTACCAGACTCTCAAAAGATTCAAGCTTCTGCCCGTTAAAAGAAAATGTAAAAAGAAATTTAAAAAAAAGTGAAAAGAGAAGCCAAGAAATGTTTCCTTCTTAAATCTTTCAGTTAGATTTTCCTCCTTTATGTTTTAGTCACTGTTACAAAACAAGACTGTAAGAATCTTCCAATGTTATAAGACTAGTCATTGCAACCATACATAATAATAATTCTTGAGAAATATAAGACACAAACAGCACAAAGAATAGTTTAAGCAACTCATATTTTTTTACTATTTAAAAAATACCTAAAGGAGTTAAAGGTGCCAAAGGGTTCTGCTGTCTGCTCAAAAGTAAATGCTGATCACCAACAAAAAGATAAAATCTGGAATTCATATGTGTAGATTTGTTACATAGAGAAAGCAAAATCATTTCTTTGGTCTATTAAAATTATGAATTGGGTGCAGTACAGATGTATTCAGGAAAAAGATTTCACGTTATGTATTAAAACTGAAAACTGAAGCGAATATCAGCTGGCTGGCTGATTCAGGTGAAATGAGTCAACAGAACGCCAGATGCAGAATCTGCAAGTGTGACAGTTGGGGAGCAAGTGTTTTATGGATCCAAAAACCCGCTGTGCTTTTTTGTCTGTTCTTCTTTTTGCTGGTACTCGCCATCCAGCTTGTATCTGCAGGAAACGTCCACAGTTTCAGCCTTGGGTAGCTGCTTTCCCTCACGTGCAGCCAACCGTCAACAAGCAACATTTCCTCCTGCCGGGAGGATGCTATATGCAACGTATTTCATGACTGCCAGCAGTGGGGTTTCATTAATCAGCCTGTAGGAGGTGCTGAAATAGGCAGGGACAGACAGAAAAATGAGACAAATAGAAGAAACGTGAATTGAAGATTTAGAGTAATCCAAGGTCCTCTCTCCAGAAAGTAATTGCAGTAGTTTTGGGTTAATGCAGCAGATAAAGCCCCAATACCTTGGTATTATTTCCAGGCTTAGACTTCAAATGAAGTTTCTAACAACTTTGCTCAGACCTGTGCCACGTTTCCAAAAGTGCCTTCTCCCCTAAAAGGACTTCCTAACTTCTGAAACAGGCTATTCTGGACCAGAGGTGACCCCAAAGAGACACTCCAAAATTATTATTAAAAAATGAATCATCATGAATTGCTGCCCCAAAGATTAGCTACTTAGTTACTAAAAAGGACCTAACTACTGATATTGCAAAAACATAAGCTTTCTGTAGTATGGTTGAGACATATTGGTTGAAATATTAACCTGGTTTAGTGCTTATTCGTGATGACTGCTACTGCCCAGGACAGGCGGGATTTGAATAAGCTGCATTACCTCCCTGTACGTATGTCAGCAGTACAGCTTAACCATTTCACCTCCACCACGTTTTACTTGGGTTTATGTACTGAAGTCAGAGTTAACTTTCCTCCAGCGTTCAAGAATACTCTGCGCTTGCTTCAGCTGCACAATCCCCAAAGCAATCCTTCTCCAACGTCATAAACCCCAAAGCAATCCTTCTACGGCAAAGTGACACTGACAACTTCTGCCTGTGCTACTATATTAACCAGGGCCAAGGAATATTCCTGAGCACTGGAAACCAACAGTCTACACTGCTACATTTTTTGAATGGTTTATAAACTTCTGCTGTCTACTATTTACACCAGTTCAACTTAGACTTCTAATTAAGACACACGCTTTTTATTTGAATAAAACAGAACAGGCTTGCTCAAATCTCAAGTTTTCTCAGAAACCTAACATTAAAAAATCCTTACATTCATACATTCATTCACTTTTCTTCTGAAATTTGTAATTCCAGTATATTCAAAGTCATTCACGCCAATTATTTTTTAAAGCACCACTGATATATCCACTTCACCAAGTTAACATTCCCATCCCCACTGAAGGATTAAAAAGCAGAAATAACTGTAATAAAACTACCTTTTTTTTTTTTGTCTTCCATTTTTAAAGTGGCACAGGATTTATTTCATACATTAGCAGAAATTATGAGTGACAGCAAAGTCAAAACCTTAATTAGAGAGAATATAAACATAAGATCCTGATATCAGCAATAACTCAGCATAGCTTAATTACGCTCCTTTTTTATATTTTCATCAGGCATTAATAAAAGCTCTGCCGTAGTACAGATTTGGCCCTAAAAATTAAAGATGTATCTTCACATAATTAAGATTGTAAAAGATATTGAAAAAGAAACAAGAAGATAAGCTGCTTCGGATATTACCATTGTTTCATTTAGTTTACTAATAAACATAAAGGAAATAGTATAGCTGGCTGCATCTGGAAAAACAATTTCACAGTCCACCCAGATCCACATACTGGCATGGGCATTGTTTCATTAACAATACCAAAGAACTTTGAGATCCTCCAATACCTGGTAAAGTATAAAATATTATTAGTATATTTTATCTTTCTTTTTTTTTTTTTTTTTACATTACAAGAGGAAATGGGTAGACTGTGAATGAGGAGCTGTGGATGTTAGGTTGTTTCTGCCAGCTCACCTGCTGATAGGGCACTGGAAAGATGTATTTACCTATGCTTCAGGATTCCTGTTACTAAAATAGAAAAAAGATACCAACTTCTTGTAAAGTGTTTGGAGAGTCACTGTTTGGAAACGAACATATTCTCATACAACACTTTCATTGTGCAAATAGAAGGAATACTTTGTTAGAGAAATACACAGACTTTGGTCACAATTTCATCTGCATAGTAACTGTTACTTTTATTTTGAAAATTTAACATTCTTGCTTGGTTTTTTAAAGACAGGTTAAAATATTCTTAAACAGAGTTCTTAACGTACAAGGCAGCTGGCTGGCTTGAAACAGATCACATTTTCTCTGTATAACAATTGCTAATAATGAATAATCCTCTCCTCTGCTTCCCGCAGCTCATCTTTCTAGGGGGTTTGTTTTGCTGAAGGCTGGTGGTGAGAAAGAGGTGGAGCAGTCACGGCGTGGAATAATAAAGGCAACATGCAGCAAATTTCTGACTAATTAAGTGATATCTCCACAGGAGCATTGGCTATACAAGAGGAATACTTGAACAGAAGAACGAACAAGATACGTTTGCCTTCAAATTCGCAATAATAAAAATACCTCTTAACTACCACTTAGTTGCCAGATATCATTTCATTTACCCATGTTCTAAGCGAAACTGTTATTTCTGAGGCTAAATAAAGGGCAACTTAAAGTGGCCATAAAAAGCAGAAAGAAAAGCTGGTTTGGCTGCAATAAGGAAAGCATGCTACCTGCTCAGGGAAAACCATCAACTAGTAATATTAACACCTACAAGTTACTCAGGTAACATGATCCTTCCAAGAATGACAAGTAGGCTCTGACTTGGACGACCAGTTCTAGAAAAGAGAGCCTACCTCCCTGTTTCTTCTTATTCATCCTATGGCACCTCCTGGGATCACCACAAAGTGGAGACTACATCAGTGTCTTCAGAAAAAAATTGTGCATACTTGTGTCCCAGTAACAAGACAGATGCCTCTTGTTGAAGGCTTAGTTTTGTAATGACCTTGATGCTGAATTGGATTTAAGCAGATAACCTGGAAGTGAAAGACTACTTGAGTAACCTGCTTTCTCCTTATCTTGCTTTTGATATTACAAATAACTTTTATGACAAATAGTACAGCCAAGCTTGGGAGCAACTCTACTTCAGAAAAAGCTGTGATCCACCTGATGTATCCTTCTCTAACATTTGTTCTCATGGCTATTAATTTCGGTCTTACTCCATGCATATTCAATTATAATGACAAAAAGGAAGGTGAATTTAGATGCTGTCTTTTATTCTGGAAGCACTGCAAGAACTTCATATTTAAACATGTATGTGCACAGTGAGGCCGATACAGGAATTCCCAAAGAAATAGATGCCTATATCGTTATTAGTTATGTTACAGTAGTATCCATTCACACTTTTACACAGGCTTCTATGAAGCCTTTTTTGTACTTGATATCTCAATGTTTAATATTAAGTACTTCACAGTTCTGCACTGGTATTAGAGACCCTAGAGATTATCCAAAATAGGAAACAGTATTACAGCTCTATGCCAGCAAGCTAAGTAGCTGGCACCTTTAAACACACAGTGTAAAGTACACTTGCCCTGGAGTTCAGATCTTTCGGGAATGAATGGCTACAGCAAGCAGACATAGCCCGGGCTGTACCGAAACAAATAATGTACACTGCTCTCTGTGTAGCTAGTGACCACAGTACTAGCACGTCCGCTAGCTTACTAGCGTTGAACATACAGAATAAATTAAATAACAATCCAGTGCCCAACAACTACTGTGGCATTACCAGCAAATAAAAATAATGGATGTCACCAGTAGATTAAAAAAATAAATTAGTGCCATTATGCTAATAAGAATGCCTCCCTGAAGAACAAATCTCACTGTAAGCGTAAAGACTCAAAGCTGGTATTTTCACACTTAGATATCACACGTACAGAGGACTCAAAGTAAGAACAGAGACACATTTAGGCTTCACATTTTCTTAATATCAGCTGTAAAACTCAGTAATTTTTTTCATGGACTATTATAAAAAACCCCAACTCCCATAGTCATGTGAGTTTGTGCACCAAAGCACTAACCTTAGTTAAAGGATGCTTCGGCTGATTAACTGCAAGTAGTAACAAGATGCAAAGAATAAAATGTTGTAAGAACAAGTTAAAGAATTAGAATATAATCAATCGGCTTTGAAGCTGACCAAGAACGCTAGTTGAAAATGCTTAAACCTAGAAAAGTTTTACTGAGTCTTTATGACTTGGGCCACTGTTTTACATTTAACCAGGAAAGTACCTCCAGCAACCGCCTGTGTCAGTTAAATACTACAAAATTAATTTCAGGCTACCAGGTGGAACTGCTACATACTGAAGTTGAGTCTATTCCTTTTTTTGCTAAAATTCGCTCAACGCAATGAATCTGAATTATGATTTATTCTTCTAACACTTTCCCACACCCCACTAATGAAACACGTCCCAAGCCTCATGTATGCAATATTAACAAAACACTAAAACATTTGGAGCTGTAAAGTGGGAAGCAGTCTGGATCAATGCAAGTGCATGAACATTTTCAGATGCCACTTGAAAGTATTAACGACACGCAGTCATTTGCTGACGATATGTCGATTCCTTCTCCAACGAAAATTAGTGGCCATAAATCAGGCAAACATTTACAGGAATCTGCAAATGAAACAGCTAAATCCATGATGACAGGGAGCCTCATAAAAGCAGCCCATTTATTCCCTCTGAGCACTCATCCCCACCAGAGGGATCAATAGCAAACCTCACACAATATACTTCTAAATGTCATGCTGCAAATCCTCTTTGCATTTATGCAGAAGGAAAGGACCCTCCTCCAGTTTTGGAAGCTGAAATCAACTAAAAAGCGTATTAAATGTCTAAAGAACAATAAATCTAAGAGAGAACCTTTTATTCTTATGCCAGTGACTTTAATACCTATTCTTCTAAACTGTAAGGATTATGACACTCAGAAAGATAAAGATTCCAACTAGAAAAACAAAATGGATGACAAGGAATTGAAGAAATTTATCCATCCACTCTCTGGCACTTAAAAACCCCCAGTAGTCAGAGAAGTGATAGCAAATTGAAGACTGACAGTCTCTTTCCCTGACTGCTGAGAACTGGGGAAGGTAGTATTAAAGAACCAAGTAAACAAGTTGTTAATACAGAATCAAAGCGCGGCAGCAGCTCTTCGACTCATTAAAGGCACTGTCAGACACTTGAAACTGTCTGGCAGAGTTGAGCAAGATACTACCCTTGGAAAAGCAGGCATGAATGACCAAAGCGTAATCATCAACATCTATGTCAGTTTTAGAATTAGACAAATACATGTCAACCGAGAGCAAAAATACTCTTCCATAAATTTTGAATGTTACATTTTGACTACTTCTTCCCATTTTTTTTTAAATTTATTTTTTCTTCTTTGGGAGTTGCATGGAACCAAGCCTACTGAAGACAACTCCAGTACAGGAGTACAGGGACCTAAATTCTTCTACTAGAACTCAGAAACACTGGATCAGGTTGCTACACCCGGAAAGTACAAAAGAAACAAGAGTCATTGGTTGACAGTGTACTCATGCTAACTTGCAGCTAATTAGAAAACTAAGTCATTTTATCTGACATGTGACTCAAGATCATACAACTAGGCAAAAAATTTAAAAGCCTAACAAAATGCCTTCTGGTGCAAATATTTACTTTATCATTGGTTTAAAAGAAATCTGTTGTGTTTTCTATGAAAAGGGTAAGCATTTCTGTGTAGTTAGACATATCTAATGAGCAGCTAAACCCATTCTTTCAATAATAAAATCATCTCTAGCATCTCAAATATTCCTCATGCAAATGGACTATGTATCCTGAAGGACAGAGATCAGACATAACTCAGCAGGGCTTCTCTGCTGCTTCATGAAGACCAAACTGTTCCTGAGGAAAAACACCCCTATGTTCTGAGGCAGTTCTTCCAGGTACCACTATACATCTTTTAATTTACATCACCCTGGCATGTCTGTGCACAAACTCACCTTCTAAGAGTGTGCATCCCTCTCCTGTGTCGACAAATGTAAAGCATTAAAAAAAAAAAAATAGAAGCTCCACACAAGCAGTTGGAAACAAGTGTTGAGTACAAATTTAATCCCCCTAATCCCTTGTCAATTACAAGGAACGTCCTAGCGTAAAGTTGTATCAACAGTGCAGTTTTCAAACCCATGGAAAAATAAATGAAGCCATCCTTTCCTTCTTTCCACTTGGACTGTATTCACGGGCATCAATTTTTAAAATCTGCTCTGAAAATGGCAACATTTCACAAGCTGTGAAAATGCTTTGGTTTAGGGCATGGCCTGAGAGGCAATAGGCCAGCAGGATAGCACTGGGATTAGCCCTAATTACCTCATGTTTCACCTTAATTAACTACTGATACAGAAGGTAAACTCTGCAGGATCTGTGGCGAGACCTTAGGCCAGTAGGCAAGATATCTAAGCCGTCATTGTTTACACATGATAATCTCTCTTTTGAATTTGCTTTAATTGCTCAAAAAGATTAGCTGAAGGATATGCATTACATATTGATTAGCAATGCTAACTAGATACGATGTAATTTTCATGTGTGCTCCACACATGCAGTCTAACATTTTTAGAGGCACATTCTTTAGTAGCCGATTGTCAAAGGATCAACATTTAACTTTGGTTATGACAACATCAATCATGAAGAAGAAGAAAAAAAACCCCAGCCTTTGGTAACCTGAATGGAGGAAGAAAAATGCAAAAAAGGATCTTCACTCTCTTCTAGTAGACACCATTGTGCTCCTCTATTGTGAGAGGTAATCCCCTCCCGCATGCAACCCTGCTCAGAGCGCAAGCAAATTGGGAGCAGAGGGGGAGCAGCAATAAAGCAGACAGAATATAATATAAATTTTAAAAATAGATCACAAGGTTGTCTTGTTTCTTGTCCCATACACTCTTCATTATTCAGACTCTGCTTTCTTTTTCTGGTTTATCAGTTCTCATCTGCTCTTGGCAGGCCTTGAAGATTACCGGATCGTCAGATTTTGTACAAATCTAAGCACAAGCTGATTACAGACTCTGTATAAAACATAATAGTCAAACCAAGGAAAAAAGTTCTCCGCCGTGTGCTGCTACCCTGACTGCTGGCAGAGAAACCAATTAAAAATACGCCTTTTCAGTTGCTCTATGCTTTATTAATAAAAGCACGTGCTTTCAAAGCTCCTCTGACCTGAAACACATTTGAAAAATTAGGAATAAATTTCCTTAGGAAGGTAACCTTGATTTAATGTAACACATAAACTGATCAAAACAAAACTTGGCAACAAATTATAGTGCTGCATAAAGGATTAGGAAATATTTATGTCAAAACCCTGGAGCCTTAAATCAAATGCATCCACTGAGGTCTTAACTCAGCCTTAAAGTTCAAGACCTGAGATTTTATCTGGACTGCAAGTGTCAATTAAATTTATAATATAACGTTGTTAGTGTAAGAGTTTTACTGTAACCTTAAGGATGGAAGGGCATATAATAAAAAATCAAGTTTCCATAGAACTACTTGTGGCATGGCCTTTTTGCTACACAGCATTTTACTACATTTGCGTCCTTAACAAACATCCAGGGTTGCCCTGCCTCCTTAAGAGACATCCCACAGAGTTTTCCTGGTTCCTTAACGTCCTTTTTTTATTTACTGCTTCATTTAACGCTTACAATAGCAAGGAAATGCACACTACCTGTTTGAAAAGGCTCACAGACCACTTGCTACTCATTGGAGGTGGCTGAAGAACTAAGAACTTTCCCTGGGATCTCACTTTCTTTGCACGGATGAAAAACTGCTGTTCAGGGCAGGACAGTGTAATTTCACCGGTGGCTGGTGCCTATTCCAGATCGCTGCTTCGTTTCACTTGTGGTGTCATCTTATGCTCTGAGGAAAAATTTGTAACTGCTTCCTTGACTGATAAGGTTTTGGAAAACATTTAAATAAAAAATTGAATACATAATGACAGTTTGTCACGGCTGTTTGACAAAGCCCTTCACTTTGCAGAAGGCTAATACTGAGATAAAGGCTGCAAACAGTTGCTTCTACTTTTTTTTTTTTTTTAATATATTTAAATTGTAATTGCTCTGAGGGACTTTCAGGACTTTGGACACATTTGTGTTTGCTGGTCAGAGATGACAGTGCAAGGAAAAATAAAAAAAATAATTAAAAAGTTGAATCTATTCACATAGGGTGTCCTACTGTAATTGATTTTTTAATCAAACCATAAAGCAGTTCAAGTCTTAAAAAAATTAATATCGCAAGACATGCAGTGAATGGAAAAAAAGTCCTAGTTTTTTATTGTAAATGAACACAGTGGAAGATTACGCTTTCTCCAAATGACAGCCTCAAGATGTTTTCAATCTATATGTTAAAAGTTCCATACATATCTCTATAAAATACTGCATTTTTCCTATGCGATTTGTTTTGTTTGTTCATGTGTTAAAAAATGCAAAGCATTCTGTTTATCTGAATGCAGGTATCTTATTTTGTATAAAAAGTCAGAAGGGCTGTAGTTTTATCATATATATTTATGCATAGCCTAATCAGGCCTTTATGATGGTCTGCTCTTTGAATATTTATTACTAGACTAATTATTGAGCTTAATTGCAATCCTGCATGCTTTTAGCACATTAAAAACTTGTTTGAAAATGTTAAAGCAAAGTTTCATCAGCAAGTAGGGAAAAGTAAGCACATTTTTAAATAAAACAACCTTTTTTTTTGTAAATAGATCTTGACAGTGAATTGATTACTTGCATACCTATAAGGTGAAACCTCGCCTTCATTGGATTTAGAGAAGTCGGGCTTTCTTCCAGCGACCTATATAGCTGGGTTATTTATCTTCTTAGAGAATATTTGGCCTGCAGTTATCTGATATCAAGCTGTGATCTCATCAGCTCTCACACACTCAGCAGGGAGGGGCTAAGAAAATACTTCAATGTGAAATCTCTCAAAGCACCCTCAGGGCACCACAGCTATGGAAGGCGGCGGTTTAGTTGCTGAATATTTTCCTTTGGCAGTAATACTGACCCAGTGCCCCACAATGATGCCCATATGCCACTGGAGGGTCATTTGTACAAATGAAAGACAAACTAATGATCTCACTATGTGGATTTGGAGAAATTAAGTATTTCCTAAATTGAACGCCCTTTCAATTTTTGTGTTCTTGCAGAGATTTGAGGTAACTGCTTTGGCGAAATCTCTTTGCAGTTCTAATCTTTGCTAAGGCAAGCAGAGCTGTATATTTTGTGGGTCAACTACTATTTGCAAAAGGTGTTATTTGTAAGAAAATAAACCACTTGTTAATACAATCTATGCATATACTAAGTCAAAGAGCACATCTTGGAAATGCAACTGTATTTTCTGATAGACCAGAGGGTTTGTTTATCATTATTTTTCCTTCTTTTCCCCAACGCACTGCTTTACTATTGAAGTGAAAATACTTTAACAAAGGGGAAGAAAAAAAACCCCATAACTATTTAAAATGCTTTTTTACTAAAGACTGCCTGGCTGACTGTTTTAGGAAAAGCTGACTGCTGATAAGCTGCCTGCCTAGGTTTCTCGGTCACCCGGAAACAAGTGGAACATTTGTAAAATATCCACCAGTTCTCAATGGAACATTTTTAATGAATCCAGGATCTTCACATAGCACAATGACATTTGGAAAGGATCAGCTCAGAGTTAAAAAACAAAATAAGGAAATTCACAAAGGAAAAAAGTGATTTTCATTAACCAAAGGATAGAAATTCACCTTTAAGTATGAAACTAGGAATGCCTCTGGCACAATGAATTAGATTCTCTACCGTACAGTGACACAGATGTGTACGTTAACAGACCCCAAGAAAATAACACCTGACTTTTACCAGGATACACGTGAACAAATGGTCAGAACCAAAAAACCAAATTGCACTAGCAAATTGAATCAAGCCATTTAAAATCCGAGAGGCTTTTATAAGCCTCCGGTGAATTCAAATTAAGGTTTTATGGCCTCTTTCACTCCTATTGAAGTCAATGGCAGAACTCTACAAGGAACCTTCGTTGTGCCTTTCAGCTTTCGGTGTTCTGGTCTCACTTTGAATGATGCCACTTTGCTAGTTAGTGATAGAAAATTAGGAGAAAATAAACAAAAGAGACTTGAAATAGCAGTAAGACACAGGTTTCCCTCCAGATGCTGTATTGGAGTTTTTTTCTTAAAATGTGCTATTTTTGTACAAATAACCTTTTCTGAAGGACCTGCAGGAAAATAAGATTGGCAAGATGGGACAGATACTGTGCATTTTGTTACTTTGTGTTCAACCTTCGCAAACGTTCTTACTTTGCCAGTATCTCAGCTTGTGAGGAAAGCAGAATTTGTATCTCAGTTCAAAATGCAAATTACTCCTCTATGCACAATTAGGCTTGTTCCTCCATCAGATTAAGTTTACACAGTGCACCATTGAAAACACATTTTCTCTGTGTTAGTGAGCGGTCCAAGGCATCCAAGCACGGACTTTTCATCACCTCATTGGCCATAGGCATGCCCACAGGGCTCTCCTACGGCAATAGCTACAGCAAAGGTGTAAGTGGGTCCGAGGAAATATTTAGACCGTGGGAAAATACTAACTGTAGAGTAATATAATCAGACTCAATTATATTGGCCAGTTCTTCCTTCTTTACATGAAATTAGGTTTAGGAAAGTCAGATCTTGGATTTCCACTTTTGTGGATTGGAGATGTAATATTTAAGTATGTCTCGTCTCTACAAACAACTTCATGTTAATTGAAATTATGTTTTCCTGGCTGTTAACTGATGCAAAACCTGCAGTGCTGAGATTACCAACAATTTGATTGTATATGCAGTAATGAATTTTGGGAAATTGGACATGATTTGCAGCACCCAATATCCAGCCAATATTCAAATTTCACTGATATATATATATATACATTGGATAAGCAAAATGGAGATGTATGACTTCAAATTGGTTTCTGGAGTAGAACCCCCGTAATATTACTGACAGGGTAATATTACTACCACTGTACATATTGAAATGGATGAAGCAAGAGAAATCATGGAAATCGAATTTTGTTGATCAATTTTAAACCACAGAATGCAAAACTTAAATAACAGCTAAACCCACAGCGTGGCTTTATAAAGACCAAAAAAGAGTTAGACATACATTTGTCGAAATGCCTACAGAAAGTCTAACATAGTTTTTGTTACACTACGATGTGCCAAGTGGCAAAGCCAGATGGTTATAAATCCTCTCCATACTGCTGTGCTGGGGCACCACTAACAAACCTACCTTATTTTCTGAACCATTTTTAGGAAAAAATACTGATAAACTTGATAAATATGACACAGATTATTTGGGGGCTGTAAAAGAGTTTTAAAGATATTTTTAAAATCCTGATTTAGAAGCTGCAAATACAAATAAAACTCTAAATATATGCTATAAATGAAAAGCTCATCTGTTCATTATAAAACATGTTCAAATAGTAATTACACTTATTGTAACGTAACTAAGGGTAACAGGGAAACAAAAATGAAGGAAAAAAAAAATCTTAAGAAGAAGAAAGAACACCGATCAAAATTCCTGACAGGAAGATACATTAGACTGGTCTCTCAGGGGATGCAGTAGAAACCCAGGCCCTGCAACTTTTAAGAGCACAATGGACAAATCACTAGAAAATATACAATAGGGAACAATCCTTCAGAGGTAATGAGATGGGGAGCAAGCCGACAGAGGTTTTTTTCTTCTGCCCTTACTTCCTACCATTGATTCCATACCACTTAGTGTTGTCCCCAGAAATTGATCTAAATCATTGCTTAGTTAGGAATGCTGGAGAGGGGGTGGGGAGACATATCAAAAAGATTACAGTTACGTAGAAGCGCTTATCTGCACGGGGATTAGCTGGGGTTTGCATCTGTGGCAAGATTTTACTTGCACATCTCTCCACAGAGACAACATTTTTATCGTTGGTCAATGATCTCTTTCTAAAGATCAATACAGGTCAGATGCCCATGAGTTTATGAGAGCTATCAGTTTCTGATGCAAATACTCGTGAACTACTGCTGACTCACGTGAGAGAGAACAGGCAGATTGAGCTGTGACATAGCCGCTCGCCCTCTCACAGCGTCTCCTGATACAGCATCCTGACACACCTACCAAGGCTTAAAGGAGACGACTGAGGCTGAGATGAGTTTAGATTAACAACACATTAAACTTAGAGATAACAAGTCTACATTCCTTTTTGGCAGCTCTGATACAGACAGTCCTATAAAGCCATAGTAGGTGGCAAGTCAAAGACTTCATCCTACATAGAAATGTAACTCCAGAGTCCAGAATTGCCTCAAGAGGGTATTGGCAGACTTTGGCAGTAATTAGCTGAGAAACACACGTGAATGGAACAAATCTGAAGCCCAGAAAACAGCGAACAGATGTTGTTTGATAACGGCAGCAGGAAACTTAGGCTTGCTGTCATTTAAAATGCTGTCTTCATCTGCTCTTTGCAAAGAAACTTTAGCTTTTCTTCAGCGACAGAGTCTAATCACAGCAAATTCAAATTTCTGTCAGCTCAAATACTCTCTGCTGCAGTGCAGTCTTTTCAAAATTGTTCTTAAAAGTTCATTCAGAAGCTTCAGATCATGAACAAGGCTGTGGACAAAAACTGCTAAAAACTGGTGAGGACCTAGTGAACCTACAGGTGAACTGCATTATCATCTCATTTGCTTCTGGGATGGATGCCAGGATAATTATAAAATAATTTAAGGCCAGCATCATTTATAAAATGTTTCCATAGATATTTTCACTTGGGAACTAGACAGCTCTTTTGTCTGAGGAGTTAAACATGATATTTCTTCTTCCAAAATGTCTAATAAAATCAGCCTGCAGAAAGTATACACACTTCCTTCTTGGCTTTCTGTGGCTATGTATATCAACCCAGAAACTGAGTTCAAATTTGTACATCAACGAACAGAATATGATCTATGTATCATCGAACGAAATACAATCTATGTGATTAACGCCAATGTTATGAAAAAAGTATAACACCTAAGAACCACGGAGCCTTTCTCAAACTCTGTGCAAATAACACTGAGTTACAATTTTTCCTGTTTACAATTTCTAGACTGCATTTAGGTGAAAATGATTGACACACAAACTTGCTTCTCATTTTCGTCACTTTGAAGCCTGGTGGTTGAAATCTGCCATCATTATGTTGAACTAATTACCACTCATAGAACAGAGAAGTAAATCTTCATCCTTTAGCTCCCACAGCATTACAACATGGCTCTGACCAGAAAAGTGCTTCCATTTTCCTTGGTTGCCTCACAACATAAAATGAAGTTGGCAAGATGAAGACAAATGGCACAATAGCCTACCGCTGATTGGTTAAAGTATTTTGTATATGTTGGAAAATTCAGGACATCCATCCTAATTGGCGGTGGACAGAACACTTTAGCAACTGTGACTGTGCAAGACAGCAATCTATCCATCGTGGGGTCAAAGGGTGAGGTCAACAGGATAGGATGGTGATGTTATTATCTGACATTTGGGTTATCTTCTATAAACTCTGTCTATAAGACATATGACATGTGGTGAACTCTGAGATAGATATTAAAATCAGGAGCTCAAACATGCTGAGTGGGTTGAACAAGCAAGCAGAGTTACTTATAGCATAATTAAGTGCCTGTGTGGTAAAATAATTGATGTGAGCACAGTAATAGAGAGGGAATTGGTAACACTAGAAACAAGGTTTGATACCAATATAGAGGGCAGACAACAGATGAAAAAGAAAAATTAAGAATTAACAGAAATTTTAATGTATATGTAAACTTCCCCTTTAATAAAATCAGCCTAGAGACACAGAGACCTGAATCATTTTGGCATCCTTTGGAATTTCTAAATGACATTATCCTAAAAATCCTTTCAGTTGCTCTGCAATTAAAGAATTGCTGGTATAAATCTGAAAGCACTAATTCACACTTGTTGGTTCTAAACTCCTCAGTTATGTACAGATGATAAAGGACACTGTGGTGTCAAAAATGTTTAAGGAAGGTTGAATCATTTTAGGAGCCATTCACATGGGAACATAAATACACAGCAATGAGGAAATACATGTAACTACCTACAAACTCACAGAGAGGAAAACCAAATATACGTATAGGGACAGAATATGTTTTGTCACTCTGTGTGAAAGATTCCTTATATTAATCAAATAATCGACTTAAAAATAAGATGCTTAGGCTTTTACTAGTACCATTCTTATGGCCAAGAATGATTTACAGTTACTGCAAAGCTGGACCAGATGATCCTTGAGGTCCGTTCAATCCTGGTATTCTATGATTCTAAGAAATTCAGATTTAAGAACTATTACTAAAATAATTTTGAACATTTTGGTTCTTCAAGTTAGGCAAGAAAGCCCTCTTCACTAACCAGCACTTCACTGTCAATGTGAGCATTCCAAAATCAGGAAACTCATGCCAAAATCACAGAATTTGCTTGAAAATTGTGGAATTAGACATTATATATAAAAGTTCCACACATGACATAGGTAAGAATTAAAAAAACATTGTATTTTCTATGCCTCTCAGTTCACATTTTCAAGCTCTTCTTCACAGTTATGGGTGTTTGGATTTTTGTTTGTTTGCTTGTTTGCTTGTTTTTAAAGACTTAACATTGAACAAGAAAAGGTGGTCAAACTGCTTTAAAGGCACAAAATTCATTACTCTAGTACCTCCCCTAAGAGACAAACATAAAGCTACAGTTTCTTGGTGCTAGCTAGGAAAGAGATGAAAAAGATATTTACATAAAGGCAAAGGCTATCATTTCCTTCAAAGATCTGAGGAAGTAATCAGAAAAATCATCTGTTTCTTCATAGTAGCAATAATTTTCAGAGGGTTTCCGGAATGTTGTTAATAAATTGATTAGAGATATTGGGCTAACTTGCTACCATGCTAATTGTTGCATTCAAAATGAAAGGATGAGTGTGAGATATCTGCAGATGCAGAAAAATCTCATTTGAAAACATGGACAAAACTTTGCTGGAACAAACCTGGAATCGCAGTAACTTTGCTCTCAGCAGATTGTTCCTGCATGTAGAAGCTATCTTTAGCTTCTCAGTTTCTCCAGCTGCTGAAGAGCTTCTTCAGCTTTCCCTGATTTTACTTCTAATGCTTCACAGAGCAGATACAGCTTCATACTTGCTTCCTGTATATAAAGTGAACAGCGCTATACTTAATTAATGAAACAAAAATATTTAATTTTCCTGCCATGATACTCCACCTCTATTATAAAAATGCTGCTACTTTGCTTTCAAAGATATGATATATATAATTAACTAATTAAAAATCCTAACGCTTTACGGAGTAACACACATTTTCAGTTCAAAGCCTATGCAAAGAGCCTTTACCATCCATACAAAGTACCATCATAGTTATTTCCCACAAGTCACATCTCAAATGCCAAAATAAGAGAATTGATGGCAAGAGGCCCATAGCGAATTTCCCCTTACTGGTGACAAAGGCTAAGGGTAGGGCTGTCACAGTCTGATTTCTTATTGTAAGATCTGGAGAAGGATGCCTGTTCCTCCAACCCTCCTGTCTCCGACAACTCATCACACACAGCCGGTTCCCCGGGGGCTATGGCAGCATCTGGCACTTCTGCTCTCTGGTGGCAGCTGCAATCATTTTCAGGATAATCTCCTAAAGGCGGCGTCTTTATTCAGCTACAGATGTCTTCATCTTACATCCTGTTGGATTCCTCAGGCCTAACATTGCCTCTGCAGTCTGGTTTTATCCCTTTGGGTTGGTTTTTCAGTCATACCCGTATTTGAAAGGTACTGACAAACATTCAAAAGACGCCGAGGAAGAATTCTTCTTACGGACATTCATCTGTTGGTTTCCAGTTTCTTTTCAACGATACAAATAAAACCTTGAAAAATGATCTGAAGATGTTTAAGTGGACTTCCGAGTACAAAGCAATAGCAGAATTCTTCTGTTTTTATAAAGAGTGCTCTCTCTTTTTTCTACTTGCCACAACAATTTAATTGGTTTCTCTCGCTTCTCTCTTGATACAGTTATTACTTTGTTCTGTACAGAGTCAGACAGATTATTTATGAGGAACCCCAGTGGCAGGAAAGGAGAATATTTCATATTTCATGTAGTTATACATGGCTTAACATAAATAATTTTTTCAAAAGTTACTTATTTCTGATCTCTTCCATGTGCACTGCTGTAGACCCACTCTTGCATCTTTAGAGGTGATTGAGGAGGAAATCATACATCAAAACTAGCTTTCCCAGGGACACGAATACAACAATTTCATAATCCAGAAAGCATTGGTACCTACATGAAGGCCTGTTGTAACATGCAAAAAACTAAAAAGGCTTTGTAGATCTTCAATATCTTAAAAAAACCCCAGATGTTACCTGTTTCAAACTGGCTGCTTCACAATGGAGTTATCCTACTGAAAAACACCAAAATTACTGTATTTGGCTAAGGAATCCACTCGTCGAGATGGAAAAATAACAGGTATTTTTTGTTTTGGTTAAGAAATGTCATTATGGCTGAAAGTTGGTTTTGTTTTGTTTTGGTTTGTTTTTTTTTTTTTCTTTTGTCTTAGATACCAGATAAAAAGGATCCGTTACAGGTACATATTCTGAATTATTTTGCTGATGGTTTCCCTACTGTCAGCTTTCTATACCACCTTGTTCTCAGATAGCTTATACATACGCTCTTCATAAACAATCCTTCTCTTTTCTTTGTTGGTAACAGGCAGTCAAAAAACAATCCATTTTCTTCCAAACAATGTATGTTTCAATTTCATTAAATTGATTTCATCATGTTAAAGGAAAACTTGGGCTTAATTTAAAAGCCCCCGTTAAGTGACATTCAGTAACTAATACTATTTTACTGTTAAAAACAAATATTAGTTCTACAAGTATTCCTTTTTCATGTGTTTGTTTTAAAAGTGACATTTGCTGTTATCCTGATGCTGTCTTTGTGGTAGAGACACCTTTTGAAGATTTTTTTTATTATTATTATTATTTTTGGCTAGGACCTCCATCCGTCACCCTTCTTTAACTGACATTTTTACCCCGTTATTATCCCTAATATATTCCACTGAGGGTTTTCTCTCACTGCAAAGAGGGGGAGGAGATCAGCCAAAGGCATACCCCCAACAACTACTGCCTTCTAAGCCTGCTCACTAGTCAGAAGTGGGTCAAATGGTCCTCACATGAAAGCATCTAACAAGGTCCCAGAGGAGGCTTCCCTTTAGTGGCAGCAGTGAAAAACACTATTTCTCTTCAGAGAAGATGGATACCATCTTCCTGTGCACAACTGAGGTACTGATACTTGCCACTTTGAACTTGTTATATTCATGGATGCTTTCTGAAATGCTTATATCATTTTGGGAATTAAGTCCCCAAGATCAGGGAGTCTGAGCAGTTGAAAAGGATCTGTTCAGAGGCTAAAAATTCTGAAAACAATGGTGTAAAGCTCAGAAGTTTGGCACTGATTTCCAGGAAAGCATCAAGGATAGCTTCAAATTACATATTTTTAAATTAATAAATCGTGGGGGTTTTAAACCACATTCTGTGCTTGCTGAATTTTATTCCCCCCTCCCTCTTTTAAAGCCACTTTAGCTTGGATTCAGATCTCATAGAAGAGACTTCTTATGGCAATAAAACATGAGGGAGTCTGAGGTGAAGCAAAACTAAACTGATAAAAGATAAAGGAGCAAAACAAATTATTTGACTCCTGTAGATGGATGGATGCCAGGTTTTAGTAATTAGGGTCATATGTAAAGAACAAGGAGGATCAGATCAATTAAAGAAATAAACTGTGACAAAATTGCATCAAACCACCGATCTGCAGCTGAGCCAGAGGCTTTAGTGAAAAGAGTCCTTCACACAAAAGGGAAAATCTGACACTAATCATAGGATAAACCTCACGTACTATTGTGCATTAACACAGCACACAAGTCCTGCATTATCTTATGCACTTTTATGTGCCGGAACACTCGCAGGTTCACTTATGAGCTATATGACTTCTTACTCTCAATAGTAAAGCTTTCTGCACCACAGGTCTACTTTCATCAGTTGCGCAGACAGTCACATAAATTGCTTAGACTTAAGTAAGCAATAACCTTGCTTTTGAACAATTTTTTCCAACTACTCTGTTTTCACCTTTTTTTTGTCATCACAAAATAATAGCTTTCAAATATATGTTTGCATATGAGAAAATGGAAAAAGCTAAAAGAAAAGGTCATAAGAGAAAAAAAGAGAGATGCCTCCCCCCCACCACACACACTTTAAATCCCATGAAATGAATGTTTAGCTCAAGGATTTGCTGTTCATCTCAGTGCCCCTCAAGCCTGAGGCAGGATTAGGCCAGACTCATGTTTGAACAACTGGAGAAAATCAATGGATTTCACCTTATTAATAATTAAAAGACTAATTCAGACTTTCAAGTGATTAAAACTGTGTACAAAATGTATTAATTATTGTAACTGGAAAGGCACATGTGCAAAAGGTGCTCTGAAATAAGCAACATACTAAAGGAAAAGAATAATTTTCAGGGTATACTGCAGTAGTTAGAAAAGAAATAAACCATGTAGCATAGTGCTAATTAGGTATTTAGATGTAGCTAAACAAATACTTTACATGAACTTTAATAGAAACCTTAACTAATTCCTAGGTGATGTTACAACATGCAGGGTAATTGAAAGCTGAATCACATTCTCTCAACAGCCTATCCGTTGATAGTCTATTTCATCATTAAATAGACCATGGAAAGCATGAGAGAGGAAAATTACAATTTGCTGGACTAATAGCAATCCTTTAATAATAGTAATAGCCATCAGATAAGTGTTGAAGCAACCACTGTATGTCGTCTTCTCCACCTCCGCACAGGAGCAGCAATAGCCAATGCTTTTGCACTGTAAGAATCTTGCCTATTCAGGCACTATTAGAACATAGCAGGATGCGCCATGACATCTGAAAGCTATGTCGAAACTTTAAGAAAGCAGTTCAATTTTATCCCTGAAATAAATAGCTGCCCTACTTCCTGTCTCAATAAGCAGGCTATGGAACTACAACTTTGAAAGTTCAAATACCCTGGTTTGATTTAATTTTTATTTCATTTACACTTTGCTGGTATCATCTTTATGTGGCTGTCTACGAAAGGGACTTGTGCTATGCCATCTAGTTTGGCCTTCTTTATCTTTATATCGCAGGACCAGAAAAAAATCCTCCTATACTGCATAGACTTACAGATGTTACTTAAAATATTTCAGCCATTGAAGCATTCAAAGTGTGTGCTACAGACAGACAGCAGAAGGCTAGAGTATATGTGGGTACTTGAAAAGCCAGTAAACTTATGAGTTGAAATGTACCTTGATGAGTCCATGAAAGCAAGCCAATGTTCACACTGTCAAGAGAACCAGAAACTTCCCTTTTGTTGCAGGAGAAATTCCTTTCAAACTCCAAGCATGGGAACAAGACACAAACTCAGCACTGAGAGGTTTCTTTGTACCCTTTCAGAATACATTTTCATTGTGCATCACACACACAACTGTAATAAAATCTGCAGAAGGAACAGCAGACTAAAAGTGAGAAGTGTGGCCTTCATATATATACACATGTATACACTATAATATAAACACATATACACTAATATATATATATGTGTATACTATATATATTTTTTTATATATATTAAAATTTATATATAAGTATACACTAAAAACATATATGTATACTATAACATAAACATGTATATACTGATATATTTTTATATGTAAATTTATATATATAAATATATAAACACACACATTTATGTAAGTAAATCAATGAACTACAAAAGCTGGAACTGCTACCACAATTTACCTTACAAATTGGTCGCCTGCTCTGCAAGATCAAATTATGCTCCCTCACAAAGTTTCCATACAGTCAAGCCTTGTGCCACGGATCTAGCCCATATAAATCACCATGATATATGAAGTCAAACGATGCCATCACGCAAGCTGCCAAAAGGAGGACAAACGTTTCACGGAGCAGGAAGCCCTGTTCCAAGTTTTGCGCTCAAGCCCTCTCCCTGTGCTAGCTGAACTGGCAGTTTGTCTGCCTGGATCTCATTAGATCAGGATGTTTGAGCAGCTGCTTGAAAAGTTTTTAGAAACACAATTTTGGCTTGATAAAATCCAAACCTACTTCCCGTGTCAGCGTCCCACATTGCTCTGAACAAACTCTGTACTTGCTGCATTGAGGTCAGGCGTAGCCCTTCTGCTCTTTTTCACCAGAAAGCCACACTTGTCACTCGTCTTTCTGGCAAGAGTTAACGAGCCACTCCTGCCATAATGAATCAGCAGGAATCAGTAAGCATCTCCACAGAAAAGTATAACACTTGCTAACAAGACAGATCTACAGAAGAAACCTTTGCCCTGCTATACAGTGGATTTTTTATTTATTATTCCAATTTAATTTGGAGTGCACAGATGACAAGAATCCAGGAAAATGGGAAGACTTAAGAGTCTTTATATCCCTCAGGAAAAGCTAGGCCTTTTTCTCTTCCTCTTGTACACATCACTGCTCTATTTTTAGCTGTACTATATCACATTATAAGAACAACATATAGGGATTCATATATTTGAATTAAAGCTAAATTAAAGGGATAGAAACTTCTCACAAGATTCTGCCTTTCTCCATTTCCCTGCCGATCCCAATAGCATTTTTCAAATCCCTTCTCACTATGCATACTACCTACTTCTGCCTCCTCCAAAGCATTACCATCTAGCCCATAATTACCCATCTGGAATTATAAAAACAATTGTGGTGTAGGGAAAATTCTATCAAAGAGACAGTCAAGTGAAATTAAAGTTGGCAATTCACAGAATATGTGTAGAAATTGCATCTGAGATGCTGTAAAACTGCTCACTTGACAAAAAAAAAATCAAAATTGGAAAATTAGTATGAAGGAAATGAAACGCATCACTGAGGGATTTGACAGTGAGAAAGCCCAAGTTAATGACAAATGCAGACGAGATCATCGGGTAGTGGACTTTAAACCCCGCAAGGCATAATTCTGCCAATAGCTAACTCTTTGGCAGGCTTCTATACATGCAATCGACATGCAATTCCATTGTTTTAATGCTGACCTAAAACTGCTAAATCCCCCTTCCATTTAAGAGTTACTTTTCAGGAATTTTACTCCTTCACAAAGATTTTTACAGTTTCCATTTGGTATACTGAGAGAGCTTTTTTTCTGATTTACAGTCAATTTGTTGTAAAAGGCTGGCTGTAAAAGGACATAAAGTGAAGAGCTGTGCTAACGTCCCAGCTCAAACTGGAATTTGGCATTCATGCTCAACACAGTAAGAAAGATTATCCATAGACAAGTATCTTCCACAAAACTGAAAGAAACCCAGCTTTCCTCCTGCAGTTTTGCAAAACAGCCCTATTTCTTCCTTATAAAATATAAACCAGAGAAAACCTGTGCTGGAGACAGTTACATTGTTGCTTTGACTTAGTTTATCCCATGCTGTCTTCACTAGCTGCATACCAGAAAATAACATAATTTAGGACATAAAATGATCATTCTGCACATACAAAGAGCTGTAGAATGACTACACTTGATCTTCACAAGCATTAAAAATATTTAAGTAGTGGAAGCTAATTCCTTTACTGAAAGGGTGTCCAAACATACGGTAGGTCATTATAAACAGTAGAAACCCACTGAATTAAATAACTGAACTTCCACTGACTCCAACAGGGTTGGATTTCATCCACAATAAGTGAACGGTATTTCTTATTCCTTTAACATTCCATGTTTAAAAGGGCTCTACCTACCTGTGAAGCCTATCATAGTGTAAGACAAAAAGAAGATAAATATTTAATGATGTTTTAACACTATTTAATTACAGTTATCCTTTTTCTGTTCTGGGTCTTTCTTACTGTTCTTCAAGTTTATGGATTTTCTCGAACAGCCCTGGCCCTGGTTTTGCTTCAGCTTTGCTCTCATTTGCTTCAGTGCAAATCAGGATTGATTCCAGTGAAGACTAGTAGAACTTTTTTTCATACTTGGTAGGCACGTGAATAACAGTGAATTACTGCTTGATGAGTATTTAGTGCAAAAGGACCTTATCATATGATTATTTGTCCTTTTCCAGAGAGCGTTACTTAGCAGCAAAACCCCTCATCTGACAAAATCCGTGAGCGCTGCTCAGCAGATTTCCAAAAGCACACCAGCAAATTGTTGCACGCTCTTCAGAGGTTTCCTGCCCAATGCGGGGTCGTATTCAATGCCTTTATGCCTTGTTTTTAACAGCATGTACAGGGTTATCCTGGTGAAGCGTCAGTAATGACGCTGACTAAAAAACTTCATATACAGATACAATCGGATTTCAGATCCCTTATATACCATATGGAGGCAGCATGCTACAAAGGCAGCAAGAGAAGCATCCAAAACACATCAAGAAGAAGCTGTCAGGGCCCGGTGCCAGGCCCTGCAACGCCGCAGCAGCCCTCACCCTGCTGCCCGCATGGCCCAGCCCCGAACGCGGGCCCTGGCATGGCGGAAGGAAAGGAGCGAGTGGGTGGGAGCAGAAGATGGAAGAGGTGGGAACCTGAATTTTTCTCTTTGCAAATTTGTACTTGCTCATACAACCAGACCTCTACCAAATGTCCTCTTGCATCCTTCCTAAAAAATATGCTGAGTGACTGCTCGGTGGAACTGAACCATGGTTCACAGCGTGGGGCCACGAACACGTCTGCCAGCACACCTGAGGGAGCCGGTGTGCCATAGCCTGGCAAGAAACGATGGATGCAGCAATATTCTCAGTGGGTACTACTGCCAAACATGGAAACTTGCTCATAATTACAGGCTGTCTAGCATAGCCTTTCCATATTTCATGACAAACTGCCTTTGTCATAGCTCTTTCTGTAGTACCACTGCCCAGAACTGTAATCTGCCTGCTCTTCTAGAAGTCAAATCTCCATTCTGTAGTCCTACAGTTATCTAATCACCTCTTTCTTATGCTCTGGTCTCCTACATTCTTTTATTTGCTATGCTTTATCCTCCTTTTAAATTTTAAATGAACATTTTAAATGAAATAAACAGAACAATTACGTTAGTGCACAGAAGCTATGTCATGCTTTAGTACTGCATAACAATCACGCAACTTACTGGTTGCTCAACTTACAGCTCACAAGGGAACGCTTGAAATATATGCTGCAGAAAACGATTCTTAACAGCAAAAACCTTTCAGTAATTACATTCAAAGGTGGCACATAAAAAACCCAACAAGACCATCAGCATTACAGTAAAGATTTGAAGTTCACTATATTCTCCTTGGCCAGAAGGCTTATCCTATTGAGCTGTGCTGCCTTGCTATGCCCAGCCAGCAAGCCATGATTGCTGACTTGTCTGCCCTCAGGTCCAAAGCCTGGTTCCACCGAAAAAAAATGGCACAAGTCCTGCCTTAAACATGACCATGTTTAGTCTTCGTGCATGGCAAGAGAGCAGAGCTATCAGGTGTACTAATGAGCAGTCCCTGGTTTGCATGCTGCACCACAGCGACTCCAGGTAAGTTGAGGAAAAGGTTTGCGCAGGTGGGCTTAAAAGAAGGTATCTAAAAACAAAAATGGGGAAACGGGGGTTTCGGAAAGACAGTTCTTATGTAAAGTGGCTGTACAGCTGCCTTCCCTCTGATGCTAACTCAGTGCACTAACTACAAGAACACTTTCTTCAGTTTTTTTTCTTTAAAAAGATTTCACTTTAAGTAGTCACAGGTCCAAGCTTGTGATTATCTAGCAGTGGGTGTTGTATATGCTGTAGTACTTGCCTCAAGGGAATGACAAATGTCAGTAAGATGCAAAAAATAGACCCAGTGTGAAATCAAAGGAATACAGGAAGTTTAGAAGGCATCATTTAAGAGCTCCTCACGCAGAGTTGCTCAACTGAAAACAGCTATGCAATATACCTCAGAAGATCTAAGTGAGACACAAGAGACTGAAAATCTGATAATGGCTTTAAGGGCTGGCAGGGCATCCTGGAATACTTTAAACATCCTATAGATTCCATGGAAACAGGAAATGTAAGGACACCGTCTTAAGTATTTTAAATGTCTGATTTATGAAGAATTCAGGAGAAAACACCGGTTAGGGAAAAAAAATTACCCTGTGATCTCAAAGTCTTTGAGTTGAAGGGAAAAAAAGGGCATCAAAAGACCAGGGTTTATCACACTTGCCATTTGGGACTGTGCTAATCAGCAGAGGGAAACAGAAGCACATTCATCTTTGCACAGACTCGCCACTGAAATAATCTCTGCAACACCCACTGCTCTGATAAAAAGGACACTTTAGCCTAACACAGCTTTAAGGCCAAGCAGTACATGAAAACAAAGCACGGTTATTTCTGTTACTTCTTTGGTTTCCCCAAAATCCCCATCTGCTCATTTTCTTTAACATTTTTTTTCTTTCAACTCTTGTCTCCTTTGTGTTCCTTCCTTTTCAGTTCCTCAATTTTATGCATTACTGAAACCATTTTTCCCTTACTTTTCTCTTTACTTCTGCAGCTCTGATCACCAAAATGATACCTTTTCCTCCTCTAAAAGAACCCAAATCCAAACAACTCAGTACTATGACATATACAATTAGTTGTTTTTCCCCTAGAATGAAATATTCAGGAAAAATACAATTATGTTATAGCCTCAATTTCATGACAGAATCAAGGACACATTCAAATCAGGACCTTGGCAGATGATGCTCACAAAAAAAATCTAACCTCAGAAATTATTTTAGGAGCCTGAATATTACGATAAAATGGTATAGAACCTGGAAAAGACCCCTAAAAGGAAAAAAAAAAAAAAGGACAAGCTTGATAAGAAAACTTCTCACAAGGGGAATGCAAGAAAAAAGAACATATGTATCCTAGTTAGACAACAAAGCCTATTATCATTTTCTTTGGCATTACCAGAATGCAAAATTTCCCATTCATAGAAAGGGTCGAGATGTAAGGGACCTTAAAGATCATCTAGTTCCACCTCCCCTGACATGGGCAGGGACACCCTCCACTAGATCAGGCTGCCGAAAGCCCCATCCAACCTGGTCTTCTTATCAACAAACACTCCCAAGTCCTTCTCCTCAGGGCTGCTCTGAATCCATTCTCCGCCCAGCCTGTAGCTGTGCTTGAGACAGGCACCGTGTGCAGGACCCATGTGCAGGACCTTGCACTTGGCCTTCTTGAACTTCACAGGGTTTGCACGGGCCCACCTCTGAGCCTGTCAAGGTCCCTCTGGATGGCAACCGTTCCCTCCCACCTGTGGACTGCACCACACAGCTTGGTGCTGTCAGCAAACTTGCTGAGGGTGCACTTGATCCCACTGTCCATGTCGCCGACAAAGATGTTGAACAGTGCCGGTCCCAGTACCGACCCCTGAGGAACGCCACTCGTCACTGGTCTCTACGTGGACATTGAGCCGTTGACCACAACTCTTTGAGTGCGACCAGCCAGCCAATTCCTTATCCACCGAGTGGTCCATCCATCGAATCCATGTCTCTCCAGTTTAGAGACAAGGATGTTATGTGGGGCAGTGTCAAATGCTTTGCACAAATCCAGATAGATGACATCAGTTACTCTTCCCTTATCCACTCATGCTGTAACCCCATCATAGAAGGTCACCAAACTTGTCAGGCACGATTTGCCCTTAGTGAAGCCGTGTTGGCTGTCACTGATCACCTCCTTATTTTCCATGTGCCTCAGCATAGTTTCCAGGAGGATCTGCTCCATGATCTTGCCAGGCACAGAGGTGAGACTGACCGGCCTGTAGTTCTGCAAGTCTTCATTTCTTCCCTTCTTAAAAATGGGGGTTATGTTTTCCCTTTTCTGGTCAGTGGGAACTTTGCCGGACTGCCAGGACTTCTCAAATAGGATGGAGAGTGGCTTAGCAACTTAATCCACCACTTCCCTCAGGACCTGCAAATGCATCTCATCAGATCCCATGGACTTGTGCACCTTCAGGCTCCCTAGACGGTCTCGAACCTGGTCTTCTCCTACAGTGGGTGGCTCTTCGTTCTCCCAGTCCCTGCCTTTGCCTTCTGTGACTTGGGTGGTGTGGCTAGAGCACTTGCTGGTGAAGACCAAGACAAAAAATTCATTGACTACCTCAGCCTTCTCCATATACTGGGTAACCAGGTCTCCTGTTTCCTTCCAGAGGAGGCCCACATTTTCCATCATCTTCCTTTTATCACTGACATACCTATAGAAGCTTTTCTTGTTGCCCTTGATGTCCCTGGCCAGATTTAATTCTATCAGGGCTTTAGCTTTCCTAACCTGATCCCTGGCTGCTCAGACGGTTTCTCTGTATTCCTCCCAGGCTACCTGTCCTTGCTTCCACTCTCTGTAGGCTTCCTTTTCGTGTTTGAGTTTGTCCAGGAGCTCCTTCTTCATCCATGCAGGCTTCCTGGTCTTTTTACCTGACTTCCTTCACTTGTGCCCTACCATGATCCACTCAATGTACATCCGTGTATATAATAAGCCAGAACTTTTTTTTTTTTTTGCTTTATCTATTTGTAATTGCTCTCCACAATCCCAGAAGATAAGCACAGATATAATCTTTATTTCAAACAATATCAAGAAGTTAAAAATAAAAGTTGAGTTTTGCATATTAGTAACAAAATAGTTCAACAAAGCTTTAAAGTAAATTGACAAAAAATAATTGGGAAGCTTCATGAAAAATGAATGCCCACAGTTGTTCTACCTCTGGATATGCCTTTTCCAATTTTGAAATACAGAATACTGCCTCTCAATTCCTTCAGAAAGCCTTTAACCATTTTGGTTGTTTTACCCTATAAGAGTAACATCAACTAATAGAGTATTTTAGCCTAAATCTTTGGGTATGGAGAAATTAGTAAGAACCTTTTGTGCAAACTCATGACATCCTAATTTGGAAACTATACAGAAAGCAAAATGCTGCCCATTTTACCAGAGTGGACACTTGATTCCCATAAACCGTGCAGTGTGGCTGATAAAATCTAACCTCTCCACCTCAGCTGCCCTCTCCTAGTTTGTCACCAGGCAATCCCACCTGAAACAGAATATGAAAACTGTGTTAAACCGTTTTTCATTATGTTTCCTGTCCTATTTTTTAGACCCAACGGTCAGCAACAAACATTTTTGGAGCCAAAGCCTCCTGCTAACTAGAAGGCAAGGTGAACTATGAAATCCTACATTAAATACTGCAAAGTTTTGACAAAATGCAAAATAAGTGCTGTTATTTGGTCACCAGCGTTGTATTCATTTTAAGTCATGTCACCTTTACAATTATCTAGGAGTTTCAAATTATTCAGAATTGTTTCTTTAAAAAAAAACAAACAAACAAAAAACCCCACCAAACCCAAGCTCTGCCCCCCGCCCCAAAAGGTGTGCTAGATAAAGTACTGGAAATACTATGACACAGACCTAAGATGACCACACTTTTCACCTTGTTGAACCACCAATAATCCTTCAAATATCTTGGGTATCTTAATTCAAAGTAGTAAAAATGAATGAACTCAAGAGACTGTACATGTTACTTTTTAATATGCTTCTGTGGTCGATGGCAGCATCACTTATCCACAGGTCACCTGTCCAGGACCTATGTGTGTACGACACGTACCGGCACCTACCGAGGCAGTGCAGATAACTGCATGATTCTCTGATCACACAAAGCTACCAGGGATCCAAGGCCAGGGTCACAGCTATTTCTGCATGCACACCCCGCAAGTGAGGAGAGGCCACAGAGCAGACAGGACAGGTCGTGCTGTTACAGTCCATCCTTTTATCCGGAGATAACTTAGGTTGAATTCATGTCAGTTACCAGCCCTGAAAATTAATCTGGAACTGAAAACGAAACATACTCTAAAGTTTCCTTTCAGCTGTGTTTTCTTACAGAAAAAATAATCTCCGTCCTAAAGTTAACTATCCGTATACCCACTTCATTATATGCTGAACGGCCTTAACAACCATCCTCAGCTAGGAGAGCTGAATCAGGAAAATCAGGTTAGCATTGCTGTAGAAAACTTCATCGGAAGTCCTAAGCAGCTTGTTAACACCATCCGACCAACAGTCGCTGGCAAGCAGAGCTGGCGGGCAGCAGCAGCCAGGTGAATCGTTGAGTTTCTCGCAGGGAGCTGACACAGATGGAGCAGACGCTGCCCTGCTTACGGCTGCAGTCAGTGCTGGGCAGTGGCACGCTGACAGGACTGGGCTAAACAGGACGCTGATCTGATCTGTTCTGACAGTGACTGCAGACTTAAGACAAAACGTTAAAGGAACAGCATCAAATCCAAATTGCCCCCAAATACATCTTTTGAAAAAGCAATCTTTTCAAAAGCAATAGGAGGAGGAATTATCAAAAAAGAAAGAACCCTAAGGAAAGCAAAACTTTTCACCGCCAATACCAGCATAAGTGTCTAAAATAAAACTTTTGATTTAAAATCATTATTGCTTTGTAAATATGATTTTTTTAACTATTATTAAAAATAAACTGTATTTGATAGTGGCAGAATTTTAACAACACACACTATCACTTTTGAACTTTCAAAAGCATACTATGCTGCTGCAGTTTTTGTTCCTACCTAGTTTGGTTTAGTACCTGACAGCACGCTCTGCTACCCTTCTCACTAAATAAGTGAATAAATACTTAATGCTTGTATTTTTGTTGCCAAATTATGGCAAAGTGAATGGGAAAAGGTAGAGAGAGAAGCATGACGTGTTAAAAGTGAGATCTCTTTGTTTCTGTTTTGAAGAAGGATATGCAAACATGAATCATACATCTTGCTTCTGCTACAGTAACTCAATATCCTCTGCTTGGTTAAATAACAGACACTTGGCACATACAAAATTGACATTCTTGCCAAGAACTGAAATTTGCAGCAACTCTGAGCTCTGTTGAAACCCCACTGTTGATACTTAAGTTGTACACAGCACTCCACCAGGATCAGCTGCAACATGTTAAATGAGTATTCGGCATCAGAACGACTATTTAAGTCTCTCTCCATCTACGAAACAGTCATGCTAAAGCTGAAAAGAAGGCTTTTGAAAAGATCTGCAGGAGAACAGAAGGTCCTTTATGCATAGTACTGTGTTAAAAAACACCATTAAAGGTATAGAGAAATGCCAGAACCTGTGCAAGTTCAGAAAATTTGTCTAATAGTGGCATCAACACAAAATCAATCCTTTGTGGTGCTCCAGAAAAAGGTGAAAAGTCAGTACTACAAGTATGTCTTAAATAAAAAAAAACCCAACCAGTTGTCTTGTACTTTTTCATCAACCTACCTCAATGTAAGTAAAATACATGAAGAATGTCTAGACACCTAACCCTATGATGTCTATCAAGTTGTTACAGGAGTCCAAACAGTTGGCAGGAGTTTCCTCCTGAGTGCTACCAGAATTTGATTTCCAAATTTGTATTATCCTTTGAGGAGGGGAAAAACAGGCCTCCATGTAACCGATTCAGTGCTCATATAATTCCTTGTTCTTGTTTAGCTCCAACAGAGCTGACATAAATGACTTTAAGATGCCTTTTTACATATCTATTCACTGTGAAAAAATACATCTGCAGCCTCATCCCATTCAAACATACTGTGAGCTTAAAGCTTCATCCTTCCCACAGAGCTAAGTCCCTGCATACACAAAGCAATTCACTATTTCCATAATTCTGCAAACACTTGCCTGATTTGTACTTCTTTATAGCTACAAGTTGTTCAGAACTGCACGTATGCACTGACCAGGGCTGCACGTAATAGTGATATACTGCCTATGGCCCATTTTGAGGCAGAGCCACTATTGCCTTTACATTGAATTATGGAACTATCCACATGGACACAAAAGCAGGCTTAACATACCATTTGGGACAGCCACCTGTGGGAGAGGGAAACCTACTGTAATTTTTCCTATTGTCCTGATTGTAACATTTTATGATTTAACCTAGAATGCCATTAGTCTTTGTTTAGGAGAAATGATGATTGTAACATTTTCATTGCTGATTAAGGATGCTGTAGGACAATACAGGTAATTAATGCTGCTCTGGTTTCTCGGTTACTTGTTTGACAGCTAGCCAAGTTAAGAATAGTTTTGTCTGTGAATTAATATTTCCTATGATATCTTTTAATTGTTTATATGGACTATTTTAGTAATGGTACATTAGTCTTCCTTGAAATTCATATACCTACAACTTAAGTTACCTGTCTTATATAAAAGACCCAGTATCTTCAGTGAAAGAACAGTGATGGACTTGCATTTGTAACTTACAAAAATGCAAATGGCAAGTTAGCTTTTACTTTGCTACTGCTTCCTCTTTGCAACTACTGGTAAAGGAACAAGGCTGGCATACAATTCCCCAACATATGGGTGTCTAGTACCATTTTAGATGCCTGGGGGTATCTAAGACATCTGCGTAGGGCTGGCAGATATGATTTAAGGGAAATCCACCTCTAGGAAGGTGGAAGCTGTGGAAAAGGTGAATATGCAATGGCTTCTAAAATAGTACTGCTAACAAAAAATAGCCTGTGCTGAGGCAACTGAGTCCTGCTGTGAAAGTCACCTGAAGGGATTCAGCACAAAATGTCGACAGCTAAAAATTGAGCTCTGCGTGTGAGACTGGTGTGCAAGGTCCCGTGATACTCAACCGAGATCTAGTCAGTATAGTCAACAAAGGGGTCTAGAAATATTCAGTAAGCCATCCAGGAGATGTCTGCTTTAAGATGTTTTCCTGGCTCCATTGGCTTTATTGACTGCAAAAGGAATTATGATGCCTAGCTTATCTTAATCTGAGCCTCCCCCAAGTGTCTCTCCGCACAGAGACCATGCACGTGCATCAGAAAGCCATAACCAAGCCTTCGACTTGATTAAATACATACTCTCCCTCCTCATTGTGAAATTGATAAGGACATTATCACGATACAGGCAGAAGGTATTGCAAATGGCAATACACTTGGCTGTTCTGGAGGTGGCTGTCTCTGCTTCCAGCTCGGACCGCAGAGGCTGTACCTGGTGTGCACTGACCCCTCCCGGAGACGGGGCCTCCCGGCTGCCCTGAAGGAGTTCAGCTGGGCAGGGGTGAACCAGGTCACCTCTGCTTCCTCCCTGGCTGCCAATTTTTCCCTGCAGTGACACTGCTCGAAGCTATAATTTTTGCAGCTTACTCCATCAAAACACACATCTCGCAGATACTCCCTTTCTCCAGGTTGAACAGTAAGGATATAATTCATTTGCAAAATACCCTTTATACTTCCCTGCAATTTTGCTCTTAAAGCTGTCAATAAATAAAGTAACTGTCAGCGTTTAATACCTATTAAACTCTATAAAAGCTCTAATCAAGAGATCCGTAACTGAATTATAAAGTTCCATAATGATGGTGTCCCACATGATTATTATTTCTGTCGAGGGAGAAGCAATTTCTATAATATAAAAGTGTAAAATGAAGGGTTAAAGAAATAAGTCAGTAGTTTGTGCATGTTTATTAAAAAAAAATGGTAAAAGAGCATTGGAAAGGTCTAATTAAGAGAGTTTGCTGTGTTCAGCTCTTTCTTATAATTAAGACAAATCTGTGGATTATTTTTTTTCTACTGAAAAAGTTCTAGGTTTATTACACATTGCACTTTAATTATGCACTTACTCCAACAAAATGCCACATCTGACTCATGATTTAGACATGATACAATAAATATATAGAATTACTGCACAAAAAAAAAATCTCCATTGCATTTAAGCGTCAAGGAGGTGTAACAAAGTCTTTCTTAATTTAGTCAGTTTCTAAATATAAGTGGTATTTATTCAGGACACTAACAAAAACTTACAGAGCTTTCACCTTTTTAAAATAAACTTCTTTGTCAGTGAACTATGGAGTGAGACACTTGTCCTTACTTCTAATTTTTAAAGAAAAATAAGCTCAGACCTTCTCCACCATTTCTTCCCCTTCCTTTCTCAAAACACTACCACAAATTAGGAACCCCTACAAGATTTTTCTTTTTTTTTTTTTTTTTTTTTAAGAAGGGATCTTTCCTTCATGGAATAAAAAAATATCCACTTAGCTGGCTAAAGGAAAAGAAAAACGTAGCTAAAGAGTCCTTAAAGCAAAGTCTACAACTCCAGGAAAGAAGGAAGTAGTAAAATAAGAAGCTGCTGTCTTCCATCCGGAAATTTTAAATTCACCTACAAAAAATCCCACTTCTGCATTTAGGACTATTGACTAAATGTTGTACCTTGTCTTCCTCATCTCTAAATCCTAAGGCGGGCAGGCTCAGAAACAAAGGCCGGTCACATACACTATCGGGGTTGCAAAATAAGTAGTTAAGGAAGGCTCGATTATTTACTGCCATTGTCATGTTAAAAAGCATTTTCAACTGGGAAAAGCGAGTGCAAAATGGTTACTGAGTGCCATTGTCTTTTTTTATGCATTTCATGGAGACAAATGAATCTGAAGCAGAAGAGAATCCAAACACAAGCAAAGAATGTAACGATTTTAGAGCAGCACCTCAAGCAACGGAACCGGTTCTCTGTGTATTTTATGCAGAGTACTCCAAAGGAAAGCGAATTACGGCTACTGACCTCAAAATAATGATTAAACCAGACCAGGAACTGTTTAAAGTCTATGTATTTTGCTTTAAAGATTCCATCCCTACTTTTCTTTCTATCTCCATATGTCTGCTTCAGTTTATATTCTTGACTTACTCATAATCTATTTAAGGAACAAGTCTTCACGGAAGAAATGGCAGAATCAGAAGCACTTCACTGACGGGGTCATGATTTTGCAATTCTCATAAGTGTGTCCTTAGCTAAGATTGCCTTAAGCAACCGGCCTCAGGGAAACTGACCTACAAGCATACATTTCAGTTGAGTTTAATGAGATTTGGATGAGGCTCCAAAAATAAGGAGTGTAGTTCAGATGTATTTGTAATCCTGGAGAGATGGTGATAATACAGTTCAGTAATTCCACAGGCAAGACACTTTCTAAAATGTTTACAGAGAAAGGCGCTCCAATTGTAAAATCATCCCAATAAACTTACCTTAAAAATGCATGACACTAAAAAGTCAGGCAAGTTATTTCTAACCACATTTCAGAAAAGAAAGAAAATTATAAAGGAAATGTAGGGAACCAAAGGGAAAAGACTGCAGGCTGAGAATAAATGTATTTCATTGTCTCAAAATTAAACAATTATTTTCACATTTTAGATGGCTCAGTACTAGAATATGTCCTTTGCAAGACATTTTACACAAAGCAGGTAAAGCCAGGAAGAACATATACCGAGTAAATAGTCTACAGCCTTAATGGTCTTTCTATGTTCTTGATGTCACCTCTGCAGGATTCCTGCTTTTCTGTCAACATGGGAGGTTAAAATTCGCGTATCTCTATTAGAAATAGTTTGGGTACACAAGCTGGAGTATTATTCTCTGACATTCACATGATCCTTTAATACGTGTACATGCAAGTAGTATACTACTACTCATCAATGGTTTAATAGTCTCATTAACCAAATGTTGGGGAGGAAAAAAAGGTTAACACATACAGCAAGGCTTTTCCGTGTTGCAAGATATTCATTAGATTATCATTCAACTTTACTGAGAAGAAACATTTCTCCCTCTCCATCCCTGCTCTCAGAAAAATCCTGCAGAGATACATACATACACACTCAGAAATACACAGATGATATATCGCAAATAACTGTCAAGCACCGGTGAACCCTGGTACTCCGATGGTTAACTGGAATGTAGCATTCCTTTGAGAGGATAAAAGGAATAAAGTTTTGGAAGCCAGAGGTAATATTTCAGCCTCAGATTTTATTAGACACAGTTTCGTTCCTAAGCGTAGCATGTCCCATAGAGCTAGAGAAATTACTATCTCCGGTTCTCAAAGACTGGAATCCTTCATCTCTCTCATAATCCCTCAGTAAGAAACAGAAAATCACTTTCAACATCTCCATAACACCTTTAATTTTTCATGTTGAATGTTCTTTTTATTGCTCGTCTAAGAAAGGTGCCAAAGTCTCAGGTATTACTTATTAGTCCATACCAGTTTATTACTTCTTTTAAAATATGGTGCTTCCATTCTCCAACTATTTGCTTTACGCACTGCTATATATATCAGCCCATCCCTCTTTTCTTTCAGAAAAGCTTGGGAGGAGCTGAAAGAGGTTTCTGCTACAGGATGCCATCAGTCCAAGAGCCTATATATACACCTAATTTGGTGTGATCAAATTGAATGCAAATGTCAAGTCGTCCTAAAAATCAGTGAGATGAAAACACCTATTCTAATGACTGATTACATTCTCAGTAACTTCTATAGATGGTGAAAGGTAAGAAATTTTTAAAGGGAAAAATATTGCGGTAAAATGGAAGGATGATATTAATGTAAGTGCTCACTTCTAATAGAATGGAAAAAAATCTAAAAGTTAATGATTTTATTTACAGAAAAAATAATAAATATATAAAATCCATTATTTTACAGAATAATGTATTCCATAGAAGTCCCCTGTAGTGCTAGGGCTACCAGGCCACTGGATCCACATTAGGAAGTTCAAAAGCCCAGATTTCCCCACATTTTAAGCACTTCAGGGCAGGGCAAGAAAAATAACTAATTTAGCTGCAAGATGACACATAGCAGACACAAACAAGGCAGAACTATGTTGTTCTGCCATGCTACAGCCTCTGTTGCTGAGCACAATTATGCCTAGAAACGTAACAAAGAGCATTCCTCAATATATTATATTACCTCTCTCCCTACTATTTAAACCCAGAAGAATATCCCAAAGCTGAAACAATGGCGATCAGGTTTTTTTAATGTTTCCAAGTCTAAACCTATTTTCTTGGTATGCTTATGTATGCTTTATGTAACACAGTGTTTCCCCTCCATACCAACCTGACTTTCACTGAAGAAATTAAATGGCTTATTCTTCAAGTGTCTACAGAGTGTCTATAAAAAGAGTATGGACGGCTCATTGCTGTTTTTTAACGCAAGTGCATATAGTCATTTGCTAATTACATGCTCATTTTATACACAGAAAAAAATATTTCAGGGAAAAGGCCATCTTCTAAAGAAGTTAACACCAGTACAGTATGTATGCAGTGCATGCTGCAATGGTCATACCGTACATTTCAGGAGCACTTCCCATAGTTTGTTTGAAAAATATACACCTTTTATTAGGAAGCAGGTGCAAACTCATTTCCTGCTATTTCTATTTTCTGAAACAGCCTTTGTCCTTAAGTCTCTCTATGCCCTACTTCGACCACAGTATAATAGTTCTCAAAAAAGTGACATGAAAATGTATTTCTCTTTCAAATTCACATTCTGAGTCAGTCAAAACTTTCCAGATTTTTTTTTTGTCTCTGTTTTCTTTAAACAGAATGCGTTTCATTTCAACATAAAACAGACCAAAATTCAGATTATGTTTATACATTTTGAGACACCCTAGTGTTGCTTGTCATTTAGTATTGTTTTACTATGTAGATGCTTCATATTTTCCTAAATTTCATCTCACCTAATATCAAGGCAATAATTTCATTTCCTTTTAAAGAAAGTACTTCAGAAAAGTCAGCTTTCCATATGACAATTTTAACCAGACATTTAAGCCCACTCTAACAGCTTATGTTTAATAAAGTCTCCGAGCTTTAATTCATCTGCTTTTAGAAACATGCACTGTTCAGAAGAAACAGAATGAAAAGCAATACAGAGAGGGTAAAACAACAGCAACATCTGCATCTTCAAGTCTATTTTAGATCGACATAAGTTAGTAGCTTAGTTTTAATGGCACTGAGCTGCTTTACGTTGATGGCCTGCTGTTACTGATCCTGAGAGCATAATGAAGAGCATTAAGTGTTTAAATATAGATGTCAATAAAATACATGACAAATAATGGCAGATAGTGGGAGTTTGCAGAGATCTACTATGCTGATATAAGTTGTAATAGACCATTAATGAGAAACGGACCAGAGAAAACCCTGATAGGAGAGATTGATCAAAATAATTCATAAAGCCTCCCCATTTCTGATAAAGAGCTTTTCTAAATGAAGACATTATACCCCAGAAGACTTGGCTGTGAATTTACAACTCACTAGCGACTCCACACCGACTCCATGACTGCACATGCTACACTCAGGCTGGTGAAATCAAGTAAGCTTCCTCGTGCCACGGGTCATGTGTTCAAAATAGCATGAGGGTCAGTGGTAGATATTACTGTGGGTTAGTTGGTGTGTGTAAATGCTGGTATGGCTTATTGCAAACAAATACTTCCTTAATCAGAAATTGAAGACTTTACAGCACTTCTGGTAGCTCTTTCCTATGATGAACACAAATGTGCATACAGACATGACTGGAGGGAAATGGTTGGAAAGTATCTTCATGTAGATGCACACGTGTATCCAAACCTGAAGACTAATCCATTATTTACTCCTTCTACTATTGCTCTAACTTGCCAGGTAAAACTGCTGTATATCAGTGCTGATCCAGATGAAATCTCTCATATTAAACACAGTCTCAGTATCATGACTTCTCATCTGAGGACAGCAAATGTTCTCTACATTTGTACAAGGTACAACGTTGCCCAAACTTTTGGAAATCTGACACTGATCTTTCAAGCGGATGATTACATGTTCCTCACTAAATTGTCATGGTGTTAATCATGGGTGGCTCTGGAAAGAAACAGCATTTAAGACTGCTGCAGGAAGGCAATGGGTTTCTTTGTCTTACTCATAACTATTTTGCCATCTCATAAATTATTAAGACTACAGTTACTAAGCAGCAAGTAGTCAGTCTGCTAGGAAGTAACCTATCTAAAATGCTATTTAGAAAACAAAATAAAATTATGTGTGCAGAAAGAAAAAGAGAGAGGAGACTCAGCTGTAAGGTAAAAACAACAGGTGATGTCTTGGTATTCAATGCTACATGATTCTTAATATTTCACTGTCTCTCCGTAACACGTTCCTGACATAAAGTATAATACACTTTGCAACTAAAGCAAACATATATATGTACACACACACATATCTATATGTATATACACGCATATAAATAAAAGTAGTGAATTACAGAAATTCCAGTGTGTACGATCACATCCAGTAGAACTTTAAGCCACAGGAAACAAGAGGAATAACCAGAAAGAAATTGTATCTTATCTGATGTTAATGACCCAGGAATCAAAAAGCAGCACGTGAATGCTATTAGCTCACAAGTTCTGCTCCAGCTACAAAGTTGTTATGGGACTGAACTGCTGGGCCGTGATGTGAGCAGTATGAGGAGAAAGATGCAAATTCTCAGACTGCTCTTACTTGAAGAAGAAGAAGTAGTAGTAGTAGTAGTAATAATAACAACAACAATAATTCCTTTCATTTGTGTTGTATAATGTTAAGAGGAATACAGAAGTTAAAAATGTTTGCTTGAAAAAATTCATGTCAATAAACATCAAACATTTTGAACACTTCCCCAGCTTATTTCAGCTGGCTCCACAAATTCTCTCCAAACATCAGTCCTAACATCACTTCTGACTTGCCTTCTCTTTCTGTTCAATCAGTTTTCCAAGACAAACAGTCCTCTTGTGACATTGGAAGAATAAAAATAAATAATCTAATTTATGAATTCTATAATTTTTTCCAATTTTCCTTTTCTCTCCTATTTATTATTTTATCAGAATGATGCCTCTGATATCCACAATAAACCAGTAATGATTTCTTTTGCAATTATCTGTTCCCCTGCAACTTCCCTTTTGAACAAATTACTTATTTCAATACTGTTTTATGAAGCCTTCTAAAGTATAAGCCTCATTTTTCTTTGCCTAACCATTCTTCGCAATAGTACATTTTTCACAAAAAGCACCCCAGATCTTAAATATGATTCTAAGATATAGAAAGACAACAACACTTTCCTGTTTTTGCTAACAGTTTGTCTAGTTACATGGCTAATTTGTCGTGTTGATAGGAACTATAGACAATTTTGGAAACTATGTTATATAACATACACTCATTGAGCATTTTGAACACTGATGGAAGTCATTGATTTCTCCCAAAACATTCAGATTACCATGTATCTGTTTTCAATCTTGGCATAACAACCCGTGTCATCATCTTGCACAAAACCCACTAAAAGTTAGTCTGACTTCTTTCTACTCTGTAACGTGTAGACATTCAGAACTACTAGATTCAAAAGAAGAACAAATCAGTTCTCTCCCTCTTTTTATTAAACCACCTAGTTCAGGAAACATCATGGTGAGGGTGGAACTGTGTCTCTCAAGACCTGTAACTTGTATTGCATTCTAGAAGATGTAAAAATGCAGAAATGTAAAATAACAAACCCAGAGACATCTCTCTCTTAGCACTTTGGATCAAAGCACATATTTTTCTAATTCAATTTTTTGCTGGTATTAATTCACAATGTGTAGAAGAAAAGATATTCAGAAGAACATACAAAAGTTGTTTTCTACAGTGGCCTACTTTCCCTTTTCAGTACCCTCCAGAAGTACAACAATTCCCAAGACAATATTCCTGAACATAGTTTAAATAGAAAGTTACTGGAAACTTAATGCAAAAAATCTGAAGTGTGGAAAACGCTCTGGTTTTGCTTGCTAAGTGGCCTCACACTAAGCTTTTGATCCAGGTGTTGTGGGAATGGAACTGACACATACTACACTTCCAAGATTTTAATGATGCCCAGAGCTTTCATTTTCTTTTACATTCTGACAATGGGAAACATGGTGTCCTTATGTACAACATAAAAACTAATAAAGAAGCCAGCTGTTCTTTCCCTGGTGAACCCTGCAACTCCAGTCTGAAGTACAGTAGTGTCAGGTTATTCAAGAAAAAAAAAGTTGAGAAATTGTATTGTACCTGGACAAGTACAATACACTCGGCTCTTTGTTCTTCCTGTCTACATGTATCAAATACACAGAAAGAAGTTGTACATCTGACTGGTATAAATCCACAAAATAATATATCTGCTTAACAGCTAGAAGGTTTTACATAGTTTCTTGGCTTTCCCTTTCATAGTATTCTAAAGTATATCCTTTCCTTCCTAACATCTCTCGTAAACGCCTGTTGTAATTATGCAAACTGACATAGCTGTTCTGCCAAATGCTGGCTACCTAGTGAAAACGGGCAAAGCAAATATTATGCAATAAGTGTGCTAATTGAGAGACCCTAGCAACATCACAGGCCAAATTTTGCTCTTGGCAACAACAACAAACACTGATATTTTGAGACCACAATCTCAACAAGAGGATTGCTCGGTTTTCCCATCTTTCTCATTGCCGTAGTCTAAAAAATTCAAGAGACTGTTACAATATCTGTATCGCACAGCATTATAGTGCAGCTGGTTGCGTGCAGCTGCAGAAATGTTGCCCAGAGTCATGTTGCTCTAACTGCCATCATGGGGACACATCCTGCACTGTATGTTTGGAGAACATACAAATGAGGGAACCTCCAGAGCTACTGCTCCTGTGTTTGAATTACAATCCTTCATCTTAGCTGTGAAGTGGCAGCAACAGCAAAGAAATGTTAAAGAAATACAGTTTTAAGCATTTTTCAGTTATAACTAAGCAAGCACATGCTCTTCCTGCAGGTCACCCTTCCAGTGTCTACCAGGGTCCTCTCCTGATCCTTCTTGCCAGGGCAGAGCCAGCTCCTATCTGGCAAGGTTGGGACATAGCCTGGGCTTGAGGGTGAGGATGTCAGTGCAAATTCGGGTTCAAAGGCCAACTTAAATGTACAGATACCCTCAGCAGTCTTTCCCTGCCTCTACAAGAGACAAAATAAAACTACACAAATACACGGAAAGTCCATATCTACAAAAAAAGCCTTGCCAGATTGATACACAATATAACACTAAACACTATAGCTTGAAATCTTCCATCGGTTGGTTGTGGTATGAAGTACAGCATTTATTTTTTTTAATATATATTCTCATCATTCAGCTATACACATGGGAAAGACTGCCACAAGAATTGTCTGGACATGGAGTAATCTTTTTAAGTGTTTACATCCTCCGGAAGACCATTTTGATATCATCTATATTTTCATATTTACTACTGTAAAATAATCATCAATAGATGCTATAACTATGGTATCCAATGGACATTTACACACTGAATAGAGTGACTTCAGAAAACAGTTTTTCACATTCATGTACCTTGCTTTGCTGCCCTTTCTCAATCATCATCACCGAGAGCTTCCTAACTCAATATATATAAACAGCATTGATAATGCAAAACTCCAGTAATTTAATGACTGAAGAGTAGGTTTCTTTTCTTACCCTTTTTCTTCCCATTCCTTGAGTATGGAATATACTCAGACAAAGACAAAGACAAAGAATTCCTTTTCCATTGTAACTCTTTCTTCAGGTTTAACCATGAAGATTAAATAAATGCTACCATGCAATTAGTTGAGCAGGTGCTAAATTTATCCTGACATTGAGGCCACAATATGGTGAGATACATTTTCCCTGGGGAAAGGAAGAATTAGGCTGATTTCACCTTTATCAACCCAGTCTGCTGTTTGCTGGACTCAATACAAAACAAGTTCTCACTGCTGTTTTGGAAATTAATTTTAATTCTTTTATACTCTAATTTTTAGATAAATACATTGCACCAAAAGTACTGTAGTAATATGGTATTATTCACTTACCTATTGAAGTTATATCAAAGCCAAGCCATTTGCACAGCAGTTTAGATATCCATGTTAGGAATCCATCACCATGTTCAAAGGACATGAAAGAAAAGGAAGAAAAAAGAAAACAGTAAGCTATCTTGCCTATTTCCTCAAATAATAATAATGAAAAGCATTAAAAAAACCCTATAAATAACAATCAATGCTATATTTTGCCATGAACATGGAATATATTCATTTAAGCAGGTAACTTCTAATGCTCTTTTTTCCTGTTACCATTCATTACAGCAAGACGGTTGTTAAAAGAAAATGGTGAATAGTACTTACATTACACATAAATAAAAATCGAACAATCCTGTTATGTTTGATAGCAGGCTACATTCAAACAGTTTCACAGCATTTTTGTAAATGACTTGAATGCACTCTTTATCTGAATATCAGCAGGCAGAAGGCCAAGATGGAAATTATGCAATGAGAAGGAAATTGAACAATTCGGATATGTTTATGGAAAGCTCACAAATCAGGGCATCTCATTTGGCACCAAATATAGCCGTTATTCATGATGTGCAACTACAAAAAGGAAAGCTGTTCTCTGGTGTAAAATAGAGCCACAGCAGTATGAGCTAAAAGAAATGGTTTCTCAACAGAAGAAATAAAGGATGGTATTGCCATAAAAAGATGCTCAAACTAGGCCATGTATACTCAGTTGAAATCAAACCAACAAGAAACTATACTGGCGCACCTTTTCCTTTAACGCCATCTTGTTGACATGGTATAATGATCCCAAGCAACAAACTTCATCCCTGAGTCATCTTTTTCTATGCCTACATAAATATTTTGGTTCCACATCGAACCTGGAAAGGACAAAGATTTGGAAAGAACATCTCTTCAGAAGATTTTCCAAGATATTTGCTGGGCTGCAAGGAAGCTATAGTGACTACATCAGTCCCCGATCTCTTCCAAGATGTGGCCTGATCTGTAGATTTGTCAAATTAGATTTCCTCTCATAGATAAATATGCTAACGAGCTGTTTCCTATAGTAGAGCTGTCATTTAGAAAACCCAAATCTTGAATGAGCTTTGGCATTTTTCAAATAGCTGACTTTGCCAGAGTCATGCCAAGCCTATATATGAAAGAGAAAGCACCTGCTCTAAGTCATTCTGCCCATAGTAAGTGATTTTAAAAAGACAGCAACATCACCATTAAATAAACCCTTATTATTCATTCACACAAGTCAAAATTTATTCACAAGACTGGAGGAATATATAAATCCTCAAGTACTGGAAAGCGAGATGAACAAACTATCTGAGTTTATTCTGCATGCGAATCTGGACCTTAAAACAGCACCTGTGATAAGAAGTTACTTCACTTCTTGAAGATTCCTTTTACATGACAGTGGTTTAGCTCCTTTGCAGCTTATGTATTTCAAACACTCAGCCTACCCAGAGGCTTCTAAGCCCAGACGCATGGTAATCCCTTTGGATGTGTCACACAGATATAGGCTGCTTCAATTCATTTAATTGGGAAAATCAAGGGAGAGCCCTTGTATTCGTATTGTTGCATTGTTTGTGTTCAGTTTGGTCTTTACTAACATGGGCAATACAAACAGAAGGCATTATTACGTGAAATGTGCTTTGCTCTTCCATACCTATTAATGTGCCAAATATGAGCATACAACCTTGAAGCTGAGGGGTTAACCTTATCCGGAAGGGTCAGGTAAAGAGAATTTCCTTCGCTAATCTCACAATTCAAGGATAGCACTGAAGTAGAGATGGGAAAATGTTATATTCTATTTGTTTTATGGATTGTGGATTTTTCTATCCTATTCTAATCTATTCATGCCATGATTCATCAATGCATATGCTCAGCTGCTTTACAAAAGTGAAGAATTGCTATGATAACACACTGATGCTCAGAAAAATATAGTTTTAATAAACTTCATTTTTAAAAAAGAAAATAAACAAGGCAACAAAACTTGCTTTCATAACCTCCCACTTATTTGAAAAACAGAATGAGAAAAAGACAACTTTATCTATACCACTTCTATTTATAATGACATAAATAAGAAAACACTATCATTATATAACAAAAAGCCCCAAACAATTTAATAAGAAAACACTTATCTCCCACAAAAAGTCTTAACACTTACTGCTCCCTATCTCCCATGGTTTAAGTGATATTTCTGATTATTCTTGCTATGAAGTTCTGTGCCACTCTAAAAAGAAAAAAGTAAATTAATCTTTTCCCTAGAATCTTTTGGCAGTATTTTTTCCTCTCTCTTCCTGCAATGTTCACAGATAGCTAAAAAAGCACCATATTTTGTGGACTTTTGATTTTCTGGCCAGTTCCCCGATTTGTGTAAAAAGACACAGCTCAGCTGAAGTCAGTGGAAAGGCTTCAGCCGCCCTCCAGTCATGTACATGACACTGGAACTGTTTGTTATGGACATTATTCTGCCTATCACAGCCCAGATATTCAGAAAACTGAGGACTGGAAGATATATGAAACTGCCAGCTTACTGGCTATTGTGTGCACATTTAAAGTACAATCAAGGGCATTCGTTTCCAAAGAACACTGTCTTTGTACGTCCATTTCTCTGATAACCTGTACCATAACTCAGTGAGGATTAAGTAGCAGGGAGAAATGCACAGAGAAACCAATGGTGCTGTCATTTTTTGCAGGCAGAAATTACATTATCTTTTTTATTTTTGGACAGAAAATTACTGTCTTAAACATTTTTGCAAGTTTATCTGCTTTAAAGGGGGTCATTCAGAGGTCTCTACTGTTCTCTTTCACATTCTCATGACAGTTGACTGAACCCTTGATCTTTGACCTGGATAGAAATTAACCCTCCACAGTCCACCATCTAAGCTGAGACATTAATATTCCTAATAATGAGAGGTTATTAAAATCTTAAAAGTTCAGTGGAGCATTTCAAGGACAGTGGAATTAGATTTCAACAAATACCTATAGATTTATTGCATAATGCAAACCATTTGATTTGTTGGGATGTACGCTCCAAGGCTAGGACTCAGCCAGCCTTTGCTGGCATGGAAACAGCCACTCAACTAATTTAACTTGATTTGCACTACAAGACAGGTAAAAATCCTTGTTTTGGTCATGTGCAGCTATAAATTACTTCTCTTAGTCCTTTCCACCCTCCCCTCAACTTTGCAGTGGCAGGAATATTATTTGTTAAGCAAATTAAAAATCTGTACAGAGACTAATGACAGCTTATCAAACAGTGCATCATCACTCTTCATCACTGATGTTGTATTACACCCAGGAACTGAACTGTTGGTGGGGGCAAAACTATCGATACAACAGCACTGGGAATTGACAGCTGTGGTGCTCCAAGTGCTATGCCAGGTACAGGAATACATGGAAGAAAGGAGCAATCGAAGTTCCTAATTCATCCTAGATTCATCTCAAAGTCACTGCATCGTGTTCTGTGCCTTATGGACTTAAGCCTTTAATTTTTGGAGCAGTCCTTCCACTAGCCCATCACTGGCCAGCTTTTCTTTTCCACTCAACTGAAATTCCCAGGTAGGTCAATGGTAACATGTCTACCTACACATTTTCCATGCAGTGCCATTCTGATTCAAGTTATTCCATTGATGGGGCAGCATCAGCACTTGAGATTTCCACCAGGAAAGGTTCCCTGCCTCTGTCTGACCTAATCAGATTCCGTAAGGTTTGGGACTAAAAAGATTTTGAGGAATAAGAGGAATTTCACAAAGAGAACACACTAGGACCTGAGTGAAAATAAAATGAAAATAAAGTAAAACTAAAATAAAAATTATCACACAGGGACAAAAGGTAGAAAAGAGTGGAAACACAAAAGTTGCAGGATCCTCTAAAACGTGAAGCTGAGACCAGAAGGATCAGCAAATCTGCTTGTGGAGGGAAGTAGCAAAACTTGTTGCACTACTTATTTCAAGGTCCTGTCACCATGCCATCTTAAAGAAAAGTGGAGCAATAAACTATAACAAACCACACAAAATGACCACTTTTGATTAACACTTACTGAAAGGGGATTGATGCAGTACCCCATCTTCCAGTGAGAAAATTCATTACTCTCTTACGGAGCTTGGAGATCTGGAAATGCAGCTGATGCAACACATGGAGTTTATGACTGCTGCTATTTTTATTGGCTGCTTAGTTTGTCCAAAGATGCTGACAAAATTAATCAGCAGATTCCTTCTAAAATATGGTAGTATCAGATATATGACGTTGCATCCCAATCCAACATAAAGAGGAATACAAATGTTTTGATTCCTTCCTTATGCATTTATGGCTTTCATAGGCAAATTAAAATATGTGCCTATTTCTTTTAATCCTATTATTCTACATTCAGTTATGATATGGAGGCTATGCTAACACTCTTCACAACTAGCTCCTCATTAACACTTTTCTGGTATCACGCATTTATTTTGTGCTTTTACATTCAGCATGGAACTGAAACCCCAGATCCTCAACTCACTGCCATCGGCTGCTGGTCTGCAACAGAGCTGTTTCCAAAATGTCAGACTTAATGAAAGAACGGAAACTTTCAGAATGGAAATGTGGCCAGTATATCCACCGATAGTCTCTATAGCTTTGGCAAGCTTTTCTGGTTTAACAACTGCACTGAAGTTAAAAAAAGAAAGTAATGTCTCCTCCTGCCGGTTTTCTCTGAGTGGCACCAGGGCACTGGCTAGCAAAGAGCGCCTCCTGAAGAAGAGCATAAAGCCGGTGGCAGCTGCCAGCTCCTGAAACCCTGTCCTGACACTGAACATTACCGGGGGCTGCAGCCACATGTGCAGAAAACCCAAGACAAAATACTAACTAGTAACAATTACTGTAAGGCTAATTAAATAAAATTTGCAAGGCAATACTCAGTTTGTTCTGTCACTCCTAACTAATTCATCACCTATTCAGTTGGAAAAACAAGGGTGGAATAGCACCAGGATTTGTGAAACCATTATGGAGAACATACGTCCAGCAGTAAGCTTCCTGTTTACTGTAGCTGATTCAGAGAGCCATTGGCTTTGGCTAAGGTAGATTCCAAAATTTCTGAAGGCAAACATTAGTACTAGTATGAGTACACTTTTTTACTTTAAATTGCTTTATGAATTAAGGAAAGATTTTTTTTTTTTTTTTCCAGACCAGACATTCATGTTTTGGACAGCAGAATATTTATACCTGTCTGACTAATAACAACACATACTTGGTAACTGTGAAGGTTACCAGAGGTACGTTTTGATATCTATTTGTAACCTTCATTAACACAAATAGATTTTGGCCAAGTATTCAATGACTGTATTGAATGGATTCTACATTAATCTCACTTCTGGCGATTAAGCATCACTGCTGTGACTGTGTCAGACAAAGCTGGAAATTGCTCCTCCAGTAGTTGCCTATTGCCACCATCAATTCCTGGTCACACCGAGACCAGAAGGATAATTTAGGTTTCATTTTCCTTCTTTTCTACCCATCACAAAGAAAGAGAAATGTCTTTGGAATAAATACTGGTAAGCCTGCTATAATACAAGCACAAGTGGGAGGCAACTCTGAAGTTGTATGCAAAGTAACACAATACGAAAGAGTTTTAAAAGATCAGGACTGTCCAAATAGTCTTTGAACATATCACACAATGTATCAGGTGTGATATGACTCAAATGTGATTACGGAGTTTATTTAGGTAATATCTGTCAGAATGTTTGCTGTACCTCTATTAAAACTGTTTCTACAGATAATTTAATATAAATATATTATCCTGTGAAGATTCATGCATAGAAATCATGTCTATTTGTATACACACACTTGCACATATATTTCAGCTGTATTCCCATTTCTTCTGCACAGAGATGATAAAAAAGCTTTCCTTTTCAAAGATTGAGACATACAAATGACATGACTGAGAATCAAGTCCTGAGGAAATCCAGACTAGCTGAGAATACCAGAGCAACCCCCCAAAGCAGCTGGGATTCTCGTTCCTTAAACAGGCAAATAGGCCAAGTTCAAGATCTTTGTCTGTTCTCTCCAGGCATTCACTAACCTGAGGGTTGAGTGCATCTAGGATTACTTGGAGCTCCAAGTTAGGACCACTGCACATGTGAGCACAGTGTGATTCTCTAATACAGAAGTAAACATACATACGTGTGTGTATATATCTCTATATATAAAGGATATATAGGTAATTTGGAAACATTCAGATATTTTAAAGATCAGAAAAAATAAAATAAGGGATAGAAATAGGGATAAAATAAAATCATAAAAAATGAAAATAAATAATATAAATAATAAAATAATATTTTATTTATTAAAATGAACTTGCATCAGGTTACTACCAGTTTATTGTCACATAGCTAACGTTATTCTCCTTAAGAAAGGAGGGGTTTTTTCTTACCATCAGGAAGAATAATATAGAGTAGCCCTTTACTTCTGTTTGCTGGAACAGGCTTATAACTTGGAGGGCCGATAAACCACATTCAGGAAAATACCCTAGTTTTATTGTTCTTTGTTCTACGGACTGTGTGTGTCCTCAAAATGTCATCAGCGATAAACTGTAAAAGGCATCACATCAAGTCATTAAAAGACACTCCCTAAGGCAAGAGACCACAAACTGAAATTGCGTACTACCTTATTTACACATTTGGCCCACCTAGGTATGGTAACTTCACTGTCTCTTTATTAAATATATATTTCCATACATTACAAGTGTATTTAATTACTGGTCAGTTGAGAACAACGGGGGGAAATTATGTTTATTTAATCATCTGGTTAGTTTTTCCAGTGCTGAGTGAGCACCCTTGGACAATGATTGGCGGGCTGCTCCCGCCGAAGCCCCCGGGGCCGTTCACCTGTCACTTCTGCCAGCAAGGACCGGCGTGATGGCCCACGTCGCTCGCTTTTGACAATGAATGACAGCGACCCAGTCTCAGAGCGTACCTGACTTGGTCATTTCCCCTTTCTTTCAAAGAGATTGCGTGCTATCTACTGGTTAAAACCAGTAACCTCTATGCTGTGCAGAGCAGTTAAGAAAACAAAATCATTACCTTGCTAAAAAACATTAGGCAAACAAAAGACAGCTTCTAACTGATAAGCTAAAATCTGTTCATCCTTCTCTGGAGTGAACTAGAATAAGATCCATCAGAAACAACAGACCTACAGAGAGCTGCAAAAACGATGTTGAGAAGGAAAAAAAAAAATGCAGCTCTTGAAAGGAAATAATAGCATTACAAATCATCTTTTTTATAAAAATTCTCATTTTAAAAGTGTGTAATGGCTCCATTGTTTTTATTTTTTACAATATGTTTATATCTCAAAACCAGACAAAATCAACTGTAAACAGGAACTTCAAGCTACCTAGTGAATTGACAAGTGATTATGAAGTAGATGTAGTTTTCAATGTTAAGCCAATTTGCTGCACCAAGACAACAAGCTCCAGTTCTAGGTATGGGAATATCATATTGCACTGTTATTTCCTAACACAACCCCATATATAAAAGCCAGTGCAGTCCCAGGGCTCAACATCGCCTCTGATCCAAAGCAAGTAGTATCTCTCGTTTTAATAGTTCAAATGCACACACAAATGTTCCACAGGAGGATTTATTTGCTACTGGAAACTCCATCAATGTGAGATCTGATGTTACTTGATGAAGCACTGGCTGTTTTGTAATTGTATTTATATTACATTGCTAAGTTTATTTTTCTGAAACCTTTGGACACTAATCACCAAGTTATCACATGTTGTGAACTGAAATGTTGAAAATTATTTCTATGCTTCCAAAGACAGCACGTCTTAGTATAAAATGCCTTTCTTCCATTGTTGTTGTTTTTTAATGTATACGCTTAACTAGTCCACTACAACTTGGCCAAAAATCCAAAAAGGCAGATTAAGTATAGATCACAAGACAGGGATGACATTTGGAAGGTGATCTTTGCAAAGATTTCAGTAGCAAGACCATTGGCCCCTGTAAATTCTTTTTCCTGCAGTCAGTACAGGTAAACCTGATGGTATACGTCACCTGATGTCCTAATCCAAGAAACCTACTTTTTGAGTCCAATGAGGGGAGGAAAAGGAAGACTGTCCTTAACTGATTCTTTACAAAAGCAATATCTTTCTCTTGTCTTTCTGTCTAACATCTTTTTCTAAGAAATTTCCAAGTACTGGTTTGGGATAACATTACTGACCTACTAAATCCATCAAAAAGGAGAAATTATCACAGAGTTCTGGTTGTGTCTAAAAATGTTCTTGAAATGAAACATACAAATGGAATGGGACAGCCAACAACAGCACAAAACAAAATATTCAGAAAGAAAAGCATTTCCAATTAATTCAGTCCCATTTCATTTGTGTGAATTATCTGTTCATCAAAGTACATGCATAGGCACTGTCACCCTAGTGCTGGACAGCCTCATAATCTTTATTTACAAAATATTTCTCTGATCTAAGAAATACAATTGTTGCCATTTTACTAGGATGGCAAGATATAAAAAGAAACTGCCCATGCTCACTGTTTAACCATGGATCATTCTTCCTCCCTCAACATTCCTTTATTTGAAATTAATGTTTAGATCACACCTATCTGAACATGCGTAAGTTACACAGACTTTTCAATTTGACAGTTTCTCTGGCAGGTTTCTTTGACCTTTGTAATTCACTGCTTGTGGTAGGTATTTATTTATACAAGTCACACAGTATCTTTTAGGGTCTCTACTTGAAGGCTTTTTAAATCCAACAGGTTTCCTATATGAATGTTTCCTTTAGGAACAGCTATGCAAATATACACATGCATGAGTGTTTTCAACTTTTTTTCTCTCCATTGATATTTTGTGACTATTCTTTCTTCATCATTGCATGTAAGTTAAGAGAAGAAGGGGAAAGCATCTGTCAAACTTTCACCTCAGAAGCCACCCACAGAGCTACCTATCGTGCCAGCTATCAGCCAGAAAGAGCAAAATATCTGCAGCCTCCAGAGGAAGTTTAGCTATAGAAATTCTGGTGAGATCTGTCAGGTCCTGTTTTGTTGGGGGATGATTCTTAAGTTAAATCATCAGAAATAACCTGCTTTAGGGGATAAAATTCCCAGTTTCCTTACTTAGCCCTGCAAATGCAAATGATAAAGATTTTGCTGACTTCAGCGGAGTGAAGGTTTGAGAATATGAAGTGACTTCTGCAAAATCTTCCAAGTGATGTCATCCAAAATGAGAGAAGGGAGATAACAGTACAAGGCATTCTACGTCAGCCCTTCAACAATACAAAAAACAGACGATGGCACGCCTATCATGGCTAGAGAACAGAGAAGTTTCCTCATAATCAGCATCACAGAAATCGAAATCTAGCATGCCAATGTGACATTGGAGAAAACACTATTTATGCCTAAAGCAAAAGAAAAGTTGTTGAAGAACATTTTATGCAGGTGAAAATATGGTTTATGTAATCCTGCCAAGGTCACTAATGCACAGGCTGTTCTACCACCGAACTGTTGCCACGAAAGTTAAAGCTGCCCAAAGGCTTCAGCCACTTAGTCAGTTATTAAAAGATTTCAAAGAAATATGAAGAAAAACATCAGTACAACATGACAGTCTGTACTGTTCACTACTGCTCTTCTACAAATTTCTCCTTCCCCCTTTAGGATATGCACAGCATGTGGTATTGTCCTTGACTCGTTTCCACGAATATGCCCTAATATCCTGGAGGGAAATGAAAGAGCCCTATCATGCTGCTTTTTCATTTAAATTAGAGAAAATTCTGTATACTGAGTGATCAGAATAGTGTCCTTAATATGTAGAGTGACGAACTGGCTGCTGGTGCAGGCAGGATTCCTGATTTCATGGACCAATGGTCTAATCTACTAAGGCAAATTCTTCTTCCTACATATGACAACTGTGAGCTTTAGCCATAACATTCAAAACAATGAGATCATGAAAATTCATTTTTGAGAGACAGATGGATGATATCCATTATTAATGGAGCCCCAAACAGAACCTGTCCCTAAACAATGCATGTAGAGCCTTTATCAAGATCTGTCAGACAAGAAACTTGACACAATAAAAATCATAATAAAAAATTCAGTTTTACAAGGATAGATATTACAGGTAAATGTATGTAATATTACAGTCCACTTATTGATAAAAATTCAATGAGCAGTTACCTAATGGTATTCAATAGATTCAACTAATTGAACTCCCACAACTGTAATTCTCTCTTCATACATCACCTTAAAAAATTTGTGGCGATGGAGGAGAGAGGTTCCTTCCTTTCTATTTCATAAATATGTCTGTCAAAACAAAACGCCAACTTGGAAAACTAAGGAGGTGATATAACCATGCCTCAGTACAGACACCTAAACAAAATGCTTGTCTTCCAGAAGCCCCATTATAACCTGCAGAGAAAGAGAGGCGCTGGGAGAGGCTGGTCCAGAACAGCAGCCCACCTTCCGTATTCTATAATATTATGGAAAAATATGTTGAAGGCCTAAAGTTGGCTTATTTCATGTATGGTACTTCATCAGAGGGCAACATAAAACTCTTAAAAACAAAACCCAAACACTCTGTCCCACCCCACCCCAATCAAATTGACTTTGTTCACGTGTCCCATGGGACTACAAGCAGTACTAGATTCCTCCTACAAAGTGAAGGGCTCTCAGCTTGGTGAAAACTAGTGACTTCTGATCCCCATCTCATTTGCTTGTAGTATTAAAATGATAAAAACAATCTGATAGGAGATTTATGACTTCAGTCCTCCAACTGAGACAAATGAGAATGATTCTGTCTCTCAGGAAAACACCACAATCAGTATACCTGGTTTTCTACCTTTCTAGAGTATCTGGACTACATGAAGAGATAAAATATTGGCAAGAAAAAGAAACTTTAGTAAGGTAACCTCATTTTCCCTTAGACTTCGGAAGTGTTCTTGCTTCTTGAAGATGAATGGTGCATGTGTATGGGATTAATTTAAATAGTCACTGAAATCAGCAGGGCTAGGCCAAGGATAGATAATTTTTAGGCAGTCTGGTAACTGATTAAAAAAAAAAAAAAAAAGTACATTTGTATTTTGGTATTAAGACAAATATGACTCTTTTCAAAGCCCAAGGGTAAAAATGAAACTGTCATACATGGAGTTACGTGGATAACTGTTTCATGTCCAAACAAGTACTGTCCTTCTCTTTTGTCTGCCCATTCCCCTCAGTCCCACCGGTATTTCCTCTCCTGCTCCATGTATCTATTCATCTGACCTGTGATAATGTCACTGACAAATTCCAATGTGTAAGTGTTAATGTCTGTTTGAAATGGCGATCATCGTCAGTCATACTTGGATAGTCCTGGATAATTTCAATTGACGAGTAATTCCAATCTGTAGGGACTCTACAATATTCCAAATATAAAGACAGGGAATAAGTACTGCTTTTTAAGTGAAAAAGAGGAAAATGGTTTAAACCAGTCATTCCCTCCCTCACTCCTTCCTCACGACTAGTTCAGCCATATAATGGAAATGATTATCAAGGTTTGATGATAAGTGCTATAGCAAAGGTACTTTTCCCTTTCAAATGACCCTTTTCCCTCTCTTATTCGTTATTCCTGCCTCCCACATTTCTTTCAAAACCGTGAAGTACAGATATGTGTACTGAGTCAGAGCTGACTTCAAGTTCAGACAACATTGTCAGGAATAACATTTCCTGTGCCTTAATCTTGACAAGCCAGGTTTGCTAAAGTGGCTACTACTGCTCTGCTTCTCACTTCCTGCATCACTGGAAGAAAAAAGTCTGTCCCTGCTTCTGATTCTTCCCTTTCCTGTTGCAAAGGAAGCTTGGTATCAGTTAAGTCTCAACATCTCCTTCCCTGCTTGGCAAAATTTCATTTTCCATAGGTGACAGAAGGTTTGAGTCACCTCTGTTCTAGGGCATAATCTCCATGAAAACAGGTCCAGAAGATCAGCCCCAGATTCAGAACCAAGTGTCACTAATACATTTAGTTGCAACTGCAGGTGGTATGAATTGGCAAGTTATACTTTAGATGAACAGTGCACTTAACACATGACTGGAACCCCTTCAATTAGTATACAAGATTGCTTTTACTCAGGCACATCAAAGTCTGTTCACTTTCAGTTACGCAACTTTTCAAGCTAATCCCTTGTTTTTCCTTTGTTGGTGAGCAAAATACAGCAGAATTTGCCTCATCACTAATGCATTAGTTTTTCTTCTGTAAAAAGATTGAGGTAGGTGGCGCTCGGCCAAGATGTTTACAATCAGCCACATGTGCAAGTTGTCCCAGACTCAGCAGCCACCTCTGCTGTAAGGCTGGGGACTGAGCTGAGCTAACACCACATATGAACACCCACCAACTGGGCATGTGCCCAGGATCTCTCCAATTGCTTCGAACTTTACCTTATAATTTCTCCCCAATCCAAATTTAGCAGGGTAAAGTAGTTGTTGTTAGAGACTATGTAGAGATCAAGTTTCAGATTTCAATCACAAATATTTTTGCCACAGCAGAATCATTTTTATATATATATATATTTATATATATATATATATAATTATCACAATGGTTGTGGTTTTATTGAGAACTCAAAAACCTGGATGTGTTGAAAAAAGCTAATACTGTCACCTCATTTCCCCTTTCAAAGTTACATGCCACCTTAACCTATGTCATATCCCCGCTAGTAAGAACTGTAGTGTAACAGGAGTAGATCTGTAGAATAAAAGGCTTGGCACCACGAACTCAATATCCACAGTACGTGATTTTGGTAGAGCCATTTTAAACTAGACCTAGTCTGCTCCCATACTTTGAATGTCCACAGGCTGCTGGAACACATTAGAGTTTCTCCTGAAACACACGTTTTGATTTAATTCCTTCTGAAAGGAGCATAGCTCCCATGCCCCAACATCCCTCCGTAACAGGAGCCAAAGGCCAGCAATAGGGGCTAGTCACAAGATTCACTTTTGAAGAACAGCACACTCCTGATCTACACGAAAAGGCTGAAGTAGATGCACCCTTTCATTCCTCCTCAGATGACAGACTGACTTTCTACACCTGACTCAGAGTAGAACCAACCAGGTAAGATTTCTGAATACCAGCTTCCTTGTTTCTACCAGTGTTTACATGGCAAGACTGCATTCAGATGAAAGAAAAAGCAGAGAAATCAGTACACACGAGTCTTAAAAAAAAGTGGGAAATCAATTAATTAAAAATAAAGCGTAATAATGTTCTTACAGAAATTTTGAGAAGACAAGAAGGAAGCAACTACTTCATTGGTTTTTAGGACTGAACTCCACTGACCAGCAAAGACTGAATTTGGTTCACATACATGTAGTAAATTATTTCATATTCCCAAACATTTTAATTTTGAGTCTGTCCTCCACAGTGAACAGTAGAGGGGAAAAAAAAAAAGCCCCTTCCAATATTTCAAATGTGAAATGAAAAATTTCAGATAGTTTAATACCTACAGAGGTTGTAGACTTAAGTTTTACATCCCCTTAAATAATGGTTATAACACATTTGAGGAAAGGAATTTAAATATAAACAAATAGCAACTGCTATAATCTCATCTAAAAATACTTTACTGGAAAAAGCTATCAACATTACCACATTCTTAACTCCAGCTGCACTTACAAGGCCTCAGATTCGAAATCTTGGCTAGCATTCTAATGTTACTTGGAAAAAGTGCAAAGTATTAAACATGAGGCCAGGCAGTGGGGCTTGGAGAGTGTGATACTGTCTAACCCAAGCATTATATTGCTGAAAGTGAAGCAATCCTATTTCCCGTGCTTTGCATATTATTACCCGTCCTCCGCAGGTCATCACTCAATGCATCGCTGCTTCCATTAGAAACATCTTTGCTCTGATTTCTAATGTAGAAATATTCATTTTATTGCACTGTTTAAAGAATTCTAAACTGTATGATTCCATGCTGTATGACTGCTAAAACTTACTTAAAAATTCAGTTCTTAAACAAAAAAATTCTAATGGGATCTGGTAAACAAAACAAGTAAGCGGTGTGCCTAACACATCACATGGGAGATGCCGCAGGAATTAGCTTGTGTTGAGTTAGTTCATGTCCCCAAAGATCTGTGTTTGAGCTTTTTGAAGCTGCTCACTCAGAGGGATTATCTCATTCAATCTGCTTTAATCACAACTAAATGCTTTCAATTGGTATATACTGGGACAGAATTAGAGAATCAGAAGCTCCCAAAATCCATGTGATGGGCTTAGGGCGGGGGGATAGAAAAGAAAAAAGAGAAACACTGTAGAGGTAAAAAACAAAAATAAATAAAATAATCTTTTTTGATACTCCACAATTGAAACTTACAAGTTTGATTTACTGTACGGTAATGGCGTTACACCAGAATAAATCTAAGAAAATGAAGTGGGACGTAGGTAAAGCAACTGATACAGCATTTGGGGCTGGAATGCAATACACTTCATAAATATTCACAGTGAGCCTAACAGCCGACTATTATCTTCTTACTTCCAAAGCCTCCTCTCAACACAACATTTTCAAGAAGGCCATTAGTGAAGATAGACGTAATTGCGATTATATGCACAATCTAAGATGAGAACGTTACCATTACCAAATTTGCCAGATAAAAGTTCAATGGGAGCACAATGGAAACTGCAATGCAGTATTTTCCTAGAAAACCTGCTGGGCAATAGCAGCAGCAGTTACACTAGGATGTTAAAAGACAGAATCATACACATGGATTTCAGAGGGAAGGCACAGAAAGGGCTACAGCCAGGTATTCTACCCATGCATACGGGTGTGCACGCACATCATTCAGTTGTCAATTTTCTCCCTATTGAGGGGTTCAACAATTTGATTTCTAGCTTATTGCTGTCAATAGATTCATACTTTACTCATGATTTAGAGCTATCAAATAATTTTATGCTGACATCAGTTGCCTCCTTGACAGCTCTAAAATATGAAATAACAAGCAATTGGTGTCAGCACTCTTAAATCAAGCCCAAGGGCCCCCATGGCACCATACTATGGCAGCTTGTTACCGCTAAGCAAATGTCAGTCCAGTCAATGTGCGTAGGAGGTTGTCAACTCCCTGGTTGCATCTGCCCTAATAACTAGTTCCCTATAAGGTGAAATTCATAAAGCTACCATCGTATTGCCTGAAACCTAAGGTGACAGAGGCTAGAACAGATAACATTGCTTTCCAAGTTCAAGGTATGGTTGCCAGTCTGAAAGACTGGGCTCTACAGCTCTGCCTCAGAGAGGTTATTATTCTGCTGCTTCTGCTAGCAAGCACAGAGAATACAGAGTCATTAACATGCAGATACACATTATTTTTTAATCCTCGCTTTCTATATTCCAGTGTTAACAGCATGCTACTTTTAACGGTGCAATCTAGCCAGGGGCGTAGCTAGCAATTTGGAAAGTATACACACACATTGGCCTCCCTGTGGTCCCCTGCCCTCACCATACCCATAATCTCCCAAGGTAGACATACCATTATACATATCCCCATCACTAGCACAGCAGGTGCTATTAGACAGGGGATCTAGCAGCATGTTCATAAAAGGCCTGGCAAAGAACAAAAAAACCATTGCCCCCCATGAAATTAAAATTGTATGCTGTGGCGTACAGAGCACATGCCTGCTTCCACTCAAATAACTTTTGAAACATCTTGCAACACAAAACAAATCGGAAAACCTACTACAGAAAAAAGGAGGCAGATTTGAGTTCAGTCGTACTGCAGTAAAATTTCATTTTCCAGTCTTTTCAGTAGATGAAGCAAGACCTTAAGACCTTAAGAATTATAATGGATGCTTCTTTTTATTTAGTTTGAAAAAAAGGGTTATATCTGCAGCAGAAGGCAGGATTTTCTCTACAGTTAAGTATATGAAAATATGTATTGCAATCTTATTTCAACTACAGACAGTAACACTTTAAGATTAATTCCCAAGGTTATACAAAGCAAGACGACAAATAGAGTGCACTGCATTTTCCAGTAGGTACCTACAATTAAGTATTTGTAATTCACTTACCTTCTTTCCCACAGTTTATTTACATGCAATATTCACTATAATGAATTTATGATTATCCACTGTAGTACTGTGTACTGATTAAAATAGATTTTATTTAGGAGATCCCCTCCTAAAATGAAAGAGACCACAAAAGCGGGCTTTATTTCCCAACTAAGAAAAGAGAACACCAAGACAGGTGGAGTGCTGACCCTGAAACTGCAGAACTATTCCCATTTTTCCAAGGTCCCCTCAGGATACGCTGCCGCTCATGATTAGCGTTAATCCAATAACAATCCGTGAGCAATGGAGAACGTGCAAGCTGTACCCTTTCACACAGTGAATTTCACAAATATACAAGCAAATCTAGTTTAGGCTTCCCCTTGTACGAGTCCAGCACTGATGGGCAGCTGAGGAGGAGAGGGATCAAAGGAAGAATGCTCTGAAGGCAAAACGCACATGGGTTTGAAGAGGCAATTAATCTTTGCAAAGACACAGAGAAGAGGAGGAAGATTCCTGTCACCTCGGCAAGACTGGAGACAGTACAGTACTCTCTGTATTTCATTTTTATTTTAAATAAAGAAAAAGAAAGCTGGCCTTTTGTACTAGAGAGGCTAGAGAGAAAAGAAACGCATTTAGGTTTAAAATCTGTCACAAACATTTGTGACATTGTATTGTAAGTGTTTCTACATTACATTCCTGATATGTCCAAGCGGTTTTTCCAACATGTATTTGAATTTACAAAAATATTAAGGGGTGCCATTCCCATGCTAAGTCTTGGGATTTTGTGCTCTTTACAATGTTTTGAGAAAAACTCACACATCATGTCTAACTGAAAAAGCTGAAGTTTTACCTTACCAATCAGGCGACACAAAAAGGACATAAATAATAAAGCTCAATGTCTCTTCTGTTTCTTCCTTGCTTCCCACCATCTTGACTTTTTTTTTCCCTCTCATTTTCTTCCTTTTTCCCCAGCTGAAAATTTCTCTCAGTTTTGCTTTGCTTCAAAAAAGCAAAACACTGTTTTTCTGCAGCTTAGATGACAGTGACATGCCTTTCCCATTTGTACTGGACAAATATGGAGGATATATTGATCATACAAATTGGGAGAGTATTGCTGTAAGTAATCTTGGCTCTTTAGAGGCCAGAATTAAAATACCACTTTTCTCCATCAGAGCATGTCTAATTACAAATAACTGCAGAAAAGCAGCTGAAGAATGCTTTGGCTCAACCGTAACGTGCTTTTCTACAAAGATGTGTCTTTTGGCTCCAATACTCTCAATGCATTACCTTTTACAAGAAAGAAAAGAGAAATCCAACTGTAAAAAAATAAAAACATAATTGATTTCTATTTGACAAAGAGAAGCATGAGAGTTTATTCTTAGAAGTACTCTGTGAAGTGCTGCAAAAGTAACTACTGCAATTTGTGTCTCTCCAGGGGCAAATGCATGGGAATCCAACATCAGCACTGAAATAAGAGGAAAGAAGGCAAGAGCAAGACAGAACGAGAAGCAGCGTCCCAGAGCAATTCTGTTCCTCTACCATCTGTCACAATCACTGTCAGTCCCAAAAGACCTGGTTTAGAAAGGCCACTGCAACTAATGAGCACTGGAGAAAGGTGGAATCCTGAATCAAGCTACATATAAACATCAAAAAGCCAAATAAAACGGGCAAAGCTCTTAATAAACCCTCAATACAGCAGGACAAAGGTTCAGCACTATTGGTCCCAGTGGTAGCTTGTTGGAGCTAATACTAAACCCTTAAGAGATGCACACGTAGTTAAGGAGAAAGGCCATCATACTGGGTTTGATTTGTTTTACTATTTTTTTAATTTATTTTCCACTTCACTTTGGTTTTTGCCAAGTAAAGTATGCTATACCCCATAACACTGAAAAAAAATAAACCACAGCATAGCAACAGAAATCAATCAGATGCATTTATGCCTGCAATAATAATTTATTCTGCCAGTATTTTAAGATGACTTTTTTTAATGGAAAATTCAGCATTTCTGACTTCAGAACATAAACTCATGGATTTCTTGTTGTCCTGTTTGCAAGAGAAAAACCAAGCAACTATCAGGTAGCTGGTTTGCCCTCTTTGAGATTCTGCTAAGAAAAAATGAAATGCTATTTTAGGACCACTATTAAAAGGTTATGAAAATTAGCATCATAATCAAAACAGAACATGGTGCTTGAATCTTAACATCGTGAGGCTTAGTTCAGCCGCTAATTCTGAAGAGGAATATTGCCTGAGATCTCCCTCTTCTCTTTCAGGAACTGAATGAATTTCTGCAATCATGAACATCTGTAACCAAGAAAACCTGATTTAAAGTCCACTAAATGCAACAGAAAGACCAGAACCAACTGTGTCTCATCCAGGGATGCTGGCATTGCTATCCTGGATTCCCAGGCTGTGTTGTGGGTTGACCCTGGCTGGAGGCCAGGTGCCCACCAGAGCCGCTCTCTCACTCCCCTCCTTCACTAGACAGGGGAGAAAAGGTACGACAAAACGCTTGTGGGTCGAGATAAGGACAGGGAGAGATCACTCACTAATTATCGTCACAAGCAAAACAGACTGAACTTAAGAGAGGAAATTCATCTAATTTATTACTAAGCAAAACAGAGTAGAGGAATGAGAAATAAAACCAAATCTTAAAACACCTCCCCCCACCCCTCCCATCTTCCTGGGCTCAACTTCACTCCCGGCTTCAACCTCTGCCCCCCCCCCAGCAGCACAGGGGGACGGGGAATGGGGGTTACGGTCAGTTCATCACACAGTGTTTCTGCCGCTTCTTCATCCTCAGGGGGAGGACTCCTCTCATCCTTCCCCTGCTCCAGCATGGAGTCCCTCTCACGGGAGACAGTCCTTCACGAACTGCTCCAACATGGTCTCTTCAATGGGGCGCAGACCTTCAGGAGCAAACTGCTCCAGTGTGGGTCCCCCATGGGGTCACAAGTCCTGCCAGCAAACCTGCCCTGGCATGGGCTCCCCTCTCCACAGGTCCACCGGCCCGGCCAGGAGCTTGCTCCAGCGTGGGCTTCCCATGGGCCACAGCCTCCTTCAGGTGCCTCCACCTGCTCCGGCGTGGGGTCCTCCACGGGCTGCAGGTGGAATCTCTACACCCCCTCATCCTTCCTCCATGGGCTGCAGGGGGACAGCCTGCTTCACCATGGCCTTCACCACGGGCTGCAGGGGGATCTCTGCTCCGGCGCCTGGAGCACCTCCTGCCCCTCCTTCTGCACTGACCTTGGTGTCTGCAGAGTTTCTTACATCTTCTCACTCCTCTCTCCAGCTGCAAAAGCTCTCTCTAGCTTGGTTTTTTTTCCCTTCTTAAATATGTTATCACAGAGGCGCTGATTGGCTTGGCCTTGGCCAGCGGCGGGCCCGTCTTAGAGCCGGCTGGCATTGGCTCTATCAGACACAGGGGGAGCTTCTAGCAGCTTCTCACAGAAGCCACCCCTGTAGCCCCCCCGCTACCAAAACCTTACCATGCAAACCCAACACAGGCTGGAAGGAACTTCACGTGAATGCGATATTTTTGATCTCAAGCACTGCAACTCCATCCTGTTTTCCTAATGTGCTTGTCCACAACACTGAGATCAAATTATTCAACAGACTCCTGAGAAAACTCATTTATCTTATTCAGATTTTCCTACCAAATAGAGGCTTTCAAAAAACTGCCACAACTCAGAGCCAACAAAGCCCCAAGAAGAAAGCTGAAACTGTCTGAAAACAAAACATCGTCATCCAAGAAAAGCTCTGAATTCCAATAAGAGCCAGTCTTTGGATACAAACAGATGCCTTGGGACTCCTCCGCTGGTATCACCTGTACATGAAAAGCCATTAAGATACTGTCATGATGGACTATGGTCAGCAGAAAATTAAAGATTTGAAAGAAATGGAAAGGAGAAAGGAAAGCTTGCATTTTAAATAGTGACAGAAGACTCAAGCCAATTTAATTTCAAAGCTGTGTCTTTCTCTGCTTATAGTTCCATATGGCTGTATAACATTGTCTAATGAAAGCATACGGCAGTTGCTCTCCTGTAAAGCATTCGTCCCCTGAACCCTCCTCCTCCTAAAGTGGCTCCTGTCTTATTCCAAGTCAGCAACTCACCCTCAGCAATGCCATCCTGATTGCCATTAACGTAAGCTCAGGGTCAAAAAAGAAGTGTGCTTCATGGTGTGCGGGAAAACCCTGCAGAAATGCCAGAACTCAGCAAGCTTCTGACAGCTGAAAAAGTGAGAAACTCAACAGGAACAGTGTGTATGAGACACAGAAATAGGGACAGGAGGAGACAGAAGGCTGGCTTGTATGGGAACAGCCACTACCTCTCTCCCCTCCCGCGCTTCCCAGGGTCTGTAAAACCCAGAGAGAATCCATCTATGAAAGGGTGCCTTGGCAAACTCAAGTTGTAACTTTGGTGATGTAGTGCTTCCCACAACAATTTTAGCTGGAAACCAGCAGAACAGTAAATACCACACCTAGCAAACAACTGGATTTATAAATGCCATATATATCATTTATACGTGTAGGCATATGCACACGTTTACATATATGTGTATATGTACACTTAAAAACATCTTTAACCACTGAAAATATTATTGTTGTTGTTGTTATTGTTGTTATAATTAAATTTGGGATAATAATAGATATTGAAGCAATTTTAAAGATCTGGGAAATTTTGTCATCTAGAGAATGATCCCACACGCAATATATTGGCATTTAAGAGTTTCTTAAACTTTTTAAATTACCTTTTCCTCTAAGTAATCTGTAATATCTCCTTTGCTTAGATGAAGAGATGTATTTTGTAAAACACATCAATTTAAAGCACCACTCCATTTCTATTCTTTACATTACGCAAGTGAATTTTAATACCTGAAGAAGAAACTGAGATTTTATCCGAACAAACATAAGGTATGGCATAGACAGCCCCAGATCAGCTTCTCCCTTCTATCTGTCCCAGTTTTCTATCCCAAAAAGCTTACTGCTTATGTGTCATAACCCTAAAGACTATTGTAAGGTGAAATGTTCTATATTCTGTGTCAGATTCACATTTCTGGAGAGGTCTCAGATAAACAGGTAGACTTAAAATCAGAATTAAATTCTGACATAGATACAATTGCATGCAGGTAGTGGGAGACAAACTCATGCCTTAACTCCTGATAAAAGACATAAATACAAATTTCTATATCCTTTCTAATATATTTTCAAGCAATGCTGGTTTCCAAAATACAATATATAAAATAAGCATGTAGGTAGATTCAGACCTGTATGTTGTCCAATAAAAGTTCGTTAAATTCACTTAAAAAATTCCTTGGCAACTAAGTGAATGCATGCCAGGGAATAAGCTCAAGAAATAGTCTAACCTATTATGTGGCCATTTTACTGTAAAAACATGTGCAGTTTCTTTACATGAACATTTGTTTTTGCAATTCTGTAATGATTCAGCTCATGATGCCTGGCCTCTGCAATTTACATAGCAAGAAACCAATTGGTATGACAGTATGTTTTGGTACCAAAATCAAGACACTGCCCAAATAAAATTGGCCATCTCAGACCTCTGTCATGATGTCATGTTCCAAAAGTATCTCAGCAGAAACAACACCTACCCTATAATTGCATATGTCTGAAAATTTAAAATTACTTATTTGATAAACATGCTCCTTCTTATAATTGAATTAATAACAATAAAAATGATACTATTGTTTCAGTAATAAAGATCTATTTAATTGTTTTAATAACAATGATCTGAACACTGATATTGCTTAAAAGTAAAATTCTTTGTCCACAAAAGAGATAAGATACACATTGTGCTGTCCTTCCCTGACTTGGAAAAGATCACTTTGTTATCATCTTTAGAAGTGGCTTAACATATATAATGGTTGCTTCCTTAACATTACGTTCTTCTCTTTTGAACTTCAGCAAGCATTTTGGCCAGCTAACACACATAAAATTCACAGTAGTGTTGAACGAAACCTCATATTCTTCCACTGAAGCTCTATACATAGAAATTGCAGATGGTTATTTAAATGGAAAAGTACTTCCCAGTGGTCTGAAACAAAGACCTGCTCTTGGCCAGTTATAAGTAGTTGTAGACGCCAGGTATTATGATCCTACATTAGTCACTTTTTCAACTTAATAAGTTTTCCACCTCACTCTTCTACTTCAATAAATAAGATTATCACCCAAACAGAAATGGTTTTTTCTTTCTTTTTGGTTTGATGGGCAGAGGATGGGATGTGCTGCTTGTGAAGAAATATTACAGCTAGTTCGATGTAGTGTCAAACCATCAGTTACAAGCAAACGCCTTCTTCAGGGACAGTATTTGACATACCTTCTGTTCAAGGAAAAGAGTTTCCATACTGGCTGTCTTACTCACAAGGCTGACTTACTCACAATAAGTCTGTTTCAACACAGACTTATGTTCATGCATAAACTAAGAATGGGTGTTGATCTTTACAATTCTTCCTTACATCAATAGTCCTTTTAGTTCTCAACCCTGCCCACAACAAACTGTGACACATGGGTCAGGGAGTCAACTAATCCTGCCTCTCTGCTTTCCTTTGTCAAAATCCATGAAAACCACACATAAAACCAGACTTATTCTGTATCTGTAATAAGTCTTGCTAACCTAGAATAGTTGATGTTCAAAAAAGGAAAGCAGTGCAATGCTTTCTGTCAAGGGAAATCATTATGTTATATACAACTGAAATCTGGGTATTATTCTTTGATTCCAAGTAGAGAATTAAAATCTAGTGGGTCCTTCTACTATGGTCGCCTAGCAGAAATTGCTTACTCAAGGAGTAACCATGAGAGAATATACGGTGTCTAAACAAAATATGATGATTTATTTACAAAAGTAGCTCCACTTTCTACTCCTGCTTGAGCTGCATTCGATCTACCACCTAGCACCTTAATGACCAATTGTACTTCTTCCTTTACAACTCATCTGTCAATGCCACCTCAGAGGTGTCACATACATCATAACTTCTGAATTTCTGGCTGAGAATGCTTGGACAAGCTCTCCTATCACACCGGCCTGTGCTGCTGCTTTTTTTCTGGCAACCTGCTGAGACATGGGCAAGCACTTCATCATTATAAACAGTGAAGTATTTCACTACTGCTTTCCTATCCAGCGGGCAGAAAAGCTAGGAGGAGGACACAGAGAGCAGCCTGCAGTGCTGTGCAGACCTACGATCTCGCCGTCTAACTGCTCGCTTTACCCTTCAGCTGACACGATTTAGAACTGGTTAATGAAGTTTCATGAGCGAAAGCTCGGTTGACTTTATCTCTTGCTGCACATAGTTTAAAGGCACATTTTGAAAGTTCAGCATCCAAAAGAAGCTTGTAAAATCTAAAAAGGCACCTGTTTTATTTTTGACCAAAGCTGAATTTTCATCTAAACGAGTTTATGCAGCAAGACTGCCTAATTCTGCCCTTGTAATGCACACCACCTGTGCACACAGGGAGAAACCATGCCCATTTTCCAGATATAGTTTAGGTGGTCAAGTATTATAGCTCAACTTTCTATGAATTTTATCTTCTTTCAGCTAAAGGAAGCCAGAGTTTTTTATAGCTTTCCTTCACCCTGCTGTTTCTCTTTGCCAGTAAGGCCTATTTAAAACCCCTTTGTTGCATGTAACAGAAGGAACAGAACCCTGTAACAGAATCCGTCACTTGGCTGTGCCAAAAGCTGGATTTTTTTTTCTTCCATCTTCTTTATCAATTCAAGCACATACTGTACTTTATAAAAGTGTTTCCTAGGGCCCATTATAGACAAATTTGATATTTTGCTATCTTGCCCTATGCTTGACATGAGAAAAGAGTTCAAAGAAACTACTTCATAACGGTTTGACATTTTTCAAATGCACACATGAATAATTTATAATTAGAGCATATCTTTATATTTACTGGTTTAGGTACTTATGTATTAAAATATATGTAAGATATGTATGAATGCCATTAGATTGCATCATGGGACCTCATTTCTTTAGCTAGAAAACATGAAGCGATAACATCAATGCATTGACTACAAACAACAAATGAGGTAGTTATGAGAGCTTACTGGAACTTTCCAAAAGTAACTCAGCCAAGATTGCAAAAAGATTTGAAGCCCCCTGCATGTGCTCAGCAAATCTAGGGCAGAAGAAGAGACCACATGGGGAGCTATGTAAGGCAACTGAAATCTGATGGGCATAGCAGCTGTGAAACTCGGATTCTACTGTTATTACTTGCTTGGTTCCAGAGATGAGCTTACTACAATGCAGAAAAAGTTAACTGTTCTTAGGATCTTAGACTTTGGCTCATTTAGTAATTTTTTTCGCTACTCAAACAGACCACGTTCATTCTGATTTTGATGATTTTGCATATTTGGGTGTATTTCACACTCTCTGCCTCCTAATGCAGCGCTACCACTCCTGCATTCCTCTGAATTTATTGTCTTTGTAAAGCCCCGCATGCTGGAGTTCAACATTTAGGGAGAAACGTTGAGTGCAGGTAACAGCTGAATCACAGCAACTTAACAAATTACTGTTGATCTGCTGACAGTTTTAACTGTGTCCCCTGTCATTCTGCCACGTACGCAAGAGAAATATGCTACCCTCTCACCTCTTCCAACCTTCCAAGCTTTTTTTGTGAGCTCTAATTTGATACAGATACATAAAAAGCAGCATGGAAGGAAGTAGAGAGGTAGGAAAAGGAAAAAGCAACAAATGAGGCTATCAGACGGCTGTCAAGTCAGTGAAACGATCTAAAATGCAACAAGGTCCATCACAACAAATGCGTGTTCTTACTTTTGCTATTTCTCCTTCCAGTGGAATTGCACACAAAGGTTGCCTCGAGAGGGCTCAGGGAGTCTCTGCGCAGAGTCTGTGTCACCACCACTGAGACAACCCTGTTGCTCTCTCCCTTAGTCTGGGAGAATGATTTGGTGTATACAAAGGAAGTATAAATTATCAAGCCTTTTTTTTTATACTAAGTTTGCATAAATGACTTCATTTTTTTCTATCAATAAGCAAGTTCTCATTAAACATGGTTGCTCTGTAAAAGAATTAAGAATTTTCCTCACTTAAACCCTCTATGAGCTAGTTTTATAAGCCAGGTGGGTTTTGCTGTGCTCTTTTCCCAGAGAAAAAAATCGTAAGACATCTTTTGGTCTTCTGAGAATATTTAAATTATTTATTCAGTACTTTCCCTTGAAACAACAAGATGTTTAACAACGTAGTTTGAGAAATACATCCACTTATAAGTTGGTAAATCTAAACAACACTAGAAGCCCTGAAACTTTCTGAAGAGTGTTTCCCTTTATGCTTCAGACATAATGCCTACCTCGGAATCACATGGGGGCCCTGTGTTGTTAAAGACAGTTATAACCTGTGTAATTTCTAACGGTTCAGCAGCAGGACTCTGAGGATCAGGATTCCTGGGTTCCTTCTCAAGCTCTGCCACAAAACAAAATTGGCACTTTCCTTCTTTGTCTTGCTATTGCCGTTCGTAAAGCTGAGATCTTATTTACAGGCTGACAAAGTTCATGTGGCAATGTTTACAATGTGCTTTGAAATACTCGAACAAAAAGTGCAAAAATATGATTATTATTCAACTAGTTATGTCCTCCGCACCCAAGCAAAATGAAGCAGGCAATTTATATCTTGCAAGCAATCTTTTAAATAGGTTTTCATGTTTATGCCACTTGAATTCAACATCAATGGAGCAGGATAAAATAGAGCACTTAGCTCATTCCTGCGGTCCTAATTTATTTTCATCTTGCTGTTTTTTGTTTTCATATCAAGTTCTAACAAGAAAGAAGAACATGGATTTTTCCAGCTGACTGACACTCCATATAATGTAAAACATTTTGTTCATAAAGAAAACATACTTCTCTCCAGAGGTCTGAAAAAATATTTTTAAAATCTGATACATATTTTTTATAACTTTAGTAGAAAAACAGTGATAGGAAAGATAAATTGTTACTCTTTCTTAAGCTACTTCTATGGGCAATTTGGTGATTTTTTCCTTATTTCTTTCAAGATTGCTTCCTTTCTAACTTAGGCACTTTGCCCACTGTAACATGAAGATTCTCAAACTTCCAGTGACAGATGAAGATAACAGACATACTGATTTTGGAACAATGCAGCGCTGCTTTTCAGGAAGAGATTCAGCAGTAAGCTTTTTCCAAATATTTTAATTTAATCTTGATACATATGTACCTGTGTGAATTCAGAGTATTAAATTTAATGCTTTAGGACTAAGGCAAAAGAAAAAAAAAAGTCTGTATTATCTGAATATCAAAGACTAAAACCTGCTACCCCAAACTCCAGTGAATGCCACCATTCTTTACAAGCTCCAATGTCAAAGTCAGCCAAAGATTAGAAGTTAGCAATATTAGATTTTACAGATTTGTAAAAATAAATACAAATTCCCATTCACTGTGGGAATGGAGGTGATTTGTACATGTGGAAAGCAAGTCTGAAGAAATCATTATTATTTTACAGAACCTTAAATAAGACGTCTTAGAAGGAGAAAGGAGAAGAGGAGAAGATTTCCTTTTAAATATCCAGGTCACACAAATCAGCTTTTGCTCCATATTGCAGTGGAGTCTAGGTGGGTAAAAAAATTGAAGTAAGGATGCATTGTATTGTGTAATTTAGCAACTCTGCTGGAAGCCATAAAGTAACTAGGTACAAAACAGCCAGTACTTAATAAGTTTCAATTTTAATTCTGATTGGGAAGCAAAATATGATACCAGGGTAGCTAGTACTAAAGCAACTGCTTAGAAATGATGTCTGGCTATAAAATACAATTAAACACAGACCCCAACAGAGGTCTCTGTTAAGCTAGAAAAAAATACCCACTTGTATAAAATGAGAAAATATTTTTTTCTCAGTTTCGCATTAAAGACCAGTTACAATAAAACCTTCATATAATTTACTAAACTTAGGGACAAGTGTATCTAAGTTTCTGAATCTATTTAAAGAGCCCTACTGCTGTACAGTGTATTGGGAAAGCACATATGGCTTTTAAAACATACCACTCCAACTTCACAGTAATTAAGGATATGTGCCCTTTTCAACATACAGCATTCAAATACAATCAGTCCAAAAGGCAATCATAGAATCATAGGATATCCTGAGTTGGAAGGGACCCATGAGGATCATCGAGTCCAACTCCTGGCTCCACACAGGACCAGCCAAATCAGAGCATATGACTGACAGCATTGTCCAGATGCTTCTTGAACTCAGTCAAGCTCGGGGCTGTGACCACTTCCCTGGGGAGCCTGTTCCAGTGCCCAGCCACCCTCTCGGTGAAGAAACTTTTCCTGATATCCAACCTAAACCTCCCCTGTCGCAGCTTCATGCCATTGCCTCGGGTTCTATCACTGGTCACCAGAGGGAGGAGAACAGTGCCTGCCCCTTCACTCCCCCTCGTGAGGGAGCTGTAGGCCGCGATGAGGTCTCCCCTCAGTCTCCTCTTCTCTAGGCTGAACAAACCAAGGGACTTCAGCCTCTCCTCATATGCCTTCCCCTCTAGACCCTTCACGATCTTTGTTGCCCTCCTTTGGACACTCTCCAACAGTTTTACGTCCTTTTTGTACTGTGGTGCCCAAAACTGCACGCAGTACTCGAGGTGTGGCCACACCAGTGCGGCATAGAGTGGGACAATCACTTCCCTAGACCGGCTAGCAATGCCGTGCTTGATGCACCCCAGGATACGCTTGGCCTTCCTGGCAGCCTGGGCACACTGTTGACTCATGTTCAACTTGCTGTCGACCAAGACCACAAAGTCCCTTTCAGCATGGCTGGTCTCCAGCATCTCATTGCCCAGTCTGTATGTGTAGCCAGGGTTGCCCCTTCCCAGGTGCAGAATCCGGCACTTGCCCTTGTTAAACCTCATGCAGTTGGTGATTGCCCAGTTCTCCAATCTGTCCAGGTCTCTCTGCAAGGCCTCTCCGCCCTTGATGAAATCAACAGCTCCTCCCAATTTGGTGTCATCTGCAAACCTTCTAGTCCTGCATCCAAGTCGTTTATGAAAACATTAAAAAGAACTGGGCCTAAAATGGAGCCCTGGGGAACCCCACTAGTGACTGGCTGCCAGCCTGATGTAACCCCGTTTACCATAACAAGTTTTCAAATTCTCAATACCTGACTTATATGCAATATTTATCACACCGTTATGTGATAAGAGGAGATAAATTTTCTAATATAAATAAAGTGAAAAAGTTTTTTTCCAATTTGAGGGCCATAAAAGCAGGTTATTTGGCTATACTGGCCTCTGCAAGATGTAGGATGTGCAATAGAATGAAATAGAAATTTCAGTGATAGAAAATCATCCTCTTTCTCTCTTGATAGTATAATCACCTTTTAAATCATGTTTGACATTTGTAAGTTGAGTGAGCTGGTAGCCCTGTAAAATCTATGTGGTAATATATGTGGTAAATCCTTTCTGGAGCAGTAATCTCATTGCTTTGTCTAATGGCTCTCACTTCATGTGGCCTACTTGTCCCCAGGAGACTTATTTGACTCTGCCTTTCCTGAGCCACTGGTTGCTAATGTTCCTTATTATGAAGAAAGCAGGAAAGTGCCCGAAGGCAATGGCTACTCTGCTAGTGGTACAACCACCAGCAACCTTCTGCTGAGGCCTTTTTTCCTGCTCTTTTTCCTAAAAAAAACCCCCCAAAAAACCCCAAAAACCAAACAAAAAACCCACCCCGTAAAATATGCACATGTGTTATAAAAGGATTGCTTTGTGTCTCAAGAAAAAAAAAAAGGAAAGGAAAAAAACAATATGACAGTGCTCTTTACGCTGCTCCAATTGCTAATCTGACAAGCTCCATCTGGTAGGCAGACCTTTTATCTTCTCATCACCCTAAATCTCTGAAGGAAAGTGGACACTAGTGGCATATGTGCATTGTTGGTTCCTATGCCTAATGAGGTACACAATTTATGGGTCTAACTGGAGAAACATTATTTAAACTTGGACAAGGAAGGAGTGTGAAGGGATAAAGCAGGCACTGCATATTTTTTCCCTTTTTCAGCAATCATTCACCTGGACAAATACTGTGTCATAAGCAAGATCAAAATGTATTATAAATCCTCATTTAATTCATACATCTATACCTGAATTATCTAAGGAGATTAAAGCAGATTTATCTAAATGTTTTCTTGGCAATGACTCAACTATCTACCTTATGTAGCTGACCATTTCATAAATTTATTAATTGCTCTGTGCTGTGAACTGTGAAGGTTTTCTTGTGTGGTTTGGTTTTTTTTTTTTAACTTTAAACTTGAGGTCTAAAGATACAAACCATCTCCCATATTGAATGGCATCATAAGAAGGTTGTAAGGTATTCTGCTGTAAAATTTGTGATGTATTCAAGGTTAGATGGTTATATTATTACCTACCAAGATAGCATTTCAATTCAATTCAAATAAAGTTTCCTTCATTTGGCGCAAAAGCCTATCAGGTAGGAGTTAAATACATATGCTCCTGGTTGTCTCATGTATTCTGCAGATACTGCATGATATCTTTCAGTTTTGGTCTTTCAATATCTAAAAGAAATTTCTTTCAGACCATCAATATTTTTTTTTTGTACCAATATTTATCTAAGTAAACCGGTAACGTCAATTTTCTGTATAGAATTGTTATGACAACTGGCTAAATATTTCCTGTATGCCATAGTCCTACACTTTACAGATGCTTAAGTTAAAAGCATACCTGAATATTTTTGACCATCCATACTTATTCCCAAAAAATTGAATGTATTTTAAGAGCTAAAATGACATTCCTGAAGCTCCTCCTTTTAACTGATATAAAACACAATATCAAAACACACTTAAGCTTTCAAAACACCAGGTGCCCTAATCTCTAGCAAGTGTAAATTCTTGTTTACCTCATAACACAGAAAGGAGTTTCAATTTTTAAAAAGTGTTTGCAGCTGTGCAATGCTGAGATCTTGCTCCAGTCTGCTATGTGAGTTGGATGTGGCAATAAGGTGGTGGCCACACCAGGTCTCCAACAAACCTGGAGAGGAGACTTCCTTTCAGTTATAATAACTTGATGAAGTTTTAACTTCAAGAGTATTTCTCACTACAGTAATACTAATTGCATGACTTCCGTCCTTCCCTGAAACCTCCCCTATGTCCCCCCTATGAAATATGTACATTCATTGTCACTTTTAGCCAAGGAATATCATAAAATTAATCTTCCCAATTGCAAAGACAGTATTGTTTAAGTATTTTCTCCACTACTAAGTGGCAATGTCCTCTGCATATACACTTGGGGGAATCCAGCAGGATCCCAAGCCCTGTGCAGTCACCAGATGGATTGCACTTGGTCCTCTCTACAAAAGAAAAATTCATACTGTAAATCAGTTCCTACAGTTCTTGTGGCAGCAAAGTCCTCAGTAGCCTCCCAAGGCCTCTGGTGAGCCCTCTCCTCGCAGAGCTCTCAGATTTCCTGCCTCAGCATCCTCCTTCCTCAAAGGTTGTGGAAACCTCCTCTCTTTGCAGTCACAGACCAAAAGAAAAAAGAGGCTTTATCTATTCCTTATAGACAGAAGGAATAGGCTTCTCAGTACTATGTTTGTCATTTCCCTTCTTAATACTCCCCCCTTGCCTTTTTGTTAATTTTCTCCTTCTTTGTATTTCCTCCTACCCTACATTTAGCTCTCTACTGCTCTTTCTTTTTTTCTTGCTCTTATTTTCCTCTGCTTATCCTTTCCTTAACCTCTATCTTCTACCTTGCAGTCTCCTTTATCTTTATGCTTACTCCTTCCTTTCTCCGCTCTCCTGTGCACAGGCTATTCTTGAATTCTCTGCACCATTATAGCTTCTCATCTCTTTCATTATTTTAAATCTTCTCTCTGTTGTCACTTATGTTATTTTCACTCAAACACTCAGTATTTTTCCATTTCTTACATTTCATTTCCTCTGCAGACAGTTCTATGTAATTCCCAAATTATCTGATGTTGGTAAATTTTCATACAAAGCACCTAATATCAGTTTCCCAGAAAAACAGGAGTTGGATGGTGATGCCAACACCACTTGCAGGATAGGGAAACAACTAATAGAAAACAGTCATTGCTCAGATTCATTTTCCCCAGAAATTATGGGGAATCTGGAAAGATCATCCAAAAGCATAAAGGATATTTCTCAAAGTGCCTCAAAGCTCATGAGAAGACCACAGAATCTGGTAACACAGCTAGCACAGCGCAAACGAATAATGCAAGGCAAAGTCCATCTTCTTTCTCTGGAAGTTCTGATATTTTAAGCTCCTATTGGTATTAAATCAAAAGATTTCATTTTTCCAAAAGAGAGTTGTTGATGTTCCTGCTCCCAGGGACTCTGGGAATGTGCTGGCATTTCCCCCTGCCTCCAAACATCAGCTCACCAAGTCAAGACTCCAGAAACACAGACTGCCCCAACTTTTGAGTCTGGATTTTCAAATGTGTATGAGCTGTCTGCTGCAAACTGTGCGACTTGATAGTGCCTGTCACAAGGCCCTCCAGGCTTCCAGGCTCCTGGAAGAAGCTGCTGGCTGATACACAAGCTAGCCGTGCAGCAGAGATACCTCAGGGCCTCGGATACAGTGATTTGGGTTCCTCAGCAGGCCCTAGGCAAAATGGTAGGACACTAGGCCAGAATCTCACTTGTATTGCAGTGAAAGTTTCTTGAAATCAAAATGCTTGTGCATTCTCTGAATAAAAACTGTTCTTCCAGAATATTCCCAACTAACTCTACTTGCAATTTACAGAGAGAAGTCAGAGAGAAGGTGGCAGAGGAAAGTGCATGCTATCACTGGCATTTTGCGTAGTCCTTGCTTTCTCCATTACTTTGCCAGGATAGCAGATGCATTAAAGAATTCCTTCCCCTCCCTAATTACATACGCAATAAACTACTTGGGGCTTCGCATGCCAAAGATATTGCATTCTGAATGATCCACAACCCTTCCCACTACAGTTGTTTCAAAGGATAACATCCTCATATTCAGGTTGTTTCTCATACATTATTCATGATACTGTCCTTTGCCAGAGACCTGGCACTTAGCAACGGAACAAAAAGTAAAATAAAGACAGGTAACTTCCACCTTGACATATTTGTCTCTAATGCAAACATGAATAATGAAGAAAGGCAATATATGAGGCAAATAATATCCTAATATAATGGGCCTTTTGTTCTCTGTCAGAACCATTCAATATCTTTTGCCTTTGCAGGAACTCAAATGAAAATGTGTTTTCAAGACCTAATGTATTCAATTTGATACTGGCCATAAAACTGCCAAACTATCTGTCATGGCCAACAGGCAACGCATTACCCTGCTCGGGAAATGCCTCACACATCCAAGAGCTTCTGCCTCTGGACATCAGCACAATGAGGTAATTGTCCACCATCTGACTGTATCATGACTGAGTCATGCCACCTGTCCCTTCCTTGCTCTCTGGCCACAGCAAACACTGCTGCATTTCACCAAACTCTCAGTGGGGAAAAAAACCCCAAAACTTGTAAAATGTTTACCAAAACCCAGTTCTATTTCATTAAATGTATAAAAACATAACACTTGAGAATAAATTACTCAAACTTTGTCCATCTATCTGCTCTGTTCATTCATCTCATTTTCATCTCCCAAGCCTTAAACACTGTCTTCTTCCAGACCTTTACAAGATGCAGAAGTGCTACGTTGCCAGGGATTTGTTAGAGAAGAGCTGGGGCACAGTCTGACCGTAGCCACTGTGCTCGTGGGGACAGTTTTACGACTTGCAAGGTTCCCATTCCAAACTGGAAGCGTCAAGTCCCAAAACAGGAAAGTCAATTTCTTTTTGGCTTATTTGAGACCAAGCATTTAGTTTAACAGCACTTTTCTTCTAGTCTAAAGAGGAGACTGGAAGGTCTACGACTTGGAAAGCTTGCTTAGCACACTAAGCTATAAACAACTCTTATCACATATCCAATCATATACTGGTTTGCAATCTGATCACTACAACTTGTCTTTGTAGACAGAAATGCAGCAAATTGTTATGGGCATGAGCAAGTTCAAGAGTATTCTCTTTTAGCCCTCCTGTGCATTTACTACTGCTCTTTCACAGGAAGTCCTGTGGAAGTTCAGTCTTGCTTATACTATGTGCAAGAAGATAGGATCACATCTATGTTAGAAAGCATTTTGTTCAACTTCTACCGCAGCTAGTGATTCCTCAGCTGATTATTCACAGAGGCCATCAGGCCTGTGGCTGTCACACGGTCAAACAAGGAAAACAGCACAACAGGAATGTTAATTAGTATAGCATAAGCACAGTCATAATGAACTCTAATTGCTTGTCAGTGGCAGTTGCCATAAGGCATAAGATCTACACCAGTTCTTGCACCTGTGGCAATGGCTACAGGTATTGCCAAAGCTAAACATAGGCCCCGATTAGGCAGTGTTTATTAATATTAACAGTTTAGCAAGCAAGCATAACATACATTTGTATGTTATCTTTATGATTTAGTGCTCTTATGTTTCTGAGCATCACTTAAAAAAAATCTTCACAATTCTCATGGTTTTGCTGCCATTTGAACCATCTCCCACAATACTGAGAAACAATTTCATGCTTGACCAGTTTTTTAGTCATATATTTGATCTCAGTATTATAAGAAAAAAAAATCAGCAGGAAAAACAAACTAAAAGGGTTTTTATGCACTAAAACACAACTGAATTCAACAGAAGCTAACGGTTTGTCACAAAGCGTAGCCACCAAACCCCAAAATATTAATAGTACTTTTAATCCCATTCTGATAAACTGTTGAAATGACAATACCTTCCCCAAAAAACTTTACATGCTTCCAAACAAGCCTTTGAAATAAATGTAAAATAAAAAGATCACACATTACTTAAGCAGATTCCATTACATTTATGATATCACCCAGTGTCTCTTCTAAAGAGTGAATATAAATTATGCTGATTTACATCACAGTCTGAGGTGATCTGAGGAGGAAAATGGATTATGATCTGCAAAGGATGAACAGAGACATCAAAGCACTTAGTTACCACATCTGAACTGCAGTCATCTTTTAGAATGACACTCCAAAGTACTGACAGGATAGTGAAATCTGGGCAAGTTGCTATCTGAAAGACTGCAAATCCTTCTTTCTCAAGAGGAAAATAACACACTCCCCCCCCCCCCCCCCCCCCCCCGCCCCGTGTTTTGTGCCTTCCAACCACTCCAATCATGTCTGCATCACAAAGGGCTTTTGTTGTTGTTTAGAATCTCAGATTCCCTCCAACTGCATAGAGGCATGCTTTAATTTGTATTATTACTTCAGATACTAAGAATCAGGGGAAAACAGAAGTGCAATCCTATTTAAAGATGGTTATTTCACCAAATTATGTGTATCTCAGATATTTAAAATACATACATCATCTTAACATCTACTTTGATATACACTGAATAATACTAATGAAACCTAGCCAAATGCAAATGACAAATTTTACCCATTATAAAAGCAATCAATTACCCAGTGATTACATCTCAATCACTTTTCATATAAAGGAAGATGGAAAGGCAGTAACAGTTCACTAAAGCTTATTTTATCTTCTTGCCCTTAGGAGAACAAGTAAAAACAGCAAGGGAGATTGTAGCTTAAGGAGGAGAGTTGTAAATTGTAAAATGGCAAATATTTCCCATTAAAGTAGAAAAACAATCTTTTACTACAGTTAGCACTCCACCTAGTATCCTAGAAGGTAGGAGTAGGTCATGCAAGAAATAAGGAATCACTTCTGAAGGTACAGTTATGTCACAGGCTGACGTGGCCAGGGTATGGCTAAACACCAGGTACAAACACTTTGTTGTACATCTACCATCTAACAGTCCCACCAGTCTCTCGAGGACAAGGATGGCTCTGAACAGTGAAGACTTACAAACAATTCTGCCTTTAATGAAAGGAATCGTTTTCAATCTTTCTTTTTGATTTGTAGAGGCCTTCATTTTCTTTTCCAGTGAAGGTGCAACTCCCTGCTTAGCAGATGTTAACCTTATGAATCTACTTGCTTTTTCCTGCATTTAAAGATCTCTAAGCTATTCAGGTTTTCTTCTGTATTTCATTTTCCCCTCCCCCCTTCCAACTAGAGTGATAAAATGTACAACAATGAAAAAAACCCACAAACAAAAGAAAGAACATTTTCTCTGACACTTCATACACTCTTCAGTATTTGATATACACTGCCAGTATTTAATGCGCTATTTCTTCTTCTTTGGTATTCCTATTCTTTGGTATTGCGAGAAAAAAAATAAGCAGCATTGTTCAAATACTCATCACTGAAGACTTCAGTAAATATTTAGTCTATTATGCTCAGAGTTCCACGTACGAAGGTCAAATGAAACCATTTGGAAGGACACAGTGAAATCATACATTTTAAACTTTGGAGAACTCAAATCTGACACAACACGGCTGTATTTCCATTTGCCTCATCTTCTTTGAATCTTTGTCTTTCATTTTTCTCTTTCTTCCTAAAGCGAGAAAGTGACTCAGTCTGTAGACTAAATTGCCCTGCTATCTGCAGACACGTCAATCCTTTTACACCTGAATGTTCTTTACCAAAGTGGAGATCTAGACAAGCATACCAGTACCTGATTGCAAAAAAGACAGACTGACTGATGTTCTTAATGCATCTCATAGTAAATATTAATAAAGATTTAAATTTAAGTGCTGTTTTTTCATGCCCTTCTCCACTGTTTTCTTCCTTTGATTTCAGTTTTCAAATGTTCCAAGCATCTGCACAGAAAATGTTTTAAATAAAAGTGACCATAATTAGGGTTTTCCCTAATTTCCTTTTCAATTTTTTGTTCTTTCTAGTAGATTTAGATAATTTTCACTATTTTTCACATTCAGATATTTTTCACAATGAAGAAATAAGCTTACTTCTACTTTAACTGAAGTTGAGATATTCATTCACTCTCCCTCTACAAGGAAAGGACTTTATGAAGCAATCAACATCTAATCAAGCTGCAGAGTTAGAAATTATTTTTTAAAAGTAGGAATGTGGAATGTGCATCTCAGTTCTTAGAAGAACTCATCTAGCAGTAACTATAATGTGGTACTAAAATAGACTAAAAAATTAGCAGAGTTTTTCTGTTTATAATGGTTTTAGGAAATGAAGATGATGAAAGTGAAATTTACACTGCGTCAGTCCAAAAGTAACTCAACAACAAGTTTCTGATATAATCCATATTTAACCATGAGAAGAAGTTTTGATGAGTCAATCTATTCTAGAAGAAAAAGAACATGTAGCACTGTCAACACCCAAAAGAGGGGAAATGTGTCTATTTTTCTTCTGCTATGCCCCCGATATCTGATATTTAGTTCTGAACAATAACATCTCCCTGACCTCATACAAATAATAATGCTTTTTTATTGGAAGGGCTGGACTTAGGATGTCAACCACAACTCTACAGTAAGGTTACTTCAGTACAAGACTTCTGTTTCCTGGGCCCTCTGATGAGTAAGACTGTACTAATCATAAAGCCATTTACTGTGGCACAAATTTCCATCCTTTCTGTTGAAAAGTGAATAAAACCTAAGATTTTTCATAAAATTGTCAGTGTAGATTATTATTATGTTAGCTACGCTCATACAGCATCCTGCCACGCTACTGGATCTCCATGAGGCCCGGGCCCACACAGCCAAATTAAAACCCCACTAACACTCCACTCCTGCCCTCAGTTATCAGACATGCATGAAACATAAAGGGGTTATAAAACTTATGACACACAGATTGTTTCAAATCTACTGCAGTCACTGCTTATGAAAACACTGTCTCTGAACCCCACTCTCAAAGGCAAGGATATGTTTTTAAAAGTATGCGGGATACAAGAAAAAAAGAGCAGCGACATTTTTGTAAATTGTATGCTTTGATTGTCAATGACTTAGGAAGCAGTTTATTTTTAAAACATTCTCAAAATCTTTGATAGCATATTCATCAATCCATGTGCTTCACTGTAAATTCTTTGAAGTGCAGGTGGCTTGTAACGTCATGTTACAGCAATTAATGAAGTTTTTGAATCTCTCTTGCTCTTTCATGCTCTGTTGAATGGTGAAAAAGGGTTATCATCTTTAATTTTCCATCCAAACAGTATACACAATTAGATATTTTCATACATTTTCATATTTCTTTCAATAAATATATGCGTTACATGTTTTAATATAGAGCTACTGAATGCAATCCAACTACATCTTAGAATGATCAGGATGACAGTTCAAACAAATAAAAGATTAAATTGTAGATGCTGCAGTGCTCCAGAAATAAAAATGGAATAAACGAATAAGAAAAAAACCCCATGACCCTAACTGTGTAACAAATAAACTACAAAACTCAGTAAGATCCTGAAATAAGCTTTATGTTTCACACTGTTCTATAATAAGCTAGCTATTGGATATGTGTTTGACTCTTCTCTCACAGCTGGAATTAGACCCACCTAACTCTTTCTTGCAGGGTTTATGCAACTAATAAAGATTCTCCAACAGCTCAAATGACAGCTATTTCTTGAAGAGCAGGGTCAGTGCTCTGTCTGGTACAGTGATGGTCCTAGAAAACATCCCAAAAAACTGTCAAACATTAGTGGCTGTGCATATGTTGCATGAGTAATTCTATGCATTCATCCTGACAGCGTTTGATCAGCAGGTTTTGTTTATTTTTTTTTTTTAAATATATGTTGGAGCATCTCATCACAATAAAAAGTAAATTTTATAACTAAAGGAGAGACCAAGAACAATTGAAAGCTTTCAGAAGCTTCTGAATGCCTGCATTTGTGCTCTGTGCAAATTTAAGACAACTCAATGAGTGGTCCACAGTGAAACTATTGTCTTTGGTTTGGTGGTGGGGAGGGGAAGGGCGAAGGGGATGAAAAGAATAGCATCCCTGCATTCTTCCCACTGTCAATTTCACAGCAACTCCTCTTTAAAAATAACTGGAAATCCCTGGGTGGTCTGGTGGAAAGCAAGCAAGTGGGAATGTGCTCTTTAGTATGACAGTTGTGCAAACCAAATTCTGGACAGATGGACTTTAAATTACAAAGAATAAACCTGCTGTACATGGTTGCCTCATAATGCCAGTCCATTTTAAGTTTTAAAATTTTCTTTCATTGCTTTTGGTTCTTGTGTTTTTCTTAACCTCCACTGTTTTTTCAACTGTGACTGGATATACAAGAGGACTTCCATGCACAAAGGTACACTGCCTAAATATATCCTCAGTCCAAATCAGTATGATAGAAATGACAGATAGAGGGCACTGAAATAACCACAGGTGTTCTCAAATGTGGTATTATTTGTTCCATCCGAAGGCTTTGAATATTTTTCACAGAAATCACAGCCAGAATCACAGACTGGTTTGGGGTGGAAGGAACCTTAAAGACCATCTAGTTCCAACCCCCCTGCCATGGACAAGGACACCCTCCACTAGACCAGGTTACCCAAAGTCCCATCCAGCCTGGCCTTAAACACTTCCAGGGAGGGGGCATCCACAACCTCTCTGGGCAACCTGTTCCAGTGCCTCACCACCCTCATCCTCTGTTACACGTTCACAGATGAAAAACTGAAACAGCCATTAATTTTGCTAAGAAAGTGCTATGAAACAACTCTACAAGTTAACTTGAAAGTGGCCATGCTCTTCCTGTCCCAGATTTAACTTCACTACATCAAGAGAGGATGACTGGCAGTCATGCCTCAACACCCACATCAATCTACCTTGCATGCAAGAATCCCTCAGCAGAACCTGTTACTCTGCTTACACTTGCCCAGGTATATTAGAAGCTTATTTTGTGGTTGGTTTTTGCGCCTGGATTTCCCCCCCACCCCCCCACCCCCAGTTAACTGTGGGAATAAAACTGCTATACCTTCAGGCAAATCTGTGGTAAAGACACTGAGACTATCAGTTCTCCAGCAACGTTTGTTGCTTCAGTGGCTCCATACACTGCATTAAACCAGAACCCAGATAAACTAATGTCTGCAGTTTACTCACAAAATCCAGGCTTCTTGCCACCTTTAAGCCCTTGCCAGGAAACTTTTCTGTCTAGATAAAGACTGGGGCTACGGCGTTCCCACTAGCTGCAGCAAGGTTCAGGACTCCTGCCCTCATGAAGGCCATGCAATCAATCACACTCCATGCCCTTGACTTTTCCTGGGCTCTCAAGGCTACTTGGTTCATGCAATCTCTACTGGTGCTATGTTCAAGTACAATGAAGACGCTAGCAAGGGCACTTACCGTCCTCACCAAATTTAAGGTTCTTTTGTGGAAGACAGCAGTCAAAATTTGAACTTCTCCTCTGTTAATACAGCTCCTCTGTAATGTGCTTAGATGCAGTCAGGATTCCGTAGGAAATAAGGTAACAGACAAAGTCCTCAAGGATTCCCTAATACTCTTGCATTATGAAGTATATGGCCAGGAAATATGCGACTATTTCCTAACTAAGGGACCTCAGGAAAGTTTCATTGGATCCCAGCATATCACATGAAGCTAAATCCATTTGCCAAAGGTGATCATGGACTTCTCTCTGTAAAATCAACTCTTCGCTCAAGGGTAGAAAGTAAGTAACATCCACCCATATCATCAAAGGTTCAAAGAAGGACATTAATGCTAAGAGAAAATGGGATTGAGGAAGACAATGAAGAAGACTGTAAACCAGGGTTTACAAGGCAATACTTCCACACAGCACACTGATACTGAACCACAAATGGAATTTAGTTAAATTTATAGGCATTTAAGGAGGTTTTAGGCAGTTGCGTTGAATACATACTTTTTACGTTCTATGGTCCTTTCCTGTAATGCAACATTCACCTTTTACCTGACTCAAAGCCTACAACCAAACAGCAAGAAAGTGGCAGACAAAGACAGTGGAATTTTGCAGTTTGGAAAACTGCATTTTTATCCACATAAAAAATTTAATTTACAAAACTGAATCCCAGTATTAATCTCTTGCATAGTCATAGCAATCTCCTCATGCTTGTGGAATCTGATTTACAACTTAGGCAAGAATCAAGTGCCAGTTTTGACAGGATCAGAGTGGTTGAGTTATTGGATTAAGAATGAGTCAAGTAATTTAATCACAGTGCATCTTGATTTACAAGAAACATTGGCAACCGTGATATGGTTCAACCAGAGAACAGAGCCAAATGCTACCATTTGCTATACATATACGGCTTGTAAGAATGTGGTGTATTGAATAGTAGATCTGGTTACATATAGTGATTGTGCATATTAATTATCTACTTTATAAAATTACGCTTAATCATGCATATCCTGTTTGGACTCATATTTTTTTAAGGCGGCTAGATGGTAATGAAGAAAAATTTGAAAGTAAAGCAAAGAAAACAAGCCCTAGTAAGCCACCAGTGTGATAATCTCTCACAGCGAAAGCAAAAGGGAGCTAGCGGGGGGGAAGAAGAAAAAAAAAAACCCAGAAAAGAAGCACTGTACAGGTATAACCATTTCAGATGACTCATAGCACTGCTAACAATAATAAACAATTTTCTTTTCACAGGCAATGAATCTTTTCTATGCTCTTTATTTGACTTCTCCAACTATTTTTCCCATTTTTTTTCCCCAAAAGTATTTCTTGTTTTCATTTTGCAGGGGACTGCATATTAACCTTTAAAAGAAGATTATTTTTTTAACAAAAGAAGATACTGTGTGTTGTGTGCCCAGAAAATGAAAAGATTAAGTATGCTTAGTATGTACCAATTGGTGGATGTGCTACTTGCTGATTTAGCATCGTCTCCTTTCCCAACCCAATATTATTCTATATTAAACTTCCTATTTCATTCTTCAATTTGTTTTACAGTTCAGGAATAAAATCCCACTCTACCAAAACAGCTTTGTTTTTTTTTTCCTTTTCATTTCAGGGGTTTGAGATTTTTACACCCCACTTCCCCCAAACCTTCAGCTTCTTTTTTCTTCAGCTATCCTTGAGGATACTCTCATGGTAAAATTCTGACCCCTCTGATTTCAGGCAGGCTCAGAATTATAGAACAAGTTTTCAAATCAGGAACAGCATATAATGTATGGAGTGACATTGCTGATTGGTGCTACTGCAAAAAATTATGCCATAACACATCTGGACACAGAAACTACTCCTGTTAACCCATCACACAACTCAGGAGACACCACTTCTGAGTATTTCTGTCAGAGCCCAAATCAAAATCAATGTTTCTCTGAAGCCTCTTGGTAGCTCTCCAAGTAGTCCCAAAGGATCTAAATTCATTTTATCAGCCTATATAGCTGTGTGGATGGGTTTCTCTTTTATTCATCCAATTTTATCTCCTTTTATTCAATTGCATGGCTTTATTGTGTGCTTTAGCTTATTCAGCTATCCATGTTTTTCTTTACCGAGCAATTGCAAAAGATACTCTATGACACACTATGAGAAGCAAGTATGCTTAAAAATGGCTATTCCAAACAAACAACAAATCACAAAATATCAGGAAAAGTGATGCAATTAATTTTTGCAACATTTTGACCAACATTGCCGGGTTTTATTTATTTGTTTTTTAAACAATTTAAAACACTTAATGATTGTGAAATTTCAGAACAATATTTGCTCTGTATGTTAAAAGTCAAACAAGAAAAGGAAGTAAATTCCCATTTCTTCAAAAATTGATTACTGGTGGTTATTCACAAAAATGAAAGCTTCACTGGTTTGCTCTCCATTGAAGTCTTGCAACTTAATAGGTAAGAAGATCTGCCAGTTATGCCTTACTACATTTCACAGAATTTTAAAATATATTCTTATTTTATGGACTTGACAAGGACTTTTCAAACACAGAATTCAATCAGTTATATCAGTAAGGTGAGCAAAACAATTATTTAGCCTTAGTAAGTTTACATTTTTCATAAAATGGCTGTATAGCTTAAGTTCAACGGTTTGCATAGTTTGCCTAGCTCAGCATAAAAATGTTTTATCTCTTCATTATAAACACTTAGAAGCATAGAATCATAGAATGGTTTGGGTTGGAAGGGACCTCAAAGACCATCTAGTTCCAACCCCCCTACCATGGGCAGGGACACCCTCCACTAGACCAGGTTGACCAAAGCCCCATCCAACCTGGCCTTGAACACTTCCAGGGATGGGGCAGCCACAACCTCTCTGGGCAACCTGTTCCAGTGCCTCACCACCCTCACAGTAAAGAATTTCTTTCTAACATCTAATCTAAATCGACCCTCCTTCAGCTTAAACCCATTACCCCTTGTCCTGTCACTACACTCCCTGATAAACAGTCCCTCTCCAGCTTTCCTGTAGGCCCCTTCAGGTACTGGAAGGCCGCAATTAGATCTCCCCGGAGCCTTCTTTTCTCCAGGCTGAACAACCCCAACTCTCTCAGCCTGTCCTCATAGGAGAGGTGCTCCAGCCCTCTGATCAGCTTCGTGGCCCTCCTCTGGACTTGCTCCAACAGCTCCATGTCTTATGTTGGGGCCCCCAGAGCTGGATGCAGTACTCCAGGTGGGGTCTCACAAGAGTGGAGTAGAGGGGCAGGATCACCTCCCTCGACCTGCTGGTCACTTTCTATTATGCATACGCATAGTCTGGGAAAGTACAACGTATAAATGTAAATAAAATGTAGCTTCTCAAAGAATCCTAAGACATATATTTATTCTATATGAAATTGCACTTTTGGCATCTGCACTGCAAGAGCTATTATCACACTGGTATTCATGAAACAGAAGAGACAATTTATCTGGAAAGAGGGAAAAGATTTTACAGTTATATGCACTGTAAAATTGGCTCACATTAAGGCATAATGTGGCTCCCATTAAAAATTTGCCATTTACCAAGTGTTATGACATAATTGATATTCATGATACCATGATATTTCTCTTTTCTTGGGACAGCAGATGATACATTTGATGTAATTGGGCAGTATTGTTACTGGAGAGCAACCTCTGTAAACTGCTTTACTTAGAATAAGGGACTACCTGCAATTTTCAGAGAAGAAATGATAAATTGGGTACATAGCATATTCAGCAAGAGAATGTTGTAATTTTGAAAGAGAGTCGTAAAGGAATATGCAGAATTACAATGCCACAATCGGCATGTAATTTGATTTTAAATTCACGTGACTGATGAAAAATTCAGAATCAATGCTGCTCTTAGACTCAGATGCCCTCCTACTTTCCCTAATGCTACTTTTCTCTTTCAGTCCTTTCCAGGAAGCCTGCTTTAATTTAGCTCCTTTGATCCAGACCTGCAATGGGATCTTCATGAGCCTCTCGAATGGACTGATGCTGTGATGGTTAGTGAATCAATTGCCATTTTCTGATTCTGCTTTCTCAGCTGAATCGCCATCTAAAGCGGCTGCTTTTCACCATTTTTTTCCTCTCTCAAGCTGTTTTAGCTTTCTTCCAAGATGCTACAGTATATCTCATTTCCACTAGTTCAGTACAATTTCAGACACAGTCCCATTGTTTTCTTTGTTCACCAAAATTAATTAGATGGCTGAGTTACAAGAATAATGGATGTTCAGGAATGAACCATTTACATAATTTACACTTTTGGTTAATCATAAAGTCTTAAACATCAAGTGGTAGTCCGGTGCTTACAACATCAATGGCACATACACACTTGAGCACAACGTTGAGGAAACACCTCCTGAGCTACAAATGAGACATGAGACTAAGCAGCTCAGATTTGAGGGACAATTTGGCAGGGGTTGTTTTCTGGCCAAGTATTCTTTGTAAAGTATTTTTTTTTTTTAACTTTTTTTTTTCTTTGGTGAGGAAGGCCAATTTTTTGCTTTCACTAGTAATCCTGTTGGTTAGTAAGACCATTTGTTCTGCATTAATATCAATACAAAAATAATGTACTTTTCCCTATGGATTATCCTAAATGCAAATCTTCGTATTTTGCAGCACCGCAAAAATAAGACAGAATTCCCTTTTCAGAGCCCAGAAATAAATGTCTTCAGCTAAAATAAAAGCTTTGCTTTTAGGGCTACACTAACATGCTAATTATAAAATTCTGTTTTAACTTCTGAAGAACTCCCACATAAAATCCAGTTGAGACAGGAAGAGAAAAGAGTGATTCTCCACAGCACGATAGTCAGCTCATTTTGAATGTAAATGAAATCAGAAATACCCACAGAGAAGTTTATTCTTCTCAGATTTCCAAATTAATATCAAAACTAAATGCTTTTGGATATGTGCTTAGGTAAGCAAACAGACTTGGAAACTGATGAATAAGTATATTGGAACTTTTTTCTTTTTGGTAAATTATAAAGGATTGTTTTAAGTGCAGCAAGCAAATTGTCACCAATGAAACAACTTATGTCAATCACTTTACTATGCACAAACTGCATGGCCAGTCTTAACTCATGGATTAAGAAAGCTTTAATCTTTCATTAAATGCGGCCTATCTACTGCTTACACAGAGAAGCCAGAGGATCGAGATTCTCTAATTCGTTTTTGAGGGTTTTTCCCCTCCCCTTGACAAACAGGCAGGTAAATTTCTTTGTGCCTCAGTTTACTCATATGTAGAAAGGGAATTTATAACCAATCTGGAAATGCACTCCTCTATTCATTTCAGGAGAAAGAACACACACAAACTCAACATCATTTCAGCACCTTAAAGCATAACTTTCATAGCTTCCTCAAGGTCACTTAAAGCATGAAACCCAGAATGGCCCCATCTTCTATCAGCCAAGCCATCAGGCAAACAACAACACTGGCAAGGGAATGTTCTGTTTCATTTTATCGTGAGGTTGTATGTTGCCTCCAGCTATGACTTTCAAATGGTTTTACAGGTCACTCTTTTGAGGTCTTGAAAACACAGTAAAGTAAAAGCAATTGCAGAACCACAACTGAAACCTTCATGTCTTTTCCCAAAGCACAGATCATCTGGATACCAACCCAATAGAAACATTAAACAGTTTTCCTACTTTTCCTTCCATCTTTTCTACACATAAGAAAAGACAACGGATCCTGGTCTTTGTTATGACAACACTTTATTCCTCTGAAGAAAAATTGGTAATATTCTGGAGGAGGAAAAAAATAAATCTTTTCTCAGGAGTTGTCCTTCATTTCCTTCCCTCCCAGCCTAAAAAGTGTTTTAAAAGTACTTAGATGATAGCATAAGTTGATAACGCAGAACATTTTGCAGAAACAGAACATTTTCACTCAGAGTAAAATCATAGTCACCTACTCCTTCTCCTATAGCAGTGCTGTTATCAACCAAATAAATGCTTAAAATTAAATGCTCCCTTAAGCTATCTGCAGGGAAATGTATGAGTTCACTAAATGAGAAAAAATAAAGGACTAAAGCCCAGAACTACAGACTAAAAGGTCATAGAAAATAATACTGCGGCCTTGCATTACATTACCTAATAAAGGCATTCAGAAGGCAAAAAAGGTCCCCCCCAAACCTGGGTAGAGGATTGCATGAATATATTCATTCTATGAAGAAACAATGAGAAATTGTACTGGGAAAGTAATGGGGGAAACAACATTTTTGCTATGACATTATCCTATAAGCCTGAGCTTCCACTACTTGATATAGAAACCACCCACATCCATGAAACAGCTTTTGACATATAGATAATGAATTCTCTATTCTGCCTTCCTATTGTGTTGGTTTCCACTATTTATTAAAGTCATCAGATTTTCACGGGAACACTAAAATCAGACCAACACAAAAAAATAGGAAGATAATGGGTGGATTTCTGTGGCAAACAAACTGCCTAAGAATAACACATTGAGCAGTGATTTAATCATACAGCGTACCTTTGTTTGCTTTACACAACTCTGCTGTTCCCTTAATTCTTCAGCTGCTTCTTATAAATACTCTTCTGGGTAATGCCTGACACATTAATTTCTATCTAGGGATAAGGCTCTGTTTTGAAACCGACACACAAACAAATACACATAGGGCCCTTCTTTTATATTTCACCCAAGAAAAATATACTGGGAGCTGACTTAATCATGAAGGAAAACAAATTTCTCCTTATTTATACTGTGACAAGTATCACAGTATTGATGAGTATAGCACTAGCTGGTTTATGTTTTTTCAGTATTTTAACGAAAAAGCTAGCTGTAGTGCAGGTTGAAGTATACGCAGCACCAAACAACAACTTTGCAGAACCTGCTTAGTCCCCCTGAGCTTCCCTTACTCCACTGAGACTGCACTGACTGTTGTACATAAAATTGCAGATTAAAATCTGTGCACTAATCAGCAAAAAGGGAACTCTGAAATCAGAGAAAGAGATGACGAAGGGTCTCAGTCATACTCCTCTTGAAATAAAAGGCAAGCAGGATCAGGCTTTGTGTGCTGAATTAAAATAAAGCCTATACACAAAAGGATTAACAAAAAAACAACCCCATAGTTAATGCCTTAGCAGTGGTCATACTGCTGTCTTCCTGACATCCACCCCATTAAGTGCACTTAATAGCTCATGAGTCAGCAAATACAAAACACAGGTGACGGTGCTGGTAATTTGTCTATATATGTGAAGATGACTTTTTCAGAAAGAAATCATGTGGTATCATTACCAGAGTTAGAATAACCCCAAACAATTATTATAATCTCTTCAGTAAACGAAGTAAATACTTGATTTTCTTAGCTTTCATTAGCAATACAGAAGTCTCATTTTCATTATGTGTATCTCAAGTGTACTAAATTGTGTGCTTACAATTTCATGGAGGGAGAGAAAATACAATACGATAAAGTGCTTCAGGTTATAATGGTAAAAGACTCTGATTTATTTGATATTACTTAGCTATTCTGCCTGCATCATAAACAATGATTATGGCATAATAAATAAATCTTGAAGGAAGTAGCTGAAATTTACTCTTTGTGTCTTTAGAGCCTTCGGTCACAATGAAAATGCATCTGAAACATACAGAGACATAAGCTGTCCTTTTTATTATTTATGTGTGTTAACTTTCTCTTCAACACCAATTCAATTACTGTTTCTTCAGGATAAAAGCTTGCTGTGAATAAACTATAATGGGAGATGAAGAAGAACAAAAATAAATCATAGTTCCGTAAGACTGAGATCTTTCTGCTATTCTTGGTGTACCACTTTTACTAAAAAAAACCCCAAAATATTTTCATACAAAAAATTTTGACTCTGACTGAAAAAGTCCCTTAAACAAAAGGGCCTGGTGCAGCCTTTGATTTTATGGTCTGTTTTCTGCAGCTCCAAAATCTGTTCACAAGGTCTCTTTCCCTTAAAACTCATAAAATTTGATGATAGCTGCATCGGGTTTTAGACAGTATGATTCTGATGGCATCAATAAAATTGCTCGAAATGTAAAATGACATAACTGACAATTCTCTAATTTGGCTGGAGGATTTTTTAAATTTTTTTTCAATTGTTCAGCTAACCTGATTTTAAAAGTGGTTCAAGCTGCAGCACAGAACAGTTTGACCTATTCTCCTTACCTTGTCCAAAGACAAAAAACACCCCACAAACCACAAAACTTTCAAGTGAAGCTTTATTCTACCAGGTAAGACTAAATTTTTACGTGTATCAGGCTTACCATGTTTCAAGATATTCCTAGCAATAAGCTTAATTTCCAGACCTACACTTTACTATGTTGGAATTATGCAGGGATTTTTTTGTTAGCTTATACGGCTGGTTAGGAGGTGGGAGGTAGGTAATAGACTTCAACAAACCAAGACAGTCAAACTATTTCAGATTAAAAACTCACTCATGCTCAAGAGCAGCAAATTTCTCAAGATTATATAGCATACCATGACATAAGTAGGATGCAAATTCAGAATTCTTGGTGCCCAATTTGGTGCAAACTTTAAATCTTCTTTTTATTTTTTTTTATCTCCTTCAGATAAGTACAAGCAGCACATTTTCAGACTGTGGTCCAAGCCACTGGTATATATCAATTCAAATGCTGCACATGACACCTAACCTGGAGAAGCTGTGCTGTAGCCATCGAAAACTGTAGCGCCTTAAACCAGAATTAATTTCATCTTTTTTGTTTTCTTAATTTCCATTTGCCTGGAAAGACCATGCAATAAAGCCACCTATTCTAAATAAAACTTCCAATATTAAAAAAAAAAAAAAAGAGTAAAACCACAATAATTTTCAACCAGTATTTCTAATACCCAACCTAAGGCTCATAAAACCAAATAGCAGTTGATAGAAAAGTGACTGATGGAAAAGATAATCTGTTATTGCCTCTCAAAAACCCCAAACTCATCAAGGACAGTGCATTTCACTACATGTAGTACAGCAGTAATAATACACAAACTGCCACCTGGAACTCAGGAAGGTAATGACTTTCAGCAGTGTGCCCGCTCACTGAAACAATTTCTTCTGGACAGCTTTCGAACTTCTTTCATGAACAGAGGGAACAAATGTCTTTCTCTGCCTTCTAACATTTCACATCTGCCAGTTCTAGACTTTTTGTTGACACTGACGCGGATAGATGATCTGGCTGCATAATACTGGAACGCTTTCCTACAGCTTTGTCCGGTTTGTTTTAGCTGGGAAACACTAAATAAGTTCCTTATATTGTTCTACCCTGCTTGTCTATCTTGAATGGCACTCCGAAGGATTTGAGCGGCTACGCTAAGGAAGCAAAACCTACTCAATCTGAACAAAGGTAGTCACTGCAGAAACATAACTGGGTGCAGTATACAATCGCACCTGGGGTACCTGAGTTGAAATGCAGATCAAATTCTGACCAAAGCTACACAAAATGCACATTAAATTAGAGGCTAGCCCAACTCATTCAGAACATATACTGAAACCCATATACAGGCCTTCCATGGGGACTAATGTATGTAGGAAATTTGAAAACTCATGTTTTCAACTGCTTCTGGTATTCTAGGCAATGGTAAAAACCTCTGCCCTTGTAAATCCCACTGCCATTGATGTTTTCAATATCATCACTTTAATTGTGAAATAATAACCTCAGGAGGGAACGCTTATCAGTGGCTTCTGGTTACATGAAATACTTCAAGCCTGAAGACTTGTAATAAAATAATGGTGCAGAGCCTCCAGTACAGAAAGAGGATCCATATGAATAAAACCGCCAAACCTATGGGCCTTAATACAGATGACCGAAAACAAAATTGTGCATGATTAATGCATGTGATTTGTGCTGAAATAACCTCACTTTCTGACTACATCACAAACTGCTAAGGAAGCAGTTTTCAGAGAGGAAGTTATGAATTTATTAATTTACATCGGTTTGCCATGAGCTCACTTTTTTCATACCATAATAACTAGTTCAGATTTATTGAAGAACTCCAAATTGCTGATTTTTTCCCCATTTCTACCTCCAAAGAATCACACAGAAAAGAAAAACATCACCTGTACACAGACTTCAAAGTACAGAACAATGGCTACCTAAGTGAATTAAAGTCTTCATACCTTTTCTAAGCATAAAAATATATAAAAACTTAACTGATTACTGCCCATTATTAATCAGAGTTTTGCCAGAATAAACCTGGGACAATTAGATAAAGCTTCTCACATGAAACTACTACACAAGGCTTTAACAGTGTAAAAAAATAGTGTCCCTTTACCTACAAATGCCTCATCTCTCTCTAGGTAAAGCCATGACCTGGCAGTCAATGCTAAAACTCCCACCGACTTCCACCTAGCTAAACCATCACCTCACACTACTTTGCTGTGAAAGGAGAGTAGTCATTATCTACCTGGAACAGTTTTCTTCCTCTGCTTTTTGAACTTACTGAAAAATTTCAACCTGTCTTGTTTCAAGTCAAGTTTTAGAATTTAGTATGTATGGGGTTACTTCTTAATATTTAAAAGAGCTATAGCAGTACTAATCTTATACAGACTTTACCACTGTGTCTTGCTTTGTGTAGCTTGTTCAGCTTCTTATATAAAAATAGCTTAATGGCAACAAGCAACTTTCTTATGGAGCTGCTTTGTTATGTAGCAGCCTGCAGCTCCTACTGCAGACAGCAATGCAGAACCCCACTTGCCAGCCAAGCTGAGGAGCAACTTGTAGCATCATACAGTTTAAGGATTGCATATGAAATTGCAGCGGTAATTTTACTGCACATGAATACATTAATTGTTCTTAGGAAAGGGGTTTGTAGCAGAAAAAATGTTGCTACATTTTAATAGATTATGGAAGATTGTCTAGTGGGATAAGTGTCTGTCAAATCTCAATGCAACTGAAGACATATGCCTAGGTCATGAAGAACTTACTATTAGCCATACTAGAATATAAAAAGAGTAGCAGACAAGATAAGGCAGTAAATTAGACACATTAGGTACTCCACTGTGTTTCGCTAGTGGTATTTTAGTAATGTGACTCAACAGTAATGTACAACCAAGTGTGCATTTAGGGTACAGCTCTCAATAAAATCACATACACAATAAAGTTTGAGATTGCTTCAAGTGAATTTGGTTTATGCAGACAATGACAAGCCTGCAGGTGGTCGTATTTTATGACATCTTGCTCCTTGATGACTAGCTAGGTCATGTAATATTTATTTCAATGAGTGTGAAAAATTCAATGCAAAATTATGTGCTCTTTTGTATGTAAAGGGTTAAGTTATAGGCTTCGTGAGCCATTAGTTGGAGATTTATTGGGGGAGTTAGTAAGTCTATAGTTCAATATGTGGTGATTGAACAAGGACCATAGGTGCAGAGACAGAGAGAGGAAGAGAACTCAGTCAAATTATGCCTCTGGGGCTTTGCAACATATGGCCCATCAGTCAAGGGTCAAGCCCCCTCACAAATTGCATGCACTTTACATAGCCATCTGCATCAATAAATTACTAGTCTTCTGTAGCACAAGCACTAATGCATGAGCTGAAGGGACCATCCCACTTACAAATAAACTTATTATTATTATTATTATCATCATCATCAACAACAACAACCACCACAACTTCTTCCATGCACACTGACCCAGTCCTTCCACAATGGGATTTTTTTTCAAACGGATGTACTAACAAACAAACCTCAGCTTCTACTGCCTGTCTTATTTCCTTCCTAAGCAAATACAGTCTCCTATCAGGTACAACGGATGAGATGTATCAAGTCAGAAGTTGAAAACATGTGAATTTCAGAAGTGGGCTTTAATAGTCTTATCTTTCATTTGTGCATTTGTACAGGTGCCCAGGCCACGATCCTATATCATCAGCCAACAATGTTGCAACTACTGCCTGCAGAAGGTATGTTTTGCTGAAGAGCAGACCTTGTCAATTCTAACTTTCGCACTTCCACTTACATCACAGCCCAACTTTGTATGTGTTAGATGACAACACATACATCAGTAGACTTTTGGGTTTCATCAGCTATACAGAAGATCTTAATTTGGATCATCAAAATTATCCCTTTGCTGCCGTTATACCACTTTCTCAACTACCTACAGGTAGTACCTATCTAACAGGCATAGCGTACCTGTTACTCTCAAGGGGGACTACAGATAATGCTTAAAATAAATGTTGTGCCTCTTCAGATTTATTAATTTGTTTCAGCTTTTATGAGTCATATTGGATCAAAATTTAGCATGCATTTGCATTTTTATACTTTCAGATAATTTGATTTCATATTACTACAAAGAGAGATGGATGCAGCACTGAACACACAAGTATTAACTTTTACATCTTTTTATCTAACCAAATTATATAAACAGAGCTTTTAATAACTCCTGCTTGGTGAACTATATGAAACAAATCACTATTTTCAGTCAGATTCTCAATAAGCAGCTTTCTACAGGACAAAACGTTCACCATGACACCTAGTATTAATTGCCACACTATACCAAGAAGAATACCATAGACTGAATAAACCCAGAAAATAACCTCTGTGGACAGTTTGAGACTATACAGAACCAACACCAAGAATAAGCAAAATACTTAACTTACCTACAGTAAATCCTTAATCAAAAAGAAAATGAAATTACTTCAACCATTAACCAAATAAAGTAGAAAATGAAATACTTTACAATACTCCTACTCAAAGGCTTCACTTTCCAAAGTCCTCTTGCTGCAAGCATTTTTCCTGTCCTTCCTTTGCTCCAGTTCCCACCCTGAATGCAGAAGACAATGGAAAAGTAGTTGCACTATCCTAACACAGTGGTTTTCAGAGTTCTTTGATTTATTGACATTTAACTTTTCCCTCTGAAATGGATCTGCAGGCCCCTCCTTAGCAAATTGACACCTATTGACAACAGATGTAACTTTCTTAGTTTCCTTAAAATAATCACATGAACACTGGTTAAACACTGCTGCTATGCTATATACAGTCTTCGAAGAACAAGCAATAGAAATTGTACGTTAATTTTAACTGCAGAAGTGTGACAGTGTCCCACATAATAAAAAAATGGGAAGGCAAACCCTTCCGTAGTTAAAATAGACAATATGTGTATGTGAATTGACAGATGTGAGCAAAAATTGACAGATATGGGGGAAAAAAAAGAGAATCAAGTGCTATCATAAATTAAACTATTTTTTTTTTTCCAGCAAAATATTTAAGTTTTCTGGGATAGGCAGTATTTCTAAAACAGAGATGAACTTCAGCTCCACCAGTGAGGTGACGATGAGGTGCCAGGAGGTAGACCTTTGAGCTATTATTGCCTTCAAGTCCCCAGATAACAGGCTCATTTTTCTTGGAGACTCATCATGTTGAAAAAGTTGCTAAGGTCTTGCAAGGTCCAATCATAAATCCATATAGAACTTGGACCAAAGACTTCAAATTACCATCAGTATGGAGAAGACAATATAAGAGAGAAGTGAGGTGATGAGTGAGAAGAGGATGCTGTATCATACACGCCTGGATATGAAGAAGAGCATTTTGTTGAAGAACAGTGCAGGGAACCATTGTGTATCCCAGTGAGTACATTATGTGGCAGCCACTCACGCTCTGACCAGTTGAAGCACCTGGATTTGTAACTCCCTTTTTGTTAGGATTATGGATGTAAATTCAGATTTCTTAATGCCCCTGTCTCTAGATGGAAACATATTCATATACACACACATACACAGAGAATGCTTTCTGGATGATACTACACCCACAGGATCTTCCCTTTGAGTCCTGAACACAGGCACTACGGAAGGCTGAAGCAGTCATGAAAAGGTCATCTGCTTGGTGCCACTCTTACTGATGCAAGATTTGTTTCCATGACAGAGCTGCTGCATGCATTACAAAAGTTAGTGAATGTAACCCTAACAGCTTTTCAAGATATATATTTTTCCAACTAAAGACAGACTGTACAAAATTGAAGCAGTGAAAATTACCACATAGGCAGCCTCAAGGCATTATATTTCAGTAGGGCTGAGATGAAGCCAGTCAGAGAAATGGTATTTTACTGAATAACAGTAAACTCTTTGCAAATCTTGCTCATATACAAGATGAAGTCTGAAATGTGTTCTTTGGCATCAGAACAACCTAAAGGAGCTGATACAGTTTATAAGGTTTCCTATAGATGAGGTAATATGTACTTTTACTTATTCCTTTTTTCTGTGTGGTTGCCAAGTTCCAAAAAGAAGTATTTTCACTGTTTCTACTTAAGCGATGTTGCTGTAGAGCCTAAAACAAGTCTGACAATCCGGTTCCCTTTACTCATTACTTGAGAAAACAGACAGCTTTGTGATGGTGTACTACTTTCTTCTGTCAAGGATTCTTTTGAAAAAAGAACACCTTCAGAGCGCTTCAAAGATTTTTTTTTTTAAATCTTTTGAAATCCGAAATGCAAAGATTTCAGGAAAAATCTGTGTCATTAGGGCTCCGGCGCCTTTTTATACATCAGACTTTCCATTTCTTAGTACAGGAAACGATAAAGCAATTCCAACTTAGAGAAGGGAGACAGTAAAAGAAACCTCTCCACAGTAGCCTCCTAAACATGACCCAGACAGACTTTGTCTAAGGACAGGAGGGTAGTTCATCTTACAGCCTTTGCCCTCTCTTCTGAGTGTTAAGACAGTTTCAGATATTTTAATTGTACTTTTTGGTCTGCCGGTAGGATCTGAACTGAAATATTGGTTCAGCTTACACTTCAAAAAATACGTTCAAAAGTTTTTAACGAAGTTTTTCCTCATGCTTTACTGGGGCTGGTTTCTTCCTTAATCTAGCCCATTTTCACATCATCTTAGATAATGAGCGTGCTCTGGCTAGACAAGACGATCTTGAATGCTATGCTGAAGTACATATCACAACCAATGTCGCTCCATTGGAAGGCATGCCACATAGATACAATGCCAATAAACAGAGAAATGTAAAAAAAAAAAAAAAAAAAAAAAAAAGATACCAAAATGAAAATAAATTAATCACCCAGAAAGAAAAAAGTACGTCACTGTCCTCCCTTTTAGTTTTTGTGTCCATGTGGAAGGAGAGGGTTGTCTGGGTTCAGCTCCTAGCAGCCAGCTGTCCACATCCCAAACCCCACCAATACAGCTGCTGCTAATTGGCACCCTGGCAGCCCCAGTGCACAAGTTGAGGATTGAATGGCTTGTTGAGTTTGCAAAATGAACTGACCTCTTCTTCACCCCGAGGAAGTGTCCTGCAGGTCAGGGTGGAAGCAGGGTGTAGAGGGGCTTGCTCAGCTGCTCTCCCTGTCATTACAAAGCGCAGTTGCCTTCATCCTGGTCTCTGTGAGAGGTGGCTTTTGCCTTCCCGTCACTGGGATTCAGTGCAGGGCCCGAGTACGACCCATGCTGCTACTCACTGCCAGCTTTGGCATTTTTTTATAGTGCAGCATAAAGTTTACAAGAGGGTCTTGGTCTGGATAGCTCACCGACACGTAATTTTGTATTACCTTACATTATAAAGGCAGTTTTCCAGTACTTTAAAAGAGAGCTCTGAGAAAAGTTCTCTATCACTTTTAATTGTCAAATTGGTCTCACAATTACATATTTTCTTGGCAGCGAACACTTGCACTATAACACTGAATTTTTGGACATTTTATAATTCCGTGCCATAGAAGCCTATTTAATTCTGAAGCAGTGTATTTACATTACAACTACATCCCTTACAACTACATCCCTCAGCATAGTGGGGGGAAACAGAAAGCAATTAAACCCACAGAAAATCCTAATTTACCCTTGTTGGATATTTTTTGTAGAACCTTATCGATGAACAAACTGAAGAATATTTCTTTTTATTATATTAGAAAAATGTTTTTAAACATTACTTTTCATTAACAATCCAGTATGCCTTTATTCTTTTGATCAAACACTTGGTGCTAAGGAAACACTGCCACCTGCTCTGGGAAAAGCTTCAGAGATACTATCAAATCAGAAAGAGATAAAATAATACAATTATATGAAGTGCTTCGAGACAAGAGGGTGGTGATTTTATTTCTGACCTATAAATGATCTTCAGAGCAAAAAATCTACAGCAGATCATGTTTATGTAATATTTAACACACCCAGTGGCCTTCCTGAATTTCAAGACCAACTGTTCTGTTTCTTTCAAATGATGCATAAATGGAGTTAAATAGCTCTCACTTAAGAGTGATTCAATGCAAATGGCATCACGGATGACAAGGGACTATCATAAACAGTTTGACCCAGTGTACATCCCACAGGCTGTTCCATTGCCCAGCAAAGGCAGAAGTGAAGACAGCTAAGACACAATAAAAGAAAATATCTAAAGACCCAGATGGCACAACTGTAAAAATACATTCCCAACACCAGCACCTGGATTTTGCAGCCACCAGCTGCCACCCCACGTGTGGCCTAAGTGCTCGCTCTGGAACGGTCTGAGGCAGAGGTCAAACAGAAATGCCTTTGCCCCTCAAAAGAGTGATGCCCAAATTAAGCACGGAGTAACAGATTTCCATGAAGAGAGTGCCATCCAATTTATTAACACTGGATAGATAAATTCACCTACTCACTTGCAAACCCAAGATCCTATTTTTGCAGAGGAAGACTCTTCATTTCCAAAAGTACCATTAAGAAAAAAAAGAAAAAGGAATAAAGGAAACAAATTACATTTAAAGTTTTGTGTATGCTTTCCAAGCAGGAAGTCACATCCTGCCAGTCATCCAGCCAGTTCTGGGCTCCCCAGTTCAAGAGAGACAGGGAACTACTGGAGAGAGTCCAGCAGAGGCCAACAAAGATGAGGGGACCAGGGCATCTCTCTTAGGAGGAAAGGCTGAGAGAGCTGGGTCTGTTTGGCCTGGAGAAGAGAAGACTGAGAGAGGATCTCATCAACGCTTATAAACATCTAAAGGGCGGGTGCCAAGAGGATGGGGCCAGACTCTTCTCAGTGGTGCCCAGTGACAGGACAAGGGGCAACAGGCACAAACTGGAACACAGGAAGTTCCATCTCAATATGAGGAAAAACTTTTTCACTGTGAGGGTGACTGAGCACTGGGACAGGCTGCCCAGGGAGGTTGTGGAGTCTCCTTCTCTGGAGATATTCAAAACCCAACTGGATGCCATCCTGTGCAACCTGCTCTAGGAGATCCTGCTCTAGCAGAAGGGTTGGACTAGATGATCTCCAGAGGTCCCTTCCAACCCCTACCCTTCTATGATCCTCTAGCTTCTTAAATAAATGACAATATTGTACGGGGTTTGCCTGCCAATACCTAGGCATTTGCAAGCAAGTAGGCTAGTGATCCCTTCTCAATCTGAAAAACACACCTTACTCCAAGTCTTGTGACAAAGGCAAATGAATTGAAGAGAGGAAAGATCATATGTGACACAACTGAACAGGTGACAGGCCACACCAGAGTGCTGCTTAACAGCAGAACTGGGGTAGGCAAAGGCAAAGAGAAGTAAACCAAAGATTTAATCTTTTTGTCATGATCAAAATTCATTGGTTTTTATATGTAAAAACACATGCGCAATCCATATATGTAGGTGTACATTTCTACGTGCTATGCATAAAAGATAGCAGCAAATTTATCAGACAAAATATTTGCAGACCTTAAAAGTTCTAAGTCAGGCTCATTCTTTTTAAAGAAGGGAAATACAACATTGACCGAGTTCAGAATATTTTCAGTTTTACCTCACCACCTCCGCTTTTCTTCTCAGCTATATTCCAAAATTTACTGGCATCTTTCCTTATGTACAAAAAATGGAACAAATGAGGTAACAGAAAACAGAAGGAAAATACACAGATGTTTATAATCTGATAGATATTACAAATAACGGTTTCAAAATTCTTTCTAGAAAAATAGAAAAATGCTGATTCAATCATTAGATCATATTCCATGTTTGAAATTACACTAGCACTGCAAGAGTAAATGATTGTAAATTGAATTTAACTTCATTTTGACACTTTGCATTATTGCAGTGTGGCTCCAGAGGAATTTTGCTTAAAAAAAAAATTTAAAAAAAAAAAATCACACAATAGAAATTAAAAATTCAACAGGGCCCACAGCTGTTACCGGGAAAGTTCAGACTCTTGGAGATTTCAGTCTACTCTTACAACAATACTACATTTTCTGTGATAGAAGCTATGTCTACTGAAACTACATCCCATTTAAAAATCAAAGTGCAAAAGAAATTTGAAGACCATGTCAACTGGAGTCAGCTGATAGACTTCAAAAGGCTGGTGTCCTGTTATGCAGACTGAAATATCTGCAGCTTCCAGCAGATCCTCTCATTCCAGTACAATCACTTATACAATGTTCAGGAAACTGGAGGAATACTTTAGTAGATCCTATCTTCTCAGCTGACTACATTTATTCCTTCTTGCAATATATTCATTATTACACTCCAGCTCTGGGCAGTTATGGGATAAATTTAATCTGTTGAAAATACAGTGTGACTTTAACGGAAAAGAAGAATCAGAAGCCCAAGGCAGGTTTGGGTTCTGAAACTGGACAAATGAGAGAGGCAAGCAAGCCTTCTTATACAGAAAAGAGAAGATCTCTTTTTATTTCAGGTAATTTATTATCCCTTCTAGTCTCTGAAATTGTCAGTTTTATAAAAACTCAGTAAAGCTTATTTCCTATGGGACTCAAGTCTCCCTAGTTGATCGAAGTACTTATTAGTTGCTTACGAATTTTAGTAACATCAGGATACTATTACATAAGTGCCCTCACATTAAATATACTAAACTTTTTGAGTTTTTAAATTGACATATGTAAATTATTGTCATGCCAGAAAAACAGTTGAAAATTGGCTTAAGTTTGAAACAGTTCTTCATTAGGAGTTGCTGAAAATGGTACTTTAAAAAGGGCAGAATATTTTTTTTAATTCCGCTCAGGAACATAAGAATCAATAATCATGTACCAGAACTTCTTCACAGGACAGTGATCTCATATGGCATATAGTACAAAAGAGCTAATATGCCTTTTACTAACTTGTATATGTATGGTCCATATCTATGAGTTGTTCATCCTGATGCATTTATAAGGGTGTAATGCCAAGCTACCATAACTAAGGTAGTAGTGCTACTCCCCTTCCTGACAGCATTAGGAATTTAATGGGAAAGGCAGCAAAAGCCATTAACATTTGTGGTATTATGAAAACATCTCTGTGATTTTTTTATCCCCTAACTTTAGTTCTAATGTAGAAAACATTCCCAAAAGTCGGTAGATCAACACCTGTTCATGGCAAAAAAAAAGGCCATGAACGCATTAGAGGTGCTATCCCTTATACCAGTCAGATCTCTCAGTCCACAGAGTCCAGCCTGGAAAGATTTCCCGCGTAGAGAAGTGAATGTTGAGGCACCAGTGTGACTTTAGCTTCTCTGCTGCAAATGTCAAGAAGATGCTACTTTATGTCAACATTTTCTGTGTTCATGCTGTTAGGAGAGGGCTGTAACCTAACAACTTCTTTCATGCTAAAACCCGGTTGGTTTATCTTGTCAAATATTTGCCTACTCAGGCCCCTTCCCTTTATTTCCCATCCCTTTATTGAAAGGGAAAGGTTGTGGTTTGATTTCTAGATCAATAAAGTTACACAACTGGAACTGAGAAACAGCAGCAGTAAATGAAACTGTGGGAAGAAAAAAAGAGAAAAAAAAAAGAGAAAAGGATACATGTCAGTTAGAATTGGTATCCCTAAATACATGTCAGAGAATTGGTGGTATCCCTAAATAATTAAAACTTTTAGCACTTGGAATAAAGAAAACAGGCAAATTGTTGGGCAGCAGTGTCTGATAAATGCATCTGGTTAGTCTGCCTGCTTTTCCCTTAGAGAGAAACCTCATTTCAGTGAGAATATTACAATTTTTTACACAGCTTTCTTAGCATCTAAACCAGTCTTTGTTTATTGAGTGCACTCTTTCCAGTACTACTGAAGATTCACTATGTGTCTTAGTAATCTCTGCTAACAAACATCTATTCTTCTGCATCCTACAGGAAAAAAGGACGGAATCAGAAAGTACTTTAATCATAGAAGACAAACACTGAGGAACTCAATACACACAAGAAAGCTCTTTCCACAGTGTCCAAACACAAACTAACATTTATCTAGGTGCTTCCAACTCCAAATGCTCTGGATGCCTCATCCCACAAATTGTAGGAGCAACCATGCCAAGCTTCAAAGCCTACATCACTTCCTTGCCATGCTAATAAAATCTTTTTTTCTCGTACAATTCCTCTACTTCATGCAAGTTGTTTCCACAATGTAGCAGACAGCTGCACAGGGAATTCTTCTGGAACCTGCTGCTCCACAAGCATTTAAGGGCACACTTCCCATTCTCCTGTGATGTCTTTACAATGGCATGCTTACCTTTGGAGTAAAGCAGGACTTTTTTCTGCTTCTCTTCATATCTATTTGTATCCTATGATACCATTATAATGGCCTACCAAGTAAGGGATACAAAACTTCAGCAGAGGACCTAATAATTTGTTGATTTTATTGCACTAATACTAGGTTTTAAGCTACTTGCAACATTTTTTTAGAAGTTGAAGATCATAAGAGAAACATAGCTGGAAGGGGAAGGAAGCATCCTTCAACAGCTGAAAATGCTGGAAAAATAGACACGCACAAACACATAGTCCTGACCTGATGAAAATAATTAAAAACACTTTATTTTAAATGCTTATACTATAATGACTACAACACCACTGCTTCAACTATGACTATCATAAAATCCTTAGTTCTTTCATGAACCTGCTGATGTCCATAGAAGGCTTTCTGCTAACTCAGATATGCTGTCTTCTGGTCAAAGGAAAATGTATCTCCTCTTCTATTTCTCCGGCCCTTTCTTCTCCTCAGAATCCCTGTTCTTTTGAAGATCTGGCCTCAGCCAGCTGCTGGTGCTGTATACTCACAGAGAAAATAAGCAGGGAGAAGAAAAAGAGGGGGAGTTGGGGGAGAGGAGGAGGAAGGCATCCCCTTTACACTTTTTCCCTTCAGGAAAGTAATTTTCCTCTTGCCCCTAATTCCAATTGCACAAGACTAGGGATGGACCTAATCTACCTTTCTGTAGCTAGAAGTATGAAATGATTACAGAAGTGTGGCTGAAATGAACAGTGGTGAATTACCATTTTGTCAAAAAGGTTTAGGATATCCAGAACAAGCTACTTCTTTTGCAAGGAAAGAGGAAAAAAGGACAGAAATCATTCCATCGGCAGAGGTGGGGTTTTTTTCTTTCCTTTCTAAATGAAAGGCCCAGGCAAACAAGACATATTCTGTGTCATGCTTTGTCACTCATGACCAGCAGCTGGTGATTAAAAAACCTTATGGCTTCAAACCTGCTTCCCTGTAAAGAAGAATGATGACATTCACGCCAATGTGCCACAAACTTGAAACAATCAGACTGAGCCTTCAGAGGCAGGTGTGTAAATGAACATGCAATAGCTGAAAATGAACATTTGTAAAGAAAAAAAATTCTCAGGTTTGCTTAGGCTTTATACTAATATTTAAATTAATAGATGACCTGTTGTGACGGTCATCTGTTATTTTGCTGGTTTTTATGCCGCTTCTGACAGGCTCATGTTTAGGCCCCACAGATCTTTCCTTATGTGGGAAAACAAGCAAGAAACAAAAAGCAAGCAACAAAAACACTTCCATGAGTCTCCAGCCATGGGCTAATTTGCTCTTAGAAGAGAAAGAGACTGCCTCTCTAGGCTGAGCAGCACAACCATCTGCTCAGGTTGTGAGTGACGAGCTAACTGAGCTCAGCAGCAGGCAGCCATACGGTTATTTAACTCTGACTTGACCACCAGCAGGAGGTCCAGCACACTACAAAGGTTCAAAGGTAACAGGAGGACTAACACCTGGACAAGGCAGTCAGCTGGAAACATTTCCACTTGAGAAGGGCACAGAAAGGAGGGTTTAGAAACTAGATATCTCTGAGGGAGAAAACTGCATTTGAGCAAGCCCCTTGTGCCTCACCCCATCTCCCAGCCATACAGCGTTTTTCCGTTGGCTGGCATTCCCTTCGGAGAGCAAGGGAGCCACGGCACAGAGGGAAAGTGGGGATCGTATAGCAGCCAGGGGCACATCGAGCAGATGCTTACCAAGGGTCCCCGATTAGAAAAGCTGCTTGCAGACCTGACCCAGATGACCTCTGTAGGATAGGTCAAGCAGGCAGGTACACATTAAGGTGATGAATGCACATGGTACTTGCCTGCTATGAAAACAGATCCTTTCCGAAAAGGTCACAAACTTACTTCTTCCATGACTCCCATTAAGCGAGTACTGGTTTTCCCATCCCTTACTAACATATGACTCCCAAGCCAGGTGTAGGCTATCATCAATTCTGCAGCAAATGATTTGCTGAGCCAAATACACTTGTAAGTATTCACGTTACTAAACCAGACAATGAAGAAATATTCCTGTGTCACCCAAGGAAGGAGAAATGCTGAAGAATGTCAGAGAATTAATCCACTCCCCTCCCCCCTCCCCAACAAAGGCCAACAAAGCTGTCTGAAAACTACTTTTAAACTTTCTGTGAAAATGCTGATAAGAATATTTATGGTTTGTTTTTAAATAATAAACTTCTCTGACCACAACAAAACCCAAGAGATGAGTTAAAAAAATAGTCCTAATATTTTAAACAGAATGTCTGTCATCCAAAATTATCTGACTAGATGAAATGGCTAATCAAATCATCTCCAGAGACATTAATGGGAAACTCACCTGGTTTACATTAAGCTGTTCTTAAGTATTTTGATGATTGGCAGCATAATGCTATGCAATCTGCCTGGTGTGTTTTCTCAATCCACAAAAAAGTGCAGTTGTTCCTTCAGCTGCTCTGCTTAGGTATCATATCCCCGATCATTTGAGGTGAAATCTTCATATTCTATGATACAGTAAATCCGGCCTTAGTAGGCTTCATACTGTATCTGAAATGCTCTGTATATGTTGCTTTAACTGTAGGCTGGAGGAAGCATCATTTCTTCTAGTTAGCTGCATAAATTTGGCACAAACCCCTTATCATGTGCTATCATAAATTCCGTAGGATTTATGCTCAGCCTTGGTTCAAATCAAATAGGCACTGCAAAATAATCTAGCTTAACAGAGATGAGTATTAATGAACACTGAACCATAACCTCAGTTACTATGTTTTATTAAGCCTTAACTCTTTCTACTAAGACTGTCAGTGGAAGTGCCACTACCTGCCAGGTGCACCTGTAGGGGCTTGTTCCTTTCAGGTCACCTGAAAGTCATTCTGAAGTGGAGAAGAATACATGCAGATCTGACATGTCTAAGAACAGGAAAAGGTGCTAGATTAAATGCCAAACTTAATTAAGGGATTCTGCTTCTTAAGGAATTTGCGTTAATTTCTTAGACAAGATTATTTTTTTTAATGGTAAGCTAATGAGAAATAAAGTTAAGGAAGATGAATGAACTTCACAACAAATACTGAAAGAGGAGACTTCTAATTCATATCCATATCAGGTGTCCACAGAGTCTCCAGTTCAGGCAATGCCCAGGCCTCACAATCCTGACTTGGTGAATAGAAACCTTTTTTCTCCCATTGGATTGAAGAGGTTGATGGAATATTTGATTAGATCTCCCTTTGGGAGTTAGTTTGTTTTGCGGGTTTTTTTAAATGTTTGCCTAAGTTGTAGCATTTCCACTATTGCTGTACCTTACTTTTCTGGCGAACATTAGGGAATGCCACCATCAGACTGCACTTCACAGAGGCTGCCGATCCCACCGCCATCCAACCACTGAGCCACTGAGGTGCATTTGCTTATTACTTTGAAGAGCTAGTAATCATCACATAGACATAGATCTTCAGAGATTTAAGCTGAGTGAGTCAGTGTGTTAATTATATGCTAAGGGAGTACACACAAGAAATGGAAAGTAGTAGTTTATTGCTTTCCCAAGTTTCTCAGGTAATTAGAGCAGCTTCTGGAGATACATGGCACTGTACCAGAATCTATCATCACAATAGGCTTCACTGTAAAATGCACAGAATTAATTTTTTAATGAAAATCCTCTACTGAGTGTCAGAGCCAAATTCACCTGATAAATGTCACTGAGCAACGTCATTACTGGCTCATCAACGCAGGGTGTTTAAAGCAGATGGTAGAGCAATGCATCTTCAGCACTACAGCCTGTTAATATCAGCCACCTCCCATAAAAAAATTAAAATTGGCCCCCTGTCAGTCAAACATGACAGTACTTTGGATTTCTCCCTCATGATATTCTTTAGCCTTGAGGCAGATATGACAGGCGCCTTATTAAATTCCAAAAATAAAATGTAGCACAAGAAGGCAGTGCATTCCAATGAGACAGCAGACTTGTTAAAATGCAACATGCATAAAACTTACTTCATTTCATTTTAGCTATCATGAGTTTCATCGTTTAAAAAACCCAAATAGCAACTTTAGAAATGTGGTGTTTGTTGGTATATAAATTAAAACAACATGTCATGCCTTATATTTCAAAGTCCTTAAAAGTCTTTATGGGCGTTGCACAGCTATTTTGGTTATTTTTATGAAAATAAAAGCTAGGATTTCTATTCACCGTTCTATGTTCAGTGCTTGCGTTGCATTATTATTGATCTCAATCCACACAGAAGGCATGGAAGCTAACTATCCTGTTAGACAGGAGCATCACTAAGTCAGGAAGATTTTTGAACAAGCATGGGGACTGGTCTATACATACTATGTTCTCCAACTATATAAAACAGGGAATCAAAGCTAATCTCATTTAAAAATCTTCCAAGTTGAATGGAAAGACTGTTGAGAAAGCACACTTAAAGTACTCACAGGTAGAGACACCATTTAGTATTTTAATTTCAAATTTAACCGCAACCCGTAATATATACAAATTAGGATATGGGATAGGATTATGAAGGCATATTAGGGCAGCTTCCACTGAACCACACTAAAATTCAGACCTGTAAATCATATGGGTTGCTTTGAAATTCCCTAACATAAGGTGGAATCCCGGGTGCTGTAAAATCAATCAGATTTTGCCTCGAAGGTCAACAAAATTAGCATTTTCCTTATAGTCTTATATATATTTCTTAAATAACACATGAGACTATAAGGATTGCTCCTACCAGGATAGGTACAAGGTATACTGTCTGAATGCTCATAATAAGCTTATGAGTGGTGAGACAATTTCATCAGAAATGTAGCATGTTTTCAAGTAGCTCAAGCCATGCATTTCTTGAAATGTTTGTAGGATTCAAGCTGAAGCTGTACATAGCTGAGCCATCCTCACTTGGGAGATTTTGTTTCCTTCCTAGGGTTTACATTCCTCTACAGATATCCAGAGAAAGCTCATACATGCCTAACTAAACCTCCTGCACCATCATTTTCTGTATCTCAATATTCCACCTCCTTCAACCTCTAAAAAAAAAACAAAACAAAACAAAACAAAACAAAAAAAACCCATGATATTCATGCCAAAGTCACATCTTGCTTCCTTCTTTAAAACTGGACAAATAGATGCCTGTAGTGAACATGGTCTCTGTTCTAGTTTGTGCCATGCTTGATTTTTAAAGTCAAGTGAGGTTTAGATGGTCATGAACTTACTGACAAGAGACTCTCTATTCACTCTCAGGCTTTTTTATGTATTGTACAAACAGTTTCTTCACGTCTGCGACACACTATACCCCCCTTTTTCTGCCACTTTGCCTCCTCGACATTAATTCCTATGGCTTTGCAAAAAACATGCCAAAGTCTTCTTTCACTTTTGAAATAAAACGGGACTGATTTAAAACAAATGCTTTCATTTTGACAACACATTTGCACAAACAAACTGTGTCAATGTTGATGTGGCAATAACAGAGCAAGACAACTGAGTTCTGCGCTTCTCAGGAACTGCCCCCAAAATGTCAGCGATCGCAACTCTTGCCAACACGCTCTGAAAATGAAACAGCAATGGGCTCATCTTTTTCAGTGCAAGTCTTTTATGCCTGCTCCGTGCACTGTAGTTGGTTTCAAATGCTGACTGTACCCTCATCTGAATCCTATTTTAGGAACTGTAACCAAAGTGTTACATGATACATAGAATGACATTTTCTATTGCCAAAAGCATGCTCTAGAAGCAAAACAGAGCAGGAGGAGGGGGAAAGGGAATCTATTCCCACAAGGCCTAAATGTTGTTATCTCTAACTGCCAAACACATGACATCTTGCTGCCACTTCAAAGCATTTCTTTAGTTCCTTGTATGATGTTACTTTTATCTTTTCCTAAAGCAAATGCCACTTCTTCCAAATTCTACTTAACCTGTGAGAGGCTGTGTCAATAGCAAACCACAAGGCAATACATACTCCATCACTAATATATACATATATAGATATGTATACACATCTCACAGAATGATAGAAAAATTTCTGTTGCAAGGCCTTCTGGAGGTGACCTGGTGAGACTCTTTTCTCAAAGCAGGGATAACTTCAAAGTAGGAGTCATTTTGCTCAAGATGTTTTCCAGATGGGTTTTGACTACCCCAGGAATGGAGATTCCACCACCCCTCTGGGCATCAGTGCCCGTGACACAAATCACCACTCTCGCCGTGAAGGATATTTTCCCTTATCAGCTGGAGCGTTCCTTGCTGCATGCAATCTGTGGCCATTGCCTCCAGCCCTGCTGCTGCACACCTCAAAGGAGAGCGGGACTGCCTTCTCTGCAGTCATCCACCAGGCAAAGACACAATTAGCTTCCCCCTTAGTCGTCTCCTCTCAAGGATGAGCAGCAGTGGGTAATAATTATCTCCCTCAGCCTGCCCACTATACTCTTGTTCTATAGTCTAGCACGTGCTCAGGCTTCACTGAAACAGGACCCCAGCATGTGTATACACACACACACTCATAAAGCAAAAGTGTTGAGAGGATCAAAAAATGAACTTAGATGAAAAGGCTTATGTTTAAAATATTAAGTGAAACAACTCTGAAAATCACTCCAAGGTATATGACAGGGCTTTGTAAAGTATCTGTGTTTATCATAAGATTTCCTGGTAATAAAGGAAGGTAGCTTAGCAGTATGCGAAGGCTTTAGATTAATACATCCGTACCGAAAAACATATAGTTAAAATCTGCATTCAGATCAGACCAAATAAGCAATCTAAATGTACAATCTCTTCCAAACACTACTTTTCCTTGGCTATTAACATTTGCATTAGGGCCAAAAGAACCCTTAAATAAAAATTAGACATTACCGTTCATTTTTCCACATGTAAACATGAATGATACCACAGTTGTCTGATGAGGCTAAACAGTAGTTTGAAGGACTTATCCAACTGATCAGACTGAAAGATCATCTGCAAAGGAATTTGGAGTATCTGACTGATCCAAAATACTCTGGTTTGTTGGTATCTAGTACCGTAAACTGAAAAGTCACCTATAGTTGCTTTGCAACTATAGCAAGTCTCCCAGCACCAAGGCAGCAATGACTTGTCATTTGGGAGCCATAATAATACAGCTTTCCTCCAGGAAATCATTCATATTCCTTTGTACTCCATAAATCTTTTGAGCTGTCCCTTGAACAAGACTTCTGCAACTCTGTTTTGTCTTCTCAACACTTCAGTTTTCCATTACTTTAAAGATTTTTTTGTTTGTTTCTCAGCATTAAAGTACCTGGCTTTAATTAGCTGTCACACCAGCATTGTCTTTGCATGCTTTTATGCACTCACATCACACTACATATAAGCTGCTTTTTTTTTTTTTTTTTTTTTTACATAGATAATGATAAGTGGGATGGATTTGTCTAATGGGAAAAAAGAAAGGCACAAGTCTGACATAAATTGTCACAGAAATCATTTGACATTCACCCTTTTCAGAGGAAAAGGACAAAAGCTAAAATCATTAGTCTCCTGTATGTGTGAGTACAAGCAAAAGAACATTTTAAATGTAAAGATACGTTGTTACTGAGGGAGTGAAATACTAATGAGATGCTGTAACTTAAGTGTGAAAATAGCAGTACCAAAAGCTGTTAAACCTCTGACTGGACTCAAAATTACAATTATCATCATCCTGAACAGACAGATATGTGAGCTGAGAGATCAAGCTGGGAAGAGTTTCTCATTTCCTTTTTCTCCTCAATTGGCTGAAAAATTTTAAAATAACACACAAGCTGCATGTAACATTTGCCTGCTTGATCTTTCTAACATATAAGGAAAATCCTATTATAGAACCTGATGTCTTATATCTATGTTGATGGGACCATATCATTCATACTCATGTTCATGCCCACGAGGTAGAGGAGGAGATGGAAATCCCCATCTCATAAAGAGGCACAGAGAAGGGCATTTATCCCAAATTCATGTCAAAGCTAAGAACTGAAATTAGACCTCTTGAAAATACTCCAGTATCTTAGCTTCGAGATCCTTATTCTTCTCTAAATGGACTCTCCAGCTATTAAACATTCCAGCAGCTAACTGGATTACCACATCAGCAATCAATCACATTTATAGGGTATTAAATTTACTTGGAAACTTGATGGCTAACTTCAATCTAGAGGGGCAAGATCAAATTAAAATTCCTACTACATTGTGTGGAGTACTGTATTTTGGTTTTTGTAGGAAGAAATTGGCAAATTGCATTTGATTTCTTGTTTTGACATGTTACTTGGCATATTAATAAACTAGAAACATTATGCTGCTTAAAGTCATGATCTCATTTTCCCCAAATTTATCTTGAAGCACTTTTTGAGAAGGAAATAGGGTGTTCTTGTTCACTTACTAATTTTGCTACTTAGTTTTTTCTTACTTGAGTGGAAAGTACTACAATAATTCACCAAACCAAATTCACTATGAGTAAGACAACTCTTCCCCAAAAATATAAGTTACCATTCCTATTTCTTATTCCACTTTGCCACAATGGGTTCATATTGCAGTTCAGTGTCATAACTGACAAGGGTTACATGTAATCAACTACAAGCTTGTTTAAGATGATGGGGCGAATATTTCAATTGCACATCAAAACCAAATATGAATAAGTAATGAGAAATGAAGCAGAAGGGCATAATGGGGAGCCACCACCATTTAGAAGACCAGGCATCTAAACTGAATGACCTGATATTTGCTAGCTGCTCAGTAAAAGTCCAGCTGCTGGTGAGACCAAGTCCTGTGCCCACAGAGTTTCCAGAAGCAAAGGTGAAAGCTGCCCTTGCCTCTGGAAAAACTGCTGTAATAGATTCAGCGCACCACTGGGACCATCCCTTCCAAACCTCCGCTATCATCTGCCCAGATTTCTGGGTCCCTGAGAAAAGGTTGTGCCCTTACAGAAAAGTCTTCAGCCAGGTGATCTTGGACCTTGGACATGTTTCCACCGAATGCGTCATTCCATACCAATGGACCAGTACTTATCACCAGCTACGGGAGACATTATAATAGGCTATATGAAAACAGCATTGCAAAGACTATTGCAAAGACTACCTTTCAAGAGAAGGATTTAAGTACCTAAGCAGCTTGCACTAGCAATGCTAAGTTTTAGCGTACCATAAAATACTTTCATTTTCACAGGAAGACAAAACAAAGATTTCACCTTCAAGGGCAATTGCTGCGGGTGTTTCTGAATCAATTAACTTTTCCTTGTTGTTAAAGATGAATCATGCAAAACAGATAAAATTTTCAACCATGGAAAAAATATGTAATGTCTAAGAAGTTTTAATCTGCAAACAGGCCATTACAACTTGCCTGAGACAGAAAGGGTAGGACAACATGAATAGATGGACCACGCACAAGTGAACGCTCACAGAGCCTTTTTCCTGAAATGGTCAAAATACTGCAGGGACATAAGCTGAAAAACCTGTGAGACTATCAAAAATTGTGGCCTGTGCTTCCACTCTCCAGTTTTTGTTGGTGAGGACGGAAGTCAGAGGGGCCCTCGGCTGCACTCTGGTCATCCCCAGAGGGCACAAGAAGCTCTCAGTCCTTGTGGCACCTCTATCATCAGGCAAAGTTTTCCATTGTACTGAAAATACTAAAGGGAAGAAAATCTCCTTGCACCTTTTAGCTACTTTTGCAGCCATGGATGAGGACATCCAATAGCCCTTCCTGTAGCAAATTCTTTGAAAGAAATCTTATCCTTCCACTATTAAATACTGACATAATTTTACATGAAACATGTGTCCTGGTGAACTAGTAAAACACACACATAAAAAAAGAGTTTCTAACAATGTAGATGTGTATAATAAATGAATTTAAAAATAAAAAAAAAACAACCAACCTAAAAGCTTTAAAATACTCCTACTCTCTTAAATAACAGCACTCATCACACGCTAACTCAGAGGGACCTGAACTAATCTGAAACCACAGAACTGCACAGTGTCCACCTGTAATCACACAACATTACCTCCTTTTTTCCCCAGGAGTGCTTTATGTCATAGAAAATACTTGTTAAAACCTCATTATGAGCTTTGAGAAAATACTAGCATTATATCAGTATGTACTCCTTTAGTGCTACAGAAAAAATGTTCTTTCATATTTATGAAATACAGAAGTTGACGCATACACCAATTAAATTTAAGCAATCAGTAACATAATTCTTACAGAACAAAACAGTAGGAAGTGTTTTGCTTCACTGTTGTTTTTTTCTTTAATTCTAAAACAAATGTGCACATACTCATTGAATGTCTAAAGCATTTTTCAACTACCAAACTGAGAAAAAAATAAAAACCCCAGTATTTTATTTAATAACTTACAACAAGTCTCATAAAATGTAAGCTTCTGTTTCCAGAGATAGGTAACTTGCACTGGTAAAATCTCTGAACAAGACTTTAACGAGATGAAAGAGCTAAAAACTGGGATGACTGTGCTGTTTATGCCAATGCTGATATCGCACTGATAGCCTGTTCAAACCATTCTCAATTTAAAGCCCTACAGATTACAAGGTATGCTCAGTGTTGATGTGAATTGAATCTTTACCATATTATGTGCAAGTTGTCCACTGACTGTGCATCTTTTGAAATAAATTCACTACATTTAATCCCAGGAAGTATGCTTCATGGACAAAGCACTCAGGTAGGTTACCACAAAAACTAAAGAGAAAGACAGAAAGATAGCAAAAAACCCATAATGTAAAATGCAATATTAAAATCACACACATTCTATCTGTTTCTATGTCACATCATCTCATATTCTTCTTGGAAGAAACACATTTTTAACTGGCAAGATAAACTCTATGTATGTGCATTGTTCATTTCAAGCAAACCTCTTAAGAAAAATGCTTTGTATATATTTAGTCCAACTGACTCACCTGCTATATACCTTTTAGTCATATACACATTATATTATCCTGCAGTAATTGTTCGAGCAAGAAGGATCTCGCTGCCAGCAAACTAATATAAGGGGTCCTTTTCTACATGACTACTTAGGATATCAGGCTGCTTTCTACCAGGGTCCTAATTTCACTTCATTTTATCATGAGCGACCCCAGGGGTTCCTGAGATGGTAACACTAACAGAGCCCCTCAGGGCAGAAAGGGAATGAGAGGGTCAGGTTTGATTTCAGCTGGCAACACTAGCTGTTGCTTCCCAATGAATCCTGACGTGGTACCCAAATGAAGGATGAATGCTTTTCAAAGTAAGCACAGACAAAGCAATATTAAATATTTAATTTCCAGAGGCAAAGGGCGAAGTCCCAGAGCTCTAAGGAAGCTAATGGACCTCAAGCTAGATAAGCTGATTTTAAGTAGTAAATACCCATGCAGAATCTACAGCAAACTCAAAGGTTTTAGTAGGAGGGAAAGAAAAGATACTTTACTAAGAAATTATATCCGTGTACAGATATTTGAGATTATATGAAATTAACAAATATGAAAATCAGTCCTAATTCTCCACTGGCATTCTCCTCCTTTAGTCTCTCAAGTCAGGGTGGATTAACAGATAGCACTAAGCTTACAGGAGTAATTTCAGCGCACTCTGGAGCATTATGCTATTGCCTTTCATTTCAAATAGGAATAAGGCTTTCACATATATTTCACCGTTTTAAGAAAACCAGAGACTGCCAGCTGGCTTTATTCAAAAGCCTTCACAGGAGTAGTGAAAGGAGAACTTCGGTTCTCCATCTTTATCAGTGAATTTCCCTCAGGATTGGTGGCAATTCCTCTGTTTGTGTCCCATTAAATGCACACTCATACAAAGATCTTTATTTTCTCCTTTGTGTTATCATCAAATAAATAGCCATAAAGCTTCATGTTTTGGAGCATTGCTGGTGTAGTAGCAACACCATCATCCATCAGGGGTTCCATTCAACACAAACTGCCCAGCGCCTAACACCCACCATCAGCTTTGGAATTTCAACTCAGATTTGAACAGTTTTGTCAGTTCTTGTCTCTGAAACCAGAGGTTGAGAGTGCCTGTATGGGTGACCTGACAGTGAATGGGAGGCAAGGTCAGTGACGCAAGAGGGCTGGCAGAAATTTTCCCGTAAGAAGTACTGTAGAAATTCTGAGAAGAATAAAACAAAAGTTTGTTTAGATGCATTTTCCACAAACAAAATTGTAAGAGCAAACTGAATACATTCAGCCAATGCTACATTTTCACCTCACCTGACCCCTATTTCCCATTTTTCCTTAAAAAACATCTGGATGAAAACTTTTGATTCAAAAATGCCCCTGCAGAGCTTAAGGGTAAGAGAAGGCTTCAGACTCTTCTTGCCTGCACTGCCTTCATGGGACTGCCTGCCTGGCCAGGCTTGCCCAGCGGACACAGCGCAGCGGAGAGAGTGCCTCGCTGTCTCCAGATTAATCATGTGTGATATTCAGAAAGTGAAGGCAGATGCTACTTTTATCCAGCTGAGGTTTGCTGAGGTAACCATTATTTATCATGTTTTGATATTTATACTTTATCCAATAATTATTTTCCTGTTATGACAGGAGCTAACTTATCATTTTCCATATGGCCAGAAAGGTTTTAGACCCTCACTAATTACAGATAAAGCTATATTAATGGCTGCTGAGCAACAACATCATCTGTGATGCTGAACAGCAGCCTACAAGCCAGAAAGTCTTCCCTCCCACAGCAGGTGGATAGATAGAAGCTTTCAATAAACAAGTTTCTGTGCACTAAAATACTGAAAGTTGTTTAGAGAAAATGAGAATGCTCATGTTCCTGGTTCACAGAGCTGGTATTTTTTGCTGATTTTATGCCTGTAAAGCTTGTATGTTTGTCCCAGCCATCTTAGGCAGTCTACTAAAATCTATCGCCAATTTACAAAACTTTCTTCTATCCTATACAGCTAGAACAGCACTTCTATGTATTCTGGTAACAAGGACAATGTTACAGCTGGCCCGTAACATCAATGCCTGATCATCATTTGCAACACAAGAAACATACTGAAGCATAAATATTAAGATGACTGCAGGCCCTTTGGTACATACACAAAAAGGACACGCAGCTGCCGAGAGAGAGGAAGTCTGCATTTCTGCATAAGCCTCAACAAGATGACTTTTTCAGGCCTTTTCCACCTCCCTCTTCATTTCTTCCTTGCAGGCTCTGTCCTACGATCACACTCCTTACTGTCAGAGTCCAGACAGGCATTTCTCCAAAGCCACTAATTCTCCGCCGTAGCAGTCCCGAGGACACAATGCTGTGCGAGGCAAGTACCCCGCCTCCTCCAAGCACCCCACGCGCTGACGACCTGCGTGCTTGCCCTGCTCGCCCAGCCACCGGAACTGAGGGGAAGGGCTGCATGGTGGGGACCACCGGAATTTACAGGCATTTGTTTGAAATCATCCTTGGACCACAGCTGCCTGGCAGAGTGGAAATTGATTGTGCTGCTAATAGGATGATCCAGTTTCTGAAAGTAACTGGTGTGCCAAGATAACCGGCAAAAGGCAATGCAACTAGCATGCTCTTATACTGATGCCCACTCCACCAGATACCGTAGCTATCATTAAGGTCTTCAGTCAAATAAAAAGGAGTGTGGCCATAAAGGAAAATAATTTTCACCATTTATTCCTTGGGCTGCAGGCTGCTCCCACCAAACACTGTTAAGAGTTGCTCTGTGTGCAACATGGGCCATGGCACTAGCTAACAGCTGACTAAAAACTCTGAAATGTGTTATATCCTGGAAGTTGCTCTGGAATTTCCTTTATGTTTACCTTGCCAAAAGATTTAAAATGTTCTCCCTACTGGAATTTGGGAGATTATTATTTCAGGAATGTTCACCTACTATCTGAAAAAGACTTCAAGATTTTCTTGACAGCAACAGTAACTCAGGCAAACAGGACTTACATGTTTGGTGTCACATGAGTGGCGAGTGGCCGCATCTTCTTTGTGTGCCTGGATCAATGCGCCTGAGAAGGGGAGCTCTGAGTAGGTGGGCTCCCTTTTGCTTACTGGGTGGATGCGCGTATAGGAGTGGGAAAGAGGGAAAGATACAGCTTTTCTCCAAATTGGACCTGTCTGATGGGTCAACAGCTGATCGGTGGCGGAGCCAGGTCAGCTCTTCTGACACAGAGAAACCATCAAGGCAAAAATTATTTCCCCAAAGGCTAATTATTTCCCAAAAGCCTAATCCCAACTGCCATTGCTAGATCTGGCTTTATCATCTGTAAAGCAGTGGTATCATCTGAACAGCCCTTTTGTCTTTGCCCACCTCTGACTTTCAATCATTAGGCCTAAAGAAGCTGCACTACGTAGTCACATAAGCGTATGATTTTCTTCTTGTTTAGAACAACACAAAATGAGCTTGCTCTTCTAAGGACTGAGAATGAACAGGGGTCCCAGAAGTACTGAATATTTTTCATTATTAAATTCTTATCTAGCTGTTATCTTTGAGCTCAAATATAATACCAAATTTACAGAGAGAATCTATTTTATATGGTATACTGCAGCAATAATTGTTCCTCTCTCCCCCTTTCAAAACATTTTCCATGACAGTTTCAAAGTACACGCTTGTAATGCTATTTTCTATTTAGAATTATTTGAATTAAGCTTTATTTTTTTTTAAGTACTCATGCACAATGTAATGAGGTATAGATTTTTGGGCACCTTTGTGTAACAGGGACCCCACAGTTCTATGGCACTCAAGGTCCCCGTAGAAAATGAAGCACCAAATATTCACCAGTAACAGATCACAGGCAAGCTTGCAAGGCAACTGAACACAAGTTGCATAATTGCACATGAATGAGATATTCATAAAATAGATACTGATGCACTCTCTCCTCCCACCAGTACTCTACCCTAACATCTCTCCAGATGTGTACATTTATTCCACTACAGCAGCGAATATACATCCAGATTGCACCCCATTTAGCTGCAATGAAAGCAGCTTCTCTGCTGAATACGATGGTTTGCTAGGCATGAAATGCATTGCAACATTTACATATATAATTTCAACATACATACAGTAATATAGAAGAATCCAGCTGTGCTTTTGGGCGTTCCTGGTTGTTCCACGTCAAAAACTGCAGGGCCTGACAGGTCACTTACTTCAGGATTTAAACCAAAAAGTGAGTTTCTCATTGCACCAAAACACCCACTTCTTTTCATTTCGTTCACTGGACATGCATAGTTTGGACAGCCACAGCCCTGCTCATGTATTGACCTAAAACAATGCATAGAAATGTGTAAGCTTGTTCTAGGGCAATCTTTATGCTTTTCTTTTTCCATGATTAGTTCTTCCTCTTCTGCCTATGACTCTATTTTTTTTACCCCAGAAACCCATTATCTGGGATTTATATCTGGTAGGGAAAAGAAAGTAGTATTCAAGTATTTAAAAAGTCTGTTAGGATTTGCCTCAAGGAGTCTCATAGAAACATAAACTAATATAAAATTCATACACCCCAGTCTGCACCTTTCAGCTTTGTACAGTCCCAATTCTATCTCTAATATCCTTTTAATATCATTTCCCTCTTTGCGTTTGGCAAGCCCTATAGCATTCACCTTTGTCCTCAGAGAAATCTAGGTTAACATTACATTTGTGTAGCGGGTTCTACATTTTTTATTTTATTGGAAAAGCAGTCTAGCATGAAAGAGTGAAGGCACAACCTTAGAATTACCTGAACCAGTGGAGAGAGATACTTCCAATCACCAGGGGAAAAATCACTTAATACAGTTCAGTCCTCTTATGAGACAATCTATTTGCCAGACAAAGCAATTATTTCATTTGGATAGCCCCCGCATCGCACTATGAACCTAGAGGTTGAAGTGAGGTTAAACATTTACACATTTTTTTGAGTATCGGGTAGTAACTAAGGTACCAAAATCTGTAGTAACTTTATTTTTTCTTATAGGGAAAAAGCAATGTATAAATGTATAACACAAAAAAATTAAATTATTTTTAAAAATAATCCTGTAAATTTATAACAAGATTAAACCACATCATGCTTACCATAAAATGATAGAAAAACAGCATGAAACCTTAACATAGTTTTCCATGGTATGAAGCCACTGGTAGACTGTAATATTCCTCTTTACATAAATTTCTCCCAATCCTAAGAAAATATTGCAAAATCCATTTACACCTAGATGCACAGCCAGCATTTATCTATATTTCAAATGGAGGGTCAGCCACAATGGTACTTGCAGAATTGTATTTTTCTTGAAAAGCACAACATCTAAAGCCAGGTATGTTTCTCTCTGCTTTAGAAATAAATGCTGGCAAATTTATGGTCCAACTGATCATTTCATTGAACTGAAGGGCTAAGTTTCTTCAGGGATGAGAAATAAATCAGTCTTTATGCTAGTTCAGGCCTATGTCCCTCATGGGTGTTACAAAAATGCTTAGGCAACTCTCACAGGTTTCTGCAAACGTCCTACATGTCAACCCGAATTACACATGCTCTTTCAGAACAACACATTTCAGCAAACTCCAAAGACCCAAAGAATTGGTCATGCACTTCTGGAAACTCTGGTATGAACACACGACACCATCAAACCTTATGCAAGATGCTCACTACCTGCTTTCAAAGTCACAAAAGATTATCATCTATTGCTTGTGCATCTTCACCTCATGTTTTATAACCGTACAGGCTCAGTTCTTGCACTGGGAGCTACCACAGATCAGTGTGGACAGAAAAAGCGGTGCTGTTTTAAAGCGATCTGCTTCAGATACAAACAGCTGCTTGTTATGGATTTACACACTTAAGTGTGTGTGTGTGTGTGTGTGTGTGTGTGTGTGTGTGTTCAGGGAGGTGTTCATTCAAAGACCTAAGTTAATACACAAAGGAAGCAAATTCGGTTTCCAAAGATGACAAAAGGGCTAAACACCAGCCCCAGTATTTATACTCTGTGAAAGAAAACCAAATATATCTTCTTTAAATCTCTCAAACTCACAGATGACATTGCTTGGTCTGTTTCCTGTAGAACTTCTCATTTCATTCTGGCACGTTGGAAACACAGAAGCAAGTACAAGTGTAAGTAAAACTGAAACGAAAGCTGTAGTTTCAGCTCCATCTGAATTTATTCCATAAAAATTAATTAGCTGAATCTGAAGTAAGCAAATCCCACTAAAGACAGTATTAGTCCCAGCAGAGGAATGCTCTGGAGGAACAGAACTCCAGGGCATCCCTTGCCAGTCTCAGTGCTAGCATGGGGCGTACCAGGACGCAGGGCTGCTGCACGTGAATTCACTACGTAGGTGCCTCCGGGTCACCTCATGCCGTGGCAATTCTTTGGAGGCAGTCCCTGGAGAGAGCCGAGACCTTCTGCAATACCCGGGGGAAGGAAGAAAGCGGCTCTCGGATGAGACGGGGTCTGTGCCAAGCTGCAAGCATGGGCGCAGCCTTTGTTTCCAGCTCGTCAAAACCAGACAGCCGGTTTGATTGCACCTTGCCTCTCCTCCTTCACAAGGAAAAGAGGAGGAAGAGGCTTCGTTGGGGGCAAGGTGGAAGTAAAGATGCGCCCCAGTACGATCTTGGGATACAGGTGGGAGAAGGAAGATTTTGAGCCTGAGGGTAAGGACTGTGGATCTTCTGTCACAAGGGCTAGCAGATGTTGTTTTATAGGACCATCCAATGCACGCAGAATGAAACACTTCCTCTAAGCAGATTTTTTCAAAAATTTAGCAATGAGTATTATATGGTTTTTTAGATGTGTGTCTTTATACACGCACAAATATATGTACATGCGGGCACTAATTTTCAGTTCAAAATGAACTTCGCTTTTACAGTCCAGTGGTACTGCTTTCTCCTTTTAATTATGGACTAACAAATACAAGTGTTGACCTAATCTTACCTTTAGTATGGTGAACATCTTGCTATAATAATGAAATGAGCACAACATAAAGGCTTATCTGGATATTACAATTCTAGCTGTATACACTTAGCCTGCAATGAGGGATTGAATTTAAATGTTTATAGCTTTCCAAACACTATTATGCGCTTGCAAATGTTAATTCAGTTTCAATGAAAGAGTCAATTTTTTTTAACAATATAGAATGCATTTTAATACACTATTACGTACAATAGGCCAACAGTGAATGGACTCATAATTGATTTAGAAGCACGTTCTACCATCCTGCTACCTCTATCTCTTTAGTAAATCATTTTTTAATCGGGCTAGTCTAAGCTGACCCATACAGAGCTTTATTTAATTTATTACGGAATTTATATATAAGGTTGACTGGTAATGCATGGCTACAGCAGCATTAAACAAATTGTACAGTGAATAACAAAGAGGAAGAAGAGAACAAGAATTCAAATAGCCCAAGCATATTGCTGAGGTTAAGACAGGTCCAAATGAGCAATGTTATTCAAATGCTTCAGAACGGGAAAGAGGAAAAGGGCTCTGACACCATTATGGTTTGTACAAAAAAAAAAAAGGCTGGGTTTGAATCAATTATTAAAGGAAAGATAAGGCAGAGAAAAATCTCACCAAATGCATTAGTTGGCTCTTATTCCTCCTAATGTAAAGGAGAATAATAATAATAATAAAACAAGAAAGATAGGCTGAATAATCACTCCAAAGTTCCAAAGTATTTCTGCATGCCTAAGAAACTTACTGAAAATATTAACAAGGACAAGGGACTGAATAAATGCGACAATGAGAGTTTTCCTGTTACCTAGTAAGTGTAGGATAAAGCCTAGCAAAGATTCAGAATACAGACTATCAATCTATAGTGAGTATTTCATAAATTATTTGCAGAATATTTTAAATCAAGATGTCTAAATATGTGCACATATATATAATACACATGCACACACACATATATATAGCTGCATATTAACATACATATTTCATTTTCCCCAGTTTAAAAAAAAAAAAAAAAAAGAAAGAAAAAGATCTGCAATCTTTTCCTTGGAGGTGATGGGGAGCATTTTTCAGGGCATCATTCAGTTCGTGCATGACCTGCTACTGACTGGGGGGAGCTGCCACTGCCATCGTTGCCACATCCACAAGGACAGGAAAAAGTGCACATGTGGAAGCTCACTGCTCACACGGTGAGGTTCAGCCAGAAAAAAAAGAGGCTGGTGCATCTGCCATACCTAGATACAGCTCCTTCCTGTGATTTTTGTACACACACGCTAAATTTGCAAAGTCCTGATTTAAAAGCAATGCCTACAATTTTTACTCTTTTTTTTTTTCCCCCAGATATGTAAAAACATTGCATTAAAGACCTCATGAAAATAAACACAGAATATGGACAAAGTACCTCTTGACAAGGAAGAGCACCTGCTTTGCGAGCTAGATAGCTCAAAAGATCTGTAACAGCATGGGAGCCTTTTCCGAGTGACCACTGGCTTGAAACCACCTCCGGGTCATTATCAAGTTGCCATCATTCACAACTGGTTTGGTAGTCAACCCGAAATGAGCTGGTACACTCAAGTCCAAGGTCCACATCATAAAATGGGAACCTTGATAGAGTCTCGGCAAGGAGGTCAAGGATTGAATGGGCACGGACACTCATGCCTAAAGGTGATCTCTCTAGGTCAGGGTTCAGACATATTTGTAAGACAAGCATGGCCTGCCACTGTCTCCTGCTGTACAACTTCTGCAGAAAAATACAGGAATTTATCTTCAAGTGCTGTCACAATCCAGCACCTTTCACAAGGATTAAGTGCCTATTAAAAAAATACATTTATCAGCAGGAAGACAAGCCTGTACCTTTTAAATCACACCTGTCATTATAGCAATACTTCCCATTGTAAAGTTAAGAACAAACAAAAAACAACAGAATGAGTATAGTCAATCTTATTTCAGCCTTAGAAAACCAAATTGCAAAGCTTATACAGAATTTTAATTTTACAGATCCTGCAAGGGGTGTCACTCCCATAATTATGGCAGAGAAACCCATAAACATAGGAAGACTAGGCAAGGCCAATTCTGCTAACTCAAAATACTCGCAGAGATGGCAAATGAGTGATTTCAAAAGACCCTTTAGAAACTACTTTCCACTTTAGCTTGTCCACAAGAAAAAAAACCGGATCAAATCAAAAGACATTATTCATTTTATTTGACACAGGCTGTAATTTCCACTGAAAGGGGTATGTTAACACGGCAGGTAAACTGCCACAGCTTGACTGTAAACCCAGAGCCTATTTTGCATGAAATACAAATTGCGTGCAATGCCATCCCAAGAGGCTTCTGTTCCATGGGAGTCCAGCAGCAATTCAATCACTAAACTGCTTTAGCTGGCTGACCGAGGATAATCTCCGAGCACGGCACAGCTGGCAGTGCTAGCCACTTGCCACGCGCTTGCAGACTCTCTTGGCTGAGGAGAAAGTATGCGAGTGAAGTGCTGCTCCGACTATTGCTGTCAAAATGATCTCCAGGGGCCTCTGAAGGCACGGTGATGCTAAGCCCACTCCTCCAACACCAGAAGCCAAATTACGTCTACAGAGACTTCAGGCTCTTACAGCCCTCCAGACTGAAGGTCAGGAGGGGGTCCAGGTACTGCCTTCATGGTGTATTTTGCACACGCTGCACAGTAAGGGCTGTAGCTTGCCAAGTTACCTCATCATGTTCTCTTATCCCTAAGACCAAGACTGCATTGTAAAAGATTAATGTCATATCCTGTTTAGGGCCAAATAAATACAATGTATGAATAAATGAAGATACCTACTACAAATGTTACATACTCTATAATCTTTCCACTTCCAAAGATTTGAATATATAAAAAGTGCAACACCCCCAATGTAGCTGCATGTATAAGTAGACTTTTCCAGTCCTCTCCAATATGCAAAAAAGGTCAGCGATATATTACACTTGATGCTATTTTGACAGGGCGGATTACCTAAACAACAGTTCATGCATATTTCAACAGAAATAACAGAATTGTCTGGAATCTGCAGCTTTAAGTGCCCAAAACACCAGATGTCTGCAGTGCAATGGACCTTCATATTCCGAAAAAGAAAATAAATTGGGACTCAACTGACTTAACGATGAGATCAGTGCCAATTCTACAACAGATTAAGTTTTGATCGTAGTGCACTTGAGTTCTGCAACACCCGGCTAGATAAGAACGAAAAGAAAAAAAATTAAACACGAAGAAAATCAGTGACCACAGCAAAATAATGCTGATAAACTACATTACAGAAAGAGATGGAGAATCCATATTATCTTTTTCTTTATTAAAACTTCTCCAAACCACACAAAGAAACCCTGAGCCACACACAATTGGTGTGCAGAAAGAGAAAAGCCTGAGACCAAGGATCTCGGCAAAAGGGACAAAATACAGACACCAACTATATAATCCAAGTCACACGAATCCCTCTACACCTAATCCAATATCCTGCGTAACCCCCTCACCCCACCTTGTCACTGGGAATGTTAGAAGAGAGAAGGAGATCCAGGCAGGTCCCGATAGCTTTCCCCAGCTCACAGAGAAATTCAATGAGTGTTTCTACAGAATCTGCAGGAACAACTTACTACTACTGTGGCAACAGCTTGGAGGCATCCATCAAGGATCAAGATCCCTCATGCAAGGGACTACACACATGCATAAAACATAAAGCTCACTCTGGCTCCAATCTCTTTACGATTACTCAGCTATGACATCTTGAAGATACATGAATATCTCTGAGGAGTGTAACCGCTTAACAGTATCCCTGGTAGCAAAATGACGATAGAAGGTGTGCTATTTAGAGGCCGGAGAGAGCAAAAAGTCCAGCAATCCAGAGCGAAGAAACCTTTGACGAACACACTTTTCATTTTGGGATAGCAGTTCAGCATTTTATAAAAGGGTAGCAGTAGATATAAAAACAGATAAAAACCATGGGAAGTGAGTGAAACTCCTCAAAGCATAACTGAAAAGTATTTGTACATGCACCCTTTCTGGCAAGCCAAAGTATAGGTAGGCTGTTGCTCTGAATGTGACTGAAGACATTTATTAGTCGAAATATGTTAAGAACTTCCTCATCACTCAAGCTGCAGAGTTATTTATACTTCAACCGGATTATGCCCCTTAGTCATTTAAAATAAAAATGCTGCTGTTTAAACAAGTATTCTCATTATAGATGTAATAAACCTCTGGAGCATTATTGAAAGTTATGCAATAATTTATCTCTTAGGAAAGATGAATGGCTAAGTTGGGTGACCAGGACTTAAAATTCATTAATGTCTTAATAGTGAAACAGATATTAATCTCTCTTCATTAGCTCACCAAAATTAGCCAAGGCAAGTTAGAAAACGTTCTGAGACATTATTTGATTTCAAATGAATATGCCTGAAGTATTACTCTTCCAAAAAGCTATTATAAACAACAGGGAAAGGGGAAAATCATTTGAAAAATTACTTTGACATTGTCCTTTAATCATGCATTGTATTCAAGAAAATCATTCTAATGCATCTCCTACATGAATAAATGGTTGCAGTACATAAATAGCATACACTCCAGAATACCATGAAGAATATCTGATGATACAATGCATTACACAAGAGCTAAATTATATTTAAAAGAACATGATAATGGAGTAAGATGCTTTTAAAACATAATATATTTAAAGAAAAACAAAAACCCCATAGGGTTAGAATATTCTCTATAGTAAGTTAAAACACTACCCCATTTAAGGAATGATCACATTAAAAATATCTCTAAACTATCATTTTATTACTGTTTATTAATTCAAATGCTTTTTCTACTAATTCAGCTTTCACTGTGATGTCCGAAGGGAGCAGAAATGAAAATTTTAGTCCCTTATCAGAATTATAAACATCTCCTGGAAAAAAAAAGTGCAGAACTTTGAAAAGTTTGAAGATGTACTCTATTATCAAGCACCCTAAGCACAATCAATTGAACAACTTCTATATTTTTTTAATGTAATAAAAGAATATGGAATAAAAGAATTCTCCTACATTAACCAACATTTAGGAATTTTTGGCCACTAAATAATCCTCATTCTTTCATTCTATTCGACTGTATGAGATTGAACAACAGTTTATGTCCTCTAGTGGCTGGATTGCAAAGAGACTGTCGTGATGGGAATTTCAGGTGGGGGAGAGTCAGCTTCCATTGGCTTTTTGGAGCTGCAGAAATTCTAACCTCTGTTCTTCATGTGAAATGTAAAAATAATCATTAGAAGGCAACGGTGTGTACAACAGATATTGCTTACACAATTGTTATCAATTAGGAATTGGTTGCACGACATTGACCAGAATGTAAAATAGCATAATTTATTTCTTTTCTTGACTTGCTACTGCATGGCTTCTCAGTTATCCAGTTCTCATTCAAAACTAAACATTTGATTATCTACTGGATCAGGCACTAACCACAAACTTTCAAAGCTGAAAAGGAAGACCTAAGTGACTGTCCAAGCCAAAAGATGAAGACAACTGCTGCAAAATGGCATCGCTACCCCAAAATATTACAACTTGATTACTTTGCTGTCAAACTTCAGAAGTGCCAGATTTGGAAAAACGGGCATGCATTTTGAACCTCCTTTACATGTATAGATGTTATTCGTTTTCAATGCTGTTACAAACTTCTACATAGTGCTAAAATTATGTACTGGCAAACATGGCAGGTGTTTATTTTTAAATATAACAATAATTCCAGATGACTGAAGATACTGACATAGGGCAGGGCACAAAGCAGTGAGGCCCACACCATTCACAAGCAAATGTAAGATTGATTGCCCATTTAAACCCGAATTATAAGTAGCTTCAGTCCATTAATATTAATTAGGTCAAGACTAATAGGCTCTCATGAGTGGACTGTTTAGCAGGTCAGAGGCAATGAAAAGGTGGTAAACAATTCGCCGTATATTGAAGTTTGCAGGCACATTGCACATGTCTCTACCACTGTAACTGTGCACCTCACTCAGATTGCTAAAAACTGGTCAGACTATTTGACTACTCGGACAATATGTGAAACACAGAAATCCTATTTTAAATAAAATAGCTTTAATAAAAATGCTTCCAATTCCAGCCAGAGAGCGGTTTCAGCTGAGAACGTCAGGCTGGGGCATTGCGGCTGGAGGAACCGGGGACCATAGATTTGGTCTTTCCAGCTTGTCCTGCTAAGAGCCCCCTCAGAGGAAGAAAGGACGCTCATAGCTCACTCTTCACATGGATTCATTCATTGCTTGGCCTGTCATCTGTTACCACGCCAGACGTTCCCTGGGCAGTACAGCTTGTAACGTGGACATGTATCCAATTAAGGAGAACACTTATTGCACAAAGATCAAGTTCAAATTTTTTCTAATTGCATGGTAACACATTCTGATCAACAGGAAACAGATTTCTTTCGCTGCAAATTTAAAAAGCAGTCATACAAAGAGTATGTGGGCTTTATTTGTAAACAAATATCTTGACGCAAGTATGCGATAATACTGGGGTGCATTAAAAATCATTTTATTACTGCTTTATTCTCATCAGTGGAGAGAATTTAAACCTCTCATTTAATCGTTTTCATCACAGGGCATTCGCACGTGTCTGAACATAATAGTATTTGGAAAAGCACTCTGCATTCATATTTCTTTTCTTATTTCTATTGCTCGCAAAAGATAACACAGGCTCCATGGACTAAATTTCTATTCTTGCGCTATGTTATGAAACTCTTTCTGTTGCTACTATTAAAAGCAAAACTGTGCAGAAGGATTGCCCAATGCATCCCTACCACTTAAGTTCCACTTGAAATCTCAAAATAGCGTTCAAGTGGAAGGAAAGTACGGCAGAGGCCAAGGGTGGGCTTTTCATAGAGGGATCAATTTCAACTGTTGGCAAGAAAAACAGGATTTCATGGCTCATATTGGGAATCTTTTTTATTTTTAATTTACCAGTGCTTTTGATTGGTGAAGGAAACATTTCATTATTGCCTATACACAACTGACTAAATTGTACCTTTCACCCTGCACCACCACTTGCCTGCCTTCAAGTTACCTTTCAATGCTTGGCACGGCTCAAGACCAGGAAGGATATGAAGATGCAGGTGCTGATCCTCAGGCTCATGTGCACAAACTGAGTTCCTCCCGGGAATATGGTACATTTGAGCCATTTCAATAATGCAAAGGGCATAAAAGTTTTGATAATCTAATCGGGGGGAACAACAGAAAGACTAAACATGTAAATCTTGCAAGATGCTGAGGCTCTCCCTTTCCTTAGAGCTTCCAAGTAAGCATGATCGTTAATCAAAACCACAACATAAAAACAATCACTTGAAAAAGGCAGTTTGTATGGCACACAACTTTACACAATCCTGGTGTGTTCCTGTTCAACACGAAAACTGAACAGACAGCGTGGAGAAGTCTTCTAAGCTGGCGGGAAGCTGCATCACCCTTCCACCTCAGGTGCCTGTGTGCCAAAGATGGCAGGATTCCTCAGTTCTTCACCTGCAAAACGTACTGCTCGTCACACAGCCCGAACATACCTTTGCCACCCATATTTTCTTTTTCAGTGTGACCATCTTAACAAGATTTCCTGTATAACACCAACATTTTGGCTCCAGCAGCCACACTAGATGCATACTAAAAAGTTCCAAGTGTGTATTGACCTTTCATTCTTCACAGTCAAGACACACATAAACTTTACAAGACGCATGGCCTTGGGCCTACATCCAGATACCGAGTGTTATGGTCATATAAAGCCACAGCTTGAAAGATAACAGTTTTAACAAAACCAATATCTACCTACTGAACATCTAAAAACATAATTAAAACATCTGTTATGACACAATGTTTGCTGACACAATGGAAAATTACTATATACTATCACTCACTGTGTTAGGAATCACTGCATCCCATTACCAGCTTTTCTTGTTCTACTGCAAACACACCAGAATAGATTAAAACACAACGAATTTGCATGACATATTAATGTGTTATGCGCAAATGGGACTTCTCAAACTCCAAGCATCAGCATGTGGATGATACAGGGGACAAAAGGTAATATTTTTTTTTCTGGTGCCAAATTGCCTAGGTCTCTGAAAAGCAACTTTCTGAGGAAATCTACCTGTTCCAAATATCATATAATATGATGTATGTGTACAGCCAGGGAGAAATCTGCCATTTCCTCTAGAGCTACCACGTCTAATACAGCCACAGCGCACCTTTCTGTCTACACCCCACAGACCGGTAAAATGCTTCCTCTAATCATGCGGATTATGAAGCTGGTTTAAGACCACATGAGGCAACAACTGCTGGCATGAGGTCCTGGCACATCCCCACCTTCATGCCCACTGACTAATTAGGCTACCTAGATGTTATGTGATCTCTTCTGGAAAGATAATTTCAGCTGGACACTGTGGCTGATGTGTCCTCGATACTTCGCAACACTTGCAATTGGGCTAAAGTCCTGCTTATGCAAAGGAATGAAAGGTGTGGTTCAGCAGGCAAAAAACACATGACGAAAGCTATACCCTTGCTCTACCATGGGAAAAAAAGTTATTTTTTCACCACAAAATATTGATGTTTTAGAACAAAAGAATGCAAAAGAAATTCTCTCTAATGTCTGACACTTCCGATGCAGTGAACAGCACTTAAGGATGCCATTCTCTCATTCTTTCCTGCCAATGGCTGTGTGGGCCAAAATACGCAATTGTGACCAGCTTGCACCCTGCTATCAGGTTGAATTTTCTGATTGTGGTGGTACAGACTGTGTCACAGTTCTCGAAGACGTTTCAGTCCAACTAAGCCAGCCTACCAAAGACCTAAACGGTTCAAGCTAAGGCAGCTCATTTTGCCTCAGGCAGGCTAGCACATGGTCACAGAATCAGTTCCACCAGGAGATCCAAGCTAACGGAGACCTCCTCATGAGGAGTTACCATGGGGCAGCTGGGGCAATCTGCTGTGGGCACTGCAGGAGGAAAGAACGTGTGGGCAAAGCCCCCAGATCCTGCCACAGCCTCAGAGTGTCACTGGGGTGCTGCGAAATCACACCTCACTCCTCAACAAAAGAATGGGCCACCAGCGTCACAGAACCAGACACGACTGCTTTATACGAGCACGCAAGAGTATCCTTGGTGTTTGTACAACCTCCCTTTATCCACGTAAAACAAATAATGAGTGCAGAATGCTGCAGAGGGCCTAGGGAGAACTCGCCGTGTGTCACAGAAATGGAAAGGAGGCACAGAAAGCTAGAGCTTGCTTAAAGAGGTTATAATACATCAAATCGGCTAACATTTAACCCAATTTAAAGTACAAATTTAAATCTAAACATGCTCCAAAACAAAGACAGCATTAAAAACTAAAGGGGTGTGGCACCGCGTTCATGAGTTCTTTACTGCTTCAAGCAGCAACACATACAAAGGGAACTCAATACAGGCTCCAGAACAGCAAAATATTTGCACGCATACTTAACTTCGAGTGTACCAGAGTGTAATTTGACCTTGTATTTTCTCTGCACACAATGCTAGATTCCAAAGTTCTCATTACACCTTCTCCCAGCAATGTCCTCCTGTCACCCATGCTGCAGTTTCCTGGCTCCCCCAGTTTTGCCAGGGGAGCTGTTTGGGCACACAGTGAAGCTGTGCTCTGAACAGCTGAAAGAATCCAGCAAAAAGCAACCAACCAAACCGATAAGCCCCACGCTACATTCTTTTAGCCATCAGCAACAGGGGTTTTTTAAAGCAGATTTACCACTAAGGAAACAGTGCAGTCTCTATATACAATGAATCCAAAATGTTAACCTCTGCTTAAGGGAAGTTTTGGGGGGTTTTGTGTTTGTTTTTTTCAAGGACTAGACTGACACCACAGCACAGTATCTCACCCATTTTATTATAAACATACCACACTCACTCTAAAATTAGCCTTGAAGTATTTGTTGTCATAAAGTCACTGATATTTTGATAAACTTCCCTTTCATCATATACCTAGTCAATCACCCTCTCCATATGTAATGCAGGGCAGCCAAAAACTGCCATGAGCATGATAACAGATCCGTCTTGAGGCTCCCTTATTTATAACTTCCTAAAGCCGGGCTCCTAAGAAAGGCTTAGCTCTGCTTATCTGATCGACAAGCAGGACTGCAGACTTTGTTAGGTGACTGAGCTCATTCCTTGCCAACCGGCAACTGAAGTTAAGGTTTAATCCACGCAGCGTACTCCTGAACACTCAACAAAAGATCATTTCATTTCATTATACACTACTGTAAGTGTGAAAGGATTATTACGCATCAGTTATTTCATAGTGTCTATTTATATTAAAACACTACGAAGAAAGGGTATTTCCATTTTTAGAAGGGAAATCTTTCCTCAGAGTATTTTTCTTAAGGACATTAAGGGCAAATACACATTAACAAGGCTTTTCCCCTCTCCTGTCCCATACAATCTCTCCTGAAGTTTCACTAGAAAATATGCTACAAACCATCCACTACACTACTTCTGCTCTAGTAAGATGGACATGTAATCAACAGAAGCAAATTGGAATAAATTACTATAAGGTAGAAGTGCTGTATACTGCAGAAAATGCATTTATTCCAGTTCACTATATGTAGTCAAAACTAGAGGGAAAATCCAGATGATCAGTAATTTCACAGTTGGCTGACTTCTCTCCTCTTTGATATTATTTGTAAAATCTTTCCTTGGCCTCTGAATGTGTGAGCAAAGTAATATTTCGCTCATTTACTTGTGAGTAGGAGAAATTAAAATAGCTCACTTTATTGAAGATGCTGAACAGACAAGAAATACATATAACGTTCTCTAAATTAAATTACCAAGATGTCATAAACTATGCTAAAAAATACTCAGCCATCTATAATGCTAGAACAATATAAACAAGAAGCAAAACCAAAGAGAGTGGTTCAAGAAACCCAACAGTGTAAAATATGAATATTCTTTGTTCTGGACTAACAAACAATATTTGGATTTGACAGAGGAAAATGAAATAATAGCCTGGAAAATCTGGGAAATTCTTTATATAGTTTATCAGGATACCTGTTATGCAAACAACAAATATTTCCATAAAAGGTATGTCTGGGATTCTGAAAAGAAATGTAGCACCAAAATAGTATCTAAAAGCCAAGTATTCTTACCGTCTTATTCAAATGTGGGGTTCCCTGAATGGCCATGACACAAAACTAAATGATCCAAAGAAGTACAGAAGAATGTGCTTTTAAAAACGTGAACAGTTCCATAAATAATTGAATTCTGTTGCGTTTTCCCGGGTAAAATCCATAACCACAGTAGAGCCCTCATTTGCACCCTATACAGCCTCAGATCTGTGAGGACAGTTGCCACAGCAGCAGCACAGGTAAAGGCACTGAAACTTCTGGGTTAGCAGAAAAAGTTTGCAGCTAGATGAGTTCAGGGGGAGCTGGTTATCTAAGTCCATCTTATCTTTTCAAATATTCTGACCCTTAGGCTGCATCTATATTTGTGTTTAGAGCAGTGGAGCATTTGTGAAGCAAATTCCCTGACGGCTCCTCCCCAGCATGCACCGATTCCAGTCACAAAGCAGTTTGGTGCTCCTCAATTAGCTTGCTTTCAATGAGATTGTTTGAGGCTAAGAATGTCTGCAGCAGGGAATTTCCTCTCGCCCCTCAGTTCCAATCGACAGCTGTCCCGGTTTTTGAGGCAACCAGCCATGGGTTTTGTTTTGTGTTGGTGTTTTTTGGGGGGGCTTTTTCTTGTTTGGGTTTTTTTCAGAAGACCACTTCATCAATGCATTATGCCTAAATGAATGGCCGAGACTGGCACTCTCAGCAATTCTTCCCAACATAAAGTGGTTATTCCTGTAGTACAAATAGCTTTCTAAGAAAACGCGACCTGGAAGCTGAACTTGTTTACAAGAGGCCTAAATCAATGCTCAAAATGAGCAACAGCTTCACATTCTGCAAAGTTGCCACTAGGCATCATTTGCACATCTTGTAATAAAAACAAAGTAGAACACTGCCCGACGTATTTATGAACCTTTTACTGTGGGCAAAGCATTTAACAAGAGAGCTTTATGAGCCACCAATTAAACGTGCTGACTTTCTCCAACATGAACTCTCAGTAGGAGAAGCCCAGAAAACAATCCCAGGAGGGGAGGGGTTGGGGAGGGGAGGAGTGGGCCCCCCCCCCCCGCCAGCAGCGTGGACTGTTGGAAAACCTCCTGCCAACAATGGCTACATTCTTGGAAAAGGCTCTCTTCCAGCAGCATTAAATTCCTCCAAGGGGAACCTCTAGTGATGTGAACTTTTAGAAGAGGGACACGCTCGGTGAGGTGAAGAGGAAAAACCGTGGGGGAAAACCTCACTGCTTTGCAATGGGGAGAAGTTGCTTACAAACACACTAACTCTGTAATTTCTATAATTTCTGTAAAATCTGTAATTTCATTTGAGGCTATAATTTACACAGATCTTCAGCCTTTACTTCTCAGCTGGACTTATTCCATACAAACAAATTATAACTATTCAAAGACAAACACTGAATAAGGCATCAAGCTGGGCATATGTGCTACTTTTAAACAAAAGAAATGTAGCCTTTAGATAAATAGATAAATAAGTAGCTAAATAGAAAGAAAGAAAGATGGGCAGATGATTTCAATAGGCAGACAAAGATCTCTGCAGAGGGAATTCTTTTCCCTTTGTAGCACGATCATTTAACACCATCTTGACTTGACAGGACGGGTGTTACATTATGGTTCCAAATTCACCCCTTTTTGGCTTGCTTTATTGCAAAACATGGGGAAAAAAATTGCAAAAAGAGACAGAAGAATTTCTCCTAACAGCGTTTGACTCAATAATAGCTGTAATAACACGACACGCTGTCAAAGGAAACCATCGCATTCCTATACAAAGCCACACAGCGCCTGAAGGGATATGCCCACATGTCTGCCGCTTTCCTATTAGTGCCCTAGAGCTATCCAAGCAAGCTGCCAGCAAAGGCTCTAACTATATTTGATTAGTTTCAGGCCTTCATTTTTAGCGAGTCATCACCCTCTTAACGGCAGATGATGCCCTCTAGTTGGAATCAATGTGAGTGACCAGCTCACAATAGGACGGATTAATGATGAAAAATGTGTAGTCAGCCTGGAGGGCTTTGGACATTTATCACCCACTGGGTCTGTGGAGTGATGGGCTGCCCCTGACTCATCAGGACAACACCCACCCTGCATTAAAGAGCGGGCGCCTGCCCTACGATCCCGGCTTAATGAGCTGAGAGGAGGAGGCCGGAGCGCACCGCTCTTACGGCATTTGTATCCTGCGGTTAAACACAGTCTGACACGTCTTTCCTTCTTAGCACCGGTCTTGCAGTGTCCAGCAGCTACAGTGAATCTTTGCAACTACAAAATATTCCTAAAGTCACAGCTGGAAAGCAGAGAGTTTCTTATTGAGGTAGAAAACCCAGACAATAAGCCGTGTGTGCAAAACTGTGCTGCAAAATTTCCCTTTGCTAATTCATCCAAGGGAAGCAACTTTTTGACAGGTGAGTGAAATCTTATTACAATTTCATCAACATAATGAAAGGTGGGCAAGTAGATTTTGTGTCTGGTTCATAAATATTCATGTCAATTTTACATAGCAGAGGAGTAGTATCTCATTAAAATAACGGAACCTGCATCATACCTCATAAACGTCTTTCTCTAAACTTCTGATGTTACAAAGGGCTGTCTATGGTACGCAATAGCGTAACTCACGTTAAAATAAAGATGCATGCTGAAGCTCCAGTCACCACGTGAATGCTGCCTCAAAAGTTATCCTTTCAGTTGTCATACAAAGTAAAGAGCATACAAAGGGCGGTGGGATTTGCGAACACAGTAGGCACAAACCGTAGAGGTGCTGGCAAAACGCGTGCATTTTCAGAGACATAGCATCACAGGGAAATGAAACATTGCCAAAATATATACATCAGAAGTTTCAGCTAGAGACCCAATTAGGAAGAATAACCATATGCTGAACTTTAAAAGATTAAATCATAGACCTGAAATTAAGCAGGGGGTGGATGGGTAATGTTCTAGTATGTAAAACCAGACTTAATCATGTGGTTAAATGCTTTCCTGTTGAGGCCTGATACGTCTCTATCCATTCTGCATCGATTTATTTTCACAACATTCAGAGAATGTTCTGTCAAAAAAAAAAAAACCAACCCAAAATGGACTTGTTAGCGCAACTAACAAGCTTGCTCAAGGCTCATCTCATTTTTACAAGGAAATCATGGCTCCGTCCTCTAGTAAGAAAACGTAAGCGTAACCATATGGGATTTCTTTGAAAATTCATAACTTTAAGGGAACATACAGCCTTGGGAAAACAAAGCAAGGTTTCCTTGTAAGGAATTTACCATCCATTCAGACAGTTTTCAGTGCCTGACAGGAAAACAAAATTATCTCAATTGACTTTTTAATAAAAAAAGTTATATTTAAAAATTATACAAAAGCCTGCACATTAAATATGAAATGTCTGTAATCTTGCTTTCCATGGCAATCAGATCTGATGAAGTGCTTTGGTTTGGCAAATGTCCTAAAGACCCTAGAAACACAGTCATTATGTTTTGAATATTTCAAGAAGATCTCTTCATCTTTAATGAAGTTATTTTCTCTGCTACTACGAGAGATACAGTAAATTCCTAAATCATAAATTAAGGTTCAAATTGCTAATCATGCTTATTTTAAAAAAGTGACTTGCAAGATTAGTAACATTATTAAATTACAAAAGAGCTCGTTCAACCTAACAACATCAAAATCTTTAATAGCTACCTTAAACCTCCTCTACTGTTCACAGCAGTCTTTCTCATGACAGCCATTCTAAATACAAAAATGAGAGAGACATGCCCATTGTTTTGGTTTAAATTGCAGCCTTACCTCATGCCAAACAAGGAGCAATTTCCCCCCACGCCGCAATGGGATCAGACCTGGGATCAGATCAGGGTCATTTCAACAATCGCTCTCTCTTGGCCTCCCCTTCCAGGGCAGCCACACCTTGACGTGCAAATACAAGAAGGGTCTTGTGTAGTACCTCCACACCACGGAAAACACATGCTGCGTGGAAACGCTTTGGTAGATTCGATATATTTGAGTATTATATATATTTGATACTGAGTATAATTCCTCACAAACCATTACATCACCTCCAATCCAACAGTCCTGGTAAATCATCCTTTTTATTTAGCTCACTGTGCATTTTAAAATGAAGAATAATCATTTTCAAAATTAATGCAGGCATCAATTCTGCGTGGAACATATAAGCTAAAATATTTTAAAATTATTATTTCATAAAAGAGGAAACAGAATAAATTTACTGAAAAATTAAATGTACCAACTAAAATTTTCTCTCCTCTGTCCATTTCTGATTGAATTTAGTGTTCATTTCATACTATAAAATTTGTTCTCAAATCTTACACAATAAATTTAGCAAAGTTAGCAAAGTGTATGTCAGCTGTGAAAATTCCTAAATTTTTTGTTCAAGTCATTGCTAAGGTCATTAGCATCATCTCCATTTAAGCAAAGATCTTAGTCATTTCTGTGGCTGTGCTTTGATTCATCAGGTCATCACCTTTCACAAAGGGAATGTCATTTATAACTTTTACTGTCTCCATTTAGCACATTTTACCAGCCTTACTGATATCACACTGCAAGAAATTTAAAGATCTACTGTAATTCCTACTATCAAGAAGGAAGATTCTTAAAAACACCCCCACAACATACTTTTTCTGTTTGTTTCAAAAGCTCAGTATTAAAGTCTCGCTGACAGAATTTTTGGGTTTGCTCAGGTACTTTTTGTTTGTTAACTGTAAAAGGAACTGGTCATTGCCTGGATCTCCTGAGATTCATCTGAGCATATGGAATTGTCAGAAACATGCAAAATTTCTGTGTTTCCATAACCGAGCTTTATAAATTTTCCCTGTTCCTTGTCTCAGTTTATTTGGTCCACTTTTTCTTATTTTTCTTTGCCATGTAGTTACTCTGTATTCACACATAACTAATTAAAAGAACCCAAACAACAAAGCACTGATAATCTTTGATTTTACTGAGGACAAGATCACGATGGGGAGACAGCAGTAGCGGGGCTGTCTATTAGCCTTTTGTCTCTGGAGGCCAACGTTCATGTCTGTCTGAGGTCATGAGTTAAGAGATTTGTGATCTCACCTTAATCCCTAGTGGACATTTAGCCACATCATGAACCAACTATACAATTAGCAATTGCTGCCGAAGTTGAGACCCAGGATTGAAATATGGTAGTTTACAAGTCAGGACTAAGGTGCATGAGCTGAACCATTTTGCGGTAATTGATATGCTCTTTTTTATTGCATAGACTTTTTATGCTTATTACATACTTTTGTAAGGAAAGAAGCAAATAATACACTTCCTCAATAAAATCATCATCCAAACTTGTGAAATTATATTACAACTCTATTTCTTATACAGAAATCAACATAGTAAAGTTGCATTGCAAATGCTTTCATTTTCTGGAACTCTTTTTTTTTTTTTTTTTTTTTTTTGCAGTACGGCTGGTTAAACTTCTGGCACTACTGAAGTTAATAAAGGTAGCATCTTCCTTCAGTGTCCACTTTACAATTAAAAAAAAATATTTTTTTTTTAATAGAAAAATATGAAGTGGTATGCACAATGCTGAAAACAGGGCATTTTCAGCTGAAAAGCACAGTTTTGCTTTATGGCAAAATACAATGGTTCTGATCAAAACCTGCTTTTCTATTTTGGCTATTACAGTTTACAGTGATTAAGTTTATTCCACTGCAAACTTGCTTATTTCTTCCCAGCAAAAGAATGATTTTGTCAACATTCTTATTCCCTGATCAAATGGTAGGGTTTTTTCTCCAGTAAACCTCCAAGTGTATCAGGAGTTAGTACCACTGTGTAAAGGGCATCCTTAACTAACATAACTACACCAGAAAAAGTGCTAAGTGAAGTCTTGAATCTCAAATGAAAAGAATCAAGGCTTTGGATTTATCAGCTCTGATGAAAGAACACTGGGGAAGAGCCCTGGGAAAGCGCAAACCACGTTGTGTAGTTTCTCTTCACAAATGGACCTCTCAACACTCCGAAAGAGCCTCAGCCTGCGACATGACCGGACTCAGCCAACTAAAAGATGCGCGATGGCCAGGAGGGTCAGAATCCGAGCATACAAGTCAGTTCTGGCAAGGGACCTGACAATGAGTTGTGGCTGCAGAAATAGACAGGAGATGCTGAGAGAGCAGAGGAGCAATAAGGAAAAGCCTATGCTTTTTCCAAGGATGAAAGATATTGTTTTGTCTGATACTAAAAAGAAAAAAATAATCTTACCTGGTTTAGCATATGGGACCGTGAATCCAGATATGTCCCACATTATTGCTTTCATTCTAATTCCTTCTATTCCCCAGTTTTTTTCTTCATACATATTCTAATTATCAGGGTTACAATGCTATGAACAGTGTCAAGCTGACATGCACAAAAAAGAAATGTGCTTTCTAGAAAGGAGTGGTGAAGACTAACTCACTGTTGTAACTCAGCACCTAACCTATACTTGTTCCAGGAATAAAAATGAAATTTATTCCTCATCTCACCTACACCTACCAATGAGGTAAGGGATAAGCACTGTAGTTACATGTCTCTGCAAAGAATACATCCTTAGCTTCCAACTTAAAATGGGATCCATTTTTTTTCCCCCCACCCTTCACAAAGAGACTGAAACATTTCTAAAATTAACTTTACCCTGGAGCAGGCAAAGAAGAGCTGTTCTCATTCACAGTAAGAGCTATCTTTTCCAGGAGATCAATATATCTGAGGAATGAAGCACTACTTTTTTGACAATAAATACCATACACCTCTGAGCAGGACCACCTTACAGCTTCTGGATATTTGCAGGAGAACGGATATGCCAGAAACAGTGGCAAAATAAAATTAACTGCTCATTGTCAATTCTCTCTTATCCCTCCTCAACTTACCCCTGCAGCACAGTGTCTATGTAACTGCTGGAAACGGACGTGACTGTTTCCAGGAAAAAGTGAAAATTGTCTTCTGTCTCCCATGATTCTTTCCAATAGGTTTCAGGTGGGTCAAAGACCAAAGCGTGCCTGACAACAACGCTCGCTCTTTCTATTCAGATTTGTGCCCCGTGCGGATGGCCTTGTGTGCTATAGCAAACGTAGCAGCGTATACCTGCTGCACTCTGAGTAGAAATTATGACAGTCTGTCTGAGAGGTAGATAGACTTCTTCCCACCCCCACCTCCGGATGAATCGCAAGATAAAAGCTTAAAGAAAAAAAAAGAGGCTAGTAGGTCAGGTTTTGTGTACTTAGCTTTCAGAATGATTATCCTTGTCTTAAGAAATTTCTGGTTGAATAAGCTACAAATCACAGCTCTATAAGGGAAGCATTATATGGCTGGGTAGTCACGCTCCTTAACATGTAACTTCACCTGCTACGAATGAAACATAAAGTAGCTTTCAGATCTATACAATGACATCCTTCTCCAGTTTCATTCCATTTTAAGTTTATCATAAAAGTGCATCCGTGCTAAATTACTAAACTTTTGCATTTATACTACTTCGTAGGAAACGTGGAAAGTGTTTTCTATAATATAAATGAAAGATAACAGCTTAGAGATCCTTTATGCAAGCTTTGTATTTCATGGTCTGATTTTGTTACAAAACTCTTTTGGAAAGATTGTGAGGAACAGTTGGCAAAATGGACAAATCAATAATAACTTTGAATACATATTCTCATATTCAAAATACTTGGAGTCACCAGCCCTTGAAAACATGTTGTGCCTACCTGGAGAACATATTTGAACTATTAATTGTAGCTATTTTATAACAAACAAGTAAGTAAATCAAGAAATGGAGAAACAAAATCCTGAAAAATTCACACTGCATAGAAGAATTTTGCATTTTCTTATGACAGTTATTGGCTTTCTGAAACAATTGGCACATCCAGCAAGAAATACTGGTGACAAGCAGCCCTGAAGCCTTGTAGTAATAGAAGGAAACAGCCTCTGAGCAACCTTTTTCTGTGTATAAGGTCACTTGCTGATCTAATAGCAAAGATCATGGAATTACTTGCAGCAACAGTAATACTGGTGCCTCTTTGTGCTGCTGGTCTATGGGATCTTAAAAAAAAAATATAATATTTTTTTTACAAGAAAGAGAACAACAAAATGGAGAAAATGCCTATAGCTAAGAGGGATTTCTAAAACCGTGAAAAGTAGAAAATGCAAAGCCCAAGGCTTGCAACACAGCCACACCTCCCTTTTCACAGCTCCTCAAAAAAAATAGTAACATGAATTGTATGGGATTATTTTATTATTTTTTAACATACTGTTGATAAGATCCATTATGTGAAAAGCTGTCTTGCAATGGGACCCTGTCTCTGCCAGGGCTTTGAAGAAGCACTGCCTGCATTTTTATTTTTTTCTTACAGAAACCTCAGTGAAAATACCAAGAGGGCTTATAAAACCAAATTCCAAGTTTCATTGGATTTGATACCAGAACAGGTAATTTTTAAAAACCAGCCAAAACTTGATGACTAAGTAAGCAGACTATACCTAAATGGAGGTTTCAAGCAGCATCCCCTATCAACTGTGCCTTTACCAGCAGGTCATTTTCTTTATGTTTGCCCTGCACCCACAGCTCAATGACTGCCTGAGTTGCAGTAAACTCTACACCTAGCAGTAGGGCAAACCCTTTTTAGACAGCCTTTTGCTGTCCATGACTCCTGAGATCTGGCCTTATGCCACCTCCCAGCCTGAGGTCCTGGCCTTTCACTCGCTGCCTTTCTGCTGCCCAACAGGCACCCAACACCTTTCTCCCTCCCTCCCCTCAGACCTCCTGCAGCATGTTTTTGGGAAGGAGCAACAGCCCCTTATCTAGAAAGCTGCCACACAGGCAATGGCATAGCAGCCAGGACAAAGCAAATGAGGAACCTTCCTCCATGCCGCTCACTCACCAACTATTAAAACTCTTCACATCTGTCACAGCTTTGTTTGGAAGGCTTTAGATTTTAACGTGGACATTGGCCAAAGTGCCATTGGATTGATCATCCTGACCAAGAGCCCCCAGGGAAGAAGTGCACATGGAGTTTGAGGGCTGTGAAGGCAGCAGCTCCAGCCCACATGAGCGCCCGAGGGGGTGGCCATGTTGGCAAGAGAGGTGTCCTGCCAGCTCAATGTTGGAGATGCACTTGCTGCCAGCTGCATCATTTTCAGTCAGTTGTCTCCATCCGCACAATTTCAGCCTGTGGAAAATAAAGGTAAGGGCACTTGTGGCTAAGTTGTCTTTTGAGAAGACTAAGTGTCCTGGATAGGAAAGCGTGAAATCTTTTTCACCAGAGGAAGCTTTAAATCACATCAAGTGCAAGGGATCCAACACAATTAAATGTGAAATCCAAGCTGCGCTGAAATCACTGGCAACAAATTCTACCTACTTTAGTGGGGCCAAGATTTTTCCTAGAGACAAAAATTAATAATAGTAAAAGTAGTAGTAGTAGTAGTAATAAGTTAAATATTCTTGACTTTTTATGGTCAAAGATAATAAAAACAACTAGTAATATTCAAAGAGTGCAGGGCAAGAGATGTTCAGTACTGCTACCCAATCTGATATCTTAATATCCAGACTGCTAAACTTTATCTTTTTTTTCTTTTCCTTCTTCTTCTTTTTCTTTCTCTTTTCAACAGAAGTATCCAAAGGTATGATAATTGTGCATACTTAAAAGAATTAAAAAGCTCATGTGGACACACTTAGATCACATTGAACAAAATTTATTTGGACTTGACAGAAGTGATTACACATAAATTAACCTAAATCTACACAAGAGAACTATGCCTCCAGAGGATCAACACTGCGATGCAGCAGGTAAAATTAAAATCACTGAAAAAATTTATGGGTAGACAAGGTTTTATGGCTTGGACACACAAGAATTTATGACAAAGGTATATGTTATACTACTTTAGCAGGTGTTCGTAAGTATGTTTTTAAACTTTTGCAACAGTGAAGTGATTTACATTCATTTAACTTTAGATAGTCTGATATCTTCTTATACTGAAAAGTCTTTAAAACAGCTACAATGTCTTACTGTAGCTTATGACAAGCAATCTAGCTCACAATTTTACTAGCCAAACCCTTGCATTCTAAATATACTATTTTCATGTTGGCCTCATTAAAGTCATTGACAATCTACAATATCATTATTTATTGTTTTTCATTAAAGGTTTATTTGTTATTACTGTAAATTCTACAAACCTCTTATTTAATGAAATCTTACAGACTACTGTAAGAACTCATTCTGCAACAAAGTACTACAATGGCATGGAACAGCTTTTCTCCTTTCAAGCAAATCAAGTTAGTGATGTAATTTCATCTTCAGAATTATATTGCCTCACGATTTTGGGGGGAAGTGTTCACAGAATGGCACTATTCCAAAATGTCATTCTGTGTATGAAAGAAAATTATATCACACATTCATGATCAGGGGAAGTCAGAAGTATGTTTCCAATACCAGTGGCTCTACCTGTTTATTATTAATCCTATAGTCGAGCTCGAGGGGGGGAATAAAAATTTGGAGAGTTTTGACAATTAAGCTTCAGTTGGCTTTTGGTCTTCCCAGTAAACTATAAAAGAATAAAGTTATAATACAGTTTCAATTTTAGTCCTTTGTGCACTCATTACAGCTAGAAACAATTGCGATGCTGGAGGCTTTGCTATTTGAACTATGTACTTAATTGTTAATTAAAGAAAACTATTAAAATTGTGAATACAAAGTCACTCCATCTGCAGGCTCACTTCATACCAATAAGTGTCTGCAGTATAGGGACTTCCAGGTGAATTATCTAGTTGACACTCTCAGTACAAAAGGCAGGTTGCACAAAATGTGAAAAGTCTTCATTTGTAGATCATATTCTCAAACGGATTTTAAACAGTTAATGTGCTCCTAACTTTATACGCATCAGAATAATATGCAATACTACCTTCATGCATCGTAAACAAAACAAATCATTATATACACCTCTTTATTAAAGCAGGGCCCTGGAGGGATTAAGAAAAAAGAACTCTTTGAAATATTGTACAACCATACATTTCCAGGTTTATGATTTAGTACTGTAACCAACATTACAAGCATCTCTGATAGCATTTTTATACTCTTTCACATGAAAATTCTCACAATATGGTCATACTGGAGATGATGATGACACAGGTCATTTTCCCCCCTCTATATCAAAAGGCTTCACTGGTGAACAAAATGCAACAGTTCAGTACTTATTGATAAGATATTTCAAATTAATGCACTATAAAATCCAATGGATATTGCAACAAATATGCCAGCTGGTATGAATTATGCAAACTAATACCAAAAAATTACTACAGGATGGATACAGGACAAGAACAAACTAGTATGACCAGTGAACACACTTCTACACTTAACTAGCTTTCGAGTGCACATCGATGGCTGTTTTTTGGGGGATTATTTTAGCCATTTAAGGAAATTAAAATCCTCACAGTTTTGAGTCTACAAAGCACTGAAAGAAAGCTAAATTGGTTGCTGATTTTAGATATTGCTAAGTAGGCTGATGTAAGCTGTGCAGGGAGAAAAACACACACAGTTTACAATTAATGCCATTGTCTCTTCAGATGCAGGTGTCTTGTCCAGTAATATGGATGCCTCTAGAGTAATTATTCTTTACACCGAACTTAACAAATGGGATCCTAATTACCTATAGGCATTCTGGGCACAGGTTGTTTAGAAAGATTTAATACAGTTCACTATCACAAGGTTGCAGAAAGTAGCCCTGTAAGAACATCAGTTATCTTCATATCATGAATAAAGCCTCAGTCATACAAGATTAAAAGAAAATTGACAGTCCCTTTCCTAGAGATTGATATTGAGTAGTCACCTTTATAGCGATTAGATTTGAAAGAGTGTTTTATATGAATCTGAAGTTTTAGGAAGATTTCTTACTCTACAGTTACTTGTAGAAGCTCACTAATCCTATTAATCTTTCTTCACGCAATCCACCACAAAAAGCAGTGTTTCAGAGGTGCTGATTTACAGGGGAGAGGGGAAAGGGAGGAAAGTGCGGAGGCTGCACTTTCTGCTAACCCTGTCAATCCAGTCCAATCTGCAAGCTTCTAGTTTTGCAGCCCAAGGGGCATGAACACAGCTGTGCATCCTTTCCCACAGCACGGCCGCATCCAGCCCAGTACTACTGGAGTTCTTTCCTTGGCTGTGGTTTTCCTCATGGCCATCACCTCTGGAGGACTGACGAGTTTTCCCAAAGGAAATCCCTCTGCACAGCCATTGCAATGTGGCTGGTTCTGTTCAGCTCCTGCCGCTAGAGCCGTCCTGCCCTGGGCTTTGATCTTCTCAGATCTCACAGGTTTGAGCAAGATCACGTCTCCCCTGTTTGGATGGGAGTCCTCCAAGGAAAACACAGGTGCACCAGGAAACAGTCTGATGATTCAAAGCTGACATAATTCCCTCCAAGGGAGAGATCCAAAGCCCATTAAAAACAGGGGATTTTTTTCCCCTATGAACTTCAACAGAGACTGACTCAGAGACAATGTGGTATTCAGTCTACACCTCAGGGCTGGAGTGAGGCAGCACTGCATTTCTAGGAGCCCTGGGGGGTTTTTTATGAAGTCCTCTTGTTATTTAATACCTCATAGCATTCATTCTCAGGATCCAGACCAAATTCCAATTTACCCAATTACATACTGCCTACCTAAATAATCTCCTATAGGTTCGATCTATTAAGTACACATACTTACTTCCTGTATAGGTGCTATTACAGAGCTATTTTTCACCTTGAAGGCAGCTGTATGTCAGTGGCAACTGAATTTTAGTGACTAGTAAGAGTCTTTCATAAAGTAAATGTTGTGAAAAATGGAGAAAAAAAAGTACATGTGCTTTAATAATAAAACTGTCTAGTTATACATTTCTTCTGTACATTATTTACTGATGAGACCTTCAGATGAACTGGCAGGTTTTATTTAGTGTGTATATCCCTTGATAAGTATATATTTGTTGAAACACAAGCAAGCGTATAGTTTAAACATGACAGTTGAAGTTTTTTCCAGAAAAAAGCAGGATACTAACCAGAGTACACTATGGCAATGTGGTGATGGTACCAACTTTTAATCCACAAGCACAGACAATTTCTTCCAGTCTCTCAGGAAAATAACGAGAAATAAACACACACAAAACAGCAAAAGCAGAAAACATCAGAAGCAGCATAAGGACACTAAGTTTAAGATGCTTATGACAAAAACCTGAGCTGCAATCTATTATGAGAAAAATATGAAGGTCTCCTGCAGGACTTCAACTCTTCTCCACTTTCCTATAGGCCCTATCAAGATACAGTTGATCAACTGTGCATGTAATTAATGATTAGCCATTCAATTAAGTCTTATTACAAACATCAACTGCTGTGAAGTACATAAAAATGACCCCGTTGATAAAATGAAAAATCTTATACCAGCAAAGTACAGCAAGCTAGAAGAAAAATCTTCATCTAAAGTGATGTTTTAGTCTGTGACTTTTGAGCATCAAGGAAATCAGTGGTCCATCACACATCACTCATGCTGACAGTGGCCTGAAAAGGTTAACAAAGACCAGTCACCCCTGCCCACCCTCAGTGGCACTTTATCAGGTGATGTTGCCAATCTTCTCCGAGTGCACTACAGCCAGCGTTCCCTTACTTTCTCCCAGACCACAGACACAGGCTTCTGAATACAACTTTATATATCATTTACTCATGAGAAAACTCAACCAGGGCAAGTTATCCATCCCCCTACGTGGTGTCACATCTCTTTACGTACACTCTCATATTATCACTCATTACAGCAGTCTTGGCCTAGAAGCCTACCTCTAAGTCCAATTCCACGTTACATGTATGCAGCAGAGGTTTCAGTGAAGTCCACCTCAACTGCTTTCAGGACTTTTGTGCAATGCCCAGATTTTTACAGAGGATGATCACAGCAGGACAAAGAGGTTTCCCGCATGCAAGACAAAATCTGGGGAGACATACTGTTTTGATTCTTCCCTTAAATCTATTTTGATAAATTATTCAGTGCTCAAGTACTGTTCTGGCTTAATTAATTTAATTAAATCATTACACTGAGCAGCTATAAGAGCCTGAATATATCTGCATGAGTTTAATATCCCCCACACTAGCTTAGGGATATTCTGTTTTGAGGAAAACATTACCCTCCAGCAAAACGGAGAACAGTATCACTGTTAATCTCACCAGCAGCATGGCTTCTCCAGCCTTTAAATCTCCAAATTAGTCCTTTTCTGATTTAGTTTGTTCATAGCTTCAACCTACTCTTGTGCCTCTGTCACAACCTAATTTTGTCTGCAAAAGTCTCTTCTCTCCAGTGGGACACTGTTTACATCTAATATCTCTCTTTACTCCTCTGTACCTTCTCATGACCTTTACACACAGTATAATAAATAAAATTAATCTGTTCATTAATAGTTTTAGTAAAATGATTTTAGTAGAAGCAATAGCCACGAGCTTTCATTACCTTAGCTGAAAGCATTATGTGTGAGAAAAGGGTGTTTTCGTTTGTTTGGGGTGTTCTTTTTGGTGGTTTTTTTTTTTTTTTGGTTTGGTTTGGTTTGGTTTTGTTACCACTTTGGGAAACACAGTAAGGACTAAATTAAAAGGAAAAAAGAGCAATCAGAAATTGTCAGGACAAATTACTTTTTAAGGAAAATAATCTGCTACAATTTTATAAACATATGCATTTTTAGTAAGTCAGTTCAAAGCCTGATAAAATCAATGCTTTTTCTTCTCCCAGCTGACTCTAGTGGGCTGTGGCTCTAACACTAATTTGAGGGTTTTCAAAGATGGTTTCAGGTTTCAGACACCATCAGCCTGTTCAAGCTCCTCCTCCCTGTGTTCACAAAACTTCTCTGTTGGTACCCAGCCAAGCAGGCCCAGCATATTTCAAGTTTCCCTCCATCATAACAGTGCTATTTTAGTCCCTGGCTTCTCTGGCGTATCACTGTGCATAGGCCCTCTCTTAGACTAGCTGTCAACAGAAATAAGGTCATATACAACCCACCTATCAAGCTACCAGAACAGTAGTAATGATGTCCAGACTTAGATGAGCCTCTACAGTAAATGGCAAAATTAAATGCAATTTCTCCCCGAAATCCCATCTGGGGATGGGCTTCATAAGGGCGAGGTTGTAGTTTATGCTAGCTTATACAGACAGACAGGCAGATACAGATAATTTTAAAAAACTATTGTTCTTGCCTTCACATAAGGAAGTACCCCCAGAAGCAGACAAAATAAGACTTGCATATATTCCCTTATATTAGTTTTCTTTCTTGTTCCCTTGAAACATTCCTTTTCCTACATCAGTGTCTCCAGAACAGTTCAGGATTTTTGCTCACAAGTTTCTGGACTTTAAAATGTGTCCTTTCCAGTTCTCCACCTCTGATGAGTGTTCCTAGCCTTACAACCTAAACAAGCCTCCTACTTTGAAGTTGTGTCATTTTGTTCTTTGTATTCTGCTCTACCCAGAGGTTCTGGGAGGCTCTCCCAGTTTACGTATCTCTTCCAAAGTAACTCTGAAAAGCCCATGTTAGTCATAATTCACCCAAAACATGAAAATAAACATCATGCTTCATGAAACATGACTGTCACAGTGATTGAATGGTTTCAATGTATACAAAAATTACAAACCAAAGGCTCATATGTTATACAAACTTTTTTTTCTTTTTTCAAGCTTTAGATAAATACAGGAACAATCATTAAGAAGTTATGCTGATGAATTGGACAGAGGATGACTCTTTTCCCATGCTGAAAGGGCTTGAGCATTTTTAAAGGCAGACAGAGGCTATCAGCAGACCTACAGCAGGGCTGAGAAAACTGATATCCTCATGAACGACCTCACTGAGTGGATAGGGTAGTTTAAGCCTGAACAAAACCTCTAGAGTGGCTATGTAATGTTACAAATATTTTCAATCCAGATTGCCTTTAGCTAAAGCAGTATCAAACCACAAAGATTTTCCTTAAGCCTGAAGCCCAACTGCAAAACTGGGCCAACCTTCTGCCACCTTGCTGCCAGAGTGATGGGAGTTTCTAGCACAGAAGTGATCCAAACTACATATTAATTATTCCCATCTCTAAACCCAGTCACGTGTCATTAATATTTGGATTATACAAAATAATTTGTTTCCCTTCTTTTGGAGCAATAACACATGAGAAAGGAGTTCATAAGGCTCTGAGACTCTGTGCCCAGAATTTGAATCCTGCATTCAAGTCTACCCAAGACTTCCAATAAATTTTATGGACCGGTTTGGATGCCAGTAATACAAGATGCAAGCAAGAGCTATTTTTATTATCATTTGTGTCAGCTCTTTTGACATACAGCAAGCCTATGGAGAATGCCTGAACTTCAAGGACTCCTGACAAAGCTCCAACAATCTCTTTTCTAACAGCTTAGTCTGCCTTTCAAAACTTATCGCACCAAATCTTCTTCCTACATATGTTGTTTTCCTGAGCTTCACCTAAGTGATTGCCCCAAGCTGGTTTCACTCTAATACACCAGTTCTTAAGTGCAACACCTGATGAGCGTGCTGGCTCTGCCACCATTGTCAGCAGTGCCAGATATGCACCCACAAAGAAGCCTGACCAAATCCCGTAGCGCTAAGGAATCTTTACGGTTAATCAGAATTCATAGGTTGTACACAGATAGGTTGTACAACTTCCCCATGGAACAAGAGTAGAAACTTGATTCATTCTCATGCAACAGGAATTACAATATGGGAGAAAGCACCTCCTCACATGCCTGATCCTAAGGGAGGACATCTTTAGGGAGACCGGTCAACTGTAATGAAACTGGTAAGGTTCTTGAACGGATGCCACTTGATCTATTCTGAAGCATTTAAACCAGAGTTAGGGTTAATGATGATTTGGGGAACTCTGCTTTGCCTGTGGTATCATTCTTTCCTACTTTAATTACATACAGTTTGAATATTTCATTGCACAGAGGATCCAAACCATCACTGGGTAGCAAAAATATATTGATGTGAATGTATGAAAAGCCAAGAAGTTAAAAAACTTATATTCCCTATCTCCTAAGATAACCTATTTTTGTACCAAGTCTCTTCTATGTATTTAGTTCCATTGGCCATAGAATCAGATGCGATTTCTCTTTTAGGTGCTTAAATTAACCAATTTCCTGGAAATAGAACCACAGTGAAGTCACACAAATGTATTCCTGAAACATTTTTTTTAAAGTCACTTCAGAGTTACAGTTCTCCCTTCTCTCCTGTGTTGGTTTTTTTTTTTTTTCTTTCACATTTGCTGGCTTACACTTGAAGTTATATTTCAGCTAAACATTGTTAGCCTGTGGTCCTGATATAAGACAAATCACATATCACCACATACATGCTCAATAACTTTCTAGACAAAAAAAGAAAGAAAGTATATCTTCAAATTAAATCACAGTATGAATAATCTAAAAAGCTAACAGCATTGGTGAAGCGTTATTGATAGGAAATCTGTCAAAGCAAAGAGAAGGAGGCTGGCAGAAGAGCTCCGGTCCTGCAAACTGCTTGCCGTTGGCAGACAACTGTAGCCATGTGGAACCCCAGCAGTGAGACTACACACGCGAATAGGTGTCCCTTTCCATCTAGAGTGCTTTGAAGAACTGAGACATTGCAGTAATTTGGAAAATGAATACTGTGTTTTAGTCACAAGGTAAACATCATATGTATCTTTAAAAAAAATAAAATTACCCATCAAAGGCTGAACAGATTGCCTTGAGCTGCAGCTTACAAAATGAACAATCCTTATCGAGTTGTAGTTTTGAACTAGGTTACAGCTAAAACAAAGCTTTACCGCTGGAAAGCCATCAGAGAGTTACCCTTTTGTAGTGCTGCCTCCTCGTTACAAGTGGTTTGCTAGTAAACATAAGATTAAATGTTCGCTCTAGATCTCATCAACCCTAAACACAAGGCTGAAATGTCTGTGGCTCACTTCCAGGTGGCAAATTAGAGAGAGTAATCGGCAGTGTTACTCCAAACGAGGCCTGATGCTTTTATCGACTGCATCACCATCTCATGCAAAACCTAATGTTCAGTCAATAGCTCTTGTTGGAGGGGAGCCACTAACTCACTGTTCCTGTCAGTATTCCTTATCTAATTACAAATGGACTGCAGTTAGAGCAACTCTATCTCCTTAGCCCAGTCCACCTCAGCTGCAACTTTTAGCACAGATTGACCCACACATACTGCTGTTCCACAGCTGTCAGAGCCTGCTCCTTCTAAAAATTCCCTTCCGCTACTCCTTTGGCAATCTCTATTTTTGTGCAAAATACACAGTAATTCAAAACCACCACTTCAGTTACAGCAAGGGAAAAATAACAGTTTCAGAAGCTCTGGAAACATCCCGCAGATGAACAGTTCATACAAATTATAAGCAAAGGAGATACCAGTTTACAGAAGTTGAAAGAGAGCAAACTAGCAAGGTATACATTTTGGTCTACTTTATAACTGCTCTATGGTAGGGGTAAAGCCAGCAGGCAGAATTGCCTTATATAAAATGCTGTATTTTGAGCTGCCTCCCAGCCAAGGAAGCATGTCTCATATGGTACAGCCTAAATTTGATTTCAAATAAGGCTGAGATTAAAAGGTGGAAAAAAGTATCATAGTGCTGAGCATTTCTTTGACTAAGGTTTGAAAAACTGATCCCCCCTCCACACAACCAGCAAGAGAAACAAATGTGTTTACAAGAGTGAGATGAGTAACTGTGGCGGGTTGAGCCTGCCTGGGGGCCAGGTGCCCACCAGAGCCGCTCTCTCACTCCCCTCATTCACTAGACAGGGGAGAAAAGGCATAACGAAATGCTTGCAGGTCGAGATAAGGACAGGGAGAGATCACTCACTAATTATTGTCACGAGCAAAACAGACCAAACTTAGAGAGGAAATTCATCTAATTTATTACTAGGCAAAACAGAGTAGAGGAATGAGAAATAAAATCAAATCTGAAAACACTTCCCCCCACCCCTCCCATCTTCCAGGGCTCAACTTCGCTCCCGGCTTCTACCTTCCCCCCCTCAGCGGCACAGGGGGACGGGGAATGGGGGTTACGGTCAGTTCATCTCACGGTGTTTCTGCTGCTTCTTCATCCTCAGGGGGAGGACTCCTCTCATCCTTCCCCTGCTCCAGCATGGAGTCCCTCTCACGGGGTGCAGACCTTCAGGAGCAAACTGCTCCAGTGTGGGGTCCCCCACGGGGTCACAAGTCCTGCCAGCAAACCTGCCCTGGCGTGGGCTCCCCTCTGCACGGGTCCACCGGTCTGGCCTGGAACTTGCTCCAGCGTGGGCTTCCCATGGAGTCACAGCCTCCTTCAGGTGCCTCCACCTGCTCCGGCGTGGGGTCCTCCACGGGCTGCAGGTGGAATCTCTACACCCCCTCATCCTTCCTCCATGGGCTGCAGGGGGACAGCCTGCCTCACCATGGCCTTCACCACGGGCTGCAGGGGGATCTCTGCTCCGGCGCCTGGAGCACCTCCTCCCCCTCCATCTGCACTGACCTTGGTGTCTGCAGAGTTTCTTACATCTTCTCACTCGTCTCTCCGGCTGCAAAAGCTTGCTCTCTAAGTGTTTCTCTTCTTCTTAAATATGTTATCACAGAGGCGCTGATTGGCTTGGCCTTGGCCAGCGGCGGGCCCGTCTTAGAGGCGGCTGGCATTGGCTCTATCAGACACAGGGGGAGCTTCTAGCAGCTTCTCACAGAAGCCACCCCTGTAGCCCCCCCTGCTACCAAAACCTTGCCACGCAAACCCAACACAGTAACTCATCCCAGCTTAAGCTGACAGAGCTCATGTTTGGAGTTTTCACATGGGAGACCGGACTCCTCTGTTTGAAGAGCCCCTGAAGAGACATTTCCAACCTGCAGCTGAGCTGCAGAGGAGATGTAAGAACTTGCCTGTCTGCCCACAGCTGGGTCAGACCCTCACCTAGAAGTGAGAAGAGAGGGGGAAGATCTTTGTTCTAGTTCCTTATTTTTGCCCTCAACACGTTACAGTCTGGGTGATTCAGGAGTCCTTAATGTAAAGAGGAAAGACCAAAAACTAGTGATGAAGCTAAGAACTTTTCTGTAGGAAAGCCAACATTGGTTAAAAGGCTAACAATTTTGAAAGTGTTAAAGGTAGCTGGACAATTTTAACTGAAATGTCTAATCAGACAACTTTGAAAATGAAAATGTAATTCAGCAACTAACAAGCTTTACTGACCTTTTCTACATGTAATGGTGACAGTTACAAAGGAAAGTGCTCATATGAGAGCACACAAGTGAAAAAGCAGACAGAACAGGGATAAAATGAGAAGAAACGGTATGATGACTCTTCCAACTGACATGTACATTTTCCACTCATCTTACTGGGCCTTATGAAAATTCACTGCTGGGAGAGTGAAATCATGGTGAATTATCAGAAAAACTTTTAAATGCTACTGTGTTTGTCCTACAGACCCCTTGTTAGCAATATGTGTAATTATGCCATGTCACTGGCTAATCAGGAAAAATAGATTTTAAAAAGCCATCTGAATTAACGCGGAAAGTTCTATACTATCTTTGTCTTCCTTTTGAAACATTACGAAAACTTACAGATTAGTTGATGAAAAGCCAAAATAGAAATTACTTCCTAAATATTATGAGCCAGTATTTTAACAAACTAAGAAAGTAGTATTGGCTGTGGAGATTTCCTAATAAAATCAGTGAACCTGTGAAGTGAAGTTTATTTGCCGAATTATGATTTCAACAAATTCAGCCCAAAGATGTGGTGACCTGTCTTCTCCTAAAGCTGACCAGAAATAAAAAAAGCAGAAGAACAGATACCTTGATTTGTTATTTGGAAAGCACAGTAGCCTCAACGTCTGCCTTTCTCCAATGTTAGTGTGCTGTTAGGTTAGCTTTTTAGACAATGTAATATCCCCCTAAGGTGCATTCTGTGCTACTACACTTGCAACACGAATAAGAAAAAAGGAAGATAACAAACTTAGAAGACCTTCAACTCACCAGGACGTTTATTTACAAGCAAAGGATCAGAGCTAAGAAAAGACTAAAGGTAAATCACAGATGGTGACAGCATGTACAGAGTCCAAGCTTCCAGAACCGCCGCAGTACATCCACTGCTAGGTCAAACAGACTTTATGATGTGCCCAGTCAGTCTCACACTGAGATCTCTATGGCAAATAAGGTAGTTCCTGTTTATACTGTCGTATGAAAAAAATTGTGATACTGATAGCAAAGTAACTGTATAATTGACCTGTCTACATTTATACTATTCTTTTCTACTGTCATGGCCAGGAGATCGCATGAGATGATTAGCATCAGCCCAGTTCCCTGCTACTTGAATAACCAGGACTTAATAAAAGGATATTCTTCATTATCATAATTCTCTCCTATTTACCAGCAAAATTGCTGACAGAAATTAAAAGAAAGAGACACTTTCTTCTCTCTCACCTTATTTCAAAGTACCATGCAGACCAATATAGTCCCTTTCCTCTACTCATTGGATAGGGAAAAATTATAATCTCCGTTTTAACGTTATGGAATCACAATATGCGAGTGACAAAGTCAAAGCCTGAGAATTACCAAAAAATCTGAAATAAATTAAGGAACTGAAATTCAGACACCCTTGTTGCCTGATATATATAAGCTAGTGATCCTGAGACATTAATATCAGTGCAAAGTATCTTGAGAGCAAGAAACAGTCGTGTATCCTTGAGTAGCTAAGCAAAACACTTCCCCCAACAGACTTTTATTGCAAATACACAAACTAAGGCTAAGCCTATTTTGCTGCATAATGTACATACTGGTTTTGTCATGCTATTATAATTTTTAAAATCTTGCTTTTCCATTTAGTGACAAATTTCTGATCAGCCAAGCATTAAAAGATCTTTCTATAAAGAACGAGACTAAGACCATTCGGTCAGATGTCTCTGACATAAACCTCTATTAAACTTTGCTAATCAGCTGAACAATAGAAAAGCTAAAGGCCATTTTCAGAAACCTAACCAAGTCAGTCACAAATACATGGCATGTTATCTACATATGAATACACTTCACTGTTCTGTTGAGTATAAGGGTTTGTAGAAAGCTAAGTGCAAGGCTGCTGCTGTTAATTTAGGATAGAATTCAAAATTCAGCTAAAAGAGCCTGAAACTTCCATTCCATTTAGTGTCTAAACCATTACCAAGTAATTGATAAAATCAACAACACCAACAAAAAAAAGCCACAGGAAGAAGTTATCTCCAAATACTTTTTAAACTGCACATGCAAGGCAAGTCCTTTTTAAAATCAGTCTCCTGAGGACTGCTACTACCAAAATATAAAGCATCAAAAATAAACCGGACCAAAGTAAGAGAATCACTTTTACTTTTTCTTTTTTTTTTTTAAGCACCAGATTATTTTTCACAAAAAGCCTCAAGTAAAATAGTTACAAGATCTACTATTTATGAAGCTCCTTTATTTAAAATATTGCATAATAAACAGTCAGCAGTCTTCCACAAAAGCCTAAAATACATAAGGGCTAACTAAGTTGAAGAGTTCAGAACAAAAGCAACATCCATTTAAAACAACCAAACTACAAACTACAATATAATAACCAGCTAAAGAATAATTACTTTGTAAAATAACTGGAGTCTCCAAAAATAATTTAAATAACGGAAAGGTTTTGATATGCTTACAAACTGGAGATAGTAATCAGAACAAGAGTTGCTGGAACATAACGTCCCTCTACTGCCATCAAAGCCATTCGTGTTTTTGAGGCAGAAATCCAAAGTCAAAACTGTTAACAAGTTTAAGTGAAATATATTCTTAAGTTGCTGTTTTCATAGAGATACAGATTCTTGAGGAGTTAGAAGCAGTCAAGATCTTAAACATTTTAAAGGCCATCCCTCTCCAAATCTGCCTCCTAGATAGCTGATTGATACTGTGCAGTCCAGCACCCTATTCTCTTTTTACAGCGTACAGACAGGGTAGGGACCAAGGCAAGCAGCTGCACGAAAGCAAAACCATTCTGCAGATGCCTAAAGCCAGCCAGGGGGCAATGCAAAACCTATGCGTTCGGTCCTGCACCCTCTGTCTTTGTCCACTCAGGGAAGTTCAACCCTGAGAACCCTTTGAGAAACCCTGATGCAATCAACACCACTTATTTCGATATCAATACATAATAATACAGTGTTACAACAGATAACATTTAATCTCCCTGTCTGGATATGACAGAACTCAAATCCTTCCCAAAGACAAAATGCCAGAGAGCCCAAAATACCCCAGTTAAGAGTCTTCCAACCACTCATCTACAGACATCTTTTCGAGGTCAGTTTTTTGACAGTTATCTGATGAGGACCTTCTTATACACATTCTGGGGCCTCAGCTATTTCCATCCAAATTACAGATGTGTTAGCTACAACACACTGTGAAAAAATATACTTTATATCAAAACAGAGTTATGAAAAATATTGGAAGCACCATTTGACTCCAAAGCCATGCTTACATTATTATATGTACACATCTCTTTTACTCACTAGTATTCTGTACTTGAAAACAGGTATTAAAGGCTGGCTTCACATTCTGAGGCTTGGTTAAGAACCTGGCTAACCCAGAAAAAATTGAAATCTGAAGGGTCACCATTAATTTTGGAATCATACTGCTGACTAAAAGTGAATAGTATGTTATTATGGTATAAATGACTGTTGAGATTTGCTGTGATCACAAGAGATAAGAGAAAACATCTACATTTAAGAATAATTCCTCTCACTTTCTCTCTCTGTGGGTTTTCTTTTCTATATACAGATAGATTGAAAAAGAGAAAGATCTTCTGTGACCTACAAAAACGACAAGAGAACTCAAGGCAAGTATATTATTAAACAACAGTTAACTTCAAAAAAAAAAAAAAAAAAGCAAGCCTTTCAGTAGCTATCCCAGGTGATGTGGATGGAAAAACATTTTTATTAAATTTTTGTTCCCTCGTTTTTCTGATAGCTAAAACCCTTAAATTTACTTTTACTATATATGCACAGGTTAGCAACCTTTCTTGCTCAGAGATTTCTTTCTCATAAAGTCTCTATTTTCAATTTTCAAGAGAATTGGAATTGTAGGAAGAAAACCTTTCTCCCGCTGAGACATTCACCTGCAGCAGAATTTCCAGGAGTAGTAAAATGATGCTTCCTAATACATGGGAGAGGTGACAACATAAGCCTTTTAGAGACAGAGATGATCTTGGGCTGTTAACATAACTGGATACTTAAAAACAACAAACAAAAACCAACAAACCCCCCCACCCCTGTAGAAATGTATATCCTTACTTTCCAAACCAAATAGAAAAAATGATGCAGATCTTTCTGAAGTCAGCTAAATGACTACTAAGAAAAAAATAATCCTCTCTCAAACAGGAATTTGTAACCAGAGTCTCATCAGGTAATCAGCATATGCAATGAACAAGCAACAAACAGGTAATCAGTAATCTTTTACTTTCAAATCTATTACTTTTGTGAGAAAGCAATTAGTTACATACAATAGGTTACTTTTTTTTCCTTAAAGTGTTTGCCTGAATTCCTGATAATGAACTGAACAAGTGTTAATTCAGAATTAATGATTTAAAGGATTTCAAGAACCAAAGCAAGCACTGAGAGGAACAACAACACAGCTGATCTTAGAAATCAAAGATGTTCCTTTAAGAGCCTGGAAATGAATTTCTAGGAGCTACACTGCGCTGAATGAGTGGAGATGAAAATCTTGAACATTCTGATTACTTTAAAAACTCGCAACTGTATTTGTAATCTATTTTAGAAAAAATGCATTCAAGAAAAAAGGTGCAGATCTATGGTTTAGAGTGTGTTTTGTGACACCTGAAGGTTGAGAGCATGTCCAATGTAAAGATAGTACCGTGTGACTAAGCAATTGATGTACAATTTGTAGGGATAGCAATTTTGCCTGTCAGTTAAGAAAAATATTACCAGCCTTATTTCAGTTCAGGAAATCTTACAGAATCCCTACTTATTTTACTTTTCATATTATTTATAAGCTCCACTTACACCATATGAAGAAAAACATTTGGACTAATCCTTTTGAGACACCAATTGCCCAATTTTCAGTAGTTTGACCATCTAAAGTCTCCCTAGACTATTTAGCAATTCTAGCATGATGCTCAAATTAAGCATCCACAAATGGCAATTACCAAACTCTGCCATTATTTTCAGTTCTGTTTACAAGTATGGCCATTAAAGCACACTCAATCTTTAATAAAATTGCCTGGATAATAACAGAGTAGAATTTCCCCACTGTTTTCCAAACATGGTTTGAGAAAAACACTTATTTACACTGTAAATGCTGTAAAAAAAAAAAAAATCTCCTTAATGTAACAGAAATTAATATTTAAGAAACACTGTCAATCAGAAATCTGAACTTTCACCTGAAAATGTATTGAGATCATTAACTCTGAACAAATGTATGCCTTGAATAATTTGGTAATAATAGGGCATTCTGTACCATTTCTGTAAAATCATCTTTTTTCTGTATCACACATAGCCGTGCACTGGAATAGTGCCTCAGATCTAATTGAGGAGAAAGCCTGCATAATACTATCATTTTGAAAACTAGTAACTGCTGGTTGCCTCATATCTTCGGTCTTTTTTTCACTTTAACCTTGCAAATCTCTTGAAAACACAGCAAAGAAGCTTTCAAAACTGCTGGCAGCCATCTCCACACAGCTCAGTCCACAATGTCAGTTTACTCTGTCTCGTTACCTGACATCTCCACTCTATTCAGGGTTCATCAAACACAGCCCCTCTCCTGATTAATGGCTAATTTATTATTTGCCTTGCAAATGTTTATCTGCAGGGAGATGAGGTAAATATACTTCAGCTCTGACAAGCACCATGACCACTCTCTCCCTGCCTGATGGAATGGTCAGTTGATGGTGTCCCAGAGGAGTCGTGCCCTGCCTTAGGTTTCCCAGACAGTCCTCTGAAAGGCAAAGTATCTATTTTTAATGAGCACAGTGCAAAATCAATTAGCTGGTGGCTTCGAAAAAGAAATTAATAATCACATTTATTTGGCGTTTTCATGAGACCCGTCAAAAATAACCTTCCATATTGATCACATGCATTGGTATTTTTCTGCAGGCTAAAGAACCATTTCTTTAAAATAAAAATACAAAAAAAAATATTCCCTATATCGCTGTATCCTAGTCTTTCACATCACCAACCTGAAAAATGCTATAGCATAGCCAAAAAAAGCACTCAAGGAAAATACAATTTCAGAAAGAACAGGAAAAGAGAAGATAAGTGTCTGATGTAATTCTCTAATGCCATTCAGTTGGGAGACAGCCAACTTCATCTGTCATATTATTATATCTCTACTGCAGCAGGCAATTCTTCCCAAAGTGCAATTTGTTATGAAATTTTCCTTGTACCTGGAAACTAATAGGTCTCAAATCATGACCTCTACTTGTGAAGATTCCTCTAAGATCACCAATGCAACCCTATCTTGATGGGGAGGAACACTAGAGGTTCAAGAATCAAGAAAACAAAAGAAACTTGAACTTCCACAAACGGCAGTGTCATTAGGTAATGCAAAAGTATCGACAGTGGGAGAGAAAAATTCAGGTAGCAAACAAATTAATTTAAGTTTAATATAGACTCATTGTATCAGGAAAGCAAAAACTACATCTCTCTTAATATGCATGAGAGAAGCTATGCTGGATTGATTACTTGCTCTCACAATGTTGCCACTATACCTGTACGCTATCATTGGAGAGCAGCTTTAAAATCCTACTGTAACAGTCCCAGTGGCTCAACATACTCCATCATGAGCTAGCAGCAGCAGAAAAACTCGTGCATTGGGAATTGCTCCACTGAGATCCAGAACGCACAACAGAAAGAGTCGTGCTTCGTACCAGTGTCTCCTAACTCCTACTTGGCCTGCTGCCATCAGGGATCTAGAATTCAAGGGATGAAACATGCCTGAAAGGATGAGCAAAATAATTTTGCTAAAGTTTGGACTCTGTTGTTTGAGAGATCTAATTGGACAAGAGAATTGGAAGTGTATCTAATCTCTAATTTTCACTACACAATGAAAACTAGAAAAAACGTGCATGTATATAAAATGTGTAGAAAAAAAATTAAATGGCAGATGTGGAAGAATAGACAAGAGAAAGGAATTAATATATTAAAGCAAGTTAGTTACCACATGAAAAGAGATTAAAAACTGAAAAAAAGGAGAAAAAGGACCTAAACTGAGGAAAATTAACTTATGTGTGGGCTTCCTATCATATACTACCTATAACTGTCTAAACGTATATTGTACAAAGTACAGACAATAACCAGCACTTAGAATTTCAGTAGGCATGGAAGCTATCCAAACACTACTGCAATGGGTTTCATGGAGTTGTACCACTCAGACTTGCAATTCCTCATTGCAATGCCTCTCTGTACCATTTTTGCACTGTAGGTCTGAGAGGCAACGTCCATATTCCAGTAGTGTATTCATACGTTTGTCTTTGGAGATGCACAGTTTTGCTGAACTACTGACCACTACTACATTTTTTTGTTAATCCATTGTAAGCAGGACCAGAGATATCGGTCTGTGGTAAAAGAACATGATTATTCCTAAAAGCGCTGTCGCCATTACCTCTCCTTGTTTCAGAGTAAGTGGCACGCAGGGAGCTGAGTGCTCTGCCTGTGCTTGCTGCAGGAGATCTTAAGAAACAGACCAGAGAAAAGTCTCAGCAGGGCGCATATTTCAGGTAAAAGTTCAAAATAAACATAAGTGTACTGTCAAAATAGTAACTGAGGCTAAAACACCCTTTGAAGAGGTCCACTCAATCTAGAGCTTCCAGGAGTAGTGGCAAGAAAAGCGGTAGAGAGGAGAATACAGTTGATTGGAGAGAAGCCAGATGTGCTTTGCACCACAGATCTAACACTTACGTCTATGTCTAAGTCATTCCTTGGGTGTCCTTTTTTCCTCTAGCCTCGTTCTCACCTCAGCTTCCAGAAGCAAGAGGAAGTGACAGCTCTTAATGTAATGCACAACTAGATTCACTGGCGCTCAGTACGCACCACTGAAATCAAAGAAGTTTTACCTGGGATTTCATAGGAGCAGGACAGTGTCTTTTGCATAATGACTTGTAGCTATTACAAGATATTAATTCACAAGAAGCATGTATGTACACCCAGTATACATCTATGTAGTGTAAAATAAGGCTTTCAAGATCTAAAGTTTAGCTGAGTCTGTGTGTTCTGGACTGGCAGGTTAAATACCTAACACAAGCACAAAGTACACACTCACCGTTTGCTGCCTGATTAATTGTTAGGGTAGTATTCAGAAGAAATTCCAACACAGGACTCCCAGAAGGAGCTAGGCATACACTTCAACAGACTTTTTAGCTTATAGATTTGGTACGTAGCTCCACTATTTTGAAGTTCTGCAGAAAAGCTCTCTTCTTTTCAGGGAGAACCACGTGAAAATACAGTCCCTTGAAGCTTAATTCCCAATGAGATTACCAGTGACTTCTAGCAACAGTCAATAACTTTCCCAGGGCTAATTTCTATGTGGGCTGAGGAATACACAGTACAGTACATGTCAGTGTCTGAGGCGGGACACTCTGGCCTTGTTATTCAGACATCATATATGTAACTAGTCCTGACAAGTGCTGATTATATCTTTTTTAAAGCGCTGCTGCCTTTTTTTGTTTGCCAGTTATCCTCTGGTGTATATGCCAATGCAGACAATGTCCCATCACTGTAATTGTCACTCAGCTGTCTGTCAGTGATGAGAAGAAAAGGGTGACAGCCTTGACATCCCACCAATCATCCCTCTGGAAAATTGATATCGTCCTCCCCAGTAAACAACAGCTAAAGAATCGACCAGCCTTGCCGGCACGTCCCTGAACAATCAGCTTCCATTAAGGGCAGAAGCCACACATTTATCCCACCATACTCCAATCAATAGTATGCTGACTCGTTCTACGTTCAAGCGTGCTGCTGCTCAAGGTCCGCATTTAGCACAGGCTACCTTTCAAACACTTTCCAGGTCTTTCAAACTTAAATGTAGGAAGCAGCTTTTGGGGCCTTTGTAAAGTCCTCTATTTTCATGTAAAATATCTTACTCCTGTCCATTTGGCATATTTACTTCAGTTCACAGGAGGTTTAGAAGATTAATTTTCTTCATTAAATGTTATTTTCTTTAACAGTGAAATTAAGTCACGGTATGTAAAAACACTACTCTTTTTTTTTTGCTACTTATGCCTTGTAGACTTGCATTTATATATAGCCATGCTTTAGAGGAAATTTATGCATACTGTGTTAAAACTGGCCTTATTTAAAATGAACTACAATGTGTTTACATACTGAAAATGCTGTCTGGCGATCAGAACACTTTGTTAAACATGAAGTCCACAACCATTTATACATCACCCAGTAACCTAAAACTGTAGACAATTAGCCTGGTAAAACAGTAAAATGATTGCAAGCTGGCACATACAATCTTTCAAGATAAGAAAACCAGTTATTCACAACTCGTGGGACATGAATCTTCCAAGATAAAATTTCTCAACACGAGAAGAAGAAAATAGTGGTCAAGAGGCTTACTTCACAGCTTGCAAAAAAATTGTAAATCTGCAAATGCAGTTGTAGATTAGTACTTCACTCTATTACTTGACATGAGGTGTTAAGTTAGCAGCTGTTGCTGTCTCATTCATAAACATCTCTTCTATACCTTCTATAGACAAGTCATCTAGAAATCAGTTAGGGCTATTACAGTACCAAATCTCCTACATGTACCACGGGAGGTGAGACTATTCTGCCCACTGTCTTAACATTCGTAAAGCCAGAGGCCTGCCATTTCTAATTTTGTAGCTTGACTCTCACTTGTAACCTTGTGACTTTTCATCAGCACACACCCCAAGGATACTGTGACAGTGCTTTTCCTACCATCCCAAGTGCTCTTCTCCTCACAGCCTTGCGCGAGCAGATTCTGACCACTGTCATGGTGGTTTCTTGTGACTGGCACAGATACCGGAATGTCTCTCTGCCTCTTGGTTTTTAGCCTGCAAGTCCAAGCAAAGGTGTCTTCACCGTTCCTCTCATGTCTTTTAGCTTAGAGCTTTAGCACGCTGTAGATAGCGTAGCAGAGATGAGTCACAAATCCGATGGGCAGGTTCCTATCGTGTTCACGCACACAAAGCTTAGCCACCAACCAACATGCAAGCCCTGCACCTGCTCTCACTGCTCCTATCAGTATCACAAGCAGGAACACCCACTCAGGAGTCTGAGTGGGTGCCCATATGCTTACTGTGAGAAAAGTGCTTGAGGAAACCACCTGGTGCATCACAGAGGACACTTGTCTAAAGACACACTTTACTTCTCTTCCCAAGTAGCCACAAGGAAGAGGTCTTTCCTTCTCCTTCTCTGTCCCTCTTTTTATCTCCTTGGTTTGTTGGGGTGGGTTTTGGGGTTTTTTTTGTAGTTTTTTTCTGCCCCTAAGATAACCTGGAAGTAGATGCATGCCATCAGCTGCAGACCCCACAAACAAAGCTTTGTGCACATAAGCGTGCCTGAACATCCTTCGTGCACCATCACCACCAACTACTGACAGCAGATAAAATGACAACTGTTGGTAACCAGTGCAGAAAAAAATTTTTCTGAAAGTACAAGGAGTAGAATTTGAATTTCCAAACTATCATAATGATCACAGTATTATGTCTGCAGGTAAAACGTTGCTATAAAACTCCAACGATCATTTATGTAATGGGAGACCTTCATTGTTATTTGTAGTGCTAAGACCCCTCACCATTATTTGTACTTGGGAACATTAAATTCTGCATAAATATTGATGAACACAAAAGGCTGCTTATTCTGTCGGCAACAGCTTTTGGCCTTCTAAAGAAGCATATTAGCATTAATAGCTACATTCTTAAATTCAATTTTTTTAAGGAAATTTAAGGCTTATCATGATAGGCTTCCTTTGTTTGGGGGTCCAGAGACTACCGGTGTAATGTGTAAACCATTAGGGAGTTCACTGTCCCCTTCACTTTGCTAAATGGACACAATCAATACCTTAATGGGAATGTTTGGAAGCATCCATAGGCAGACCAAATTTGCACATTGCAACATTTTTTCCAGCCTGTGCATTAAGTTCATTAACTTTTCTCATTTGAATTACAAATTTCATTTCTCTGATCAAGATGAAGACATGGCTCTCATTTACAAGCTCCGATTTTTGCTGTGTTAATGTTTTACAGGGAACGATAAAGTTAATGCAGCGGAGAGACATCATGTCACCCCTATTGGTAGACAATTATAGATAAGGTTCCAAATTTCAATAATCCTGATGGGAGGCACACAGGAACTTCCATAGAAGAATGACAAAAATATTAAGCAGAGAGGCCAAAAGGCTAATCAACCCTCCTAGAAACATATTCATGCTTGTCACAACAAGAGCACACTCTACAAAACCAAAATGTGTTATTTAATTTAATTTCATTTAATGAGCAAACACAGCCCCATTCTCCTTCGCATTGATCATTAAATTGCTAATTACAACCTTTTAGAAAGGTTTAAAGTTTAAATGAACCACTTCTCTAATTTTATGATATTGTACTTAGGAAAGTCAATAAAACCTTGGAAGAGAATTGTATCTTACCAAAACTTCTTTCTAACTTCATCAGTTCAGATAAAATATAGGGTTATGCACTAAGGCACAGCACACCTCTTCCAAGAAAGTTTAAAAGAGTTTTGAGAATGCATTAACATATTTCAGTTAAAAACCAAAATATCCAAACGTGGGTGTTTTTCACCTTGAATTCACTTATTAAAGAATAAATCTGGGCAAACTCCGTGCACAGAACCATTTATGGATTCAGGAGTTATTAAAAGAATAATAGATAATAAAATCTTACTCAGAGTTTGTCAAAGAAATAGAAATAACAACAGGAGTGATATCCAGGCACTTAACTTAGAGGTAACTCTCACGTTTTTGGTTTTCCTTCAGAAGTAGCAAATACAAAATACCGTTAAATTCCAGCATTCATTTCTCATCTCAGTAAGCATACACATTCCTCTTCAAGGCTGTGCCATAACAAAATGACATTCAATTATGTTAAACTAATAGCAGCTACAACAGTATCTCTCCAAATACCTCAGTAATTCTCTAACTCTTTCAATACTGTCGCTGAGGCTACAATTCTGTACTTAGTAATAGCAGACCCATGTTCCTGCTCACAGTATGCATTTGCTCCAGACCAGCACGGACACACACAGGCAGATTGCTGCTAGCTCCGCTGCAGCACACAATATGAAGTCTGTGCTGGCCATGGGCTTTCATGCCAACTGTGGGAAGACTGACGATATGGCATAATGCCTGCTGCTGTCACATTCAACTATCAAAAAATGTTTGGATAAATCTGAATTAGCAGCATAAATTTATACCTCATCTGCACTTTTCTGTCATGTGGCATCAGAGTTTTTGAACTAGTAAGAGGGACCCTCTTACAATCAAACTCGTAGTTCTCTCTTCTTGGTGCCTCATACATCCAAAGAGCATATGTAAAACTCCTTTCCCAAACATCAATGGAGAATCTGTTAGTGTCTTCTGAGGTTAAGTATGGTGACTTTCAGGCAGCCTGTGTTGAGGGTTGATAGGAAACAGGTCCTTTTCGCACGTGTCCACATGTATAAAGGACCTGTCACAACCTAGTCCAGTGTAACTACCAAATATTGTATATAGCAGTATCGAGGAAGGTTAATTTGTTCAAAAAAATCACACTTGACTGCTCTCTCACACTCTCTTTCATAATCAAGGGTACTAATTTTGAATTTAATTTTAATTTCAAAGTAGCCAGACTGGCCCCATTTAAATTCAAAGCAAGGGTTATTTAAGATCATTTCCTATTGTGACTAATAAACTTTGGCTCCCTTAACACAGATGCATGGAGGTATAGGGGAAAAGACAGAGGGACATACAAATGTCAGTGGAAATTAGTGTGCATGGGACTGGATACTCTTCAAAATCAGAATTTCAGTAGGAATAAATGACCTTTGCTAATTGATTATAGATTTTTTAAAAATATGGCATTATAAAATACAGAGCATAGGGCATTACACTGCAATATAAGTCTGTTACACTTTATATTTCAAGTTGGTGGATGAATAAGTGATAAAAATCCTCTTCCCAAGACCTCAGCTGGTTTTATTATATTTTCTGACTAGTGGGAATGGTCAATTCTCACTCATATAATATTCATGGGTGTTTGATTTTTAATGGGGAGTTACATTTGCAGGCTTTTGTGCAGGTTCTTCATTCCCAGAGAGTCACTTTGAAGACAGAGGAAACAGCTGGACGCCTTTAAAAGAATTAAGATGAAGCTAACATGTGTAACACAAATAAAGGGAATGGAGAGGACAAAGATTAAAAGGATATGCACTGTAAGTTTGAATAGTTACCTACCTATAACATTACCCAATGTTCTCCTACCCATATATAGCTATACGTATGCATTTCAGGAGGACTGCTTAGGTGAGCTGCCTTCTTTTCATATGGAAGAATACAACATATCAGACATACATTTGCATCAAAGTTATAACTAGCAAGATGTAGAAGTAATATTTCCACTCTGCCTTTGCAAATCCTCCTCTTTCCTTCCATTAAAGATACACTAAAAATTATCACCTTCACTAAAGAAAGTCTAAATTAATATAATTACTAATGTAAATATTTACAGGTACAACACCATATGAAGGATTTGTTTGACCAAAAGAAATAATTGAAAAACCTTCATGATAAAGAACTTATGTTGAACTTTTTTTTCCAATAGGATTTAGAAAAGATTTAAGCTTCAAGAGAAAAACTATAGTAACTGACCAAGGGTGTTGTGTTTTCTGTCTAGAATCCATTATAAAATAAAAAAAAAAAATCTACAACAAAAATATCATGAGCAAGATATTATACGAAGAATCATACAAGATTATTTTCAGAAATAAGTGAATATTTCATTATTGTCCAGGTAATGTATTTTTTGTTCTTTTAAACAAACAACCACACACCAGAAACAATACTCCTTCTGAATTGCTTGTGACTTTTTTTTTTAAATCTGCATAGACTTTTTATGCTATTGCTCCCAGCTCCCCATGAAAAGGCCAAAGCCTTCAGTAGTAAATCTCTTCAGTAATTATCAATTAAGTTAGAAACATTATGAAAGAAAAATTCATGGTAGCACGTAACCTACTCAACAAGTGGTTCCAACAAAGCAAAGTACATGATCCTCCTTTCACTGCCCAGTATACCGAGGTGTGCAGTACTGATTTGAGTTACATGGCAAAACACATAGGCATTTTACTGGCCCAGTTGAGCTTTCGAAACAGAGTTCAAGGCCAGAACTGGACAAGAACCCAGGTATATTCTTTCTTCTCTGGAGAAAAGAGGAAAATACTGACTCTTAAAACATCCCCAAATCATCAGATACATTCGATGTGTTAACTGAGATCGAGGGGTGGGGAAGGGCATGTGTAGTAAACTATGAATTTTCTATTTAAGACTGCATTTATAAGCTTAACATATTTGTTAAATTAACTGTAATAGCATTCCCTGTCAATTGCGTGTCTATATTTAAGTTGTTTTACATTGCTCTGTTGGCAAATGAACCATTATAAAATTATGCTGGGTTTGCACTTTCATGCAAGGAACAACTCTGTGATATAAATACAAAAATCCAATTCAAAATACATTATTATTATTATGACCATCATGTGTTGTGGTTGCATTTTTTTCTCAAATCCTAAATAAACAGCTCAAAGCCTCTGGAACCTACATTCCCTATACAGTCATGCTTCAACTGGCTTTCTGAAGCCAACCTGCACCCAGATCCTTGAGCAAAAGCATTCCCACAGATGGTTTTGCCTTTGCTCAAGGCAGGAATAACCCAGACTGTCTTCCCCAACATATTCTTCATGTGCACTACGGGGACTTTATCTCCTTCTACAGTATGTAAAAGTTTTGATTCAGTAGGGCCAGCTCGATTAGTAGACTCCCTAGTGTTGACTAACCAGGTGGCCTTTCCTAAATGTGTATCCCAACGTTTGAGGGTCCCAGCACCCCTTGCTCTCAGTCTAGTCTTTAGCAGTCCATTGTATCGTTTGATTTCCCCAGAGGCTGCTGCATGACGGGGGATGTGATAGACCCGCTCACTGCCATGCTTTGTCCCAGGTGTCTATAAGGTTGTTTCATAAATGAGTCCTATTGTCTGACTCAATTTTTTCTGAGGCGCCACGTTGCCACAGGACTTCCTTTTCAAGGCCCAGGACAGTGTTCCGAGCAGTGGCACGGGGCATGGGATATGTTTCCAGCCATCCGGTGGTGGCTTCCATCATTCTAAGGACATGGCACTTACCTTGGCAGGTTTGTGGGAGTGTGATGTACTCAATCTGCCAGGCGTCCCCGTATTTACATTTCAGCCATCATCTTCCACTCCACAGGGGCTTTAACCACTTGGCTTACAATTTAATACAGGTGATGTGGAAGGATGGGGAAGTCTGATGTGTACCTCAAGGGGATTTGATTTTGAGTGAGAACAGCCAATGATTTAAATTGTATGAGGTTGATTGCTACATAATATTGCATGTCATCACTACTATGATTGCTATATGCCATATCAATGGTATTACAGTAAGAATCACTGAGATTAATGAAGAGTGGACTTGGATGAAATTGAGCAAGGTGCAGAGGTGATGAAACCAGAACTGGCTTCAGCAATGAGCACCCAGCAACTTCCTCAAGACTGACATCTTCAACCCGCAGACCGTGAGCATGGATACTTGTGCCAGATACATCAGCTACAAGCTCTGGATGCAGCATGCAACAATCCAACATCGCACACCATCTCCCCTGCACTGAGAGACTGTTATGACAGATGGAACCCAAAAGTCATGGACTAAATGAACCCAACAGACATTTCAGAGGGATGTCCTATAGACTAAGGGAACGATACCTGTGTGTACATATCAAAAGACAGGAAAAGTGATGGTGATTAATTGGTATGGATTGGGAAGTAAGGGATCTGGGCATGACACAGATGGTATGGAATAAGGGGTGGATACTGTCCTGGCTTCAGCTGAGACAGAGTTGATTTTCTTTCTAGTAGCTGGTATAGTGCTGGGTTTTGGATTTAGGATGAGAATAACATTGATAACACACTGATGGTTTTAGTTGTTGCTAGGCAGTTGTTGTGCTTACACTCAGTCAAGGACTTTTCAGCTTCTCACGCCCTGCCAGGTGCACCAGAAGCTGGGAGAGCACCGCCAGGACGGCTGGCCCAGGCTGGCCAAAGGGATATTTCCCTACCGTACAATGTCATGCTCTGGATATAACTGGGGAAGCTAGCTAGGAGGCAGGATCACTGCTCAGAAAGAGACTGGGCATTGGGGTTTGTTTTTTTTTCCCTTCTGCATGTGATGAGCAATTGCACTCGTGCATCACTTGTTTTATTTATTATTGTTGTTACTATTATTATTCTCTTCCTTTGTTATACCATTAAACTGTCTTTATCTCCACTCACAAGTTGTTGGGTTTGGTTTTTTTTCCCCCCATTCTCCTGCCCATTCCCTTGTAGGGGGAGGGGTGAGCGAGCGGCTGTGTGGTGCTTAGTTACCAGCTGGGGTTAAATCACAATACCATATATTTCATCATCTGCTGAGAAAAGAAAGTCTATAGTATAGTGATGTCAGCCCAGAGGAGAGTTAGGTGCAACTTGCACTTTTTATTTAGTCACATTTCTAACATGTTACTGCTGTGCATCTACATGATAAATGCCTGCAAAGAGTATTCATTTCACATTTCTGAAAATGTATTCTTTATACATTAATTTCTTAGAACTTCTGCCCTTGATGTCTCTCAAATGGGAATACTGGAAGATTTATTCTGGGAGGAGTCTCACATGGAAATTCTTGTGAATTTGTGTTGATACAGTACACACCACACATAACTATCTACAAGCCAGAGTTGTAGTTAGGAAGACAAAGGATCCCATGTTTCATTTTCAGTATACTTCTGCTACACTCTAACCAGCAAGCTACTTTCTCTACATCCTGTGATGACCTACCTAGCAGCTCCAAACTTTCTCTATATTACCTATTTCTCTCAGTATTGGATAAATTGCTGATGCGTTTGCTTTGACCCTTTTTCTACTAAAGGCAATGATAAAGATGTCTAATGAGATCAGCAATATAAGAGTAAACCCTCTAAGCATACTGGACTTTGGTTTCTCATGCTCACAGACACATCCCATTAATTCTGTTCATGAACTGATAAATCATTATCTTAAATGTAGTGACATTTTCTGGCCCACTAGTCATATTAGAAGGACGCTCAAGAGCGGAACACTGCTGAGGATTATGATAAAAACATGACAAAATGTAACAGAAAACTACCAGCAATTTTTTAATGAAAGCAGTTACTAACGCCACACTGAAAAGAATATCACAGTTCCCCGTGTTTCTCCAACTGATGTGTAAATGAGGTCTCAGGTGAAAAGGAATGGAAGAAATCCTGACCGCACTGAACCAAACACATGAAAAATTACTCATATATTGTCCTAGCACGGTCAGTAATGTATGCTCTGGGGGCGTGTGTCTACATGTGTTGGTACATACAAATGGCACATATGCATGAAAATTATGATTACACACATGTATGTCTGTATAATTGTTTTTAAAATTAATTAATAATGGTCTTATGTCAGCTATACTCTGTATATATACATATATATTATGTTAATTTATACAGCTCTAGAGAGAGAAAGAGTCTTGCTGGATACTGTCATCTTTGTCACAGGAGAGTTCAACCACTGTGCCCTCCGGACTATGCTGAGCAGATTTTTTTGATGTTTCTCCTGTGTTTTGGCTGAAGAAAGTAGCAGAACATTGTGGCAAACTGTGTCATCCAACTGATCTTTCAGTTAGGTGAGCTGAAAGAGTGGAATATGAAGCAACTAAGCAAATGATTACAAAAATATCTACTGCAAACTATCATCATTATGCCAATTAAATTCCCATTAAACTGTACTTGAGAAGCTTTTTATCCTTTAAGACCAGGTAAAGACTGCTCCCTAGAACAACTTCTGTGAGTGTTAGCTACTGTAGACAAAGAGGAATTCAAAAGACAAGAAATTCTCTTTTTGTCTACCCTTCCAGCAGACCCTGGAGATTACATTTCACACTGAAGAACTTGCCAGTGTCTCTTGAACTCAGCATATGAAGTAGAATTTTAATGGAAAATTAAATTTCACCCCAAGTAGTGAGCTACAGATTGATATTTTCTCTTATTGAAAAATCCATACATAAAGCTGGGGTGTACACTTTGCATGTAAACTACAATATTACCCTCCCCTTTCTAGGCAGACAGATTCTAGAGGAATCTAAGACTGATTACATAGTCTAGGTATTAACTCAGGTGCCCAAAGACAGATTATATGAAACTTTCACAATATTTCCCATTAGAAAATCTGCCCAACTCCCATAACACCGGTCAACATCTACCTTTCAAAAGAGAAGTCTATGATGTGCCAGGCTTTTTACTAGGCTTTCCTCTCTCTCCCCTTTTCTAATCATTTCACATCAAATCCAAAACCATCAAAGACACACAATACTTAAAACTAATCCTCAGATATTTTAAAACTTGAAGTCACACACCGCTCTCCCAAGATGGCAGCTAAAAGACATTCAAGATCTGGATTTCCATCCAGGTCATATTATGACAGCTGGAAAGGCACAGAACTTCTTGTGTACTCATGTTTTGTTAGTACCAATACCCTTCTGAAACAGAAACACTTATTTTATTACCACTATGTCAAATCATGCATTTGCATGCTATAGGTGATAGTAGGTGCTATGCTAGTAAATTAAATTTGAATTATTTTTGAATTTTGCTTTATCAAAGAGTTACTAAATGGATTTACCCCCTCTAAGAATGACTATAATTTGCCAAAATACAGAATGTAAAAGTAAGAGGAAAGGCTGCATTGATGCCACTTCTGGGGAGTATAAAACTCCTACAGCAGGAAGAACGGGAATGCACAGTTCTGCTTTTCTCATCCATTAACTCATTAATATCCCTATTTCATAAGTCCAGCTCCTACAAAATAGTCATGCAACTTGCAAAATACTGACCACATACTTGGATGAATCTCCCCAAAATCTCTGACACCTTGAGTGGCATCAGAGTAGGTGGGAGATTAATAAAACACTACACTGTTCAATGTATGGCTGCAAGTTATTTATTCCCATTCTGATACTCCATGCATGAACTGACACTCTTTGATGAATCACTGAGGAAAATGGGATCTGACAAACAGCTCCTCTTTCAGCAGCTGTGTACTATGACAGCATCAATAGAAAAACACATCATTGGTTCTAAAATGCCACATTTTTACCATTTACATTGAATAAGACATGAAACTCTCTAAGAGAAGCTGCACTATGTTATCATTAAGGCCTGTTGACACTATGGAGGGTGTGCTTTGAACTCTATTCTGTCATCACTCTTAATCTACAACTAATCGCATTCCACTCTAAATAGAGGGAAGGGCTGTCTGCACGTTGACAACAGTGCCAGTGATGAAGTATTGCACCCTTTAAAATCTCATTTACAGATTGGTTTCATTACCACCCACAACTGGCTTGGATCCATGAGGGAACACACCTGCTCTCATTAGGGCCACGTGATGTCTGCTGTTAACAGTATTTCCATGCAAATAGGGCGACGCAAAGATGAACGCTCTGGAAACTATCTTTATCTTTTTCGTGATTGGCTTTTCTACCTTCATTTTGGGAGGCAACACAAACACAATCTGTTGATTACTCCTAGAGTTTATCGATAGGCTTTACTGACAGTTTCACAGCTACAGACTTTTACTGTACTCTTTGGCTTCCCTCTTCCATTATGCAGCATTTCCAGTCTTCTTCTAATGGACAAATGTTTATTATTTTCTACTGCAGATGAGTCCCTTATGCTAGGCAGTCTTCAAAAAGTACTGGCTATAAAGCTGAATTCCAAACTAAGAGTATTTAGATGTATAGAGAATAATTATTTTTTCTATAGAGTTTTTGAGAATTTAGTGTTATGGATCCATAATATCAAAACAAGGACTATTGTTTCTATACATCTACAGCAGTCAGAATATGTGCTGAAGGTCCATTAATAATAGCAAATAAATTCAGCACACTGTTAACAGGTTTACTGACATTACATGCATCCAAATACTGAAGTCAAATCATGGCTGGCCTCACAAAGTAGCTACCATATCTGCTACTTAGGTAGAAGATAGATGGAGTATAAAACATCCTGAATTTCCTGTTCCAGGGGAATTAAAATAAATATTTTATCATATTAAAACCCCGGGTCTGGAGTGTTCATTCAAGCATTGGTTAGAGAGAACTTCACTTGATTGCGGCTCGACAAGAGGTAACACTCAGCCATAGGAACAAGTATGTTATCAAAAATCATTATTTTCCACTCTGAGAACCACCATTACACAGCAAGTAAATATAAGCAGTAAGCTTGCTCATAAATTGAGGGAATCATTACAAATTAAGCTAAAAAATTGAGTACCCTTCCACCTCAGAGCAACTCAGATATCGTTTTACTAATCATATTCTCCCAGAATCTTACTTTTTTGGCATGTATCACATGCCATGTAAAGAGATCTCAAAACTAAGACATGCTATATCAAATACCTTTTCATCAGTAAGATGTACCAGGGGCGCAGATAAAAACATCTAGAAATGCAGGTGCTTCCAGCCTAGAGACTCCATAACTAAAGTCTTTCCAGCTGTAAATCCATAGCATGCTGTTCTAATTATAGATTTGGATTTCCACTTTGAATTCATATACAAATCCATGCACATAATAGCTCAAAAATAAATACCGAATTCCACCTTCCAAAGTCGACCTGCACATCATCACTCGCAAACTGGGTTTTTATTTCAGCTTATGTATTTATGTGTTTGCACGTTTGTGAGCAAAAATCCTTAGTTTAAAGCTGGTTTTCGGTATTATATTTAATCCTCTTTGGCAAAATCAAGAATAGCATAAATGTCAAGATTTATGTATTTGAAGAGATACTCCTTTTTTTCCTGAAATAATATGGTACCCTTTTTATTTTACCTGAATACATGAAAGAATACATCTGTCATTTCAGTAGAAGAGGCTTATTGTGGTTGGTATTAGTCTACCAGGCATTGAGGTAAACCAAATAAAATGTTCTTAAATCTAAACAGGAGTATCTATTTACCTTAAATTACTTTTAAAACTGCTTTAAGTTAAATCAATAAAACTTTGATATATATATATGTTATGAGTCCATACAAACCAACATCTACAATAGAAAAAAAAGAGGCAAAGGGAAAGACATAATAGAAAAGAATCAACATTAAGAAAGTCAACTTTGGCACGTTGAGTTTAATATTCTACAAGTGTTAGTTAATCCTTAAAAAGGTTTCTGTTCATTCTGTGATTGAATTAACTGAGATTGTTTATAAACAAATCTGCCTTTCTTTAATAATTTTTTATTAAATTGAAATAAAAAGCTAAAAATCATCATCTCTGTTGGAATTCCTGTAGATTTCCTTGGAATTTCACCCAGGTTTCCACCCAGTCAGCTGAATGAAAAACCCATCGAGAAAGCTATTTTGTCATATTAAACCACTGTAACACTCCCTTTGAATAGACTGAGGTAAGATTGAGCCCAGAAACAAAAATAAAAAAATCCTCCTCCTCCTCCCTCCAATTCCAATCTTTCAGAAATAAGCTTGCAGCCACACCATGAAATGACGGAATTTTAGAAATTATCAGTGGATATGCGAGTGTCTCCACTTTAACCTTCTTGGTCCTGGGATGTGATGATGCATTTTACTGGACTCTAATACAGCCTGGCTTGCAGTGAAACAGCAAAAGGATTAAGAGGCAACACATTATTTATGATATAGTGGTGTAGAGAAGAACCACAGCTCAGAAAGCAGTATTGCTAAACACACAAATCTATGGCATCTTTTTCGAACATCTGTTCTCTTAACAATACTCTTGGCTTGTCCATAAAGTCTTCTAAAAACCTGCCATTAAAGTTTACATGACCTTTAAACTATGAACAACTGTTGAAAAAGTTAAATTTTCACACAGGAAACATTCCTTTTCCTTAATTAGTTCTTAGCCAAGATAGGCAACAGTGATGATATGGCCAGAATCTCCTTTTCATTGCATCTCCTCTTCATTGCAGGCAATTAATTGGAACATTGTAAGTGTAGGTAGGTTATAGCAATGTCATCCTGCTTTATCAGTTCTTATTAGAAAGGTCACATTTAAAGCATATTTCTGCTGAGGCATTTGAACAGCAACAATTAATAAATAATAATAAAAAAATAATACAGCAGACAGTTTTATGGGAAATCACAGAAATTTCTTTATCTAACTATATGCAATTCTAAGATGATGTTGTTGGTTTCGTGTTGTAAGGGTTTTTTTAAAATAACATTAAAAATTTATTCTCTCCACTAAAATAGATAAAAATGAGTCTATAAAACCATCAGAATATAAGCTGATGCAGTAAAGTTGGATAAACTTTAGTATTAGTATTGTGTTTGGTTTGTGTGTGTTTGGGTTTTTTTAAAAACGACTCTTCAGATATATATAAAAAGTCATTTAAGCTGGTTTTGCCAGAAACACGCACATGTGACTCAAAAGAAAAAAGAATAGGTCAGGTAGGGTTCTTTCCTTCAAGGGGTTGATGCTTGTCACTCAACAGAATCAGAATAAACACACATAAACTTCCCAAACAGTCAATCCTAGGAGGTTCCCCAAGTTTCCAGATTCTCCAGTTGTCCCGTTCCTTCCCTCCACTCCCCGCAGCCAGTCACACCTTGGCTCCCGTGCAGCAGGAAAGATGAGTTAGTATCCACTCCTTATGGGATGGCACTAAGTAAAAATCAGCTCAGTGCAAGACTTCTTTAAAACAACAGTGAAACACAAAGGCCTAGGAGGAAGAAAATGCTGCACGGGTTTTTAGCCTTGGTCTTCAGGTAGATTTTTGTTACATGAGGAAGCCCCTTTAAACATCTTAAGTGAGAGTACTGCTAAACTACATGAGAAACCTTCCATAAGTTCAGGGATACTTGTTTACACAGTGATGCCCTCTCAGACCTATTGGACATGTCACATGATTTGTCAGACCAAATCCTTTGCTTTTTTGACAGAGTACCATGTTGTGCTGTAGGTAACTACCAGGTACACAGTCTCATAGAACATTATAGACCAAACATAAATCAGAATAGAGTCAATGTACCTGCTCAGAGTTACAAAAGCCATCAGTCTGACCCTGTGTGGTGGGTTGACCTTGGCTAGACCCCAGGTGCCCACCAAACTGCTCTATCACTCCCTTCTTCAGCAGGATGGGATTGGGGGGGGGGGGGGTAGGGTGGTGGGAAGAAAATATGATGGAAAAAACTCGTGGGTCAAGATAAAGGTAGTTAAGATAAAAGCAAAAGCAAAGGCTGGACGTGAAAGCAAAGGAAAACAAGAGGTTTATTCTCTACTTCCCATCAGCAGGCGATGTCTGGCCACTTCCCAGGAAGCAGAGTTTCAGAACACGTAGTGGTTGCTCCAGAAGACAAACATCATCATAATGAATGCCCTCCCTCCTCCTCTGGATGCAATTGCAGTTGCACAGCAATTTTTTTCCCCCCATCTGAACTGTGTTATCCCAGAGGCACTACCACCATCACTGATGGGCTTGGGCTTGGCCAGCGGTGGGTCTGTCTTGGAGCCGGCTGGCATTGGCTCTGTCAGACATGGGGGAAGCTTCTAGCAGCTTCTTACAGAAGCCACCTCTGTAGCCTCCCCCTTACCAAAACCTTGCCGCGCAAACCCAATACACTCTATCATTTATTTGCTTCTTTAAGAAGCTGAGTTTCTATAGCCACTTGCTATAATGACACAGCAAGCATTTGGTGCCTAAAAAAAGTATTCTAAATGCAACCTAGTGTGGCTAAGAAATGGACCATACACAGTTCTTTTCTGCTGATGAACAATTATGAAGTGGCATTTTTACACATATATTCTTGTTTCTTGCCTAGCTCCTTTGGTGGGCCTTATGCAGTCCCTAACCAGTGGATTACAGAGCACCTTCTCCTTCTGCATTCCCCTTCTTTCTGTATTAGGCACACTAGGAAAACAATATCCCCAGTCCTCTGCATTTAAAACTACATACTTTTAAGAGCTCAAAGGCCTTAGCACCCAACTTCCATTTTGAAATGAAGATTCTCCCTATTTCCCCTAAGCTGCTTTAAAAATCCCACCTCTAGAGTGAGTGTGTGTGAGCGTGTGTGTTAATTCTAATTAATTTTTTGGCAGCAGATGAAGCAGTTTTAGGCATAGCGTTATAAAATGCAACTCTCTTTCTAAAAGAATTAAAACAGACAGTCTCATTCACACTTTTGCCCTTTGCAAGTCACACAATCTTCAATCATTTATACGTCTTGCGCTCGCCGCTTCTGTGAAATATAAACAGATGGGTTCTAAATGATTTTTCACAGAAATGGAACTTCCATTTTTAGAGCTGACTACCTGCAATATATCCTTTAGAATGCTACTCCTGAAAGCTTAAAAGAAAAAGAGTTTGATATATCCCCCACTTTATTTCTGCCAACCACATGCTTTTTTTCCTATTCAAATCCTTCTTTAAAATCAACTGCTCTCATTAGTCCCACTTTAGGTCCTCTCCAGTGATATCTAACCAGTCTCTCTTTTCTGTAACGTGCTTTTTTATTATATAAGTATAAATACTGTAAAATAGTATGATATATTGTATTATATATTGTATAATACAATATTTTCATGCAAAGTATTGTATGAGCTTTTTATGTTTTGTTAAGCATTATTTATATTTATGATGCTATCTAACTGCTTAACAGCACCTGTAATAAAACCAGTGAGTGTCGAGGTTTTGAAAGGAATAATTATTATAAGTTGTAAAAGAAATTAGGAATACACTAACATTAGGGACTAGAGAGCACATTTTATGTAGTGCTCTGTGTTGAAACAGTACACAGGAGGTTATGATTCTTGTAGGTATTGTAGACCTGTATTACCACAACATAAACAAAGAAGCTTAAGAATAACATTAAAAGGCAGATTTATTACATATCAACACAAATAACTTTCTGGCAGAGTACATTCCTGCAACTGCTACCAACAGTAATCTCAAGAAAAACTCTGGCATAAATTATTCTGTAGGTTTTTACTTAACATCAGGACATCTTATTTTGGTATCTAAGCAATTACATCTATAAATTCCTGTTTACCAAGACTTGATTTCATCACCAAGGGGACAGGCTAAGACTTTGGTGTTGGGAGTTGCAAGAATGCTCCCCCATTTGCCAGGAGGCTGTGTAAAGACGGGGCTGAGCAGCGCTTCAACAACACAGTCATTATAGCAATAGTGACTACTAAGTAATGATAAATAGCAAAAGTATTGGGAAGCAGAAAGAAATTCAGAGATGAATGAAAATGTAAAGATGAGTGAGAAGGAGAGAAGAAAGGGCTTTCCTAACCAAAGCCCCATGGTAATACCTACTGCCATTCCCTGGCATTTAAAAGGCTTAACAGGGAAGTTGATGAATTCATGACATTTATAGGACCCGACAAAAGGTAAGCTGTGAATAAGCGGCAGGTGGAAAACGGTGATGAACCAGCACTAAACCTTTGATTAAATATATAAATAGTTTGTAACATTTTTCAGAAGGTCATTCCTCCCCTCCCCAACATACAGATCATCCATAACATACTAATTATTACTTCATCTTCTTTTATTAACCTATCAAATACATAAGTCATATTTAGCACTACAGCATCCTTTGTGTGCCCATCCCTCAGGCCAAACTGGGCACCTCTTTATGCTAAGAAACTCCTCTCTGAGCTCCTTTTTGCAAGTTCCTGCCTAAGGGCAGGATTTTATCAACACCTGAGTTAAACTTACTGCCAAATGCAGGTTTTGCTCACCTCAGTCCTAGTCTCTGCCCTGCACCCTCCAGTTTCTCAGCCCCACATCCTCCCCTCTCTTGGACTAATACAAGCACTTCTGTGACCTGTTCAGAACCAGCCTGGGAAGTAATCCAGTTTGAGAGTGATCTGGCCAAACTTCTAAATTTGGCTAAACACACACATGCATGCACCTGACAAAGAGGATTTTTAACCTAGATTAGTTCCCCAGTCTGGGGGAACTCTCTGGCTATACAGTTTTTCTGACATTAGAGGGGATCCATGTAGGTCAGCGGAGACATGACAGGGAATGAGGAGGAGACAAGATGAGACATCTTTGGCTGTTTATGCTGGTTTATAGACTTTGGGAAAAATAAGGCTTAAATCTCTGTACACCAAAATAGTTTGGAAGATATGAAATGTTACATACCAATAAGAGTTTCAAAATTAGCACAATTACGCCAGTGCAGTCCATCCCAGTGACTACAAGATTTTAATTTCCACCTTCCTTCTAACTTCCACAAATCCCCCCTGTGGGAACCAGTCTTGCTTGTTATTATAATCTTAATCAATATGTTAAGATTTTTGAGGCAAATTCCAGTAGTGGCTCCATAATAGGAGTACATTTCATATAAGGGCACAGAATCATGAAGCAAGACATAGATAACAATTACACAACTTTAGTGCCGAACCAGTAACAACTCATCAAATTGATACCATCTGCCTCCCCCCCAAATGGCATAGAGCTCTCATCTTATACTCTGAATACAGATCCACTAATAATAAATGCAAAACCATAGCCTTGAGGCATTTCATCTACAAACACTCGGGAATAAGACACTTAGTGTATCATCCTTCTGGAAAATACTTCAAAGGCCTGGGAGAATTTTCCCCTTGAGGTGCAAAACATCCTCCCTTAACACATTCTGCAGCATGGAACCGCCTAGTATAGCACAGTGCCAAAATTACAGTGAGAGAAGAGAGAACAGATTGTGGAAGAAAAAAAAAAATGCATGGCAGAGAGTTATTCCAAGTGCTTGGATGGGTTCAACAAAAGCAGCTACAAATTCCATAAATTACAGTGTTACCTTATTAGAGACCCTACTGAGACCCATGGGGTACATGCCCAGCTCCTCCAAGCCTTTTAAAAGAGGGAGCTCAGAACTGAGGCATCAGCATTTATTGCTTGTGTCATGGTTTAACCCCAGCTGGCAGCTAAGCACCATGTAGCCACTTGCTCATCCCTTCCGCCCCAGTGGGATTAGGAGGAGAATCAGAAGAAAAAGGTAAAACTTATGGAGTGGCATAAGGATGGTGTAATAGGACAGCAAAGGAAGAAGAAAACAACAAGAATACTTATAGAAGAATATATAAAGCTAATGATATGCAATGTAATTTGCTCACTACCCGAAAGCCCAATGCCCAGCCCATCCTCAAGCAGCAACCCCTCCTCCCTGGCTAGCTTCACCCCTTATATACAGAGCGTGTTGTCATATGGTATGGAATATCCCTTTGGCTAGTTTGGGTCAGCTGTCCTGGCTGTGTCCCCTCACAGCTTCTTATGAAAATTAACTCTACCCCAGATGAAAACCAGGACACTTGTTAAAGCAGTAACTGCTGACAAAATTAATAAAAATAAGAGCAAATTACTATAAATAATAACATTCATAAAAGAGTACATTATCATCGGTTTGAAAAATCATGTTGTTCTACCAGCTGTATATAGGTAAGTTGCATATAGGCCTGACAGAGGATGGTTGCAAAGCATGAGGGGGTGTGTAAGAAAGGGCAGAAAATCCTGCCTAGCAGTAAGGAGTAAAGTATGAGAAACAGCCCTGCGAGCACTGAGGGGAGAGGAAGAAGAGGGGGAGGAGATGCTCCTGGTGCCAGAGCAGAGATTCCCCTTCAGCCCACGGAAGGGATCATGGTAAAGCAAGTGGCTATGTCCTGAAGGAACTGCAGCCGGTGCAGAGACCATGCAGGAGCAGGTTTGTCCTGAAGGACTGCAGACCATGGGAAGGAACCACGTTGGAGCAAAGGAAAAGCATGAGGAGAAAGGAGCAGCAGCCGTTATGAACTGACTACAGTCCCCATCCCCCTTATCCCCTGCACTGCAGATGGGGGAAGGTAGAGGAGTTGGGAATGCAACAATGTTGAGCCTGGAAAGGGAGGTAAGGGGAAGGTGTTATTGCAATGGTTTGTCTCTTTCTCACTACTTAAATCTGTTTTAATTGGCATAAGTTAAATTAATTTTCTGCAAGTTGAGTCTGGTTTGCCCATGATGGTAATTGCTAAGCGATCTCCCTGTCTTTGTCCCCATCCATGAGCTTTTCCATCCTATTTGTCACCCCCTGTCCTGGAGGGGATTGAGGAGGGGAATTGAGAGAGGGGCTGGGTGGGCATCTGGCCCTTTAGCCAAGGTTAACCCACCACAGTGTTTGTTAAAGATATCTAAATAACCAATGACAACATATGACATAACTACTATACACATTCTGTGACAATGAGACACAGATTATGAACTTCTATAGGATGAATTCATTAAGCAATTATCTCTACAGTTGTATATTACAAAGAAAGAATTTATTGAAACATAGGAATGATCGCAGGCCAGTAGCTTGTGATACTGGATCAATAATTTGCAACCTACAGTAGGAGAGATTTTCTGAACCTAACAGAATGGCTGCAAAGGGAACACAATCTGTTGGATCAATAATCCACAATTCAAAATCATTTAATAACATTTTTAGTTAATAATCTATATTTTTAAATGTTCTTAAAGTCACTGTGATATAATCTGCTGTCCAGGGGTATTTTTTTTTCTTTCCAGTTTGCTTCAAGATTTACAAAATATTTGACTGTACTCTTGTGGAAAAATAGAAGAGATTTGCTGCAAACATCTATAGGAATAAGATTTAGCTTTTATTTAAGAGTGTTTAAATAAGACAGCATATTGCTTTTCTTTCAGAGTGGTAATAGGCCATCATCATAAGGAGAAAATGAAGAGGAGCATGGGAGAGAATTTACCATTCCATGAAGTCACTGTGGGCTCATGTCTCTGCATACCACTCAATAACTTCATATTAAGCCATAAAAAAATTAAAGGCAAAACCACATATTGCTATCAATTTTGTTTTTATTAAAACTAACAGAATTTTGAATAAATCTATTTAGATTGTTGGAATACTGATATTAAGGGCTCAGAATCTGTTCTAGAACAACTGAATAAATACAAGAAACTGATCTAAGACTACAAAAGTATGGCTGTCACACCTCAAACTTCTGCTAATTGGACTTCTCCTAGCAGCACATCTAGCACACTATTGTGTATTGCTTCCCTCACAGCCAGACAGGTCAGTCAACTATTTGTTTAACACTGGCACTCTTATGTCATCTGATTGATCTTCCATTAACACATTTCCAGCATATGCCAATACTACCAACAATTTGAACAGTTACTATAGGTGCCATTTTCTCCAAAATATCTTCTGATAGTATTTTTTTTTCTTTAACTTCCTAACCACCTAAACAATTGACATTTGGTCCCCATAAACCAGAATCACCTCAATGACTATTCCCTTGGGAAGGAAAAATAGTAACCAGACACATTCGTGCCAAGTAATATTTTTAGAAAAGAGTAAAAGCATTGTTGAGTGGGTTTTATGGGTAATAGGAGTTTATTAAAAACACAGACATATGTTATATCAATGTCAAACAACCTTTGAAACAAAAACTTCATTCTTTTCAATTTCATTGTCTTAAAATAAAATTCTCCTTACACTGACAAATAAGCAGTCAGTATTTTAATGCTGTCTGAAGGTAGTATTAATAAATGCATTCAGAACTCAATAACAAAAAGCAGAAATTGTCATAGAACACAAAAACTCTCAGCACTATACACAAGCACTGCTTTCCCTAATGACTGCCAATATTTCAACATTCAGAACATTCTAATACTTAAAAATTCTTATTTGTATCTTTAATAATCCAATAATTGACTGCAAAGATTAATGGCATCTGCTTAAGTGCTTTACTGGTGGGTTGCACCTCAGTTAAGAGGATAACAGTGAAATAATGCCGGAGTCTGAAGAACCTGCTTATCCCCCAAATTGTGAAGTTGAGATTCAATTCAAGATGGTCAATGAGGCTTACAGCACGAACAAGTTTACAGTATGAACAAGACAGCAAGTGCTCTAAGTTACACGAAGAGCTGAATGTCAGAACCCAAAAGGCATAACAGATATGATTTTTTAAAACCATCTGTTCTACCTTTCATGCTGCACCACACATCAATATTGCCTCTATTCTTATTTTGTAAGCAGCTGGATGATGATTAAGTCCCTGTACTTCAGTTCCCTATTAATAAAATTGAGCACAACTAGAAAGCACAACTGCAAGGTACCCTCAGATGACTGAAAAATTAGCAAACATTATAGAATAACCTTATGCGAATGTCCCACTCAACAGATGTAAAAAGGAAATCACGAGAGTGAATATAATGTATTCACTCCTATGATTATAATACTATTAGTACTCCGTGAATGAACAATTTTGACAAAATTATAGCTTTATAAGTTATGTCACATGTAATGTTAGAACTTGCTTTTTGTTCTTGTATTTTAGTAAAGAGCTATAAGGACAACAGTTGAAGGCTCGCTACACTTTAAAACTGAAATCTATCATTTTGATCTCCCCCAAACCCAAGAAACATAAACCCAAGGTTTACTTTGTCAAATTTCTTTTCACCATATGGGACTAGTGAAATAATGGAATATAGCAAAGATGTAATCAAAATTTTAAACCTTCTATAATGAAGAATGAATACCTGACAATGCATTCAATGACTATAAAGCCATCTGTGCCTCTGTACGACAATTGAAATATTTTATTTCACAAAAATAAAAGCTTGAATAAACTTTGCAAGTATTCCATTCATGAGATTACTCACTTGGTGAATGTTCAACAATACACAGAATTTTGCTTGCAGTCTGTCACAAATACCTTCACAAGTAACGCTTTTGGCAAATGTAACGCCAAAAAAGATAAATGGAGATGTCACTCCAGATTTTACCAAAATGACATACAGACTTCCACAGTTTCTCACTGTGACATGACAATCATTTCAGTTAGCACAACTGAGATCAGAGGTGCTGTACCCCACAAACAGAAGAGTCAAATTTATGGGTCTCTTTAAACCATAAGGTTTAGTCCAACTTTTTTAGAAAAAAACCACTAACACACCCCCCCCCAAACCCAAACAAAACACAAAAACCCCAAAACCCAAACTATTAAAAATAGATCTTGAACAGTGATCTTTTGATCTGCTGTTTGTTTGGTAGTTTCATTTGCTTCAATAAACATTCTTCCGATAAGCACAAGTCTTTGTTGCAGGGCAGCCATCCCTGAGTTTCTTCCCATGAGGTCTTTCAACACCAGCCTCAATTAACATCTCACACTTTCACATGGGATGGATAAGTATCAGTATCTGGGTTAAAAAAGCTTATGTCCGCAGTATAGAAAAATGTAACTTAGAAATATCCTACGTTGCAAAACAAAATTGCTAAATAATTAAAGATGAGCCTGCTGTCATTGAGATGAAAAGAAAAATTCATTAACTTAATTAAGAGTTTCAGTCAGGTCCAAAACAGAGTAAATAGATTAGAAGAGTGATCTAGAGCATCCATCTCTTCCTTAACCCCCCAATTTTTTAATCCAGTGAACAGGGAGATAATAGCAGCACGTCACTTCTAACAAAGTAACCCGTATCATCTGAGAAACAAACAAAAATTAGAACTAAAAGCATCAGAGGCAGAAGGATCTTTAATATTTCACTTATTATTATTATTACCAAGCCAAACAGCAAATTCAACTTCAGGTTAGGTGTTAAAAATCCTGAGAAATTCTTCATACCTGAAATGACTCTTTCTGATAAAGGAACACCGAATTACAGCCACTTCATCGTTTCACTTGAATGTCTTCTACTTATCATCATAACTTCAAGACATTTCTAGCTGAGATGTGTATGTAGCCCAACATTACAGAATATAATGTTTCCCATGGTCTGCAATAAGTTAAAATTAGAGCTACTGTGGAGAGAACAGTGTACACCCTTCCTAATAGGTTATTGTACAGGTTTGCACTGGAAAAAAAAATAAAAATGAAGACTGGTATGAACAAAATATAAACGGAAATCTTTGTGTGTTAGCACCAGAATAAAAGCAGAACAAAGATTTAAAAGAATAGCCTATATTGACAGTGAAGGACATTATTCCCAGGACACTGCTCCCAGGAATAAGGTTGGGGAACATGATGTTTATGTTGACACAAAAGATCTGTCCAAAGACCAGTCTGTTGTTGTCAGTCAAGAGGAACTGGCACCCCTTGTCTTGTGTGTCACGCACAAGTGATCATGATCAGACTACACAGACACAAACATCTTGGTTCATTTGAGCACATAGCTTTGAAGTATGAGTGCATACAAACAACTTGCTTAAACATTTGGTAAATAAATATCACCTTCTCCTTCCAGAAGACCTTGCACTGAGTTTAACTATACTATTTTTCCTCCATTATCTTAATATGTACTTTACAAGTACATTGGAAGCCTTATGTGAAAGTAAATGCATCTCCACAACAGTCCAAATCTGATCCCTAAAGGTAAGTCACTTTCATAATTAAGCTACAAGTAGAGAGAAAATTAAATTGACCTGGTTTAGATTCCAGCCAATCACTAACTAACTGACAATAGAATAGTGAAAAATCTGAATTCAGCCTAATACAGCATTGACACTGTTTTCATACTCATTTCTTGAGAAGTTGGCTCGGCTTTACGTTCTTTATCTTCTACCAGCCATGAGTTCCTCTCTTTTTCAGTTAGGCAGTTGTCTCTGAAAATAGTCATCTTCAGGCAGGCCTGTTGATCTATATAGGTTCAAATATGCTGCACAGGTCTTAAGAGCCTGCGCAATCTTTTCAATGCCTTATTTATTACAAATTAGTTAAGATCTATATATAAAGAAGTAATAGAAGGTATATAGTTAGGTAGAGCTTGCTACAAAACCCTACACTGAGACTGTGGGAGGCTGAGGTTTTACTTAGACCAAATGAAAGTTTAAACCATTTACATGAATTCTGTATTTCAGAGTCATGTTTTTTGTGACTGAGTACTAATATATCAAAGGGGATTCACCCACAGGGAATAAAACTATATGAATGGTTAAAAACAACTTCTCTTCCCAACCCCCACACCAAGTCATCCTAGCTTAGAAGTTTTTAAATGATCACTTTGTTAGAAACAAGGGTAGAAAATAGTTAACTCTATATACTTCTATATAGAAGTTAACTCTATATATTAGCATATCTTCCAAGCCTCAAACTACTGTAAGACCAGACTTCTCATTCATATAAATGTGATTTATTCAAACCCTGAAGCATATTAGTAATGTTAGGAGAAAAACATAACATTCTAATTCACCAACAAACAACTGACACAGAGAAACCAGAAATAACTGTACAAACCATGAAAGAAGAGACATTTACACAATAGGCTTCAAAGTATTGCTGCAGAGAAGTTCTTGTTCTCAGTATGACTGCCAGTGTTACTGATTTTCACTATTTCTAGATACACAAGCCCGTCCCGTTGTATCTGACAAGCACATTACAGGATGGTCAGCCTCAACTAGAAGTCCCACAAGAACAAGTGGAAAAGATTCAGCATCCAAAGTCACCTGTTGCTAACCAGCAAGTTCACTATATTCCGGTAGACTCCTCAGCCTTCCTGAAGCCACCAGAGTCATGACAAGCATCCTGTATTCTTTTAGAATAGCTGTGTTTTCTTTCTCTTTTTTTGGTCCGCTTTCTTTTTATTTATTTATAGAAGATACCCTAGCAGCATCTCTTACATTTTTTGGAGGTAGAATCCAAATACAAGTGCATGTAACACTTGAAGCAGCACTGTTGTCTTCAACAGGTATATATGCCTTAAAGGTCTTAAAATTGTATTTTTTTTTTAATCTTGATAAAGACTAACTCACTTGAATGTATCATTTGGATTTTAAATATACCAAATAATCATATAAAATAATTTTTAGTGTTTGAAATAGCCCTATGCTGAGGACAGAGAAATAAACTACATACTCCTCAACTAGAAGTAATTTGGAAAGCCAGGCAAACAGCTATCTCCTCGGCGGGCAACATCCCTTCTGCCGAAATGGGAATATATTCCCTAGCAGGCAGGCAGACAATATCCTTGTAGGTAACATGATAAGCACAGTGAGTAAGAGTGACTGAATGAAGCAATCAAACTCTAGATACGGGGTTTATTCTGGTGTAATTTACTCCATGTATTTTATTTTATACTCATTCTTCACTATTTAGTTTACTGAATGAGATAGGAACTCGAAGCCGTGAGATTCTTGCAGATGTCTTTCCTGGGTTCCTGACTTCAGTCATCTCCAGATACATACTGGAAAACTCTGAGCTCTCAGACACAAGCCTATAGAAATTACCTTGGTCTCTTTCCCCAGAAAAGCTGTATACTGTCCATAAAGGTGTACATTAACTATATTCACATTATAACTCAAAAAAAGTAGTTAATATTTAGTGTCCCTGTGTGCTGGGAAAAGTTAATGTCTTCATCTTACAGATTGGTTACTGAAGCACAAAAAGGCTACAGAAGGCTTGCTCAAGGTCAGGGGATAGCTGACAGAGCAGGCGACTGAAATTATGTCCGTTTGCAAACTAGAACCTAGCCAAACTGTGACAAGACAGACCTTCATGAAGACACTGAGAAAACCTGTACATTTGTAGATTTAGAAAAGGAGCTGATTTACACTCTGATCTTTTCAAGGTACAATGCCTGCACTGGATATCAGAATAAAGAAAAAACAATAACCTGTAACATGTTTGTTTGCTTGTTTTTAATTAAAATAAATGAAGCAAATGTCCCTCTTTTGACTAAGTCTCTCTAGAAAATAGATTATAATAGCTCAGATCAACTTCTAAACATTATAAACATTATTTTCAAAGAAACCGCAAAGAAGAGGTATAAAAAAAATCTGCAGAGCAAACGTATACAGACACATTGCTGTATTAAGGTTGTTGTGCTATTAGCTACCCTTGTTAAAATGTTAATGAGTAGCTTGCCATAGGCTTGCTGAATTGCAGTTTATTTCTGAACAGGTCAGCGTTTTATAGTCCCTACCCCTCTGACCCTGTTTTAGAGTACTTGGTTCAATAGTTGAAACTGTTTTAATGAATACTGCTTCTTTTAAGTGAAATACTATAATGAAGCACACTGCACAAGGACATATTTAAAAATGTCACAACTGGAAACAAAATAAACCTTTTTAGACTGGATATTAAAATTAAGATGTTGAGGATTAATTTATGCACATTGTCACACAGAAATATACCAAAAGTAGCCATCCCAAATGCCCAATTAGTTTTCAGATTTCAATCATTAACCTTTTGGTAGAATTCCCTTTATAACAGTGGTTGGGAGTACATCTTATTTTACAACCAAGTGTTATTAGAAAGATATTCTGGTGCCCCTACTCCTATAGCACTTAAGAACAGTAAGTTCCAGATGCGGCCTTGAACGTCATTGAGGTACACAGTAAGAGGTGTATCCAAATAACAAAATTATGATAATACAATCTGATTATAGTGGGGAAAAATAAGAATAAAACTGAAATTCAATTACCTGGGCAGCTCTAACTGGGAGCTACTGTGACTTGGTAGCATATGCTCCTAAATCATAGCCTTAAAAAAAATTTTCACGTGGTGAACTGGCCATGATTTCTTAAAGTATTCTTTTTGCAGGCAATTTTTTTCTTAAAAGTCCATTCCTGTTGTTATTTAATTCCGTTGTATCCTTGGACAATCCTTGAATAAATTCCACTCACATTAGATCTGTACATCTGCTCAGTCTGAGAATGCATTGAAGGAACTGAAAACATCTTTCAAAAGAGAAAGACTTCTAAAATTCAGTGTATATCTATTAATAACATGCACTTCATTTTTTTTTAATTATGCACAGAAAAAAGGAAAACCTACTAGTTTTCATGGATCCCATTCAAACAAGTCTACAGTTGTTTTTGAATTCTTCTGTAAAAAGCAAACTCAAAAATCATAAAATTACTTCCCATCACCCACAAGATTTCTTAAGCTACCTCTTTCACACACACGTACGTATACATACACATATGTATAGGTTTACAGATAGAAAGAGAATGTTAACTTATTTTTTTCTTCTGTTCTATATTGTAATCTTCTAAATTTTCTTTTGTTCTCAATGCAAATGGTCATTGGTTCATTTTCTCTCACCCAGGACAGTTATGTCACATCACTTGACTAATATGCATGCATTTGCCACTAAAAGACATTTTAACTGAGAGCTGTCACATCCGTCATCTCCACTCGGGCTGGTTAAAATTTTTATCTGCTTTCTTGAATTAATTTCAGCTTGCCTGAGCCCAGCAGGGGACTTTAGAGTGGTTTAGTTAAATTCTTCATTTTGAAAAAAGCATTTAGAGTCCTTCTATTTAGATTTTTCTCTTGCATCTAATTTTTGTTTCACATTACTGAAACAATGAGGTAATTATACATCCAGTGAAGGGGGGAGGGAAAAAAAACCAGACAGATGAGAGAGAGAAAAGGAATTATCCAATTTTGACATTTTCCTGGGAAAGCATTTTCCCTTTGCTTTCCTGCTTTTTATGTGGTTCCCTGTTATTTCACAAATTATCTATAACCATAGTTAGATGTGATTAAGCTAAAAAAGAAAATAGGCAGAATGTAAAGAAAAAAATGAGAAAAGAGAACACTAATTGACAGTCGAAACAACAAGAGAAGTGAAGAGATAAACTAGAAATGAAAGATTCTGTCACCAAAATATTTTATACAGATCATGTCTGTGACAAAGATGAATGTAACTAAGCCAATAATCTATCCTTTTTAAAGCATTCCTTCAACAGTTTGTTTTTTAGGCAGCAAGCACATATATTGGTGGGTGAGGAAGTTCAAGCTGTGAATTGGATGGGAGGGATGTTAGAGGCTAAGTAATGGCAGTAAAGGACCTAAATCTGTTGAAAGATGTATAAAACAACAGTGACCTGTGGGAATATGTACACCATGACCAGTACTGGACTCTTGATAAACACATTGTCTTACACTGGAGATCATCACTGCATCTCTCTACATTTTGAACATGGTAATAAATACTATAAAAGCTCACAGGAAAAGTAATCCACGAAGACCCTATAGCTAATCTATAGTAAATAGTACTATCTACACAAAAGGTGTTTGTAAGATCCGTAAAATTTACAGGGCTTCTGATCACTTTATTTGCATGCTTGGCTACTTTGTGATCTTATGTTCTTGAGACAGCAAGCCCACAGTTACGCGGTAGCTGAACAGGCAAAATCTATCTAAAAATTAAGATGTGACTGTTTAAAGAAGCTTTCAAAATCAAGTTGATAAACAAAGTTTCAGTGTCAAAGAGAGGAAATAAGTTTAATATCATTTACAAAACTTGAAGAAAAACCCCAAAACATACAGAAAAATAAAAAATTCGTCAGGGCCTATAGAAAAGTCGAAAGTCTTTACTGCTTAACTTCTTTAAAAACTGTGTTTGAATAATACAACCATTACTAGAACACAAAAACAGGCTGTGCTCCTTTTGCAATTCTCTATTACCATTAAATTGAATCTTCTTTTAGATACATATTAAAGTAACCATAAAAAAAAAAAAAACAAACCAAAACCAAACCTAAAAATGCCAGACCACAGAAGCTAAAGTCCTAACCAGTTGTATATATCATTGAAGAGTTGCATTTGCTCCCTAGCAAGAGTAACAAGACGTATCAGTCTTTGTAGCTCCTGTGTATCTAAGCAATACTTCTTGATAGCTAGACATACACCTGAACGTTAGCTATCAGTAAAACTTTCAAAGATACGGTTATTTACATTTTATGATATGTAAAACAAAGAAAAGAATTTAAACTTATATAAATTGGTTAAGTGAGCTCAAAGTATCCTGGCTAGGAAAAAGAAAAAAAATCTTTACCTAAATTAATTTGGATTTAAAACAGAAAACCAAACCAAAAACAGGTGGAAGAATGTTTTAAAACAAACTCATACAGTATTACACTGTATCTTCAAAACCTGAAGTCTGATTTGGTCTTTGAGTCTATAACTGCCATATCCTTTGCAATTGTACCCCTAAAGCAGAAGAAAAGATAGGTCAGGGATACAGTGATTCTCGAATTCTGAAGCTTATTGAACTTACACTGTTCAGACTAGTGGAAATTCATGGATAACTTCATAGATAAAACTATCTGCAACAGCTCCCACAGTCGATGGCAGCACTGGTAAGGGTACCACAGAGGACAAACACGTAGCCCTCTGAGGCATATTGCATAAGTTCATAAAGGTTGTAAAGACGGCAAAAGTTAGCTCTGGAAATTTTAAACCTGTCAGGATTTAAATGCTGCATGAACTCCCAAAGGGAAATAACTGGTTTTGTATGTAGTGATTCCTCTGGGAAGGGGTCACAATATGGTAATAATAATCCCCATTGTTACCATTGAATTCAAAGGGACTTCTATACCCATGCCTTTGAGTTGAGTTATTGTATTGCTACTCCTTAAGTATACAGTCAATCTGATCAAAATAGCTGTTAAAGAAAAAGAAAAAAAATCTACTGAAAGGCAACTGTATTACAGTAAATGGGTTACATGAGGAACCAAAAAAAATATTGTGGTAAATAGTGATTGAAAAAAAATGAAAGTGTGTTTGTGATCAAGGAAGACAGGCAAATGAAAAAAAAACCCTCAATATTTTTAAGCCTTAAAACTTACCAGTCTAACCATCTGGCAACTTTACAGCTATTATTATAAATTCTTATTTAAATGGCAGTAAAATCTGTTGCTGACATGAAATTAGTCATGCAAGGGCCTGCAGATGTACTACCTTCTGCCCAAGCACTGAAACTCTGTATGCAATGTTCAAGTGTTCATTTGTTCAGACTGTGTGGGGTACGGAGAGACAACAGCTCTAAGACTTGGGCAACACAAATAAGAGGTGGAGTCTTCCGGGAATTCATTATACATATTCAATTGCAAATGCAACTCTACTTACTACAGGACGGACCACATTTTTTCTACCATAGCTGAATGTGCAAAATAGACCACAGGAATGCATCCTGTTCTTTCTTTTTATTTCCCATTTTGTCAGATAACAGCTGTATGAGACAAAAGACTAGAGGTGAAACACACTGGAAGAAGCTTATTAGAAGCACTGGCTCAATTCTCACTAGAGAAAAGTACAGGAACTTCTCTGATACAATAATGAATTCTATAAAATAAATCCACTCTAATACACTAAAGTACTTACTGAAATTACATTTTATAGCATGAAAAATTTACCTTATGAAAGAAAAGGTTTTACAGGAATACCTGAAGTAACAATATGAATTTATTAACAGGAGTTCATTTTGGAAATCACATTTAGGACCCATCTCCGTATAAAAGCAGCAAACATTCCTATTTGATAGGAGCATAAAACTTTGTCATCTTAAATTTGTATTGGTTCTCATCAAGATATAAAGAAAGCATTAAAAAGAAGAGGGGAAGAGAAAAGAGTGATCAGTATAACACTTGTAATTACAGTTGGTTGAAAATTCCAATTTGACAACTTCCACTTTCACCTAATCTTCTGTAGTTTTGTGTAACCATGTGTCCTTTGAGTGAAAGCAACATTGCAAAAGTATCCCTGGATCCCAAAATCTACTTTCAAAGGCAATAATCACATAGGATCTATGTTCTCAAAGCTATTTAGATGCCTATCTCCTTGTGAGGGACTACACATAAAAGACTTAAGCTTTAGGAATTTAAGTCCATTTGGCATTAACAAAGCCTATATATGCATAGGAAATGCATGATCTGGGAACAAAAAAAAAAAAAAGCAAGCTATATCATGAGTAACAGGAGCCAAATTAAACCTTATCTATATACAGTGTTTTGAGGCAAAGCATTATTTTTAAAGCACAGTCCAAAGCAAGGAGGAAAGAAATGCGTAGAAGCAGCACCAAAAAGGTTGGACCTGAGAGAAGGTATTTGGTCTGTGTGCTTAGGGGAGCACAGTTCATTCTCTCTGGACAGCTATGAATAAGAAAGCAAGAATATGGCCCTGCACCCACTTTTACTGAGTTGAAGTGGAACAAGCTTCTCCTGTACTTTTCTCAAAGCACTGAAAAGACAAGAAATATACAGTAGCATGTGGAATCTGTTTTCTTGTGCTTCTGCTCCCACACACTCATATAGAAGATTCTGTATAAGAAATATTTAACAAAAAATTAAAAAACATTTAGTGAACAAGGTTAAATGTGACTCCTACTCACAGCAGTGAAAAAAATCAAGACGACTTTCCTCTGTAACAATTGTAAACATATGCCAGCAAGACCCAGCAGACTGGATAAATTAGATTTGTTAGCAGGTAACAAGCTAGATTCTGTCCTCCTTACTCACACTGAATAGCACTTTTATCAGCTCTTACAATAAAGGAAGGTTCTGTTCCAGAAAAGTACTGATTCTCCTATTATCCACAAATTACACAATCCTTTCTCATCAGACATCAAAGCTGATAATTAAAATAAGTAGAAAAATCAGATGCCTTTCCTCAGTTTATTTACCAGTGTGCCACAATCAACTGTCCACATCTATTAAAATCCCCAATTTTTTAGTACGCTGGTGGACCCTGCCAATGCTTCCCTTGCCTCCACAGCATCATTGTGCCTCGGCTCCTCCAAGCAGTCTAATGAAAAGCCCCTGACGGTGACTTCCCTCCCTCCCCCTTCGCCTTCCTTCTCCGTCAGCTATTTGGATTCAAACACGCACAGCTCATACATAAGCAAACAGGTGCAAGGGACAAGGTCTGCCAAACCCCAAGCAAGCGCGAGGTACACATGTAGCTTGCTGATTGTGGCATGCTACTGATAGAAGGCGACAAGGCCAGACAATAGGTAGGGTCAGTAGGTGGCTCTTTGATTTTCCTGGCTCTCTACAGAACAGCAGCATGGGAGTTTGCCTATGGGGGACAAACACTGCCTTGCCACACAGAACATTAAAGCACTGGGGCTGGGAAACCAACAAGCATCTGGAACACGGACTCTGTATCTTATCAGGAAAATTGCTAATGCAAATAAGGATGCATTCACCCACAAGCCTTGTCGTCTGCTTGTGAAGAGATGATTAACCGTGAAAACTTTGTAATAAAACAAATAGCTCTGTGTGTATTAATGAGTTTTCCATATAAAATGAGATCCTCCAGTAACAAAGCGTATAAATGGACTTGTTCCATCAGAAAGAGATTTCAACTATAACCTTACCTTATCACCACATGCTGTTACTGCTTTTTAAAAGCTTTTTAATTTCTTTTTGCTTTTTCTCATCCTACTAGATTTGGACTTCAGACATTTCAAACCACTTCAACAAACACTCAAGGTTCTGCTGTCTCAGATGTCTTGATTATGTTTAGATGCTGGTCAGTGAGCCAGCATTATCTCCATCTCAAAGCACATGCCCACTTTCAGAGTTGTTACCTAGTAAGATGGCAATTTCATTCAGATTTAAAAAAACAAACCAAAACAAAACAAACCCCAAACAAACAAAAAAACCAAGACAAACAAAACAATTGGTATGGTATGATAACAAAGAAAGTTAGCTGAAAGGCCTGAACTAAAATACTAAAATCACTACAGAAACTGCACCAAGCTCACCAGCTTCAGTGAAACAGCATCAATTTACAACAGCAAGAAGTACCACCTTTTTTTTTTTTTTTTTTTTGCAAAGCTGCTTGGTTTTAATCTTTTTTTTTTTTTTTTTAGTCACATATTCAGGAAGTGTCAGCCACTTTTAACTCATTGCTCTGAATTACTATGAAACAGTTACCAAACTTTACATGACATCATACCACATATTCCAGTTATATTTGAAAATATCAGTTTAAGAACAGTAAAGATGCAGAGTTGAACTACCTAGGTAGGGAATGACAGTCCTTGACTACTGCACCCAATTAGTTCGAACTGTCCATTCTCAGAAATTGTAAACACCAGGACCACTTAATTAAAATATTTAAAACTTTAAAAAACAAAATAAACATGCGTACCTCACATGACACAAAAAGCCCAACTGTTTGGTACATATCATGATGCAAAAGCACCCAGACTGCTCCATGCTTAGAATCAGTGAATTTAGCAGCAGCAAAGAACTTCTGAAAATCAAGTAGATAAGATTGTGATATTTATGTGCTGAACCTTATTTAACTTTAAGCAACCTGATTTGACAATTCTGCCTTCAGAAGGCATAACACTTCTTCCCATGTTGAACAATTCTCACCTCACCTGTGACATGAACCCTAAATTACCTGCCATGTGGCCTGAAATGGCATGGAAACACTATAGAAACGCACGCCCAGTGGGGTTGCTGCTGATTCTAGGAACATTTTTAGCCCTGTCTCTCTCACATGAACAGTTTGCTTCTCTCTCTCAGTTGAATTCCTAAGTGCAAGCAATCAGATTCTGACTGATTCATGGACAGTGTGCTAGCACGGTACACAAACAGTGGAAATTCCTCCCCTTATGAACCTTTCTCTAAAACACTTCTTCCAGATTAACCAAAATGTGGCCTTTCACTTTAAAAACTTTTCTGCCAAATTTCAGTTGTCAAATTATTAAAGCAAAGAATATTTCATTTTCTATCTGCTATTACATATCTTCATTAGGCAGACTGTTAAGATTTAAATGACAACTATGTGCTGCAATCTCTGACAGTTTCTTACCATGACCCATTTTCTAAATGCTTCAAGACAGATTAAGGTAAAACAAAACAATCAGAGAGGTTACAACAGCTCATTTTTATCAGCATGCTCCAATAAACCAAGGCATTAATAAATAATTACATCCTTCTCTCACAAATATCACTAGTTTAAGGGATCTGATTTAAATGTTTGTCATAAGATTAAGCATCAGACTACAAAATCAGGTTTTATTTTCTATATGGTTAAACTTATAAACTTAACTAAAACTACAAATCCTTGTTTACAACTCCAGTAACCTCTATGATACTCGCATAGTTACCTGGAACCCTGTTTACAATCAAAACCTCTTTCTCCTTTCACTTCCCTTTTACTTCAAAAGCTAAAGCTAATGTCCATTTGAACTCTCCACTGTGCAGTTGGGAGGCTGAATAAGCGATGGCTTACAAAGCTTTGAAACCAGGTTATTCATAGTTAGCTTTACTGCAGTGACAAATATTTTTCCCTTCAGTTTGGTGATCTCAGATTTCATACAGCAGAGCAAGCTCATATGGTACAAAGTGACTTCAAACTTTTTTTTTTTGTCACAATGCAAAAACTGGTACTAAGAACACTAGTAAAAACAGCCTTTAAGTTGTATATCTATAAAACCTGAAAAATCAACATAGAACTTGATATACAGGTTTCTGTTGCTTTCTTTCACTGCCTTATATTGCCAAGATTTCCTCCACAAACATTATGTACAAGTAATAATGCAGATGTAAAAAGATATCTAAAATATACCCAAAATTTCACCCAGAAATAAAAGGTGTCTTTCAATACAGGAAGCAACTGGTGACTCTTCTGGATAATTGCCAAGTTAACCAAACTATCAAATTTTTATTGAAGTGAACTTGTGATAAAAATTTACAACCTCTTTTTTTTTTTTTTTAAGTTTTCATTTCTAGTGCATTCCTACAGTAATCGTGCATATAGAACAAGTTCTGTAACTCAACTTCACAGTTGTCTTATTTTCAAAGGGGAAAAAACATAGATGTATGAGGACTCAAGCTGACTAATTTTGGTTTCAGTTTGTAAGCTATTGAATCAGACACTAGATGAAGCTGATCGCTATGTAAAAAGTAGTTTAATTAGAGCAGAAAGCCATCAGAAGCAGCAAGCAGAAGCAGCAAGCAGAAGCAGGCTATTACCAAGCAGTTGAATGAGGACAACAAATACGTGACTCCCTGAGCACACGAAGGGACAGTATTACTCAGATGTGTAATGCTCAGCTGGCTCTCCTCAGTGTCTTCTGAAACTTTACTAGCTCTATGAATTTTGTAGCATGTATAATCAGTAAACACTGAATTTGGAGTAGAGGGAAAACGTGGCACCATTGGCACTACTCATGGGATTTTACCCAAGGATGCAGCAGAAATGAGCAATCATTCAGCAAGCCTGCTTGGCCTGCCTCTAATTTATCATGGCTTACATCTCATGCCTGCCAGCAGAGCTGAATTCATATGTTATTGTCCCAAACCTGTCACTTTCTGGACTGCTTTTTAATCTTCCTCCTAGAATTACATTCAGAAAGGTCACTGCTATCCAATTAGAACCTTATCAAAGATGCACATGCAGGCTGGATTCACGCTTATCGAGAATGGGTCATAAATCCAGAAATTGCACATCACAAAGTACCATTACCATAATGAATAACTCACATGGAAAAAAAGCGTCAAAAGATACCTGTGTATTGCCAGGCAAGTGTTTGACTGTATTTATCCATATACTAGAGCAGGTGAATGACTGAAAGTGTTACTTATAATTACAGAAATTATGGAAATCAAAGACCATCAAATCCAATAACACTTTGTATTTTATACAAAACCTGATATTGTATACATTTCTACAAACACAGGCTTCTCTGCTCTTTTTCTTTAAGTCTCCAAAGGTGTATTTTCAAGATGATTTGTGAGGATTGCTATCATTAATATACCAACATCTACAGCCTTTTTTTCTGTTTCAGTGTCTTTGAAACTTATTAAGAATGACACAGGTAGTCTTTTATCAATTAATTTAATCAAGCTCAGAACTTGAAAGAAGAATTTGCTTTCAGTCTTCTGATTCAGGTACACCAATCCATAAATGCAACCCATACACATATCCATATATTTCTAATACTGATTTTTGTAAAAAGTTTTTCCATATGTCACTGATAACTTGAGAAATACTGTAGTGTATGATCCAGTTGAAAGAGTAATGATGTAGTAAATACAGCCTAGGAACACTGAGACTGAAAAGCATTAAATAAAGACCACATTTTTATGTTCTTTGTGCTTCCAGGATTTCATTCAGTTCCCTATTTTGACAAAGTGCATTTTCAGAGTTGTCCATTCCAGATACAGAAAGCAGCACATCTTTGTTACTGAAGCCTCCACTTATTAAAAAATCACCTGGAAACACCATGCATTAAGTCCCTCAACAGCTGTGTACAGAGACTATATTGATTTATATACAGGATCACAAAGTAATGCTCTGAAGAGGATAAGCAGATGAAAGAACTGAGTAGGTTTAAGAATTCCTCTAAGAATCCCTCACTTTCTCCCACCACACTGCCAGCTTCATTGGTCTACATGTGGGAGGGGTCCAAGTAGGGGAAAAGGAATATGGAGCAAAGTCTCAAGTCTTTACAAAGCACTGCAAAGTCTTACTACTTTACCCCCTTCCAGAATATCTATATTAGAGCTTCAACATCTAAACATAAGTGAAAACCTAAATTTACAATCACTTCAGCTTTTTTTCTTTTCCCCCACCCATCAGTTTATTCCTTCTCCCCTTCATTTGATGGAGGGCTTTTTTACTTAAATTACTATGCAACTATTCAGGATTCCAGATATTCATAATCAATATATCAATGAAAGCAGAGTATGGAGGTAACCTAGTGACTCTGGAAATAAGCCTCCAAAGCAAAGTTGGAGACACACTGACAGACTTAGCCCAAACAAACTGCTTTTCCAATACGACAACATCCATTGTATTCCAAAATCAGTAACAGCCATAATTGACTTTTCACACCTGCCCTAATTAATCCTATTTATTCACTATGGAACATATATTGCCTACAGTTATTGAGCAAGCCCATTCAGTAGACAACATGGCTATTTTTGCACAATGGTACATCACATAACAGAGACTTGAATATATTCTTGCATTTGGATTTATTGCTAGCTCAAGCTGGATCTCAGTAGCTTGTAAAGAAAAGTAGATGTGGTATTTAACCGCTAGACAGCACATTTTTACATGAAACTCTAGCCTCTTACTTTTTCAAAAAATAAATACTGCATGTTTTGCGGTCTGATATTACTCTATTTAAGCAACACCACCACAATGGCACTTACTCTTCACTTAAAATGAAGAACTGAGAAGCAGAAGACTATTTTTAGTGATTTTTTTCCCCTCTGTCTTCCATATTTTTTCTAAGATTTTTTTTGTTTGTTTTTAAATCAGAACTAGCTTCTGATTTAGGTATGCATTTTATCTAACAGCATTCAAGCAGACACATCTACAAGGACTTGTTTTAACTGGGGCATTTGCACTCTTCTAGAATGCAAAACGTACTGAAAGTACACATTTAATAGGCTGGATATTACTGTGCATTTCTGAAACTTAAACTGAGAAGTATTTCACAACATAATATATATGTAGCTGACAAAGGCAATGTATTTGAACCATTCCCCCCTTCCCAACTGTTTTCTGTTTGGTTTGGACTTTCATCTGGTCATGAGCAAGTAAAGATGTACTCTGGAATTTTGTTATTTTAAATGTTGACAAGCACATCAACTATAGTTTTATTCACTCACATAAGAGGCTGTCAGAATCTGCCTTAATGGTAAAGTAATTGGCCTTTGTTCATAATTATAAAAACAGTCAAAGAAAAGTTATCTGAGAAAGGCCGCTGTTGCTGTCAAACTTTATGAGGAAGTAAGAAAACTGCAAAGATTTTTAAACCCATCAGAGCAAGAGGAATGCCTAAGAAAGCTTTGCCCTGTGTTTGCACATGGACACTACCAGCTACAGATTTTTGTATTTACATTATATTAGTGACTTGCTGTGCAGTAATAATTTAAACTGAAATATGAGTAAAATCTGCTTTAAAAAGAGGGGAAAAAAATTGTAAAAACCACACTACCCATAGCACCCAAGTCTTATGAATAAAGAAGTCAACCCACAATAACCTGAGTGCCTCACAAGGAGGTCTGATTGACAGTCATCTGTAAAAGTGCCAGTGTCCACAGCACAAGAGTTCAAATGTAAGTTCTCTGGGGCAGAAACGGTCTTTTTGTTGCGCCTTTACATTGTTTACAATGTTGGGAAGCCATTTCTCTAGGCCTTAGTATAATATAAATTACAGGTAATACTAATAAAGTCCAACTTTCAGCAGAGAGTAATGGATATCCTTATTGGTAATCATAACAGAAAGGTCATGAATTACAGGGCATGGAGCAGGAATTACCCGATCATACCCAGAGATGTCTCCTCTAGGTCAAGGTTAGAGTACATTGGAAGCACCGCAGCATTTTATTTTTTTTTTTTTTCCCCTGTCAGCAATGTCCTGCTCCTGTGATAAATTAAGGACTCAAAGCTCCAGGTCACTTTTGAACCCTTCATCAGTTATAAATTCTCTTTAATAATAAGCAGAACTCTGTTAGCAAACATAATGATTTACAGTAATGAGGATGCTTGTACCATTTTTCCAGACTATACTGTCAGTTTATTTTATAATAGCTAGTATTTACAGAGCACTTTACTAACATAAACTAATTAATTATATCCTCAACTGTTTCTATTCAAAATTCTAATGATGTAGTATCATGAACAATCATCAAATGTCCACTGAGACTTCTACGCTTGACTTACAGTATGAGATGAGCTCATAGAAAGCAGCCAGCAAACAGCAAAGTCCAATCTTTGTTGATTTCCACCACCTAGTTATGTTCTTCAGCCATTCCTTCAACTTCTTTGTTATTCTCTTAAGCACATGACTTATTTTAATAGCAGCATTTTTTACATTAGACTGAAGAGCACATTACCATTCTGAGGTCATTGTTCAAGGGCTTGCAACTCAACCACAGTGTTTTGTGTAGGACCATCAAGTAGCAAAGAAATTCTCAACCTTGATTCACATTAGACTAGAGAAAAAAAAACAAAAGACAACCAAAAAACCTAAAAGTCAAGGATATGCTAGAGCTACTGCTCTACTGCTTTTTGTAGTCTTATACCGTTTATCATTTTTAGCATTCATATATGTGAAATTGTTTTCTGACAGAAATACAACTTTCTACAAAAGAATTTTTGCACATGTACTAAAATGGAGGCATTCACTATTCTTTAGCATACTCTTGGGCTCTAGGGGATTAGAGCGTTCTCTCTTGAAAAGCAAAATCAGTGCCTCCTAGCAATATCTTCCATGATGCTTACAGACACTGCTGTCCTCCTGGTGGAATATCATGGGCGGAGGGAGGAATGTTAACTGTTGATACTCATTCTAGTTGGCTACTCCATTTCTGAACAAAGGGGGAAAGATTATCAGTGAACTATTAGACTCTACAAGACCTGCAATATAAAACCAGGACTAAGTATTAAGAGAGTAACCCAAGACTAATTCTACCAAAACACACTGGAATTTTCACTCTTAGATGAGGCTTATGTTTTAGCTAACATTTTCAGAAAAAAGTGTTTATTTAAGTAAGGTATTGGTAATGCAATAATGTCTATACTATCAAGTGTTCTTAACCATTCATTATTACAGAAACTCTAACAAGTAAACCATATGCTCATTCTGTTTATATCAGAAAACTTTAAGGCTCAAGTGATGATAAGGAGGAATATACCAAGCAAGAAGACTGTAATATATAAAAAGTAGGTGACAACTGAGGTCATACATTGTCATTGGCAGATTTCCTAGATGGAATTTGGCCCAGGGATATTCTGTATCCTCTAAGCACTGTTCAGAGAGGTAGAGTCAACCCAGGACAGAACAAGAGCCTCCTCTATATTACTCTAACCTTGGGTTCCCCAGGGCCCTAAATACATTCCAAGATCTCCAAATTGCCTAAGTCAAAACAACATACAGACAACCTGAACAAGAACGTTTTATAGGCCTTAAAGAGAAAGGAGCTGTCCATAAGAAGGTTTTATTTAAGTAGATAATTTAAGGTCAAAATAGTAATTTATATCTCAAATCTTTATTTCCAGCAACCATTGCTACTAAAATCACAAAATAAATACAATCAGATAAAGCCATAAGTTGCTGAAGATTTTTCTTCCTTTTTAAATCAGGAAACATCTTATTCTCATAGCTGATTATTCCACTTTCTAGTCCACAATAACCAAGTTTCATATGCATTTAAGCCAGCATCATAATGCAAACAGCATTGATATAGTTCAGCAGACTGTCTTGCTTCTCTCACAGCATAAGCAGCACTGCACACTCAAAAGCAACACCAACAGGGAACACCCTTCAAGCCAAAGTTGCACTACACAGCCAAGACTGCTTTTTTAAAAAAAGAAACCAAATGGTCCAATAATCCAGAATAAAAGCTTTGAATCTGCTGTTCAGAAGGAGGCTGATGACTATATCACATCTCACTATATTATGATCGACACATTTTCATAGAAAAGAGGTTATATAGGCAGTGAGGCATCTGACTGCATTATATTTGCATTAGAAAATTAGCACCATACAAATTAAACCTGGCACATACTAAGTGGATTTGAAACTGGTAATTGATAAATCCAGAAAAAGAGAGATCACTGGGGAATCACCGATTAAAAAACCAAGTTCCTAGTGGAGTCATGCTGGCATTGGTTTGCATCTTCAAAACAATTCAATATCTGTCAGTAATTGAGAAGAAAATATAAGGTCACTACTAATCCAATTTTCAGACAACACATATTACTGCATAATGAAGTGGTAAGCAATCTATACTAATAGGCATTGCTTGGTAAACTGGGCACAGTTCAAGATTTATAGTAAAATTAGATTTCAAAACAAACAAAAACTCACAGTGACAGAACAGAAGATTATATCCTAGAGGAAAATGGAAATAACCAAGGGAACAAGCTCCTGATTTAACAATGCAGCTAAAAATTACTAAAATGATCTCTTGATGTAAGAGAATAGCAGCAAAGATGTTTACCCATTGTGTAACTGCCAATGATTGGGCTATTCCTGTGGTATTTTGCCCACTATTAATGTTCACACTTTTAAAGTACACTAAAAAACCCGACAGCTTTCACAAAAGGGACATAAGAATATTTTGAAGCTTGAAAAAACCCACAACTTAGAATGTGATACTTAGATCTAATATCTTGAAGGTTTTTTTAAGAGAAGGCATAGGTAGTAAGTATTTATGCAAGCTGCAATTTTTCAAGGCTTTTTCCTTAGGGTGACATTCCCACTTCAGGATTTCAGTATTTCATGGTTGAAGGTTGGATCTAGGAAAATCCAAATTACAAATAAAGCTAATGAAGGGAACAAGTTACTGAAATTGAAATAACTGGATTTTTTGAGTTTATGTGTGTTAATGAAGCAAGTTTCTCAAAGTGTTCTGAAACCTGAAAAATTGTAATCCCTCTGTCTTGCTTCCCTCAAAACTGTCTCTGGATCCAAAGACTGTAGATTTCAGGCACTCCAAAACCATCAGACTGCCATCTAATCAGTGCTTGAAAGCTGTACTTATACAGTATGAGATAGCACCTGGCAATTTGAATCCCATTTTACCACCATTCCACATAGCTACGCAAGGAAAGTAAATGTCAACTGCATGAAACAGCTGCAATATTTAAAAGACTTACGACATCTCAGAAATACCACATGGTATGGACATCAAAACTTTTTCCTCTGTAGAATATTCAGTTTGTATAAATTTAAAAAGAAACATTAACTGAAGCCTAGTCAGAACAAGAACAACTAAAACTCATGAAGTAGTAGTTTTATCTTCAAGTCACCTCAATATTAAAACAGTTTACAGGGGACGTGATTTCCCTCACTTGAAATCTTTTTAACTCTACACAGGGTTTCAATATTTATTCAGGATAAAATGGACCAAATTCAGGCCCTAAAACAAAAGCATACATCTTTTCAGCCACAGATTAGTGGTCCTACTACAGAAGTTGTGGCTTGGGTTATGCAGGATGTTAAACTACATGATCATATTGATTTTGAAAACTTTGCCTTAATTTATTCAGATTATATAATTCAGCATTTAGTTTTCCTTATTCAGTAAGAAGCTAATTAAATAGTTCTGAAAGTAAAACTTCTTAAGTACAAGCTCTTGTGAGACCCCACCTGGAGTACTGCATCCAGCTATAGGGTCCCCAACATAAGAAGGACATGGAGCTGTTGGAGCAAGTCCAGAGGAGGGCCATGAAGCTGATCGGAGGGCTGGAGCACCTCTCCTATGAGGACAGGCTGAGAGAGTTGGGGTTGTTCAGCCTGGAGAAAAGAAGGCTCCGGGGAGATCTAATTGCGGCCTTCCAGTACCTGAAGGGGCCTACAGGAAAGCTGGAGAGGGACAGTTTACAAGGGCATGTAGTGACAGGACAAGGGCTAATGGGTTTAAGCTGAAGGAGGGTCAATTTAGATTAGATGTTAGGAAGAAATTCTTTACTGTGAGGGTGGTGAGGTACTGGAACAGGTTGCCCAGAGAAGTTGTGGCTGCCCCATCCCTGGAAGTGTTTAAGACCAGGCTGGATGGGGCTTTGGGCAACGTGGTCTAGTGGAGGGTGTCCCTGCCTGTGGCAGGGGGGTTGGAACTAGATGATCTTTAAGGTCCCTTCCAACCCAAACCATTCTATGATTCTATCATAGATGCCTAGATATGGGTTAGGCTACACTTTGCCGGGGGGGGGGGGGGGGGGGGGGGGGGGGGCGGGGATGGGCAGAGATGGAGACCATGTGACTGGCTCACTTCTTCCCAAAGTTCACCTGCACCTGCAATGTGGTCTACAGCTTGAGGAGAAGCTGTCCAGGTATAGGCTGCTATTACCACAATGAGGAAAGAAAAATTCCCAGACAGATATGCTTTTCTGTTTTACTGTACTTCTGATAGCCCAAAGAATTAAACATGTATAAACACACATTTATGTGCCTTTATGTGACCATTCCCAAAATTATCTTGAACGTCAATGACATTTACCTAACTCCCACCTCTACACCCCCTGCCTCCCAAAAAATTAAATTAATTCAAGTCAATTAAATTTTCTACTCCCAACAAGCTTAGGGAAAGCAAACAAATACGCAACCTTGTCTAGAAATGTTTCCATCAGTAACCTCTGATTGAAGAGAAGGTCAACACGGCTTTACTTTTGAAACACGGCAGCTTGACAGCTCTTCTTTTCTCCTGTCCTACCCACTTTAATGTTGACTAACCTCTAAACTACGGCCTGTATGCTGCCACCACAACACCACTGATTGCAAGTTGCTCTCCTAGTTGCAATTACAAATTACTGCCCCATCATTTCCTGCATTTAAGGCTGTCAGTAGAGTTGTCAGAAGTACGTAATTGCTGTGCAAGACCCTCACAACTGGCATCTGCTCTGATCTATGGAACCACTCAATTCCACAGCTGTCAGAGTGCTGACACCAACGGCAGTTAATGACACCGCGTCATCTCTCTGGCTCGTTTACCTGCCGACCCTGCAAACAAATGGACACTAGCAGGGAAGATAGGGAAGTGAGCAGCACATACAGTATTTGTCATAATCACTATGATCCACAGTAGAAGAAAATCAATTCCTCTTAATCGAATAGAGTGACTTATTAAGGGTTATAAGTCCTGGCTGGAGAGCTGTACTGATTTGATTATGCTGGGAGAGAAATTAGCAATGAGCTCTTGAACTATCTTTCCTTTTGTCTTCTGGCTCAGAGTTGCTTTAAATGATTATCTTATGAGAATCTTAGTAAGCAAGTCATGCTTTGATCAGGGAAAGCAGTAGGGAAAAGGGTACTGAAAAGGTTCCTGAAGTGTTGACAGACAGGGATGTGAACAAACACAATATGCCCATTGTAGCATTTCTGATTCTTGATTGAAACAGCACAGCAATGGCACTTACCTGAGACAAACACTCGAGTCTTTCCAGAACAACTGTCTTCAGTTTAGCAGTACCTCAGCCACTTTGCTGATTGACCATGGACAACTTAGATTGTGACATACCGCAACGACGAATTAAAACTGACACAAAATCCAGTTTGCAACAAATCTTTCTTCATTTAAGAAATGTTTTCCTGATTTTAGAATCATCAATATCAGTGAATCCAACATGAGTCTTTACAAACACCACTTAATAGATTAGGAAGCAAGGAAGTAAAGATAGACATGGAAAAAAAACATTTAAGATGAGAACTGGCAAAACATAGTTTCTCTTTTCAGTTAAAATAGCACATGGTTATCCTGCATTTTAAGTATACCGCTGACTGAAATATTAGATTTAGAATTAGATTTAACCAACCCTAATAGGGAACCCAGGAGTTGGGGGGGTTGTGTAAACTGGGGGAAAATATGCATAGAAAAGATGCTTGGTTTCACTTTTCAAAGCAAGAATCACTGGAATTAATGGAAGCTGTGTACTAGCACCTTCCAGGATCACCTTGACTGCTACAGATGCAGTGAAGTTGCACCATATATTTCATTAGTGATATTAGGCCAGGTCATCAGAGGTGCATGCATACAGGCAAAATGTAAGTGAAGTAAATGATATAGAGTCCATGCACATCAGCTCATGGTCTCATTCACTAATCTTAAAACTATTTCAACAGCTTTCCTAACTTACTAAGACCAAAGAATTTTAAAGAGTCTAGGTATTTATTCCATATTATCACAATTCTGTGCTTCACTACAAATTCCAAAGTGGAAAAGCCTTGGAAAATATAAAATTTAATTATTACAGTTCTTGATATGGTTTATTTGGAGTTTTCAGTTTTGTGCAAGGGTCATATTCCAGCTGAATAAAAGTTAACTGAAAAGAGATTACAAGCTCTGGGTCTTCTTTTGCTCCTATACCACAATAGTTTGTAGCTAACATTAGTATTCCTAGATAGTAGAAAAACAGTTCTAATATTTTATGCAAAGGTGTACTGGTAGCTTTAATCACAATGATTTTGCTACTTAAGATTAAAGAAATATTTAAAAATAAGGACTCGTAAATTAAAAATAGAAGTTCTGCCAGTTTCCAAAATGTGTTTATTCTAGTCCCCTAGAAGCCCCAGAGACACAGCGGTAATATCTATGTGATGAATTACATTTATCATGCACCTTTGTTCACCTCAACTGCTGTCTGCATGCTAATCCATCACTTCGGGAATTATTCAACCACTCCAGGCCCCTGAGCTTCAAAGGAACACCATTTGAAAAAAGTTACAGAAGTTACAATTGCTCGGAATATCTTGTTCACCCGGGCTTAAACACACATAACACTGATGAAATCTTCAGGGTACCTAACTGCTTAGGATCTCAGAAGCCGGTAATTCACACCTGCAAACAGTAATTTCTTCAGTGGATTTTGATGGCAAGGTGAAAGGAAAGTTTCTGATAGAGAGGTCCCTAGTCCTAAGTATCTAGATACTGTAACCTGTTCCAAAATCCTTCCAGAGTTTAGGAAGGACATTAGCAGGAGATATTAAAAGGATCTTGGTTCACAAAAAGCTGATGTTTAGAAAGAGGCAAAGTTTCTACCCTGTTTCTTCCCTTTGCATTCCCCATCACAGCACTCACAACAAGTTATCCTGAAGGCAGTCAAACATGGCCTCTTCAAATGAAGTGATCACAACTTGGTAAAGTGATAGACAACAGAAAGTAGTCTTACCTTGGAAAAAAGAGTAGACAATCTAAAGATGACACTAATAATCTGGAACATAATAAATACATATGTACCACACACAAACATAAAAATATTTACAAAAATATATCAATACATACACACTTTACACTTCTTTCTGTTTGATATTTCCCACTACTTTAATACACTTACTAGTCAATAGTAACAGGAAATTAATCAGTATTACAACTTGCCAAAGAAATCTCCCTACTCTATAGGGAGTAGTAAACTCAGAATTTAATAATCCATTCCTCGATCAGATTTACAGTTCACCCTCTGTTTTCAGATGTTCTGGTAAATTAGTATTTCCTCCTATAGCATTGCAGAAAGAGTTGATTAAATGAATGCCAGCAAGTAAAGCATACTATTCTATAAGGTTAGAGCCATAAGAATCACTTAACTCTCAATACAAAAGCAGTTCTGTCAAAATAGTCCCCTTTGACAGCTGTAACTACTACATCTATTTGGATTATAACTTTGAATATAATATAAATTGACATAGTACAGGAAAAGACCTGTATTAATCAGAAAGGCTAAGACCAGCACTTGCCAATAAGCCTGAGCTTGGATCATGTTATTGCTTTATTGTGCCAGAGCATTCAAATGCACTGAGGTTAGGACTAGGAACCACTTTGCAATACACAGTACTACAGCATTAGCGAAAAGCTTGATACATTTTATTCCTGATTATACAAAACTGTATCCTTTCACCAATTAATACTGCTTATAATAAATACAAAACTGAATTAATTCTCACATTGAGGATGATTTGAAGAAGAATATATTATATCTTAAAGAAAATATGAAAACCATGTCCACTTTTTAAGTATTAAATCTAGGAATGTGTACCAGACAACACCTAGCTTCCTTCTCTGAAACTATTCTCATGAAACTATTATTTCATTCCAATAAAGCAAAGCTCCTCCAATTGAAGTTATACAGATTTATGTGAATAAGAGCACTGCTTTTACATTTTTCAAGGGTATGTGCATATAGGTAGCATATTTTCATAAAGTTTTTTTGTCAAACTGAAAAGAATAAACTCCTTAACAGCATTTTTGTTATTAACTGAATTAAGATTATTTTTCCTAACATGTGATAGTAAATATAAAATTAATGGAAAAATTCTTTTTATATTAAAAAGAGTGTTTCAATAGAATGTCTTCTAAATACATCTGCAAAATTGAGTTACGAATTAAAACTTAGGTAATGAAAGACTTGCCAGTCATTTTAGCACTTTCTTGGAGCCCAACCTATCTGAGGCAGCTGCAAACCTACAGTTAATGGTCATATACTTTCTTTTAAATCAGCTTCCAAATGCATCTCAGAGATGCTCAGAGAATGGGCTACAACAATGGTTTAAAGCTTTATTCCCCTCTGCAGTTACAAGTCATCACAATGCTGACTCTAATCAGGTTACTCTGCATCTGTCTGTCACAAATAACCTAGTAACAACTAAATGGATTGCCATAAATCTTTCAATTAGAATTTATAACTTTATTAGCACAATATTTTTGAACTGATTGCATTACTTTGAAGAGCAGCTTTCATTTATTTTGTCATTTGGGGGTCAAATGTGTACAATGGCTGGAAGCTGCATACACAATAGGAAGCCTTACTTCAACTTCATGGTAGTCTCCAGAATTTCTCTTCTTCAGAGACTACAGCCAAATTTTTAAAGGAATACTTTGCTTGCTGTGATGAGGTTGAATGATGGTATGCCACTTGGCTAAATGTGACCAAGTTTCTTCATGACACACAAGGGCCATACTTCCACTTTTATGGCCCTGATAAGGCTTCATAAAGAGTAATTTGCCACTGGGTAAGTTTTCAAAGGGTTTTATGTCTTCTTTCGTTTTGATTCAGAGCTGCTGAAATCCAGGCCAGGGATCAAATCTCTACACAGGGCATGAATATCAAGTGATATTCAGTGATCTTCACAAATGTGGCTTCATACATCTGTATCTTGATTCATCAGGCAGGAAAAAAGCAAATGGCATTAGTTTCCTAAAAATTTTTACGTATTTGTTTCATTATTATACTAGTACTGTGTGTTTTCTTTGCTGAACTATAACAATTCCAAACAGCACACATTATGGTTAAGAAAAGGAAAGAACCTGAGCAGCTGATTTAGATGAATATACTTCAGCGTTTTAAATTGAATACACTGGTATACCAACACAAATGCATTCATGTTAAATACATAGGCACACATACACTCACACCCCCCAGGAGGGGTGCTCAAGGTACTGCTTAAGTTGCATTTTTGTTTTGAGGAACTTTTTCACGTTTCATCCATTAAGTCTAAAATTTGTAATTTGGAAAAAAAAATTAAAGATAAAATTCAATAACAATAGCTATTTTAGGGAAGCTGAAGCTAAAGCCACTTTCCTACCTGAAGACTGAAAAAGATCAGGAGTTCAAGTGAAAATGAGAACCTTCATAAGATGAAGGCTCAGAAATATCCATGCATTCCTTTGTGTTTTGCTTATTGTTAAATGGGAGTTGCCAAAGTTCTGCAAGGCTGTTAACATGCATTGGATTCTCTGGTGTGATCTATGGATAACTTATCAGTATTCACTGGCTCTGTGTGTGTAAATGTAAACAGAAATACAAATAACAGGTAGTCCACTACTGTTTGTACTTGGTGAGGTAGGTGATAGGTGTCTAACAAGCAAAAAGCGCATGTACAGGGAGGCCATGGTCTAACAAAGTACTTCAGCTCATACTTACATTATATGGGAAAAAAAAAAATCCATTAGCCTACTTGTTAGAAAGCTATGGAGTTATCAGTTTAGATTTTATTTCTTCCTTACAAACACAGAAAATTTTGCTGGAAAAGAGAAAGAAACCTACGCTAAGTAAATTATTATAGAAAGGAAATAGTTTTTTACTACTTGTATAATTTTTTTGTATAATTGTACTATGATATGGTCCCACCAAGTGGTGACCACCTACTTATGTCCTACAGGACCTTTAGTCTTTAGAATCTGTGGCAAAGTTCCTTTCAAATGAATGAAAATTTACTGACCTGTCCTCTGGCTAGTCTGAGAATTTGACAAAATAAGTCAGAGCTTATTGACAGAATTAGTAAGCTGTTCAAATTTCACTGTTCCCCTTCAGTCTTTGCTTCATACATTAAACGATCATAACATCAAGCCAGACTTCTATTCTCTGGACAAGTCAGAAGTCACGTGAGAGTCACAGAAGGGCGAAGAATATTCCTGTTGGTCTGAAGCACCCAAGTTCTACATTTGCCATGGCCTATTTGCTCAGTACTGCTTAAGTCACAAGCTAGCCCTGTCTTTGTTCTGTGTCTGTGAAACATTTCTAGTGCTACTTCTTGTACTCAAGATAAGCACTAAAAATTTTAAAGAGGAAAAAATAACACCCCACATAATTAAGACTTCAGCAATACACAGCAACTGAAGTGCGAGCAAAACATTGAACAAGTAAGGTACAAAAAAACCCAAGCACCATCTGTTTTGGGCACTGACTCAGACCGTGTTCCATCAGAAAATGATGTACGTGGTCATGCAATTACACACCGCTATAACAAAGCAGAATTAATGTTTGACAGGCCACCTTTTATCTACATAAATATATATGATAAAACACACACCTGCACAGACATAACTGAACGCTTCATTTTACATTGTCCAAAACAAGCGCATTACAGAGGCAAATGTGCCTCTGCCATACCTGAAGTAAGAAAAGATCAGCATTGTTACATAACAAACAAAGCTGCCCTGCTTTTGCTTCTGCTAACCCAGGCTATTCAAACAATGGCTTGCAACCTAAGACACCCAAGCATACTTCAGCACCCCAGCAAACAAATCAGGACTTGATATTTCTACGAGCAACCTAGATCTGGCGTGACAGGAGCCAGGAGCGCCTCTCAAACATGTGTGCCAACCACGAGTCAGAAACAGCCGGTTTCCTCTCAGTATTTAGGTGGGGAAATACACTAATACACCCAGATCTTAAAGCAAAGAGCATCATAAACCACAATAACTGTTAAATATGGTTCTCTTTTGCAACAAGAGTTTTCATTCTTACGCCCACATAAGGCCACCTAAAAACTTGATCAAAACAAACTCTATAAATTTATAAAGATTTAAACACTATTTCTCAATACAAAGATAGTATGTTCAGTTTTAAGAAAAAAATCAGACAAATCTTATGTACTTAAATTTCCTTCCTGATTAAACTCCTCTTTTATTTAAAACTACAAGTTTTTATCAGTTATGACTATATGTTTTAAAAAGCTTATTTTTAACTCAAGACTATACAGCTTTAAAAGCAAGAAGTACTTAGTGTACCTAAAACCTCATTAGATTGATCTGTATTATACTTAACCACTGAAATGGAAAACTAAGAATATTAATATGGCAGCTTTGACACCACAACAATTGATGCAAATTCTAGGGTCTAACTTGATAATTCCTGCATGCTTCCCCCAGTGAAAGAGCAGAACTATTGTCATATTATAAGCGTATGTGTAGTTTAACCTTACTTCATTTTGGAACGGGGAATTGTGACAAAGAACTGGAATTCATTTTCTAAAATAATACATCTTATGTGTCAATAAAAAGAAACAAGAGAAGTCACAAGAATTAATGAGGTTGATTATAAGGCAGAGATCTCAAAAGGATATTATCAACTCTAAAGCAAGTCAAATGTCAAACTTGGGTTAAAAGTCATTTCAAGTAGTGCATATATTTCTTCCACGCTTTGGGATAATCCCCTCTAGATTAATACTTTCCTATCATTTCCCCCTTCTCAATATATTCAAAAAACTTATCAAAAGAAAAATCAAGTAGGCAGTTGAAACTAAGGTACCTTTGCAGACACGTAAGAAAATAAGCAGCCATATGCACCTGAAGCCTCTCTGGGCTAGAAGAACAACTTGAGTACAAAGCTGTGCGTGTGGTTAAAAACTGATCATATCCAGCAGGTAAACAGTGCTCTTCTATCTACAGGAACAGAATATCTCACAGCTACCTAACGTACTAGCGTTATTTTAGCATGTCACATCAGCAGTATACTTAACTTCACAAACTCTTTTGAGATAAAGAAATATTGGTTAACAATTTGTAAAATAGGGGTGGTAATATATAGAAGTCTGTAGCAGAAGAAAGTACTGAAACCATAGCACTTCCTCATCCATTCTAATCAAAATCTGGAAGGAATATTAGGTAAAAGGAAGAAATCAAAATCTATACTATTGAATACTTTTTACAATGGACATTAGAAACTGAATAAAAACCAGAAATTTTGTTTTGGCAGTCTGTTTCTACAAAGCTTTAACTCAGCTTTATTAGCTTTATTTTCATAGTGACAGCATTTTGAGCCCGTGAAAGAATTTAAGAGCTTGAACAAGATCCATTCATTGGTTAACTGATACAAGCACTGACTGTAAGGTTCGGGTCTGACTTTTATTTTAGTACCAGTAATAAAACGGTAGTTTAATCCTCTTGGGGGGGGGAATCAATCATTTTGCCTCCTCTCAAAGCATCTTTCCCCTTTGGCTGAACATGACATTAAAGGTTTCAAATGTCATACTTGTAAACTATTAGGAATTAAAAGATGTCTCTATGGAACTGGTATGATTTAAAAGAAGGATAAGAATTAGGTACTTGAAAAACCTAAAAAAGTGGAAAGGAAAAGAAATAGGTTCTTAAGCCTCCCAGAAATAAAACCCACTAGATTAAGAACTGTAAGAATTAAGAGTTATGACTCCTTTAACCTTAAACATGACTATTAGCCCACTACTGAAGTAAAACAAACAATTTTGCTTCTATAAAGCTTCTATAAAGTTGTTAATAGCTGGTATAATGCCAATGTAGAAACTTTATTACACTTTAAATGATGAAAGTAACACTTCTCTAAAAACTCCCTCTCATCATCTTTTATGAAGTCCAATTTGTTATATATTTAAAGTCATATTTGCTCAAAGCCACATACAATGAAACCTCATTCTTGCTGCGTTGTGTGGACCACTTTGCAAGATGAAGAATAATGACAAATAAACTTGAAATTTCTTCAGTAATGTTAGATTTCACTTCACTACTACATATATCATTATGCTCAATTGTATCTTTGATGTCAATGTCCCAAAAAAGTATTGGATAAATTTGCTTTGCAAGTCACTCACAACACAGAAACATAGGAGTGCCATGAGAGGGTAGCGAAGCATGTTTGATACTTGTTCTTAATAAAGTTCTTACTGAAATTAGATCAAAATCACTTGCACATTTTCACCTGCTTTAAATGAAGCATCTGATGGAAGGACTGGGCTTTGTATGACACTTTCTGACACCAAGATTAGTCTTTGTAGGTATGAACAACTTTGTGAAAATAAAGACCTTTGGATAGGAGCACCAGCAACGCAACAATCTCTAAGTGGACTTAAGGTGCAATATACATTTTTCAGCTGTTTTAATGACATTTCTCTGCAAGTCACCTAAGCCATGCTGAATATATATCATTTTAAAGTATTTCCCCAAAGCAAATGCTATATTTGATATAGCACTTATATTACACCCCTTTGTGCAACTGTTAAAATGCCTACTGGGTTTCACTTCAGCAGCAGTAACTTTAGCCAAAGTTGAAGTCCAGTTCGTTATGGAAGATCATCACACATCATGACATGTTCTGAAAAACTCTCTCTCTTATCCTTTCATTATCAAGGCTACAAAATATGCCTTAAGGAAGAGATAACTATTCAAACTATAAAGTGACATTTAAGTATCGCTTAATGTTCAAGCTGTACACATTATCACGGAAAGCTAGTAAACTCAAAGCTACAGGATAGCAGCATCCTTAAATTAAGGTAAATAAATATAACTACATTGCAAGTGTCTCTCCAGTGAACTATGATACATAACGAACAAGAAGAATATAGCAGATGTTCTATAACTGCTGTCTTCCAACATAGCTCCATATATTAAGTTATTTCAATAACAGCAGAGGGTATCTCCTTTTTATCCAGGGCTTCTAATCTTGTTTTATATTTTGAGTGTTTACTGAAAATAAGGATATGCCATCAGGAGGAAATAACAACTTTAGTTGTTTTTCTCTCTGAAATGATAAAAAGAAAAATAAATCATAAGATGCTCCAATAAAGCCAGAAGAAGAAAAACCTTACCATAGGGTCTTAATTGCTGAAGAATAAAAAATACTTTTCTTAACAAGTCTTTGCCCTTTCTTTTTCATTTCAGTCATTTACCATTTTTTCTCTCCTCATCTTCCTCCTCATTATTTGTACACAACAGGTAGCACACCTAGTAGAAAAATCAACTCCCTTTGTGAAGTGCATAACTCAAATGAGAAACGCAAGAATTATTCAGCAAAATCACAAGCTAAAGTGCAGGAGTTAGTTTGACTAGCTATTCCCACATTGTAGCAAAATTTTTCTGTGGAAGAAAAGAAATTAACTGATAAAAGAACTGTTTGGTATCTGGTTATTGAATACATATGCAATCTCAAACTAGCTTTATGTTTAACACTCTATGCCTCCCACTTGAAAAGGGATTTGTAGAAATATGGTGGGAAGATGCTATGGGGATAGACAATGCTACAAGAAACCATGGAGAAAGAAGTAGAAAAACTAGCAATTCATATTCTAAAGATTCGAATACAGAATGCATGAGCGCTTCTTGAATCTTTATGAAGTCAGAGATATTTGAGGCATCATCTGTTCAGTGATCAAGTAGACAAACCAGCAGAGTCATACTCCCACAAGAGGAAGAACAGAAATCTCTTTAATAAGATATAAATCAAAATTATAAGAACAACAACAGAAACGACTGAAGAGATGGCTCTCAAATATTAGAGGAATAACTTCCCCACCATGACAGCCAAGGTTTGCTAACCTTGACAATGCTCAGGACAATGGTCCTTCCTCTTCATTCACTAGATCTCTCAGGCATCCTTTTGTTTTGTCACAAATTTCCGTATGAGAAGTACAGTAATGTGCCGTCTCCAACTGGGCTTACTCACACTAATTTCAGGATTGGACTCTAGGAAAAAACCTAAGATTTACTTTGTAAGAGGAATAAAAAAGGTACCTGTTTCAGTATGAATTTGATAGTTTTATACTTTAAAAATCATTACCTATTTTCTGTCTCATAAGTGTCCAGTTACTCTAAATCCAAAGCTCCTCCAATTCTGAAAAGCACTTTTATTTCTTGAAACACTCCAGGAAAAGACAAATATCAATGAATTACAGCTTTGTAACTTACTAAACTTGCTACTGACCCTAGGACACTCTTCAGTAGTTGGTACAAATGGGTGTTTTTATCACCGAAAAACACGATGCCCTTCTAATTTCTGTGACATCTGTCCTATCAATCCTGAACACAACATTCCCAGTACCTAGATCCATGACCACACAGGTAGCTGAGCATGTTATTGCAGGCAAATGTGTTATGAATTCTCAGATGATGAACTATGCTAAGGCCGGATGTCAGAGATGATGAAACTGATAATCCATCAGTAATTTTCTACCCACCACAGCAGCTCTGACCCATTGAACTAAATGAATGTATTTAATCGCTGACTAGTCAACTGATCGGAAAGCTCCACCGGGTAAGGAGAGTGTCTTCAAAAGACGACAGACACTACCTAAATCAATGGCACAACCAAAAGAAAAGCATATCTTATCTCAGCATCTTACCCACAGATATAGATTCAACCTGAAACCATAGAATCACAATTACAGAAAAATCATAGTATAGCAAAAAAATCTTGTTTATGACAAAGTACGAAAATCCTCTTGTGAGATTTTCCTTAAGAGAATAATCTTGGCAATACATCTCAGACTGCTTTGTTAGTTTGTTTGGTTTTTTTTTTTTTTGTAAATAGATTAAGTTAAAACCACAAAATCCTCTCCAATCATTTCTGATGAATCAAAGCCCAAATAACACACGATATAACCAAGGGGTCTTCATAGCAGGTTTTTCAGCACATTTCTGGATGATGTATTCTACCTCTGGTCTGACTGCTGCCAGCTTCATGACTAAGAAGAATGGCAGGCCAAATCTTGCACCCTTCACAAAAGTCTTAAGCAAACTTTTCCTGGCATGCAAAAGACTGATCGCATAGAAAATGGTACTTTCCCCAGGTGTTCCTACGGCAAAACAACATGCGTCCCCAGCATTGGGTTATTAATGCCTCATTTTCCTGATGTTCTGTGTTGGCAGCCATGACAGAAAGCTTTGAACTTGTTTATTCACACTTGTTTAATCCTGTCTCCACACAGCACATCGCAGCCTGTGGGGCTAGGAAGATGGATGAGTGCAACCAAGGCCACGAGGGGGTCAGGGTCATGGTGTCGCTGGATCTCATTAACTCCATCACTCACTGTAGCAGGCACTTCAGAGGTCACCTCAACTGAGGAGCTTGGGATAGACGATGGAAAAATGGCTGGCGCAAGTGTACACATATTCCCTGCAGTTGATGCTACGTATGGAAACAAGTCAAGATCTTTATTTACACTGCTCCTTGAGTTCCTAGGGTTGTTTTTAGTCTACTTGGTTAGAAAAAGAGGAAAAAAAAGGGTTTTTTACAACTATCCCATAATAACACAACAAAAGGATGAAGGTTGAAGAGAAGACCACTAAAAATCAGAAAAAAATATCAATTTAGTATTTCTTCTGTAATTATTTGCATCTGTACTGGACTAGTGGAAAGGGAGCAAAAAGAGTACATAATGTCATAGACTGGTTCTGATATACAGTGAGAATGCATGGAAACACATACATTTTATACTGCAGTTATATTGTGCACACTGTGTGCCTGACAAAGAAGTTACTTTAAAGCACAGACAGCGACAGATGACACTAAAACCCCTACACTGCCCATTACTTAGGTATTTTAATGCACATCAACGGTAGACCCCACTTTTAAAAATATGTGTTTAAACTGTATATTTATTTTACACATATACACACATTTTTACAGACATATCACATTATAATAGATATAAAATATATATGATAATTAAATAGTTGTATACTGTACAGGTTCTAAATAATATTGCCAATAATATTTCATTATAACTTGAGTTCATATTCCCATGACTTCAGCAAATAAATAAGTTACTAAAAAACATATTGTACACTATATCCTGTTTGTTCATTTGTTAGGAACTTGATGGTATGCTGATACAAAACTGTTCCTTTCTCATAGATCTTAACTTCTACTTTTTACATACATTCCTTGTAATGAACCATTCTGCAAAAGTGAAATCATTTCCAAGGGAGATGAAAATTAGTATTATTAAACTATCTTCAAGCACATCTGCAGCACTGGAATAAAACAACTGTGACAGGGGTTTAATACAACAGAAACCAAGTTCGCATTTGTTCAGTATGCAGGTGCATAATGAGAAAAGTGACATATAAACCTACATCTGCACATATATACAGTATATTTACAATAACCAGTCAAAATATTTTGATGAATGGCAAAATTAGCAAGTGAATTATACAAAGAATAGTCAAAGACAAGCTTTTATTCTAGCAAGTGAAAACAAGTCCTTACAATTTGACCAAGTTATTTGATAAGAAAATCCAGATTAAAAAAAATCCAGGGCTCTCTCACAAACTCCCCACTTCCAATTTCACAACAAATATAAAAGCATGGGCTTCAGTAGAGCTATCATTTAGACTAATGACACTGGTAGGGAGAGAAGTAATTCTATAACAATTTGCAGATCAAACTGTACCACACCACCCTCCCCATGTTTTTGTTGGTTGTTTGCCCTTTTTTTGGGGGGTGGGTGGTGTGGTGATGTTTGGTGGTTTGGGTGTTGAGGTTTGGTTTATTTTGGTTGGTGGTTGGATTGCTTTTTGTAAGATGTCAATTTCTTAGAGACAAAGGAAACATTTTTGTTTGGATTTCTGCAATTTCTTTCCCTATGGCCCACTTTCTGAAAAGTTGATTTATATTAAGTGCTCCCCAGGGGGTGGGGTGTTTCCTCCTTTTTCGATGAGATGGATAGAATTAAAGTTTACATAATACGTATAAGATCTATAAAAAGTCCAAAATTTACAGGAACCAATACACTCAGAATCAGAGGTTGCTCAAATGGGAACACAATCTGAACAAAAGCATGAAGAAAGATGAAGTCACTTGTGTTTTACAGGAGGCAGAGGGAGGCAAACAAAATGAAGAACATCTCTCAAATTCTTAAGATATAATACTACCAATCAAAAGATTTGGCTTCTGCTTGTGGTTCTGCAATCATCATGATACATGACCTTGAACAGATGGCTCCATCTCAAAGAAAACATGACTGATGTTCAGTATTGCCACCACTGACTTTTAGGCATGCATCTCAAGGAGTGGAATTTACAGGTTTGAATAAGGTAATTAAGTTGCTTCTATAGTAGAATAAGAATTGTATATATGCTAATTGAATGAATAGGGGCTCTAACGTATGTATCTTTACTACCTAGAGTGGCTTAAATCACATTTCCCAGCTGGGTGTCCAAACTGCAGGCTACTTATCTCCCCCTCCAACAAGCCAAAGAGTCAATGTAATTTAACCAACCCAAGAATTAGACTAGTTGAGGAAGACGTGATTTCTAGTTGCTGATCCTAAATTTGAAATATAAAAGAAATATATAAAAATGAGAAGACAGAATTAGAAACTACATAGATGGAACACAAAAGCAAATACTTTCCAAAAATAATTTCAAGTTAAATTTTTTTGTCATTTACTTTTCAGTAACCAAGATGCTTTGCTAGAAGAAAAACCCATCCTGACATACCTTGAAAAGGTTCATTTAACTTTCCAGTTTGCTTTAGTAACTTCTAATTTATACCCAAACTGTGCTCCCACATATGGGCTTTGTTATCAACTTAATTTAAAAACATTCTAAATATTCTATACTTCAAGAGAAAAATGAGGTGCAAAGAAAGAAAACTCTTAATTCTACATACACATCTCTTTCATAAAGACAATCTTGCAGTAAAGATAACAAATATCTTCATGACTAAGGTGACAGTGTTTCCCCCATACCAGATGCTTTCAACACCTACAGATTTTCTGCTACCTGTGCCTTTTTCTGATTCTTAACCAAGAAAAATAATTGTATTTCCACAGAAGCTATGAGGGGAATGAACCACTGAAAGTGTTTAAGCTCACGTGTCCTTCTAAACAGCATCTTTGTCATTACCCAATATAGATCATTGGGCTAGATGGACCAACTGGTGTGACCCAGTAGGGCTTTATGCCACTGCCTCTGATGTAAAAGAGGAAAGGTCTCCTGAAAGCTGAGATCATAGTCCCCATTTTCAAAACTGAGAAACAATAAAAATATATCACTCTGAAAATTGCTCTGTAACCATATTGCAACCAAAATGTTTCTTCATACTAACAGCTGATAATCTACATATCCTAAAGGCTGTAAGTGCATGTAAAACCTGTGAAGAATTTGCATCTATCGTGGAAAAAAATTCAAAGCTGTCCTGAGGACGCTAGTTTCTTTCATTTCTTTCATCATCACTAATTTCTTTCTTCCATATAAAATAAAAACTAAGAAAATTTATATAACTTCCTCAATGGTGCTCTTCTGGACAAAACACAGGAATTCCTACATTCTAACCATACCTAGTGTTCCATTTAATATCTGTCTCTGCTAAAATATAAAGTGATTGTCCAATTATTTGTCAGCTTTAGGGGTTTATAATACTGTTGTCACCAAGTGCACTACGTGTAGCACTGAATAATTAATTCCAAAAGTTGAAGTCAGAAGGTTGGATTGAAGTCTTTTGTTCTTTTTCCATACCTACGTTCTCCTAAATTATACTTGTGTGTGTGTGCATGCATACAGCAGACGGGGAACTTCTTGCATACATTATGATCTGAAAAATAATTCAAAAGATTAACCAGTGTAAATTATTTTGCAAGATTGCTATTCCTTTGCAAGACTGCTACTCATCTGCTTAAACTGGGGATATTTTTCCTCTGATTCTCATGTATGGATTGGTGTTTTGAGATTGTAACAGAAGCAGAATGAGAGTCAGTAAACCATTCCCTTCCCACAAGCAATATTCACGTGGCTCAACCTTGCTGGGTTGGTATTTTGTTCATAGGCTGGCAGAAAATTGTTGCTTTCCTATTTATTTCAACAAATGATTTTGCATAAGGGGTGGGCAAGAGGCAGGTTCAAGTCCAATTAGTAGAAGCAAAAGTCCTCCAGCAAGATATAGGTGAATTAAAAAATTGCCGAATTTGAACACCAAGGCCACTTTTTACTTTGGCATACAAGATTAGGTAACAAGCCCAGCAGGACCAAAACAGGAGGATCACATTAAACTGGAAGAACTGGATGACATTGAAGATTAGTGTAGGAGACACTAGATGAAGTGGAATAATAGAAAGTGCAAGGTCATATGCTTTCGAACTGATCACAGGGAAGTTTACAATAAAGTAGAAGCTCATCTGTTACAAATTATAGAGGAAGAAAAAGATCTGCATCAGATTACTACAGAATGACTATGAGCTACCAAACGCTTTAAAAAAAGTAAAACACGATCACAGGACTGATAGATAAGGGAACAGTGAAGGTAGTTATTAACATTAGTTCATAACGCACAGCATGACAGTCTTGAAATGTTACATGCAGTCTACCCACCCACGTCTCAGAAAATGGATGCAGACTAGAACAGGTGAAGAATGACTACTAGGATCAAGCAAATATTTTCCAAGAGAAGACATGAGCTTATCTTGTTTAACTCAGCAATAGCAGAGATGAGAAGTGATACCACGGTGGTCTATAAATACAAAGGAGAGAAAACAACTAAACTAAAGAAAAATCAGATCACAAGAAGAAGCCTAAGTAAAGCATGTTTATGTTTACATTGGAAACATTAGAACTATTTTTCTTCTCACCAATGGAAGACTAAAGTTCTGAGACAGGCTTCCAACAGAAACGGGGAACGAGGTGAGCTCAGGGATGAATGGGAAAGCAATCAAACTGCTTTTCAAAGTGCAGCTTGAAATGATTCTGAATGGAATTACAAAATACAGCTGTGTAGAACACAGGAGACTCTGATCCAGTTCTTTACATCTCTACATCCCTTTGTACAGTGGCAGACAGATCTATGATACAGCAGAAACTGACTGTGTATGCCTCTCTCCTCTTAACATGATGAAGCAATTTCCAAAGTATCAGTATACATTCACATCACTGCCACTTGAAAAATTCAAGCAAGAGGAGTGGAACAAAACCACCACTTCACTTCCCACATAAATCCCAAATATTAGAAACTTATTCAAAGTATAACATCTGTGAGAGCATTTGAAGTGGAAGTATCACCAAAGCCATGATTAAATTTTAGTCCTTTAAGAGCTGGAACAGGGAACATTGGGAAGAACATATCTGAACAAAAAGAGAAAAAAAAAAAAAGGATAAGATTCTGGTGTCCTCAAACAAATGTAATGATTATCAGAATAAAAAAAATAGACATACATATATATGTGTGTATATATAATACATCCACCTACCTCACACTAATAATTACTGTTAATTACCATAATAATGAACTTTGGTACAATTGAGATCATGCAACATTTGCAAAGGAATGGTCTGAAGTACTTTTTTTTTTAAAACCTATGTGACATCGCAGAATAGTATGTCTGAAGCATATGCCAACAACAGCTAATATTTCAGTTAACAATCAAGTAATGGTTATAGGCTCCTGAGCAAAGGGAACAGAATTGTAAAAATGCAATGTTATCTTGTTCACCTTTATTTTCCAGATGAACTAAAAATCAGAGAAATTTCAACCCCCCCCCAAAAAAAATATCAGTACATGATGATGCACACACTAACAGATCAGCTAATAGCTGATCTCTTTCAAGGTTTCTGTAAAGTCATCAGTAGTTCCTTAGCTTTCAACATTTTATCAGTTAGAACAAAGATATATAAACAGCAGGATTTGATTAAAAAAATAAAATAGAATCAAAGGCAAGGGCAAGAAGGAAGTTGATGAAAATCAAATGAGGAAGTGTGCAAGAAATTATTAGAAACAGAATCAGATTGAGCGTATTGCAAATAGCTTCTAAAAATCTAACATTGAAAGTTCTCTTTTAGGTGGGGAAAAAGAGTAGATCCTGGGAGAAGAAATCAAGGAATAAATTAGAGATCCTACAGAAAGCTTCTCTAACCATTTTTGGATGTGAGACGCTATTTCTACTACAGCAACGCTGGGTATGATACTAGACTGACTACATAGTGCAAGAGAGCACGTTGCAAAGACATACTGACCAGTTCAGAAGGAATTCACATAGTGGAACCAACTTCCAGCTGTTAAGGAAAATTTTTACTGGGCTGGTGTATCCTTCTCAGCACACATAACCAGCTGAGCTTAAGTGCTCACAACAAACATTCTTCTGGTATTGAAGCCTGCTTGTTTTGTGAGAACCTCTATATCTCTCTTTAGAGCTCATTTTGCTGTTTCTGGCCAGGGATGTCAAGGACGACAAGCTTCTATAGGTATGTCAGTGAAAAAAGGAAAGACGAGGGCAAATGTGGGCCCCCTCTGGAATGTAATGGGAAATCTGGTTACCCAGGATATGGAGAAGGCTGAGGTAGTCAATGAATTTTTCTTGCCTCAGTCTTCACCAGCAAGAGCTCTAGCCACACTGCCCAGGTCACAGAAGGCAAAGGCAGGGACTGGGAGAACGAAGAACCGCCCACTGTAGGAAAAGATCAGGTTCGAGAATATCTAAGGAACCTGAAGGGGCACAAGCGCATATGGGACCTCATGAGATGCATCCACAGATCCTGAGTGAACTGGTGGAATAAGTTGCTAAGCCGCTCTCCATCATATTTGAGAAGTCCTGGCATTCTGGTGAAGTTCCCACTGACTGGAAAAGGGGAAACATAACCCCTGTTTTTAAAAAGGGAAAAAACGAAGACCGGGGAACTATAGACCAGTCAAGTCTCACCTCCATGCCTGGCAAGATCATGGAGCAGACCGTCCTGGAACCTAGGCACAGGCACATGGAAAATAAGCAGGTGATCAGTGACAGCCAACACGGCTTCACTAAGGGCAAATCGTGCCTGACAAACTTGGTGGCCTTCTATGACGCGGTTACAGCATGAGTGGATAAGGGAAGAGCCACTGACGTCATCTACCTGGACTTGTGCAAGGCATTTGACACTGCCCCACATAACATCCTTGTCTCTAAATTGGAGAGACATGGATTCGATGGATGGACCACGCAGTGGATAAGGAACTGGCTGGCTGGTCGCACTCAAAGAGTTGTGGTCAACGGCTCAATGTCCAAGTGGAGAACGGTGACAAGTGGCGTTCCTCAGGGGTGGGTACTGGGACTGGCACTGTTCAACATCTTTGTCGGCAACATGGACAGTGGGATCAAGTGCACCCTCAGCAAGTTTGCCGACGACACCACGCTGTGTGGTGTGGTCAACACGCTGGAGGGAAGGAATGCCATCCAGAGGGACCTTGACAGGCTGGAGAGGTGGGCCCATGTGAACCGCATGAAGTTCAACAGGGCCAAGTGCAAGGTCCTGCACGTGGGTCGGTGCCATCCCAAGCACAACTACAGGCTGGAAGGAGAATGGATTGAAAGCAGCCCTGGGGAGAAGGACTTGGGGGTGTTGGTTCATGAGAGAAGCTTGACATGAGCTGGCAGTGTGTGCTTGCAGCCCAGAAAGCCAACCGTGTCCTGGGCTGCATCAAAAGAGGTGTGACCAGCAGGTCGAGGGAGGTGATCCTGCCCCTCTCTCATGAGAGCCCACCTGGAGTACTGCGTCCAGCTCTGGGGGCCCCAGTACAAGACAGACATGGAGCTGTTGGAGCGAGTCCAGAGGAGGGCCACAAAGCTGATCAGAGGGCTATGAAGCTGATCGGAGGGCTGGAGCACCTCTCCCATGAGGACAAGCTGACAGAGTTGGGATTGTTCTGCCTGGAGAAAAGACAGCTCCGGGGAGACCTAATTGCGGCCTTCCAGTACCTGAAGGGGCCTACAGGAAAGCTGGAGAGAGACTGTTTATCAGGGAGTGTAGTGACAGGACAAGGAGTAACAGGTTTAAGCTGAAGGAGGGTCGATTTAGATTAGATATTAAGAAGAAATTCTTTACTGTGAGGGTGTTGAGGCACTGGAACAGGTTGCCCAGAGAGGCTGTGGATGCCCCCTCCCTGGAAGTGTTCAAGGCCAGGTTGGATGGAGCTTTGGGCAACCTGGTCTAGCAGAGGGTGTTCCTGCCCATGGCAGGGGGGTTGGAACTAGATGATCTTTAAGGTCCCTTCCAACTCAAACCATTCTACGATTCTGTGAACACCTACCAAAAAAGCCTATTGTAAGATGACCACACTATAGAAAGAGCAAGAAAAAGAAAATTGAGAACAAGAACAAGGTTTGGAGAAACCTACAGGCACTGTACACCTTGATATTATGACTGAAATCATGTTAAATATCTTTGGATCTACCATCAGTGTGACAGCTCTTAAATGTACGGAGTCATTAGCATTTTTAGCCTTGAACTAAACATTTAAATCTGCATGTCCAAGTGGAGCTCAAAGGATAAGAAATGAAAATGTAACAATGCAGTCACATGTCTAAATCCTAGTGAATGATGATGGGAAATACTGGTTTTGTCCACACTGAAGGCATCAATGCTGAAGCACAATCTTAAACAGTTTGTGAGAAGTGTGTTAATGACAGGTGACACAGTTTAATTTATCCTGATGAAAAGCACCTCTGTCATAAAAATTCTAGCTCACTCTAGCTACTGGTAGAAAACAAAACCCAAAACCAAAACACCACACACCACACCCACACAAATATCTAGGTTTCTCATCCCAGGTGAATTCAGAAGCAGTAGAAACACTCAGCTAAAAGCTAAACTAATGAAGTAAATAATCAGAACTAATTTTTTTGGCTTAAAAGGAAACTTGGCGATGTCAGTCAGTCAGGTCTTGATTTATCTGATATGGCTTCACTCACTGGTATTTGTTAACCTCTTTATTTTCCAATAGTGACTGTAAGAATTAAATTATGTCCTATACAGATATGCTGTATTATGTAATGGTTTCTAACAGTGGTATTCTGAATGGCTTCATCCTAATCAACAGAAATTGCTTGTTGCAAGCTTCAGAAGTACATCCAAGGTTTGAAGTGTTCCCCCCATCTTATGAAATCTGCCTTTTCCCTGATTATGTAATCAGATACAATTTCATTTATTTTCTTCTATGATGGGAATTTTATTTTCATGAAGTATGCTGTGATAATAGTCACGGTTTGTTATATTTCTTCTCAGAGAAATGTAGAGTAAGAAAAAGCATGATGCTTTTCAGTGTCCTGGCACAGCTCATCCACAGGACCACAGTCTCCAGCATTTTAATTTCTACAATAATTACTTCTGTCTTGACGAGAGCAAAAGACTGCCAGCTCAGACAGGAAGCTTTTCACACTGTTGAGAAGGATGAGGGCAGGAGGGGTGTAAGTAAATAAACAGGATGTAGTCTCCACATGTGAAAGTAACCCCAAAGCAAATCAGACTTTGAAATACCAGTAACGGAATTAATAAAAATTTTTATATTTAAGTCATATGTTGGACAGAAACTAGGTGAAAAAGAATCATCCACCCATTTTACAGTCCTGTACATTGTGCTCTTTTTTATCCTATTTTACAGGTCGTCCTTACTCTGAATATCTCAAATCAAATTAATGACTTCATTATTATGAACATATTGCAGCCTTTTTCATATGCTCCAGCAAATAGTCATTAGCATTATGGTACATAGATGATTACATAGCATGTATTTTATACCTCTTAGCCCTTATTCATTGAGTATTAAAACATATCTGTTTTATTTGTAAAATTACTGTCGCCTGTGTTTAAGATCTGGCTTATGCTTGCTTTGGAATACACCTGTGACTTTTCACACTAAACGCAGTGTGCTACTATAACCTCTCTTGTTACAGATAAAAACATAATTCAGTTTTGGATCTAACATAAACAGGATCATTATGTTTGGAGAGTGTTCCAAAGCCTGCTATTCAAGCAATCTGTGACATATAAATAATGCAAGACCTCTTCTTTCTCCAAATGACTTCAGTTCAAGCACAGACTCAGAAAGATGGAAGCCCAAATTTATACTGCCATTACAAAATTCAATCTATTTCTGGTTCTCCAATTGAATTATGACTCAGTCTTCCACTGTTTTCTATTAGCACCAACTCACACACTCCTACCCTTTGCCAACCCATGCAGAAAAGAATCTTATTTGTAAATATTCCTGAGCTTTATTCTTATATTAAAATGGCAGCAATCTGAAAAGCCTCATGTTTTCTTTTAAAGGAAAGTAAGGTAGAAAATTGGTCTTTTTTTCCCTCCCTTGACCCCTGACCTTTGAACCACCACCTCCTTGCCACTAAAGCGTTCAACACCTCATTTAATCTCTCCTCGCTGCATTGGCACCGCACTGGAAAAGGAAAAGGGGAAAAAAAAAATAATCTGGGGACTTCATCAATTTTTCATGAATTTTCATTTAGGCCAGAGCCCCCTCTTACAGTGGTCGATAGATCAAGCTGCTGTCACATATTTAACACCTGGGGCTACAGCTGCTATCTCTGGGGGCTGCCGCTGACTCAGGCTAGATCAGAGGCAGCCTGAGTCAGTGCGGGGACCCTCATGCTCTTTCTCTTGCTTACATGTGGTGCCCCAGTGCTTGCAACTGAAATCCTACCTACAGCCGCTACTGCAAATGTGTCTCCTCATATTCCCACTGGAAAACTCAGCCACATAGGTTCAGTCGTGTCAAGTCGTACATTGGGAAAAACCGTGCTTTTGTTTTTAAACTTCTGGCTTTCAAATATGAAAGCAGTTTCATAAAAGATCAAACCATTTCAAGCCTACTTGCCTTTCTAAAATCCTCCCAAGAAAATCTGATCATCAACACATTTCTAATAACACCAATCCTTGTTCAATTTCAATAAAAAATTCTAATACATAAAATCAAAAGAAAGCTGTTTTACTCTTTTGAATACAATTCTTTGTAGTTGTTTTAGGACTAGAACATTTATTTTTAAGGATTTAACCATAAAACATCTAAATATTACATCAGAATTTGCCACATACCCAGTGTTCTGCTGTTAGCATTATTTTTTCCTTCTGAGGAAGCTCCTACTGAAAAAAGTAACCCGCACAAAGCACACCATGGGTTAACAGATTAAAAGAAGAATGAAATAGAATAAATCATATCAATCCTAAACTGTGCCTTCAAATACCAACTCCTATTTCTTCCTAAATGTCTTCAGGAATAAAGGCTTTCTAAATTAAAGGCAAAAAAATTCTAAAAGCACATTCTGTATGTTAATGATGGTTTTTAAGTAACTTCCCAAGTCACAGTTCTTCACAGTTTCACTGGCACAGAGAAATTTTTTCTGAGGACATACATCAGGACAAAAGTATCTGCCCTTGATTGTATGCACACGCTCTGAATATGCATGGATTTAAAAGCATACTTAAATGCTTTGGGTGGGCTGGTACCTAAATTCGTCATCTTTGGGAAAGGTGTTAACTGCTACTAGATCAAAAAGAGCTTAGGGAAGTCAGTAACTTGGAAAAAAAAAAAAAATCACTCAACCCCCAAAAAACACTCACAAGGGGCAAAATTATTGCATTCAAGATGGGCCACACTATGCTCTGAATCACTGTATGCCCCAACTGAATTTTAGTTAAGAGCTGTTTCTTCTGTCTTTACACATAAATATGGATGCATCAGAAGATTTTCAATCCCAGTGGTTTTGTGGCAGGTGCCCATGGTGGGAGGAAATAGAATAGAATGAACCACAATTAACACTGTTTATCATCTGAATACATAAGCATGAACACACTTAGATGCATAAAACCAATAAATTTTTCTTCATAAACCATTCAAAAGTTGCGAGTGAACATTATCAGCAAGTAATGGTTTAATAAGTAAAACAATTACTGATTCTTTCACTAAAATAGCAGACTCAATCATTTTAAACCTGTAAAAAGCATCAGTTTGTCTCTAATGGCACAATTTGAGGCCACCTACAGTCAGATAATAATCCAAAACCATGTTGTCAGCAAAGGACAATCGTTCTTTTTTCTGATGATGAAAACAGCTTGGCTTAGTGTGGAAAGAACAATTTTCAACACCGTTACAGATAGCACAAGGAGGACCCGATTGCACGTGGCTGTCCCGGCTCCCGTGGACAGGGCTGCAATATCCAGGCAACTCAACAGTTTTCAGCAGCAGCTGAGAACAGGTGAATGAGGAGTCACTGCTGACAACAGGCTGTCAGCAACAACTCATTTCCCTAGCGGGCAAATGGACTGCTACAGACCTGCCCAGCTTCTTCAGTCCAGAAATGCTGACATTAGAAAAAACCAGTTAAAAGCCTTAAAATAACTGTTCTCTGAAAGTCACTTGAGTTAGAACCAACAATCATATTTAAAAGTGTCTCAAAACTAAGGGAAACTGGGTAGTTTTGTTATCATCCTCCAGAGGATGCCTTTGATACACATGTCGAGCATCACCATGTGCTTTTAAAACCAGTGAACGTAAAACCAGTAGAATTTCTAAAAATTAACAAGTAATGTACATATTATTTGCACTTTTTTTTTCTTTAAGACCTTCCTGTAATCACAGCCACAGTATGGCTCAAGGAAAGACAAAGCACTGTTGAAGAGGAAGAGGAGTGCCTGCTTTAGACCGCTAAACCATTTAATTGGGGAATTCAGTCAGTTAAATTTCAAAGCTATGAAAACAGTAAAATAATCTCGTGTCAGGTGCACGTTGCTATTGCAAAAACTTTAGCTATGGTTTCAGATCTCAGGTTTCACATTCTATGATCCTGCTCTAAAATACCTCTGACAATGAAACACGCTTTTATTTTTTTTCAAGTCTTCTATCTCACACACAGTTCATGCATGACCTGTCGCCAGCTACAGTGGTTAAAACAGTAACTCCAGAAACTGGGGATATTGTAACAAAAGTCTCTCAGGAGTCACTGAAATAGGGATCAGTGAAAGCTGACAAAATATAAAGCATCTTTAAATTTCAAAATAATCAGTCACTTAAATTAGGTGACTCCAGGTATAACTTGAACAATCTTCTGAACTTCAACACAGATGTCCCAATCAACAAGATTGCAATAAAGGTTTCAAAGTGTTTATGCCTCTCTCATAGGATTTTGCAACAGTTTAAAAGCCACATGTAAAAAGACAGATATAATCCAGTAAATCTGTCTAGCGTCATACTCACCCAGATTTCAGCTTTCCTTAAGGTGGTCGTCTTCTCGATTCCTATGTACCCACCGAAACGGAACAACATCCTGTGATGCCTTTATTGGCCAATACACATTTACTTGTGCCTTGAATGTGTGCCAAAACTGTTTTCATTTGTTTGAAACAGTTCTGAATCGAGGTTATGTCAAGTGAAAGGCAGTGAACAAGTCTGTTCTACCTGGCCTATACCACCATCTAAATATTTAAAAAATGGCATTTTCCTCAATTTCCAAGATGGCTGAAGCCTCAAGATCAATAACATTAGCTATAAAAGTCTGCAGACTGCATCAGGAATAAAGATTTCTCTTTTGTGCTTCCCCCCACTTCCTTAAACCAACATACCTTTTAATGTGTACTTAAATCCATTCTTTATCAACTAAGCAATACAAGTTGGTGCTAAAGCCCTACCTTCTGTCAAACACATTTTAGTGAAACTACTGCCATATAAAGAACTGTGGGGGAAAAACTGAAGTCCAGCAAGAGAAGAACATTCATAAACCTACTAAAATACACCTTAATGTGAAGATACACAGCTAACCTTAGTTGATATTCTGAATAACTAAGCAGCGAAAAATAATATACAACTTATTATATTTTATGTATGATGAGCTTGTTTGCTATGTGAACATAATTAATATCTCTGCTAACTCTACTGGAAGCAGATCGTGCATGCCAGGTGGTCTCTGAAAGAGCCATGATGACTTCTCTTTGTCTTAAAAGAGAATCGATAAAGAATAAGACTGCTCTGAATGATATGAGAAATGGCCAACAATTTCACTTGCCATTCACATAATGAATGAGGTCCGTATCAAGTTTATGATAGAGGAGCACATACTGAGGTTTCCAGCAGTACAGAACATGAGTCACCAAGAAGCTGTCTGTTTCTGTTGAGGTAACAGATGACTAGATAAAGAGAAACAGACAGTGCACCTTATATTAAATGATAGGTATTTTTCCACATTAGTTTCACTATAACCAACTTTAGTCATAATTTAAAAATTAGATTATTCTTTAGAGGAAGATTAGCCTTTGTCCATGTTTGTGCCAATCATGATTATATGCTGGCTAGAACCTTGCTTCAGTATAAATCACATATTCTGTACGGTCACTGCTACTGTATAAACGCATGTAGAAATGCCTTGACTAAGAGCTATAGCTAATGACAAAATGTCATACTTATCTACATTTGTTATCTCCCAGACTGCTGACTGTGTGCAAGTGCTGGATGACAGCATAAAAGCAGCTATAAAGTTTTACACAGTGCTAATCATATAAAACTACTTACATGCCACTTCCAGAGATGCATTGCGACTCACAGCTTCTCCAAGATAGTTCCTTGCTACGCAAACATAACTTCCTTCATCAGGTTTACTCCTGCGTCCATGCACGATACGTAAGAAAAATAAAGATCCGCTGGGCAGGAGCATGCGGTGGGAGCGCGGATCATCCTTGTCCGTTTCCACTCGCTCTCCATCCTTGTACCACTCAATAGTAGGAGTTGGCCGTCCTTCAGCTTTACAGTTCAGAGTTGTTGGCTCTCCCTTAGAGACTATCACATCTGAAGGATGCTCAACAATCCGTGGTGGAAAGTCCTCCTGGCGGAGACGGGATCCTAGAGAAACAGGAGAGAGGGAGGAAAGAACAATTTATTTTAATTTTAGGCTTCACAAAGAGTTCTCACAAGTTACTCTTTTAATGACACAAATTTTTTCAAAGAAAAGAAAATATGAAAATCTGTACACACCTGATATTGTTTTGTCTGATATCAGAGACTGTATCAAAGCTAAAAAACTGAGTTTGGGCTACAGATATGCACCTCTAAGGCATTATCAAATCCATACCGCATGCAGACTGGGATTAAAGGAGGCTCTCTTACACATACATGCATGACAATCTTTTCCTTGTTCCAATAACCTTTCTATTTACATTTGCTTCTAGATCCCTGTGTGCTTTTGGATTCCCCCCATGGCTACCATTTCCCTTCCTTTCATCTGCCAGACTCAATAGATGGACATCCAAAAGCACTGTGTCTTACCACCCATTGGTTAACAGTTCTTTGTAGTTTTGTATGTATGCTTTGTATCTCTTTTCCACAAACAGCCCAGGTATGGAAACAGAAGAAAACAATTCCAAACCAAACAAAAACTCAACAGAAACCTGAAAAGTATTCCTTCCTTCATAAATTTCTAGTACAACAGTTGGCGACTAACTGTTCAAAGTATGTGAAGTCATTCATGAGCTCTATTTTTATTTGGAAATCTCAAATGTTAACTGCACTGTAGAAATTTTCAGTGGATTGCATGCATACACACACACACACACACACAAATACAATACAGGCAGACGCATAGCTGAAAGTGCATTGCAAACACCAATGTCTGAGAAATCATTACAGGTCCATTTCCCTTCTCTCTGCATTCATCCTTTCCTTCACTTTGCTTTTTGGTGTCCATCATCTTTTATCTGCAAATGTACTTTCTAACCCCTTTGCAGTATCCCTAAATTCCTACCAACACTGCATCACAACCCTGGTTACATGGTTACTGAGAGCTGAACAGCTCCAGCATTTCTACACAGCGTATCTAACCAGGGGTCTGAAACCCTGGATTATCCCCAAGTGCGCTCCAGGGGCTCGATATGAATGCAAAATATCTTGGAAGGAATGTGGTTATACTTCTTCCACTTACAGTTTTAAAGTACTAAGGTTTAAGTAAAAAAGTGAATCCCTCTATCACTGGAAAGTAATACAAACCAAAGCACCACCTTCTTTCAATTGCCCACCAGAATATTACTTTTCACTTTACAATACTGATGATGAATATGCCATCATTAAACCTTCACAACTATTTGAGACTACTAAGTATTGATAATACTGAAGTTTCTACACCACTAATTTTGTGCTCTCTACAATAGCAAATTTGTGCCTTGCCCTGTACTTTTCTGTGCAGCCACTTCAGCACACTGCTCTGCCCTTCTGTATTTCCTTTACAGTCAGTTGCCTTCCCACTGCCTGGGGCAGGGAAGCAGCAGAGCCTGACCACTGTCCAACACCTTCTTCAACGAAGCCTTACCCTGTCTCTCAAGTCCTGGAATAAGGAAGAGAGGTGCTGGCGGAAGGGAGAACCATAGAGGTGAGTTATGTGGAAGAGATTCGCGTTGAGTTCACCAGCCTGGAGAAAATCCCAGTGCCAACTTTCCATTACAGCCTTTACTGTGTAGTGCAATTTCACTAAGACAAGTCACAGCATCCCAAATCTCCACTGAACTCATAAAAAAAAAAAAAAAAAAATTCAACAGCATCACAACACTAACCAAATTTTGCAAGACCCTTCTAAAAAAATAAATAAGTTCTGTCTCATTTGTTATGCTCCTCATTACAGCTATTAACAGACAAATTGTAGAGATGAGTAAATGCAAGAAGAGCGTCACCCAACAGAAAATGAAAGTCTAGCACTTCTAACTTCAGCATTAGTTATTCAGATATAATTCATTACTGCATATTTAATTAGACTATTAGCCTGAAAAACAGTTTTTCTGCAACAAACACACCACAGTAGTTTGTGCCTCTACATTGCTTCTCGTAAAAGCGAAGTCAGCTCTCCTAATTCATAAAATCATAGAATGGGTTGGAAGGGACATTTAAAGGTCACCTCATCCAACCTCCCTGCCATGGGCAGGGACATCTTCAACTAGATCAGGTTGCTCAGAGCCCCATCCAGCCTGACCTTATATCTAGTCTAAATCTGCCCTCTCTTAGTTTAAAACCATTACCCCTTGCCCTATTGCAGCAGGCCCTACTAAAAAGTTTGCCCCTTTAATTGCTAGCACAAATCATCTTTTCTAGCATGGATCCTGAAAATCCTTTGAGTGGAGCTGCCATGCTAGTACAATTGGACTGCACTTCTTAAATACAAGGTATATCAGCTTCTGCAAGTTAGTGAAACATTTGTCTCAATTTTCTGATCAGCAGTTTTGCTGAGTCATAGAAAAGCAATTCAACATCAGTATCTTAATTACATTCCAGGCACTACATATTTAAAAATATTGTCTATGCATCATTTACTCCAAAAGTTATGAGGAAAGGAATAAGGATCCATTCCATGGAGTGAATTCATGTTTGGACTTCTGTTTTAGTAACACTCAGGTCATTAAACTGAGGCTCACCATAGCAATAAGGTGTTTACCACTGCTGCACAAATGGACTCTTTCAGTGCCTACCAGATTCTACTACCAGTATAGCAAAGGTATCCATAATCTGTGCTGCCAGTACAAGAATAAACATAGACAATATACACCTAAGCACAGATAAAATTCCAGCACATTTAGGACAGAAAGATGCATTTTATTCTCCCTTCTATTGACAAATACACATTTAAAAATCTAACAGAATTTGTGGTTAAAATGTATCTCTAGACCATGACCCCATATACAACATTGAAAAATGCTGAAATCACCATTAAAGTAAAAGATTAAAAATTTCACAGTACATGGGACTAAAAAGTAAACTTCATACATTGACTAGAGACATATATAATACTCTCCACACAAGTCTACCAATTTTGTTGCTTATTCTCAAAACAAACAAAACCTCAGTAATGTTGAGAAATTCATACTAACAGTATCAGTAAGAACACCAAAGCTGAAGTGTTTCTGAAACTTTAGAGGGACTTAAGTCAGAGAACAGATATGACTAAATTTTGATAAATGGTTAGCAGAGTGTAACAAAATTAGTAGCAAAAAAAATGCAAAATGCAAATCCAGAATATTAGTTTTCTTATACACAAAGGTTTGTTGATAATGTTCAAAAGTCAAAGTAGTACATTCTGCAGAGAATTACAGGCCATGTTAAATCCTTTGAACAGGGCTTTCTCCCTCCCATAAATAGTTAAACCTTCCACCTTCTACAGCCCAATTCAAACCCCCTCCTCAGGTCACAATAGGACTAATTCTTCCTCTTCAGTACCGAAGTTTGTGACAAAACTCATGTTTACTTCACTCTATCCTAATTAAGCAATTTGTGCTCAGGAAAGGGTTGAGATATGGGCAGCAGAGACCATGCCAATCAGCAAGGAGACAGGCTAGGGCTGTGTTCTGAGGGGGGCTCATAGCAGGCATTCCTGTGATGGCTGAGTGTATCTTCAGCTATCTCCTGCTGCAAGTTATTTCCCTTCAATGTGCACTTAAGAGAAGGGAAGCAAAAGACAGCAGAAATCAGAGCACAGCAGAATCCCTCCTTCAAAACTGAACTGAGCACCTACAGCTATTCCAGGAGTATACTCTGGTTTAGAAAGAGCAAGCAAAACCAAAAACTTGACTCCATCGCCTCTTTTCTGACAGACACTGTTTATGTGCTAGAAAGTGACACCCTCAAATGGCATTTTCCTAGTTGAGTTTTGATTCTTCCACTATGGCTCCCCCACATCCCAATACTCCTACGAATACAACCTAATTTAGAAGGAACATAAAAATTATTGACCCCCTGAGATAACTGGGCAGAAGATGATACTTTTCCTTTTACTGGAGAATGTGATGGAACCATGATATACTCAAGATAAGTGGCTGCACAAAAGCAGGCAGCTGGTGGTGTATCCTGGACTGCCCATGCAGCTTTCTTCTCCATTCTTCCCTCAAGAATTTCCAGTACAAGAATATCTCATGTGTGCATACCGCATGTGAACAATCCCTGAGTTTAAGAGTCCCTAAGTAGTCATTACCATGATGGACTGCAATGACTTCAAATTAGCTGTTACATGCTGATGGGCAAAAACACACCTTTAGAAAAAATCCTACAATATCATGACTAACTTAAAGCTGCTATGAAGCTGCACATGTGAGAAAGAGAGCATTAACACTTACTTGAATACATACTCAGAGTACTCTAATACTTACTGTACATTAAGGTTCACATAGCTATTGCAGATGACTGGTTATCACGCATATCGAGAAGATTAATTTCATATATGCCTCATCATCTAATTTACAGAGAAAGTTTTAGGCTCACCTTTTTTGCTTATTACTTCACAGAATAATTAAAACCACTGTTCACAAAACAAAAAACCTAAAAAACACACACACAAAAAAAGATAATGTGCAAGTCTAATATAGTATCTTACCTTTACTATTAACATTTTCTTGTTCATACTGCCACATTAAATAAAAAGTTACTAAGATTACTCGAACAACAGTGAAGACATAAGCCATCTCTTCAACTTACCTCTCTATGCCTTTATCCTGGTGTATCTTTAAAACCTCGTCTTATATTTTACAAATATTTCTGCCACAAACTGAGTAACTCACAATTACAATTCATTACTGAACATAATTCAGCAGTAAAAAATATTAACTCATACAAAAGCAAAAAAGAGCAGTGATTCTATTGCACTCCTAGCATCTGCCACAACATGAGATACTCCTACATTAGTACTAATACAAAAACAAGGAAAAAAAACCCTAACAGGTGAAATTATAAAAGAATTAGATATAATGACATTCTGTCTTGATGCTGTCAGGCAAAGCACAACAAGTACAGAAAATAAGTACAGCATTCAGCATAACCTCAGCATCATCTGAAACACTGCTAATCACACACCCTAGCAATATGTGTGTGATTGTTAGTTTTGTGTGTGAAAATCTAAGCTAGAAAAAGATGGATGAGGATGGTTTTCAGTATGTGGTAAAGGTATAAACAATCTTACAGTCTTTGGATTTCAACATTAGTTCAATATAATAGCCTTGAGGGGTGGAAATAAAGAAGGATCATTCTGCCTTAATGCTGCTGAAGTTCCCGATAAAGTTTTATTAAGACGGTGCTGTAGTCAAAACCACCGCATCTGTTTATACTACTTTACTAGATAGCTCAATGTTTTCTCCTTCAAACAGCTTTTTTTTTTTTTTTTTTTATGACGATAAGGCAAAGAAGGAAGGAAGCAGCATCTGCAGGACGGCTTCTGATATCTACTGATTAGAAACCTATTAGTAGAAATAATTTGGGCTCTTTCAGAAAAAATGGCTTTGGGATAGATGTGAACTGATGTAAATATCGTAGTAGAGCGGATGCTACCAGAGCTAGAAAACCTAACATAGGCGAGGTGCTCAGGCAATATTTCATTAGTAACTTAGGTTACTAAGTTCAACAGTCATAGAGTCATAGAATCGTTTGGGTTGGAAGGGACCTTAAAGATCATCCAGTTCCAACCCCCCTGCCATGGGCAGGGACACCCTCCACTAGACCAGGTTGCCCAAAGCCTCATCCAACCTGGCCTTGAACACTGCCAGGGAGGGGGCATCCACAGCTTCTCTGGGCAACCTGTTCCAGTGCCTCAACACCGTCACAGTAAAGAATTTCTTTCTAACATCTAACCTAAATCGACCCTCCTTCAGCTTAAACCCATTACTCCTTGTCCTGTCACTACACTCCCTGATAAACAGTCCCTCTCCAGCTTTCCTGTAGGCCCCCTTAAAGGTACTGGAAGGCCACAATCAGATCTCCCTGGAGCCTTCTCTTCTCCAGGCTGAACAACCCCAACTCTCTCAGCCTGTCCTCATAGGAGAGGTGCTCCAGCCCTCTGATCAGCTTCGTGGCCCTCCTCTGGACTCGCTCCAACAGCTCCATGTCTCTCTTGTTCTGGGGCCCCCAGAGCTGGATGCAGTACTCCAGGTGGGGTCTCATGAGAGAGGGGCAGGATCACCTCCCTCGACCTGCTGGTCACACCTCTTTTGATGCAGCCCAGGACACGGCTGGCTTTCTGGGCTGCAAGCGCACACTGCTGGCTCATGCTGAGCTTCTCATCAATCAATACCCCCAAGTCCCTCTCCTCAGGGCTGCTTTCAATCCATTCCTCGCCCAGCCTGTAGTTGTGCTTGGGATTGCGCCGACTCATGTGCAGGACCTAGCACTTGGCCTTGTTGAACTCCATGCGGTTCACATGGGCCCACCTCTCCAGCCTGTCAAGGTCCCTCTGGATGGCATCCCTTCCCTCCAGCATGTCAACCACACCACACAGAGTGGTGTCGTCGGCAAACTTGCTGAGGGTGCACTTGATCCCACTGTCCATGTTGCCGACAAATATGTTGAACAGTGCCAGTCCCAGTACCGACCCCTGAGGAACACCACTTGTCACCGTTCTCCACTTGGACATTGAGCCGTTGACCACAACTCTTTGAGTGCGACCATCCAGCCAATTCCTTATCCACTGCGTGGTCCATCCATCGAATTCATGTCTCTCCAATTTAGAGACAAGATGTTATGTGGGGCAGTGTCAAATGCCTTGCACAAGTCCAGGTAGATGACGTCAGTGGCTCTTCCCTTATCAACTCATGCTGTAACCGCGTCATAGAAGGCCACCAAGTTTGTCAGGCACGATTTGCCCTTAGTGAAGCCGTGTTGGCTGTCACTGATCACCTCCCTATTTTCCATGTGCCTGAGCATAGTCTCCAAGAGGATCTGCTCCATAATCTTGCCAGGCACAGAGGTGAGACCAACCGGCCTGTAGTTCCCTGGGTCTTCCTTTTTACCCTTCTTAAAAACAGGGGTTATGTTCCCCCTCTTCCAGTTGGTGGGAACTTCGCCGGACTGCCAGGACTTCTGAAATATGATGTCGGGTGGCCTGGCCACTTCATCCGCCAGTTCCCTCAAGACCCGTGGATGCAAGTCATCGGGTCCCATGGACTTGTGCACCTTCAGGTTCCTTAGATATTCTCGAACCCGATCTTCTCCTACAGTGGGCGGGTCTGCATTCTCCCAGTCCTTGCCTTCTGTGACCTGGGCAGTGTGGCTCAAGTATTTGCCAGTGAAGACAGAGACAAAGAAGTCCTCAGTGGGTAAGTCAGAACTACTGCCAAGTAGCAGGAGACAAGTGATAGAACAGTATTAATGCGCTGCTTTATCTGACATGTTAATTTTTCACCTTAACAAATTAAAATAATTTTCACTAGTTTCTTCCCAGGTAAACAGAAAAGTAAGACTATACTGCTAATTATTTGCTGTTGTTCACCTTTACCAGCCAGCACTGATTAAAAGAAAAAGATTATAAAACTAAATATTAAAAAAAAAATCACATTCAAAGCTACCTAGCCAATAGCAACATTTATTTCAGTGAAAAGTTCCATGAAATTTTCTAATCACTGCTTGGAGTAAATAAAGAGTAAAATTGAATAAGCTAAGTCTAGCTTTTATACTATTATTTATTTTTTGCTTCTACTGGTAGATACTAGCACTTCTACTTAAATGCAGAATTTTTCTGTATTTCATAAAGAACGTAGCTGAAATTCCCATGGTAAAAATATAAATTGCAGTCTACAGTTAATGAAAACTAAAACATGGATAATGAAATCCTCTATTAAGTTGTTCACTAAGCTTTAATGCTATTCTGTTGCATGTTTACTTGTGAATAAAGTCATCTTCATTTTCGAGTGAACGTCGAGTTATCAACTTGCATTGTGTAAGATACTGCAAGACAATGTTTTGTCACTCTAACAAACAGCTTTCGTTTTCAGATACCAAAGCCTGCTAACTACTGATAATTGCTGACCTCATAAATGTTGACTAATGGGAAATGCTGTAGTTCTTGTAATAATAATTGGCAACTTTATAGATTTGTGATAAACTGTCACTTCACAGGTAATGAACACTCTTGCATTCATATCTACCTTTATGTGAATCATTCCTGCATCAGTCATTGCTAGTGTCTATGGAGGTCAGGATGCTGAACATGTGAAGCCGGGCCTCATACCAGAGCCAAGAAAGAGGAAGCTGCTACAGGAAACAGATTGCCACAAAAAGGCAAGAGGAAGCTCCAGTTATTTAGATGTCCAGATGCAGTAAATGCATTGAAATATATTCGCCACCTACTCTTATACTCCCCTTCCTGTCTTATGAATTTGTGTACTTACATACTTCCTAATCAAAGGAGTGAAAGAAAGTAAGAAGTGAGCAAAGTTGACAGAAGTAGAAAGAAATCTGGATTGCATATTGTACTTTAGGTGTCAGAAAACATTCTGCTCTTCCACTTCCCCTGTTGTAATTCAATTTAGATGTGTTGGACGAGACATTCCCTGAGAATCAGCTTCAAGACTACTCGTTTGGAAATTGTAAAAGATGACACTCACTTACTCATTTTGACCAGTTCAGCACCATCAGTGTTCTAAGTTGGACTGTTTCTCACAATTACCCACAGGCCTCATGGATTTGCTGTAATATGCTCAGGCTTCCTCATAAGTTTCCTCAAAGATCTAATTTACCATATAGCTACAGCTACACCGATAGCATATAAACAGAGTAACTGGTTTCAATTTAGTCTGGTTGATCCGATAGCCAAAAAACCCTAAACCAAAAAATAATGAGATGCAAGAATTTTTATTAAATCAGAGAAATAGATTTGCTATAGAGACACAGCAGCAAGAAGAAAAGGAAACTAAGAGTCATTATTCTATTCTTTTCCACTACATTTCCACAAAGCCACTATGCAATCCCTACCCCAGGGGTAACGTGCTCTCTGTGTGTGTGTGTGTGTGTGTACACATGTATGTAATATATACACATATCTTCACAGAAAAAGGCATTTGGCAATTCGCCTACTAGTCCTCCTAGGCCACAATCTTTCAAATTTCAAGGAAAAGACTTTTCATTTATTGTACTTCACGGTCCTCCAGTTTTAATTTATTAGCTTCACATCAAGACCAAGAGTCGATTTCATCTACTAAGCCTACTCTTTATCTGCGCAGCTACAAAGCCAATGGTCTGTCATACAAGAAAAGCAATGGTACAGACTAAATTCATAGCCATTTCATTCATTTCTTAAGTCATCAAAACCTTTGTGGCAACTGGTGGGTAATAGAAAGGCTAGTGATCTTATTATAACTACTGAGCAATTTTAAAGAAAAAACAATATTGGATCAGTTTAAATGTTAATATTGTGATACGGTATTTCATAATACAGATCTCAGAACTGCCTTTAAGAATCTCCTCAATACTCTCTCTTCCTTTCTGACTTTATCTCTACCTATCACCACTTTCCACCAGTGACTCAGCTATCTGACCACCATTTATTTGCATCTCTCCACCTCTTTTCCAGCTTTTTCCTACCTGACTTTCTACATACAGAAAAGCTCTTCCTAAGTTAATCTCTAACATTCCAAAGACACAGCTTTAATATACTTACATAGCTTTAATATACTTGGATTAAAAAAAAAAAAAAAAAGCCAGGCCTAGATTTTCTGTAACAGGACTAACAACCGTTTTACACTATCCATACCAGCCATGATCCCTGCTACAGAGCTGCCACTTACTATTCTATCCCATCCCCCATACTGTTCTCATTTTATTGCTATGCAAAGGAAAGTTTAAAATATGATGTGATGTATTCCATTGTGTTATACATTTGAAACATTTTCAGATCATGCTTAACCGGTGTATTATATATATTTAGTTCAGAAAAAAAGTAATGCCTGAAAGACAACCATACTTGAAAGACAGTTGATAATATATGCTTTACTATGACAGTAGTAGAATAAAGAAACATCAACTAAAAAAAGTCACACTGACATTTCAAAGCTTATGCCTGCTACAAGTGAAAGCAATCAATATTCTGTCTGAGAGATTATTAGCTTGTTCTGTGCTTTTGATAGCATTTTGAATGCATTCCTTATATGAGTTTTGCCAACAACACATGTTCTCCCACAGACAGTGCAAAAGTCCTGTTTATCAGGAAAAGAAACAGCAAAACTGTCATAGAAAAGAAAAATATTTCCTGTAACAAAGTAATAAATAAAGGAAGGATGCCTGAATACATATGATTTTACTTAGAGGGCAGCTCCAAAGATATATTTCAATGCCAAAGAATCTTCTTTTGTGCTAGAATCTCGGGTTATTTTCACTGCATAAAGGAAACAAATATCTGAAATTAAGGTATTAAAAATCAGAATTAAAAGAATAATATGCTTTAAGGACAGGATGGATAGCTACAACGGTCTCTGCAGAATCTTTTCTGGCTATGTAGGATCTGTCACGTGGCCAGGCTTGGGTTCTTTTTTCCCTTATGCAGACTCTTAACACTTCTGAATGAGATAACATTAAGCTTGAAAAAAGACGCTCCTGCAGTTACTTAGTTAAATCTACTGAAAGACAGTCACGGTTACTGTTCATTTTCCTGCTTCTTCATATGCCTTGTTCCACTTAGGAAGTACTTATCAGAAACACTTATTACACATATCTGTTAGATATAATGAATAAGTATGTTGCTTTCACTACCCTTTTAACCATAGAATTGACTGAAAGCAAGCAGAGATCTCAAATAGAGATCCAGTCAGTCACATCCTAGTTCGAACAAAAGATAATGTACAAAAAATTCAAGATAATGAGAAAACTCAACTGGAGTACAGGCTGATGCACTGGCATCAGGCTGATTATCCTAGACACATTCCTCTAGGCAAAGTGACATGGTAAAGATTACATTTCGAAAATTTATACTTTACAGTCTCTCCCCCTCCCCTGAGATTTGGCAGATGGGAAGAGACTCCAGTGATACGACTGTTTCCAAGGTACGGTTTTTGTTCAAAGCTGCATCAGCTATGACAAGGTCCTCGGAAAGCTTTTCCTCGAGCAAAATTAATCCATTAAGCAACATATTCTAACTTCCTCAGGACATGTATCTGCAGATAAGCCACCTTTCCCATAGTGCACATCTGCCAAGAAGGGCTAGCAGGCAATGCTGACAAGGAAGATCAATAACTGTCATTAAAAATATTTGATCAAATCTTATTGGAAGGCCAATTCTATTAAGTTTCTCTTGTATAAAATTGTGACTTTGCTAAGCAAGGTGTAATCAACTTTAATCGTAAAGAAACACTGCAAACATAAAATTCCAATTTTTTGTTTGTTTTTGTTTTTACTGTGGACAATAATCCAGTGCCACAGTATAAACACCCTATTCCTTGTATGAAATTACTTCAGGGGAAGCATTTCAAAATTGCCATAAAAACCTTAAGGGAAATTTATTCTAATTCACTTTTCTTCTTTTTTTTTTTTTTTTTTTTTTTTCTCCTCACACACCAACATTCAAGTGTCACACTTCAATTTTGGGGTGTGTGAGGGAAACAATAATAATAAAAAAACTCCCTGATCTGCATGACAGGCTAAAAATCAGAATAGCCAGCACAGAGTAGAACAGTTCTGTGGTGATTTTAATAGTGTAAATTGCATCAATTAAAAAGTTTGCTAATGGATCATTTCTCACATAATATGAAAGAAAAATCTACCTCCCTTCCTTTTCATACAGCACTTCTCAGAAGTGCATCAGTACCGCTCATATTGCAAATAGGTTAGATACATTCTTTCACCTTACATGTCAACGCTTGATCTCAATGCTTGTGCTCTCTCTGCTTTGTAACTTTTTTTGCACAGTCTTACCACTCCACAGAAATTGCTGCAATCCCACACACTGGTTGTGATGGAAGGAACATAGCATATTAGGGGTACATTTATAAGAGGAGGAGGAGTGAGTAGCAGCATGATATCCCTGAAAACTGGTATACAGATTCATAGGTAAATAAATAAATTTTTCCCAGGTGAAAAGTGATGTTATAAATACAAGTGACCGCTTCAATGAGAAAGTTACATCGGTTTGTTTGTTGCAAAGCAGCATGGTTTAGAGTTTAGTTGCAAAGTAAAGTAACTACCATAGGTATGTTCCCTGGAAGCAGATAAGAGACAACTATTTGCTTAATAACACACCAATACTTAATAACACACCAACCCACATACACACAAAAAACCTCACCAAACAACAAAAAACAAACCTGAGCCACCCTTACTTAAAATTTTTCTTTCTAAAAATAGCTCTGGCTTTTGAAATTAAAATAGCTGTTCCAATTCAAGTGTGGGCTTCATTAATGTTCACTGACTCTAAACAATGGATAAGAATGACTTAAAAAATTAAAATAATAGGGAGAGAAGAAAACACTTCCAGCTATGAAAAGCAGAACAAATTGAAAAGGTTTATGTGTATATGTCTTTGTATTTATATGCTGTGTGTAGACACATAACACATCTATATTTATATATATAAATGTACATATATGTGCCAGATGACCTCCAAAGGTCCCTTCTAATCCAAATTATTCTATGATGTGTATACAGCATGTAACAAAAGCATCAGAGCAAGCATTTTTTTCTCTCTCTCTTCTTCCAGTAGGGTTCAAGCACAACAGCTTTTCCCTTGGGAGCCTTTCAAAACCACTCTGGAATTTAGCAAAGTGAAGCAAAGTGTGTGCCTGACTCTGCCAAACATCTTAGCTCTTTTTCAGGTCAATGATGGAAGGAAAAACAACAGACATTTTTTTAGAGACAGCACAATAACTTATTATACAACTAGCATATTATCATCATAGGAAGTCAAAATTTTCGGAGTGTTGCACCATTAGAAACAATTATGAATCTTATCTGTATTTTAGTTCTGATTTATAACTCAACTTTACTCCACAACACAATTGTAATATAAATTTTAACAATATTTTTAGGTAAATTTGACAGTTTGACACCCTGACTTTTACAGAAGACTATATACAGAGAGCTACTTCAGTCAAGGAAACTTTCTTATCTCTTCCTTCATCTTCACACTCATGAAAACCTCTCTGGTGACGCTAACAATCCTAAAACCTGAAAATAAAAAGTCTGATATCTCACAGCTAGACAAAAACCGTGAAGTGGCAAATTGATAGGCATACCTCAAGGTAGTTAAGGTAATATGAGTTTTGCAAATCAGAAGCAATATAGTTTGGTCCACTCAGATGTCAACAAAGCTATCCTCACATACTGCAACCTAGAAAAATCCTACTCAAGTTAGCAGACTTAAACAATTATATATTTTGCATGCCATGGAAATCAGGTCTATTAATTATTACCAAAAAAATTAGACAACAGTGACAAATCAGTATAATTTCACCCATCTGAAGCAGTCTTGAAGTAATATTTTGAGGAAGGTGGGGGATTCTTACTGTAAGCACAGCAGGCATTTAACTTCAGTATTCTAAATTTCACCCTGCAGCCTCTGTGTTCACTGCTGACACTGGCAACAAATACTCCCACCTTGTTCATTCCTCTGAACCACACCAGTTGTGGATATCTAGGGAATTCCAAGTAGGCAATATCGATACTTTCTTTAAAAACTTGACTCAAACATCCTAAAATAAGCTTTTGTAAAGTTTTACGTAACTATCAGCCAATCAATATTAATTTAGCAGCAAAGCTCAAAATAAAATTGAAAGTAATATAACAGATATCAAAAGCCCATTGGAATCTCTGGGTTTAGAAATCTACAGATTACACCTTGGCCATTTGTCAAATAGTTTCCCTTTGGAAGCTTCAGCTAGTTATAGAAAAGTTTTTCCGCCTATCCAAGGATGAAAAACATAGATCAAGCTCTAATTAGAAGAAAGCTTCTAATCTGACTTTTTTTAACCCCATATTGAGTAAATACAACTTCATATGCTCAAAAGTGGAAGACTTTTGGAATCAGTATAAACTTCCTCACAACTGTGACTCTGCTACATGTGTCAGTGTAGAACAATCAGGTGAATAAGCACAGGCAATATAAGACTGAGGGAGACATTTGCAAATGCCCCTTCATTTCACCTTTTGCTAGCTTGCATTTTAAAGACTTATTCAAACACTCTATGTTTGAAAACAAACAAGTTTTAAAGAAAATTCAGTCCCACGCTATTTCTGTCTATATAAATCATGTTTATAAAACAACTTATATCCCAAACACAAAAGATCACCACAATTTTTATACTGGTACTTTATGGTATGCATTTGTTCCTTTACATATTTAGAAGTTTGCTGTCTCTGTGTGTGTGTGTGTGTTGAGTTTTTAAAAATAAATATTTTACTGCAAATACTGCATCTTTTTTGTGTACTGCATGGTTTGATCACCAAAATGTCACAAGATTTACAATCGTTATTGTACTGATATCTGAGGTCATATTATCAACTCCTTTTGTAACAACAAGGAAGTTCTCACCACTAATAATTAGAAACTGAACACATCATTTAAATTTGTGTGCAAATATCTTATTGTATTAAGTCTAGTTTCTCTTGGTGCATTTATAGCACAATTATATATGTTTTTTAATAGATATATCACCTGAGAGAACTTCTTTTGTTAAGAGAATATTTGGAGTTCCTGTCCCCAACATCCTCTTTCACATATCATCTGTCCCCCTGAAAAAAACACCCAAACCAACCCACACTTCTTTCCTTGTGCTCTTTCCTTTCTTTTTGCCCTCCATACACGTTTCACAAATGCCTTACATACCTCATCATGCATATTTTAATTTGTCACCTTTCTAACCTTGCTACCATTATACCTGTAGCTAATAAAAAGGCATATTTCTTTATCCAAAACAGTTCACCAACTCTATTTACAAGGTGAATCTCTTACTGTCCTTCTCTCATTCAGAAGTTATCTGTCCCATTAGATTACAAAATATAATTCTGCATCTTCTGCAGCTAAAGTTGGACTTAATGTTCTTGGGTCTGGTGACAGAGCACAAACACTCCCAGTAACTGTGTCAACTCTTGGATCTTTTTTTAAGCAGCCCTCATTGATTTTTCTCTCACCTCTTCTGTTTCATGTATTTACACCCAAAGCTGGCACACAGCAAAAGAGCCTCTCTTAGTACTTTGGACTGAAGGCACCAATCCAGCAAGTGGATTTCTTGAACCAATTTCTGACCCAGCCTTACATATGTAACCCTGCTGTTGCTAGTGGCAGTCCCAGCTAGGAAGAATCTTGCTTTTCAAGGGATGCACATTTCAGATTATCTTTCTGCAGCATTATTTCAGCCTTTATACATTAAAAATAGGGAGATTTTCTGAAACAGTAAAGTTGGAGACACCAACTCAGAAATCTATGTTGTCTACCCTATCTTTATAGGGATCTCTATTGATTCTACTAATGGAGCACGTATTACTGATAAACAACCGCCTCTCAGAGCTGTGGAATGGCAAGGGTACTGCTGCAACATAACCTTCGAACAGCTTCTTTCCAGTGTATAATTTATTTAATCCATGTTGTTCTAGAGCAAACTGCACTACGCAAAGGCACAGGAATAAGAGGGTTGGAGCCACAGTAGGTGAAACAAACAAAAAACTCCTAGGCAGTTCTCAAACTGGTTACTGTAAGCAAGTAAGTTTGTGAAAATAGCAGTAGAGGAAGTAAACAAAAAAAATATAGAGGAAGTAGATTACACCATCTCAAGTTGTAACCTTTGAGTTTTAAATCACTGTCTTCAGTAAATATAATGAATGCTGTCTAGACAAGCTAATGAAATAAAATTCCATCTTTAAACAGTGGTGGGTTGGCCCCAGTTGACAGCCAAACACCCACCCAGCTGCTCATTCACCACCATCTCCCATGGAATGGGGAGAAAGTAGAAGGAAGGCAAGAGACTCATGGATTGAGATAATGGCAGCTAAAAGGGAAATAAAAAGCTATGTGTATAAGCAAAGCAAAAAAAAAAAAAAGGGGGGGGGGGGGGAATAGAGCAATTCATTCACTACTTCCCATCAGCAAGCAGATGTCCAGCCACTGCCTGGCAAGCAGGGCCTCAGCACGCATAACTGTTACTTGAGAACACAAATGCCATAACCACAAATGTGCCCCCTTTATCTTCCTTTCCATGAGTTTTTATTGCTGAGCATGATGTCATATGGCATGGAATATCCCTTTGATCAATTTGACTCAGCTAGAGCTGTTTAGAGTAGTTTAGAGCTAAAAATCTAAATTTTTCAGGAGACAAGTTTGGGGTTTTTATTGCTTTTTTCAACAGATAAAAACCACTCAAATACGATAAAGAAATCTTTTCTTCTGTGAAACTATTTTGTGGTGAACCTACTTCCTCCAGAACAGATGGGTATAATGTGAGACATTCTTGTAGATATCTTTGACATTTTACATTCCATCAGTAGAGCAGCAACATGCTTTTATACTTAATACTTTTTGTGATTAATAACTAAAGGACTGCAGCTGCAGTTAGCTTTCTATGTGAAGTGGAATCAAAGTTTCCTTGCCATCTAGGAAAACAAATAAAATATCTATGGAAAAATATAAAGAAAAGTCTAAGGTTGACACTACAAAAATACTTGCATGAAGACCAATATTTGCCAGTGTTTGCACTGTATGTGAATATCTTAATACAACCTACTACATCATACCTATGTGTGTACTTGGGTAAGGAAAGAGAGAAGTCAGTCTTCTCTGTGTTTTCGCTACACATACTTCTACTTTATTGTCTTGCTTTCATTTCCAGAAGACTGTGGCTAGAAAGAGAATTAAACTCAGTGCCTTCACAACCTGGTATATTTGTTAACTATTTTATAGTGGTTTTTCCACTTTTGTAGATTTCATGTCACATTTCAGAGTTTAAAAACCCCAAATATTTATCTTCTAGAATACAGCTTGAGTAAGAGAAACACACTCAAAAGCCAGCAGTTCTGTAATCACCAGTTTTGCAGACCTGCGGACAAGCCCCACATCAGGTGTTTCAGGTAGAGCACTTTTCTTCCCCACAACTTTTTTTAACAGAGATCTCACACATGCACACACACTTGCAAACTTTCATGTTTTTCTCCCAAATTAGATCTGCCTCTCACTGTTAATGTCATGGCTATAGCTTCGTCATAAACCAAAATGCTATGCAACTGCATAAAACAGAATATATAATACCTTATTAAAACTGTGAGAAGGAGGGTTATTACTGGTAGCCAGGGATTGGTGTGCTGTAGGGATCAAGACTGGACTTCAAAAACTATGCTGCTGGATTTATGAAGAAAAGTTTAGTGCAAAACAAAGCCCAATAAATTTCATTTATGCCAAAAGCAGCAGCAGGCTTGAGGAAAATGACGCAGGTCTAGCATAACAGTCAACTGTAACTAGCTCAGCTAAAGAGAGATTTCCATTTCTTGGCACAGCAACAAATCCTCAAGCAGAGAGGGGCTAGGGGTGAGATTTTTTCCTCTGTAAGTAACTTAATGAATGAAGTACTAATTAACATTATGGCATTGATAAATGGAGAGAGAGATTAGGGATGTACTCGATATTCAGGCCTTCCCAGATGGACCGTCAAAGCCACATTAATTCCTATCTCATTGGAGCATCTGCTTCTCCCATAATCCATTGCCCCTTGGTACAAACAACACAAACTGTTGTGACTCAATTCGATTTATATCAATCTAATTTCTTTTAATCCAATTTGTATTCCAATCTACTACCTTCTAATCACTTAAATCTTCAGCCTCCATCTGGTAAATTTTCTCTCAAAATTAACCGAGCAGATGCCTCTGCAATTGTCTTCCACAGTCAGGCTAATCATGCCCTCGCAGTGGCCTACAGAGCACGCTGAATAGGTACGTGACTTACAGCATTGCCCTTCTTATTACAAACATGGCGATGCAGGAAGGCCATTTTGTCTGTCATTAATTGGTTAATTTGCATAACACTGCCAGGGAAAGATGCCTAGGAAACAAAAGCCAAGAGTAAAAAGCTTCAAGAAGGCAGCATGACATGCTCATTGTTTGTCACATGGCCATTACACTTTGAACCATCTATTGTTTGAGGTAACAAACACAGAACTGGATTACAGCTAAATACATAACAAATATCTACATGCAATATTGGATTGCATGATTTCAGCATTGCTGCCATCGAACTTGCAGAGAGCAAGGGGGCTGTCCAAACCAAATTCCGAGAAAAATGCACAATACTGAGAAAATTAGAAAGCACATTGTTTTACCAGATGCCAAAACTTCAATCCCTCTTTCTCAAGTAAATTAGGTTTTACACAGCTACAACTACATATGCAAATAGAGTCACACTTTGTGACTACCTTCAAGTTTCCCCCAAACTGCGTCTGAGACAGTAAGGGCCACAACCTATCCAATACATCATTAGCAGGATGAGGAAAAAAAAAATTAAGAATGAAGCTAACCTTCTCAGCCAAGGACAGTTAAAAATTCTGAACCTAAAGTAAAAAGCAGAAAGAGTAGTAGCACTCCTTTAAAACTGGTTGCCTCAAAGAATACAAATGTCTTTCCCCTCGATCAATGCTACATCATCTCCAGAAAGCTGAAGGTAAGTTCAGCACAAAGTGTATATCATTATTCAAGTGTTCACATGATCATGGACTGCCAAAACTATAGAAAAATGTTTTTTTCAAACCTGTTATTCAGAATCCTGGGAAGACAGAACTGAAAGTATTAAACGTGCTGCTTATGTTTCCCAAGCAATGTTTAGTGAAAAGAAATTATAAAAACACAACAGGTACTTAGTAAATAATGAGGAAAGCACAAGAAATAACAGGCTGGGCCAGTGGAGCAGGCACAAGAGTAGCCTTTTTATCACACATAAGCAAGAAAAAGAGGAGAAAAAAAGATTTCCACTTGGCACTCAGTACACCTTGCATTATGAGCTACATTCTTGTTGGGCCACAACCACTTACGCAAGATCAGCTATTAAACAACAGTCTACAGATTCACAGGGAGGCATAGTGCTCTTTTGCTATTACAGATTTATATAGAATATGTAGCTCCACATCTGTCAGGACAATATAAATCAGACTAACATGGAAGGGTCAGCTTCTGATCTTCATCTTAAAAAATTAAAAAAATACTCGTGTCATCCAAATTTTCAGTAGCTGGAAGATGAGCTTACTGGGCTGATTTGCGTGGAGTTTGCTACTTCTTCCTCCTCTCCTCTCAATCTTTCACATCTACCCTTGATTAAGAGGTTTCACTTTTCAGCTAATAGGTACCTACTAAATTTTTCATGACCTGAGGATAGCGAACAGTATAAATACAATGGATCCAAGCCAGAGGATGCTAGAGAAGGAAAGGAAGGGTGTGCTTGGTTAAGGAGGGGGTGGAGTGGGCAGTCTTTCTTCCCCTCCCACAAGCTGTCAAGTCCTTCTGTGCACACCCCCTTCCTCATCCCTGCTAAAAACCTTCCTCTCTGTGCCTGCCATGACAGGTGGTCCAGATTTTCACTTAGAAAATCTGGCCACCCTATGTTTGCAACACCTCCCCGCTTAGTATCATCTGTGAATTTAATTAGCATGCAGTTTACCCACTCGTTCAGATTATTAACGAAGATGTTAAACAAGACACAACCCAAATAAAAAGATCCCTGTGGCAAACCAATTGATGCCTTTCTTTAAGTCAGTTTATTGCTATCTATTGTAACCCTTTATTTACAGATGTGAACCAATGGTTACTTACACAACAACATGGATATACAAGCTATATTCCGACAGTGTAAATAGCCTAAGCAGAGACTAAAATAAACTTCAGTCTATAAATTCAGCTTACACTGAAGTTAAATTGAAACTCAGCTCTTAAGCAGAAGTACACAACCTCCTCTTACTGACCAGTGGCACTGTCTCCCACTTCTTGGCAGCTCTTAACCATAACGCTCCATACCACGCTATCATACTATGTGCTTTCACAAACAGTCGAATAGTAACATAATTTACTTGAAAGACTTGTTTCAAGTGATATAGTACTAAATAGAAACCTAGAAGAGTGTACATACCACTAAGAGAATGCTTAGAAAAATAACGGAAACAGTAATTTTTGCATGCTAATATAATTCTCCAGTTTGTTCACAAATAGATCTACGCTAAATACCATTGCTTCTCTGCATAATTGCTTTATAAAATCCAGATGAAATTTTTACAAAGTTCAATTTCATAACAAAAAGCATCTGTAAACTCTTGACTGAACAATAGTATTTTTTCCTTTACCCACTTAGAAAGCACAAGACCACATACTTACACTCAAGACTTGCATTATCAGTAAATAAGTGAGCACAAGAATGAGTTTAATTGTAACATGACTCAAGATTTAGAAGTATATTCTTAAAATTATGTATTTTCTTCTCCTGAACAGCCCTTTCCCAACAACCATTTCCGCTGAAATGAGGTCTTAAACAGAGATCTCAGTTCAGCTATCTAACCTACACATATAGGCTTGTTTGATACTAAATAGAGGAAAGAATTCAGCTCCAGAGATTCATACCATCCTAACATAGTTTTTAAGGTCAGTAGGAATAGGATGAACCATTAGCACAAGCCTCTCCAATGACTACAGAAGGAACCTAACTGACAGCCTTAGATTAGAGACCTAATTTTACATGGCCTGTCTCAGGGGGATTGAATCCACTCAACAATCAGTGAGGTACAAGCAGAAATTTTTATTCTTTTTCAGATTACTCAAACAGTGCAAACTGCCACTTATTTTCAGAACTCAGGTGTGTATGATCTATTTGAAAAGTGAAACAAGCACACCTAACTTCCACTGAGTGAAAGTTACCATATTTTTAAACAGCTTGTGTCTTACAATAAACATGAAAAAAAAACAAAACAAAAAAAAAAACCCAAAACCAAAAACAGAGACTGGTGACCTGTGCCATACCATAAGGGACTTCCACTCTCCAGAACAAACATCGCTTCACACTAGCTAAACCGGCTCAATCTGGAGATATTGCAGGTATTCACAAAAAGAAGAAGGGAAGTGTATCTAACCATTAACAGAAGTCAAAGAACCTACAAAGCACCAGTGCCACATCTGCTAGCTCCTCCACACCAAAGAAACAGTTGGTGTTAATGCACTATTAAGAGCGGAGAGGAATCTAACAAAAGTGTATGCAGGTGGCAGAGGTCACTGAGGGATAGTATAAAGGAAAGAGAGGGTCAAGTTATTATCTGGAATGCATCCACAGCGCACAGCCATCTTTTAAATCAGTTTTTATAATAGTCATGCCTGTATTGATTTAATAATAACTTTATGCTACAGATTTAGTCAGCACACCATGAAGAACCACATCAAAGATTGAGTTGTGAAACCAGGTCTTGTTTCTTTTCCTTACACAAGGTAAGGAAAGATTGAAGGCTTTCAAGATAGGACATATTATATTTTATAGTGCTTTATTAGCTTTATTTCATATGAAAAGGGAAACATCTGTCACTCAGACATCAAGTCTTTCAATTACAAGTCTTTGGGTAAAATAATATGAACACCATAAAAATGAAATTCAACTTTTAAATCAAAGTGACTAATATGCCTTTGTGTACATGACAACTAATATACTGGGTCTTTTACCTCTAAGCCTGTATTAGCATATACATAAAGCTGAAATGGAATGGAGAGAGAACATCCATGTGAAAGTACGGTTGCACCACACTTGGCAGTACAATACTTCAGAGAATTAGGCCTCTAATGACAAGTTTTCAAGAATAAGCATTTACTGTAAATCACACAAACATGACAAATGAAATACTCATAGCCACTCAAACATCCAGAGAAAAAACAGCCAATGCTGACTTAACACCATTAGCCTCACTAGAGCTAGTGCCTGACTTAAAGGAAGGTGAGATCAAGATCACACTGCCCATAGGGAACCGTTCCCAAGTCAGCAAAGCAGTTGACAAAAACCTGTTCCTGTTCTATCTATTGCCACTGAGTGCTTGTTCCGCTGTTGGCCTCCCTCCTGCAGAATAAGAACGATGGTTCAAAGGGGCAGAAACAAACAATAAGGGTCATTTTAAGTGCTAAGGTCAGGCCGTATGTTTTGGGGTAGGGAAGCCTGAAGTAAAACAGTTACAAGTTACCAGTGACCCTGGAAAGGAAGTTACTTAATATTCATGTTGACAGAAAAGAAGAAAGGATTAATCATGTGGAATTAGCATTTTCATTGAGGAGCTTGGTTGAGTCTTGTGTTCTACTTTGAGAGGAAGACGGCTGCTTCACACTAGCATTTTACATCTCTTATTTATCGAAACATTGCAGCTTGCTCCTAACTGTCATTAACTGATGAATAATGAAAGACTTCTTTACTTCTACTTCAGATTAATCATGCAGCTCCCTTCGTCTTTCCATGCCTGAATGTGTTCTGAATCTTTTTTTTTTTATTCTCCCCCCCCTTTTTTTTTTTGTTTTAAATATAATTCATGTGGGATAAAGAAATCTGTTTAATTAGATTTCAATTCTACTGGGGAAAAATGGTCTCTATTGAAAGGGCATCACCTAGGATTTTCACCTCTCAGTTACAGTGTTGCAGTGCCACTGTGCACTATTCTGTCTCTTAAATTGTGTCATATTTATGTTAATTTCAAGTCATGTCTTATGTTACACAATTTAATGGTTAAAAAAAATCATCACTCTGGTTACTTAGCACATGGAAAAAATGGTGTAAAAATTAAAACAATTACAATATGCAGCTTTTATAATTACTATTATAAAGTAAAAATACAAATCATTGTGTACCAGTAACATATTAATGTCTTAATGCAGTTGTTCTAGAATCATTTTTTAATGAAAATTCTTATTTTCCCCTTGACTCTTCCCTTTCTGTGCCCTCCTCCAAACTTTTTCCCCCATACGTTATGAAGTACTAGATTTGACTTTTCAATTACAGATATAAAACAAATTATATTAAAATGCTGTTTTTACCTGTAGTGAGTGGCACATTAATTAGCACAGCATATAGAACTACTTAACGGAGTCAGGTAATTTCGAAATTTTAGCCGTGTAAAACTTGCCCCGCCACATCAGACCCTAAAAACATCACCTACCTTATGATCACGCTTAAAGAGAGTGGAAAACAACAAACCTGTTGCAGTTGTGCAACGTTGTACCTGGGCAAAACCAGCTGCAGGTGATCAGGTTACACCTCAAAGTACACACTTTGATTAAGCATTCCATATTTTATTTGTGTAGCTACAGATGGCCTTCATGGTTAGAAAATCATCCAGTCTTATTGGGAGGCAGACAGGGAGGAAAAAACAAACAAAATAAACCTACTCCCTTCCTCCTCCTCTCTCAAAATAATCAGAACAGACCTAACCAACGCTTTGTAAACCTTTCCCTGTTTCTCATGCCTTGAGCAGCCCTTTTCATGATCTGCATCTTCCTCAGAGTCTATCAGCCTAACAATCACTACAGTATGACACAACGTTTTTCTCCATATTAAATGCCTAAAACATCATGCCTAAAATAATGTTTTTGGATGTTGTGGATTTGTCTGCACATAACCAATTGAGGATGATTACAGAAATCAGCATGTTTTCTCTTACTATCTATTAAGCATTTTCATCCATCAGCTACAGAGTGATCTCTAGCTTTGTTCAGTCCACTTTAAAATGACTTAAATTGCAAGTACTTTCCATTATCTTACTAGAAAGAGGCTTCCACACTGAATACAAGAATAAAATGGCATGTGCATAATGCCAGCACATTATATCCAGTTGAGCCACATTCTGTTACACTTCTGAAAGACTTGTAATGATTACAGCTCATCATTTTAACATTTAACTATGCATTTCCATGCCTTACTACATTTCAATTTCATTAGAACCTCCAATCTTAAATTTCAAGGTTGAGTTAAATTAGGTGCAACACTGCATCATGTTTTTTGTAAGATATAGACATACTTTAAATTTTAACCCTCATCTTAACTATTTCATCTGAGAAGATAAAGAAACATGTAAAAGATGAAGCAAAAAAAAATTACACAATTCACAACAGTAACAGTCCACTGTTTTTTTTATCTCCTCTGGCACACTCCCTTTCAGTTGCTCATAAAACTTCTTCCCAGTTCTCACTAATCTCTTGTCATCACCTTTGAGTTTTCTCTAGTTTGCTAACATGATTTTAAATCAAGAGACCTAGAACAGCACATGTTAAAAAGCTAAATTCTCCCATCTGCAGAAAGCTGGCACAAAGTTTACATTCAATCAAAGTTTCAGCTTCACTCCGTTCTCTTGCAAAGCTGATGTAATAGCTTGTCACTCCTAAAAATGCAATGCTCTACTAAGCCACACCACTGATCTCTCATGCTGAGTATCCTCTGTCTTGCAGTGGCTAACTTAACACACATTCCTAAACTTACGAGGGTACACTGTACTAAAGATGAGTATAAAAATGCCTTTCAGAGGTCTCTGGCAATTATCTTATTCCTTGATGCATATGATTTGACTATTGAATTTTTTTGGATTACAATCCATTTTCTTTCTTAACCATATTACAAACTTCCTGAGGTCGCTTTGTATTAGTAACTGTGTAACTTCACTCACTTCAGATCTGAAAGCCTAAATCATCATTTTCTTGCCTATTTTACCGTAAAATTCTCCATTTAAGATTATCTTTAACACGAACATTTTCATCCAGACTAAATTCACACATATCTAACATTAGTCTTTACTTCTTCCTGCTGCTGCTACCTAAAGGAAGTGATATTATCACAGCCTGCAGAATGTGCTCTTTCAAAGCAAAACTGATAACTGTGATGATTTTCAAAGGCTACATTAAAATGTAACAGAACAGGTAAAATTGTGCCCTAAAATTGCACATGTGATTCTCTCCCTACCAAAAAAAAAAAAAAAGCGCAGGTACTGAGGAACATAGACTGGATCTTCATTTTTCTGCTGTTATAGAAAGGCTAACGTCCTTGAGCATCATATATATAATTTTGCTTTCAAGTTTTCCCCTGGAAGTGTTTTCAAACTTAAACTGGCATTACATACTGTTTTCATTAATCTTATTTTTGTTCAACTGAGTTGGACGTTTCTCCACAGAAAGAGTGTTGAAATAGAATAGCACCAAATTTTGATGTTTGTTACATAGCACCATATCCACCATACACACAGATTTTCATCCTATGAATCAAAGTAACAAGGTATTCTGTCACTTTAAGACAGGATATCATATATAAGGACAGCTAAACACAGTGGGAGCTACAAAATAGTGTTTTCTATTTCTGTCATCCCTTTGTTCTCCCTGTGGATGGCAATACATTTTGCTTGGGTTCTACACTGATGGAATTTTTTCCAAACCAAATTTTGTCAGGGTACGTATGCCACTCCAGCACTGACGTACAGTCACGTGTGCTCCTGAACACACAACATGAGTTCCACTCCAGACGCTAGCATCATTCTGCTACATGGCAGATATTTCACCATCCTTTACCTCCATTTTTCTGTTTTTAAAATGCAGATGTTCACACAACTCCTTTGTGAAACATTTTGAGATTCACTGATGAAAACTCCAGGCAACAAACAGTATTGTCAGCTTACTAAAGTGTCTTTCTGACCTATACCCTGCATGCACAGATGGCTTACAATAATGTGTGGCCAATACCACTCTCCTCCTGCTATGCTGCTGCACAGTCTTAGGCAAGATTTACCTGCAAGTTCTTGATGTACTGTGTTTGAGCTTTACTCTCAATCCTCTTGCAATGTCTGCAAGCTCCAGGTTTCTAGAGCCATTGAGAAGCAATTTCACTTTGCCAGGCTTTAAGTTTCTAATGTTACTCACAAAATGAAACTGTTTCATAATTTCAAACTAATTCTGTATATATTACTTGGAAATTCCCAGAGTATTAGTTTTTATTACCTCAGTACCTTAACCAATTTATACCTTTGGAGATGTAAAAAGCCCATACAAGGACTATACCTACTCATTATCTTAATTTTTTATATTATATATGTGCATATAGATATATAAACACACAAATTTCCTCAATGGATTAGCAAGCTTGTCTGTTTCCTAAAATGCCAAAAGAAAAACAGTGTATTTGCTTAAAAAAAAAACAATTAAAAAATTGCATGATAAGTCTGGAAGAATATTGATAATATTGATGCAGCAAAGACACATAGGCTGATATCAGAAATTAAGATCCTCCATGTTTCAGAGCAGGGTTCATACCCCAAATTAACTTAGCATTCCATCAGTATTTGTGTGTTATATATCCATATCCCACATAACCTATAGGGATAATGCAACAATTTTTGTCACATAGAATAACTGATACACTGACAGCATCACCAGTTATTTTATCTACTGATACAGTTTCTCTGGAAAGACTTGCCCTTTTCTTGTCCTTGACTCAATGTATAGGTTTTACAACTGATTTCAATAAGACAGGATTGCCAAACAATGTCACTTCACGTTGCATTGTAGCTTGGTAAAAAACTAGCAATCTAAGATTTGCAGATTTGCACTGCAATTTAAGATTTGCTCTGCAATTGCAGTGTCTCATACCACAACACCTCAGAACGCAGGAAGTACTAGTAAGTTCAAAAGCACTATTGATAATGAAGCATTTATGGAAACTCTGTAATTTGTAGTTACTTATAGGGCTACACATTGTGTTCCTATCATCTTTTTCTGAAAAGTCAAATGATGCTTTACTACCTGCATGCTATTTCTCAAACAAAAAGTAGTCATCTAATTAAGTTTCAAGCATCCTTGACATTAAACAAGTTGATTAAAAAAAAGACACATAGAATCTGCTGTCATCAGATGACCCCTTAAAGGCAAATAAAGCCCAGCAAGTGCTATGCACTGAAAGACTGCTTTCCTAATCAGCACTTCTTCCAGCACTCCTCCTCATAACAGAGCGCAAGTCCTAGCACACAGTCTCCCAGGCACTCAGTATCTGTAACCCTCAAGAGTATCAATAACTATTTTTTCCCATTTGTGTACTTTTTGTATGGTTTTAGCCCTTCTCTAACTTCCATATTGCTCTAGCATAGCCCATAGAAGTTTAAGAAAAGCACTGCTCACTTGATGAATCCCTTCTTAGTAATAACAGTGAAGATAACCATTTGACAGAATGTTGTAGCCAACAGAAAGCTGGGATACTAGTTCAAATGTGTTTTAAGATGCTGTTTTTTACCAGAACTCAAGATTGGATTTTTGTCGAAATGAACTGTCATCAACTCTCAGACTAGGTAATAAAACTAATGAAGGAAGGCTCACCTCCACAATCAGATCAAGATCTGCATTTAACACATTACTCACACAGCACTCTCTCCCTGCCCATCATCCCCGCCCCCCAGCCCTACACTCCTTCTATGCTCCTCAGCAGCTCTACAGCTCCCAGTCTATTCCCCCACGTCCGTGTCAAGCTTTTCTTTGAAGCAATAGGCAAGATGTCCTCACTACAAAAGCATAGGGTGATTTTTCTAACTTCCATGCAAATGACCCACTTCCTCAAGAGCTTTTGTGCATCTGAGATGAGACCTTATTAGTAGGCATAAGAGGTATGTAAAGTCTCTCCTGGAGCCCACTCCATTAGTATTAATCAATATTTATAATCAGATAAAGGTGGCTTTTCAACTAGAAATTATTTCAACTTCTCCCCCCACCCCCCCAACAAAAACCCCACAGCTTTCATCATATTTGAGATATCAGGACACTGCATCTCTGTACAAAAGTAATTTACAGATTATCTTCACATCCAGAATGACTTACCAAGTAGAACTGATCCTACAGAGAACAGCTTGGTAAATCCAGGCTTTCACTTCTTGCCTTGGAAGCGTATGTGAGAAATATATCTAAGCATGAGGAATAAACTGCTTTCAAGAATCAACAAACAAGAACTAGAAAACTGTGATTGCTGTGATGGTCAAATGGGAACAGTCAGCTTGCAGTTCAAGTGTGAGTTTCAACCCATTGCATTCACTGATTGCCTCAAGGAACTTCAGCTGCTGCTGCACCTACAAGATCAATGCTGCTAATTGTGAGGAAAATTATTCAGGACAGCACAGAGCCTCCTATTAATGATGCCTGCCAGAAGAAAGTCAGTTTATCAGCTATCCTAAAGGTTAACATCAATATCAAATGCAACAACCTCAAATGATTATATCACTAACCTCGCAGGCAAAATCACTACAGTGGTGCAAAAAACTTCAGAATTGCCAGCATTCTAAAACTTATTTTGGTGCTCTGATCTACAGGTGCCAAGTCTATGTTTGTTATTTAATATTCTTTCATTTGACCGTAACAAGAAAAAAAACATGCCTGTAGCAATCCCTTCTGTTCTGTCAGTACTCTTTAATAACACTGGGTAAGAGAATTGATCTATGGATAGATACCAGCTAATACTACAGTGAATAGTTTGCTGGAATGATTGTTACTTCTACTCAAAGACCTTAAAAAGCAAAGAGTGAATAAGTGTTGAGTTAAAAAAAAAAAAACCACAACAAAACAAACAAATATCTGGCTAAATTCACAAAAGAAGTTAACCACAAAAACAGCACCTCGAGAAGTTAATAAGCCACAAACACTTAGAAGCTGGGAATGACTCAAAGTGCTTGCCCCATTTTTTCAAAATGCATTGTTTATCTACCATGAGACAAAAGAGGATAGCTTAGCGTGACTCAGCCACATCTTAATGATTTTTTTTAAAACATAATCATATATAGTAATAGCTGAGAACTTTTATTAACTTGAAGTAATAGCAATAATCTATAAGAGAAATAATCTATAAAAGGAAATGCATATCACATCTATTTTTCTATATATGTTGTATAAGAACAGCATTAACAATTTGTGAGACCAAAGTCACAGTACATGCCCAGTATATACTGGAAAGCTAAAATAAACTTCCTTTTGAATGACATACACTCTGACTAGTTCTTAGTAGCTTACACGGTTTTAAATATCATACTTTGGTTGCCAGAGCAATAGCTTTACCATTCCTTATTTGAAAACTACTTCCTGAATGACTGTTCACTTTTATATTGGATCGAATTAAACCAGTATTTTTTGTTGCAAATAACATCTTTATATTTCCCTACAAGTAAAATAGGACATCTATTTTACAACATCTATTTTAATAATTACAATTATATGTGTGTGTCGTGGTTTAACCCCAGCTGGCAGCTAAGCACCACCCAGTCACTCACTCCCCCATGGTGGGATGGGGGAGAGAGAATTGGAAGAATAAAAGTGAGAAAACTCGTGGGTTGAGATAAAGACAGTTTCATAGGGAAAGCAAAAGCCGTGTGTGCAAGCAAAGCAAACCAAGGAATTCATTCACCACTTCCCATGGCTAGGCAGGGGTTCAGCCATCTCCAGGAACGCAGGGCTCCACCACACATAACCATTACTGGGGAAGACAAACACCATCACTCCAAACATTCCCCCCTCTTCCTTCTTCTTCCCCCAGCTTTATATGCTGAGCATGACACCATATGGTATGGAACATCCCTGTGGTCAGTTGGGATCAGCTGTCCCAGCTGTCCCCCCTCCCAGCTCCTTGTGCACCCCCAGCCCACAGGCTGGTGGGGTGGTGTGAGGAGCAGAAGAGGCCTTGGCTCTGTGTGAGTGCTGCTCAGCAGGAACCAAACCATCCCTGTGTTAGCAATGCTGGTTCCAGCACGAATCCAAAACACAGCCCCATACTAGCTACTGTGAAGAAAATTAAACTCTACTGCAGCCAAAACCAGCACAATGTGGACATATATACGTATAAACATATATTAAAGCAAATATCAACAACAGTTTAAAATAAAAAGCACAAAAATTTACCTCATGCTCTATTAGCCAAAACCTGGACTGCTCCACTTGGGATGGTAAGTCTAAAATACGTTAAAATCTGCTGCAACCCTTTGCTGCAAAGATACGTTTGAAATACAGATCAAGGTGGTCTGTCTCACAACAGAACCTGCAGTTGATATGATAAGAAAGCAAGGGAAGGAATCAGAGGCAACAGGCATATTTCTTAACTTTTTAATACCTGCTTGATCTCTGCCTACAAAGTTAATGTGTTCTGACAAGATCACAAATCTTTTAGAAAAAAAAAAGGTTTTGTTTTGTTTTTTTTCTAATAAAGGAGGTTACCCAGCCATGTGCACCTCCTCCTGCCCTTCCCAACTAAAAATTACACAAGTCATCACTCAGAGACAGGCTGACTATGAAGCCAGTTGTCACCAAGTCTTCCCATGTTTCAGTGGAGAAACTTCTTTTCCTTATTTGGGCTTTGATTTTTTGTTTGCTTTTTAAACCTTATTGATGCTTACCTGGCCTCCAGCTATGAAGCTAACTGGTTTACAGAAGAGAAGCAAAGCAGGAGTATTCAACAAAAAAAAAAATTTTTTTTTTGCTTGTTTGTGTTTTTTTAAAACAAATCCCAGAGAAGATTAGAATTACCTGCATCATGCCTTCAAAAACCAATTATTTACTGGTTCAAGTAGTAGAATCTACCCCTAAGCATATGAAAATGAATTATCTTAAGAACAAATACTACACAGGTTGCCATCACAGCCTACAGTTTGACTGTCTTGTCTATCTGTCCATAGATTATATCTTACTCTAACTGCCAGATACTGTGAAACTACTATAAAGGGATGAAGAAAAAATATGAGAATAGTATCCAATTGCATTTATACAATATGCTACATTTATAAGTAGCATAAAAAAAAGAGGGAAAGAAAGTGTTTAGGACAACTAGATAAAATGATGTCTTGATCAACAATTCACTTTCCTTCTGCATGTCTAAGTGCAATGTCTTCATTAGTAAATCCTCTGTGTAAAGTTAATCCCTTTTAGCTACTTAAGGCTTAGAACAGCTCACATCTGCCATTCCTGCCAATAAGTTCTACACAAAACAGCAAAAGACTACGACATGTGTGTTTTATTAAAACTGCTCATCACAAAATTCTATCTACCTACTACCACTAGAAATCACAGTAACTAGCTAGCATGAATCATATAAGATAGTTTATTCCACACTTTTTTTGAGAGTATGACAATTGGAGAACCCCTTTCTCTCTCCTCCCATTCACCCAGATACCTATTTAAAAAAAAAAAAAAACCCAAACAAAAAAAAAACCCCAAACAAACAAAAAAAACCAACAAAAAAGTGCACACCTTCAAATATTTAATTAAATTTGACATAATATGTAGCTCTAATATGTAGCCCAAATTTTATTCAGATTTAAGGCATCTATGTCAACTTGTTATGTCAAATCCTGCTACGGACACATATGAGGCAGTTTCTCCAATTCCTTTATAAATGCATGCCTGTATACTTTATAAAAATGAATCAGACACTACTATGTAAAATATTCTTCAAGTTCTTAATATAAAAAGACATCTGATAAAACTATTTGTAAATCAGAATTTTTTAAAAAAACTATTATTTTTTATATGCAAAACAAATAAAATGTTCTGCTTTCAAACAGGAACATAAGCAAATCAGCATGAAAAAATGCTGTAATCTTCCCTGAATTTAAGAAAATTGTTCCCTAATTAGCTAAGAAATGTATATAAACATACACAATTTGACAGTGTTCCCTTTTGAAGTTTCTTTTCTTCTTGGTACCAGAAGAGAACAAACCAAACTTAGTGAATATGACCCATTGTCTTCCTGGACATTTTTCCCCAAATCCTGTCCTACATAAATACTTTTTGTGATCCTTTTGTTGTCTAAGTGTAAAGATTTTTCAGAAAGCATGTTCTCCACCTGTGCTAAGACACACTAAGCCCTCATCTGGAACACTGCCTTGTATAACACCAAACAGAATACACTGGTCAAAATGCAGACACAGCTTCCTTTATAATCTCCTGGCATTTCAGTTCATGCTAGGGGTTAAAAGTTGCATATTTGATCCTTCACTCCTCCAGATCTTCTGCCAGCTGAAAAATTGAGGTAAAGGACTGTAGCTCCAAAGATTCAGTCCAGCAGACATAAGAGCAAGAGCAGGAAAACAAATGCACGCAAACTCTCCAGCCAAGAGCAGTACCATACATATTGTTTTTCCCTTGGAAGAAGGGTAGAATCACAGAACCATTTATGTTAGAAAAGGCCTTTAAGATTGAGTCCAACCGTAAACCTAACACTGCCAAGTCTACCCCTAAACAATGTCTCTATGTGCCACATCTACAGGTAATAGCATCATAAAATCGTTTGAGTTGGAAGAGACCTCCAAGACCATCTAGTTCCAACCCCCCTGCCATGGGCAGGGACACCCTCCACTAGACCAGGTTGCCCAAAGCCCCATCCAGCCTGGCCTTGAACACTTCCAGGGAGGGGGCAGCCACAGCTGCTCTGGGTAACCTGTTCCAGTGCCTCACCACCCTCACAGTAAAGAGAAGGAATTGCAGTTCCTGGAGATCCTTCAGGGAAAGTGGGGAAGGAAAGCCACACACTTTCCTTCACTCAGGTTCAACCTAATCCTTAGTACACAATAATGTATTCTACAATAATTTATATTTCTTTCCACATGTCCATCTTTCCTAAAGTTCATAAGACCATCATTGAAGTGTTAGGCTACCTGTCATGAGCAATGGTAAGTTAGGCAATTTTCATGTCTCTGAGCATTTGAATTCCTATCAGATGTAAGAAAATAAGGTCCCTGTCTCATATTGATTTACTTTCTTTACTCTTTAAATGAAAAAAAAAAAAAACCCCAACAAAAAAACCCCAACTTCAAAGAACAGCTATAGCATTTTAAACATTTTTGACAAATCTTTCAGCTATGGATTAACAACAGAGGCATGAGCAGATTTCCTTCACAGACCCAACAATGACATTTACCCTGACCTAGAGAGAACACCTTCCTAAGCAATAAGAAATAGTACACTTTCAATGCCAATTCAGTCTTAAGACAATGCCAATTATGCCAAGTTTGCAAAAATAGATGTATGGCGATTTTGTAATATGGGCTACTTTACACCAGGGACAAAACTAAAACCATTTATCTCAATTAGGATCAAGGGATTAATTTAAAATGGTGCCTTGGAGGTGAAAGGCTATCACTTCATCCAACAATTCACCAATAACTCTTATTTACAATAAATATAAATCGCCCTCTGTCATTTTTAAAATATCTTTCAGACTACATTTTTACCCCCAAAACTGTGTGCTTCCATGTCATACAGGAAAAAAAGGGTTAGTGTCATTTTATCAGTGGCTAAGTTTCAACAGTCCAAATCAGACTTTCAAACCAAATGGTTTGAAAATATGGCCAGTTGTCCTAAAATAACAACGTAATCTGTGAGGTATGATGATAATTGATTGAAATTCCTCAAATTAAGAGATCACTTCTAGCTTACAAATAACACTAATAAGCAACATCAGATTTCCACTATCATCTCCAGTGCTGCTTGAATTGAAAGGCATTTTGAAATACACACATTAGAATAAAATAATAAATGAACACAGATTAGTGAAATTAAATTTTTCAAAATATTCCAACAGACAAGAGTTCTCCATTATATAAAGGTTTGAAAATGCCCCCAAATCTATGAAATCAGCATTTGTGCTGTATGAACCCCACCAGTGTGGCATTCAGCCTTCAGGCAAACCCTGTGCAAGAACATCACACAGTTCTGTCAGTTTAGAGCCCACAATATTCCTCATAGTTTTCACCAAGAGCTACTAATTAAGAAGAATGCAAAAGGTGCCAAAGTCTGACCTGACTTGTGGCATGCAGCCATCATAAACTTACCTCAGTGCAGAAGTGGACAATTGCCTTCTTCATGTATGGCATCCTCTCACAATACAAGAGCTGGTGTAATTCACTGTCTATCAATCTTTGCACAAAGCAAATTAATGTGACAAGATATGTCGAGAGCAGTATTAGCCTATTAAGGTATGTCATCAATATATGGGCCATAATAAACCAACTTAAGTAGACTTACCAGTATTTTATCATAACTGGGGACCCAACAGTTCATGGAGAATATAGATTAATGTCATCTAATAGTCACCTATATCTTTATCCTCAGGAGCCTTTCAATAAATGGAGTGCAAATAGAGTTGAGATTTATCTTCTTTTATTTGGTATTTTCAGTACTGATTTTGAGATACAACAACAATTCCTTTTTAGCACTTTGTGTTTTAACATTACTATATGCTAGTGTCCAGCAAACGAACAAGGCTATATTTGTGTGCCTAGGCACGAGGCTAGTTTTGCTATAAAATGTCAAGACTTGCACCCTCTAATTCTCAGTATTAAAAAAAAAAAAAAAAAATCAGGGAATTTTCATTTTTGTATTGCCTAGTTTATCTGAGGCTCAAAAGATTCTTTGTCTTGGGTATGTAACAGCTCTCAAAATTGCAGTTAAGACACATTTTACATAAACTCCATTCCACTCCCTATAAGTTTTTAAGAAAATCAAAGATACATTATTTGCAAACATGAAATACAATATTTTTTTAAACGGATTATGAATTCTATTCTCTGTCTGAGGAGGTTTACTTGGTTTGCCTGTGTTCTTACTTGGATCTGTAAATATGAAGTTGTATCTTACATTGTAAAATCTATGGTGGAAATAAATAAAGAACTTCTCTGCTTGAAAGGAAAAGCTTTATATACCTAGTTAGACGTAGGCTGAGATGAAACATCACTTAGCAGAACAATTTTTTCATTAATGCTTCCTTATGCAACCAAAAGTTAAAACTCTATAGCACAAGAAGTCAGTAACTGTTCCGCTCCTCCCCTTACTATTTTTATTAACTGTTGATATAATAAAGGAATCTCACCACATCTCAATATTCTGAATTCTGTCATATTGAACTTCTTAAGAAGCACTTCTCACTTACCTCCAAAGGATCTCACTGAAGTGAGCAAGAAATGCCAGATGGCAGGAATATTGTGTTCTAACAATATTTCTCTAAAAGTTCCAAATATTGGGTTTATCAAAGAGACAGGCATGCTGCCAGACAGTTAGCCAGATCTATCATCATTGTCTATCTCATTTTGTCATGGGAAGTATTCTGAAGCATATGTATCGATTTCCCCCCCCCCCCCCCCGTGAGGAGGCAGGGGAACAAGAGCCAGTGACATTTACATTATATTAGGTATATGTTCCGTGAACACTCAAACACTTTAGTAGACTGATCTTCTACCCTATTTTTGCTATATTTACTGGCAGTGAGCAAAGCCTCCAAAAATTCTTACAAAGCAAAAGCTCTTCCATTACTGGAAAAGAGAAACAAAGCCAGCAAGACCTACTTTTAAAGAAGATATTACAGAAACTATAGCAATATTTTTGCTGATTTTGACATATTTAGAAAGGAGCAAAAGAAGGTAATGATATGTCTGTGAGATGGGTATTTATTTTTCTACTGTTTCTTTTACTTCAAGTTGGTTTAGGCCAATTGATACTTACCAAAACTGCTACTCCAGTTTTTATTCTTTTTTTCTTTCTTTCTTTCCCCCTCCCCCGCCCCCCACTTGGATCCAGATTTTTCCAGGAAAAGGTAGCTCATAGTATAAGCGCTTGGAAAAGTGCTTATAAACCCTCTACATAATTTCTTTCTTGAAGACATAAAAGAAAAATCTTTAGGCATTTGTACTACAATTTATCTACTCGTCCCATCATTCAGACACTATTAACAAATATTTTAACAGAGACATTCATGCTTTTCCTAAAAATTATCTAAGTAAATATCCTCCAAGTGATTTTAAGGTCTGCTAACAATAATTTTATTTGCCATTTAAAGTAAAAATAAATGCAAGCAAAAGTAATAAGCAATATCTATTTATAGCTCCCCAAGACAGCTGTAACAAGAATATATGCAACAGAATCATTGGCTGATTTATTTCTTTGGCTTACAACATCCAGTTAGGTTTTATTTATATCACATGCATATGCAACCAATTCATACCAAGTTATAAAAAAGCTTTAATGTATGCAAGTAAACTACATTCGGAAGCACCTTCTGAACATTCAGCATAGAATATTACAGAATCTATTTCCTTTCCAGGTATTCAGTGTACAGGCTGAATACTTTTGCTCCTGCATAGCACTATTATTTTCTACATTTCAATTTCTCCACTGAAGTCTCACTTCCAAAGAAACTTGTTCAAAATTCTCCATCTCAGCTAGTGCAATTTGAAACCTATCTTCTTTCTAAACTAGATGTAAGAATTATGACCCTGTGAGGCTTGTAAGTGGAGGAAGTTGGACAAGAACTGTATTTGGACAGGAGACCACTACCACTTATAACACTGCAGGATGTGGTATTAGTGATTCATTAAGTAGCATGCCTCCAGCTGAGTCCATATTAAAACTAAAATCCTCTACATTTTCTCTCCCCAGCTTAATATATCACACTTGTTAGATGAAAGAATGCTGTCTGTCTATTCGAAGTGTTAAACAAAAGTCTGAAGCACTGAAAAAGAAAAAAAAAAGTAGAAATATTGCATCTATGACTACATGGATATCTGTCTTCAGAAGATTCAAACTCTCAAGAATCCATCTTCCTCTAAAAATGACCTTAGAATTCTTTCTCCCAACACCCCAAATCCTGAATTGGCATAAGGGTATTCTGGGCATCCAGGAAAAACACTGTGCTTTATTCTAGTTGTTGCAGCTGCAAAAGTTTCACAGTGCAAGTGATACACAAGAAGCACACTAAGACATGGCTCCAACTCTGCTCCTTCATGCTCTACCCTTTTCCCTCTATATGCTTATCTGGGCATGATAGCAAAACATATCAAGTGGTCACAAATTATTCCTTCACTCTGATTAGAAGACAAGCCCAGGAGGCACTGCCACAGTCTCATGAAACTTTCTTGGTGATTTCCCATAGGACAAAAATACCTGCACACTACATTAACAGTAATACCATGAGATTCACGTGATGTAGCCTTTAACAATGACCAGCTTAGACTTTGATGATAGTATATATGGTAAGATACAGATCAGGGCCCTCACAGTACATGCTGAGACCATCTCAAAAGATGCCAAAAGTACCACTGCAGATAGCAGAAGAGACCAAGCCTTGCATAGAGTTATTCTCCATCCCCTTCAAACAACCGATAATTTCTGTATCTTTCTTCATCCAAAGAGTGCCAGAATTTATTTCATCCTCATCACTGCTCTGGAAACACCAAGCAGCCTGGTAAGATACCTGGTCACAAATGCTAAGAGGTATGGAAGAAATTCGTTGCCAAATAATGTATCTGCCTTCCTACTTTGCAAATTTATTACAAATTGGTTTTAAAATAGATTTGTGGCTTCCCTAATAGAGAAAGTTGCAGTCCTCAGGGCAGATACAGCTGAAAGTGGTCTCCATTGGTCAACAGCCAGCCTTCATTTGAAGATGAATTAATGTAGTTTTCATGGTGTTACAGACTCCTTTCCTCAAGCTGTTGACTACACTTCTTACTACTGGATGCATCGTGCATCATTATCTTGGGTTCCCACCAGCTATCTAACAGAGCACAGGTGAAGCTTCTTGCATCTGTTAACCTCCTGATTACAGCTCTATGTTTAGTTTTGAGTCAATCTCTTAAGCTTTGTGTAATTATTAAAAAAAAACCCACCACCAAACAACAAAAAAACCCAACTTCTTTCACTGCATTAGCCTCCTACATTGCCAAACACTCCAAAACAAAACTGTGGCCCCACTGATGCTGTTTATAACTTTGTAGACAAAAAAAAAAAAAATCAGTTTAGATATTTAAAGTTGATTGCCCACCTATGTACTGATATTTTATAAATGGATGAAGTTCAACTATTTGTAAGAATAGGAAACCTAACAAATCACTTATAAACATAATTATATGTAATTCTCTCCAGATTACTGGAGAGGATTCTCCATGATAGGGTAGAGACTTACGTGCTTCAAAACTAAAGGTAGACTTGAGACATGGTTAAGTGTTCAGGAAGGTACTTCCTTCCAACTTCACACAAAATTTGGCTTACAGCTGTAAACTTTTATTATTATTATTATTTACTCAAGTTACTTGTTAGGGCTGGCAGAAGATTCTGCTTCCACAGAACTTCATCTATGCACAAAAAAAATCACCAAGTAATCCTGCCAAAGACCAAAGTTTTTTATAATTGTTCCTCCCTCACTGACACTGCCTTCTCCCCAACTTTTCCTGTTATTTCAGTCCTTTTATTCTTGATATTCAAGCAACATGGTTAGAAAACAGCAACCTAAACCAACCAGAAGAATGAGATGAACAGAAAAAAGTTGGAAAAGAAACTAAAGCAATTGACAAGAAAACAAGATAAACAAAACTATGAAATATAAGGAGGAAGCTACATGAATGGAACATGGACAGAAGTAGCAGACAAGCAGCACAAGGAATGAAAATCTGTAAACAAGAGCATATTTTTCTCCATGACCTAGAATAAACCTAGAAACTTCAACTTCAGTGATTTCCATGTAGTAAACTAAAGCATCTCTCATTTTCTGGCCTATGCAGAGGAAAATGTTCTCCAATTACAACGTAAAGCATCAACAGTGAGGAGATTTCATATTTGAAACTTGCCAAGCAAGCTACACACCTTTCATTACAGCAAAAATCTAGGAAATAGATTTAACAGGAGGGGAGAAAAAGAGAAAGAATAAGAAATGGCCACAGATTTGTTCCATATCATATGACAGGAAGAGTGTATTTAAACCTGCCTTCATTCCTTACTTCTCCACTTCAATATTGTAGTTATAGCTGGTCCTTACTTAAATAGATGTATACTACTTAGCCTGAAATAAGTTTATTCTACAAATAAATCGGGCTCTGAGGGACAGATGAGTTCTCTGAAGAAATGATGCTTCATTTGGCACATTAAGTTGAATGAAAAGGCAAAAGCGAGAACAGGAATGTCAGACAGCTGAATGTCACCATGCAGCAATAGGTTTCCGTCAGTTTCAAACAGGTCCAGGTCCTGAGCTACCACTTCTTTCCTGACTCTTTCCTCTAGCATATTTAGACTCCCAGAAACACATAGCTGAGGACAGAGGGAAAAGATCCGGAAGGACAAGCATAGCTCAGTGTTCCACTGCAGCAGTGTCGGCTCCCCCCGAGCCCCTGTCCCAAATCCAGCAGTGCTGAATCACCCTCTACCCCTTTTCTCTTTCATAATGCAATGCAGTAGGACTATCAAGTAACAGGAAGGAAAACCGTTACTAGAGGACAGATTCACAGTCCGTGAATTCTCATCCTCCTGGAGCCTCAAAAGCTGCCTTGCTTTAAATGCCAAGTAAAGAGATGCAGCAGCAACATCAGTTCAAGTTACCCCTTCTTCCTTCACCTTTAACACTAGCACACCTCCTCCACCATCAACTGTGTTCTGAGAGACCAGATCTCATTCTCCCTTCTGCCATGGAGTTCCTGAGTAACACTGGGCACATCCTTTATATTAACATACTAACAGTCAATCCAATTTTGCTAACCAATATCCACATGCAGTGACAAAATGTGTGTCTTTTCCCACACAGTTCTCAGCAGGAAAAAGGACAACAGCACTTCTGGGCTAACACTGAAGAATGACTGAGGCAACATCTGCTGTAATTTATGAGGGAAAACCTTTGGTCTCAGCACTTGCAGCTTTCACGGAAGTAACTGAAAACTCAGTCGTACTGTAGTTGGTATTGAAGTTACTCCTAAAGTCTGTGTGGATCAGGAAGAAAAAGAAAAAAAACCACCACACATAGAACCACCACACACACACTCCCATTCGCCATCAGCAGACTGTAAGATAGAGCCAGCTCCCTGTAATTTAACTTACAACTCTTCCATCTTCATCTTTCCCTGGGGGCAAATTCAGCCCTGACCTAAACAGACACAGATTCCATTAAATTGCACTGGGACTGAATCCAGTACTGCCAGGTCACCCAATACCCTCACAAATATGGGTGAAACCTATTTTGTTCAAACGGGAATAACAAATCGGTACAAGTTACTGCACTATTTTTCCAATTACATCATCATTGAATTTCTCTATTATCTGCATGTCACTAAATCGAGTCAATAAGATACTCTAAATTGGTAATGAGACCCTTAGCCATTCACCACTTATTCCTGTTAAGGAATGATACAGAAGCCTGCTCTGTTCACAAGCAGTCATCTGTTTCTACAGCACAAATCACAGTTCTCTGTAGTCACATGTTCTTCCTCATCAATGGGACTGACTCACATGACCTCTTCAGCAATCTTTCTTGAGGGATATAATAATTGTTTTAAGACTGCTCTAAGTTTCACTAAGCACTTAAGGAAATGTATTGTCTATACATTCATCCTGCAATCAATTTCAAGCAAAATCCACCATAATTTTTGTGATTTCAATGGTCTATTAATATAGACAATATATCTAATCACTTATACTTGTTACAATACCTAGCCATATAAAATCATTTTCAATTGCAAAGGTTTAAAAGTAGCCAATGAAATTTGGACACTTTCAGATCATTATAGAAGGTGACAGTCAAGTGACTCTTGCCACAGTACACACTTAATACACAATTTAGAGAGGGAATAAAGGGTTTCACAAACTAGAGCAAAAGTAGCATGATTATTAACAATTCTCTCCTCCTAATTTTAACAAATGCATGCAACATTACTATTTGAATTCTCCAGAGATGCTTCAGGAATACTGCATATACTGAGGTTTGAAGATAGATAGTTTGTAAACAACTTCAGTATCTTGCATTAAAACTGGCAGGATCACTATGAAGACTGTGTACTTTCCAGTCCTAGCAAAAACGAGAAGGTATCAATCATCCAGTTTTAACAGCAGCTGACTGAAGCTATTCATTGAGTTGCGCATTGCTACCACTGTGGCCCCATGAATAAGTCTCAAAGTCTCCCCCTCCTTTTTTTGTTCCTCTAAGTGGACTCTTAATAGCACAATTTTTTTTTCACTCTCTGAATGGCTTTGAGAGATCAGCTGAAAAGAAACACCATTAGTAAAAACAAAAGTTTTCAAAGAAAAAGTGGGAACAAACTTGTGATTCATGGCCTATACTGTGCTTTGCCCCTCTCTTTACCTCAATACACTCTTCGGTTTTACTGCTGGATAAGAGCAGGGCAGACTACTGCACTTCTCCTAGCAACCAAAAATCACTTAGGGAAAAAGGGCATGTTGTCTGCTGAAAGGGAGAACAGAGAAATTTGGGGTCATACAAAGCCAGACATATGTTTTTTTGCATTTTATCCTGAACTAAGCAGTTGTCAAAAAGGATTCAGGAAATAATAATAAACAGTTCTGTTTTACACTGATTCATATTTAATTAAATATCTGTTTGTCTACTTGTCACACATTTCATTTTCTTTTAATTCAGCATTCTAATAGTTCCTACCATTGTTCACAGTTTTGCCTTTGGGGACATAAATTCTATTTCTTACAGTTTCTAAAGTTATTTTCTTTCATTATAAGTGTGTTGAGATATAATTGTACTTCTACATAGATAAAAACCTTTTTCTGGTTTTTTTTGTTTGTTTGTTTTGGTTTTGTTTTTTTTTTTTTTTTTTTAAATATAGATGTACACACGCAGCTAACCATTCTTAGAGGTTTAAAGACAACAGTACTGAAAGACAATTTTATCATCGGATCCTCCTTTTCCAAGAGCTGGGATTTTACCTCATGAGACTTGATCTTACAGAACAAGCTGTCTGGTCTCATTAGGTAAACATCGCATTGCACAGTTTAAGATGATGAATTAAATTCATGGAGAAGAAAAAAGATAAACACAAAAGTTTATAATTCAGGCATACATCTGAATAGACAGAACACATTGACTAGCTTAAAAAAACCAAAGCATTATTTTTTTAAAATCCAATTGGACAACAAAACAGATGTAATAGATCAAGGGTAAAATACAGCTTGCAGTATTTCTGATAGTTATTCTTTTCCACTGAAAGTCCTTTGTTTAATAGCTGTTGCCTTGACGTAAACTATTTTAGTTAGCCCACTGAATTTCTCTTGCATATCGTAAAAACATATACACAAAAATCCAGCCACTCTATCACAGCACTTCAGTACATCAAGTTAAAGTCAGCAAAGACCTTAGTTCACTGCATCAAATTGCAATTTAACGTTTTCTTGCAGCCACTCCAAACAAATCTGGACTCAAACAATTTAACAGAGAGGTTTATTCACTTCATGGATAAGTGATGTACAAATGGCATAGCGATGATAAAAGCCTAAACATACTGTGTATAAGACAACGCTGAAGTTATTAGGCATCAGCACTATTGCATTAAGCATGACAGTAGTGTTTTGCTCCCCTTTTCACTCCCTATGCTGCCTGACCCAGCCCCCTGCTCTGCAGCCCAGCTCCCCTGCTATTCTCTCTCTCCTCTCATTCATTGCTTCAAAATGCCACAGACCTGGAATCAGGCTACTATCCCACTCCTCCTCGCCTACAGTGTTACTTCTCTCCGCAGAAAAGCATCAGAGCAGGACAGTGCTAGTGTACACGTACATGCAGGACCAATAAGGGTCTCCAGGTCTTGAAGGTAACATAATGCATTGACCACAGTATTTCACCTCTGGAAAGTCAGAAGGAGGATGTGCCCACAGGTGCTTTTTCTGCTGTCTCCACTATGGAGTGACAATCCCTAAGAGAAGATCAAGCTGACTTGGGAAAGGAAATCCAGGTGAAGAAAACGCACCTTTTCGAACTAGCTCCTAGTCCAACAGCATTGCTATGGCATTTGAATTCTTCATAATAGTGATATGAAAGAAACTATTGCCCATCCCTTAGTCACAGAGTTCTCTTTAGGATACAACATAAACTGTTAAAATTGACCAGTCCTTTTGCCAGGCTGAAGTAATCTGGGCTACAGGGCACACGGACTTTGAAAACTGCGCAGAATGACAGCTTGAGAAACCATGATTATGGGGCTCATGCAGCATTAAAATACTTCTCATAACTGCTTCTTAACTCTTGACATTTGCACAGCAGTAAAAAAAGTATCTCTGGTACCCTAGCATGAACAGTTCCTCCATTCACTATGAATGAGGAAAGAGTTGACTGATGTTAGTTACCTGACATTTTGGTTTTAAAAGGTTAAATTTTTTCCACTCAGCTTCTCTTGCAATCAATGGCAAGTGATTAACAGGCATGAACTACAGAGTTTACTGTGTTTTACAACTTGCTGCTGGCCATTTGTTCCTTACGTATTTGTCCAATCTGCATTTATGACAAGCACATTACAGAGAGACTCTTCTCGCCTTGGCACACTACACTGAAGCTATGTAGGGAATGCACAAATACAAACTAAAAGACCATATGCTGCAACAGGCAGTGTGGCATAATCATCTAGGTAAACGCTAATGACTTCGATCATACTTCAACTCCTGGCATTCCACTTACACTACCAGTTCATTTCCATGTATCAGACCAAATAAACTGTTCTCCCAATTAATCTGAGAAAAAGCAATAAGAGAAAATAAAAGTAAATTATAGCAAAGCATAAAATAGCATAATGGCAGGCTACTGTCTTTCACTGTAGTCAGACTGAAGAATTCTGCTGGAACTGGAGGAGTACAATGAAGACTCAGTGACAAGAAGGGTAATTCTGCAAGCAAACATCACATACCATTAAGGTTGCTCCAAATCAAGCTTGGAATGGTGTCTTATGCAATGAGTACCTGAAAATGATGAGGAATGGATTTGAAAATGCTTCGTGTTCTTCCAGTTATCATTCATATAGGTTGATAGAGCTGAATAAGTATCTCCATAAGCAGGACAGATAAATAGCATAAAAAGATTGTGTGCATCCAGGTTCTATTGCAATCCTCAATTGGTTCCAAAATATACACCAGAATCACTAGAAAATTGGTGGCTTTCAGTTATCAGCAAGCCAAAGATACATTGTTGCCTGGTAGAATTATCAGGACAAAAAAAGTAACTTTATCATTAAGCAAAACAAAGCCGTGCGGTTTTTACTGACATGGTTTTGTAGTGCAACTAAGCACAGGGAAGAATGCTTGCAAATCTATCTAGAACATAATCAGAAAGTTAGCTCAAAACCCAGTTAAACGGATGAGTTCAGCTATTTTTTTTGGCTAAGTAAATTGTAACTCACAGAGATCTGCAGATAATAACCATTATTTAGTGAGTTGAGGTAGAATGGTAAAGACTGCAAGTTCAATGCATATGCACAAGCTACTTCTGCCAGAACACTTTTGAAGTTAATATCTTCACATCACGTTTGTCCATAATACGAAGATGAATCTCAATTAGGCTCGGCCACTAGAGCACAGAGGTTCAATATAGGTATCAGCAGGTTATTACATGGGTACTACTGGTTAGTTTGTCTATTGTTGTTCATGTATTTATTGTTGAAGGTTATTATTTTAATAAAATTAAGAGCACATCTTGGATCTCTTCCATAGCAGCAAAGCCAAGATAAGCTGCAGAGATGGAATTAAAAAGCCATTTCTTATTTCATGAACTTTTGGCTTGAAAAAAATATTAAGAATGCATATCATTACATCCACATCACAGCACAAGAAGCAGCTTTCTGATTACAAAGGGATGCTCTGTACTTGTAAAGAGAGCAATATAGGAACAAGCAAGCAGTAAGCAGGACTGAAGCAGCAATATGCACTGGTAGCCTCTAACATTTGGAAGTTATCCCCGTGGAAGGATGTAGCAACAAGCCAACTTCATCTTATAATAAGATTACGTTACATGTATTAAGATGCAAGCCTTTAATTACAGTAAGCCAAGATATCACCACCAGCTTTCAAGGTCTTTCACACAAAGGACTCTGTAGCAAAAGTGTTATAGATTTCAGTGGTGCAGAATCAGGTCCTAAATTAATGAGGCCTTGTTTAATTATTCACTATAACAATAAAAACTGTTAACCATAGGTGATTAACAGTGATTTTGTTACGGAAAGAGTTTGAGGAGACGACAACACAAACTTACTTCTGGGCACATAACTTCAAGGGCAGAGAGTCCATGGTTTACATTTTACAGTAGAAGCCAGATCTGAGAGTAAAGATGGTAAGACTAAAACCTACATCCACAAATCTTTATTTCTGTGCAATTATTTTGCATTCAAAGATCTAACTAATATAACTAACAGTCTACATGACTAACCCTACATAAAAGGTATCCTCAACACTCCCTGAAGTAGTGATTTAAGATCAGACTCTGTATCCTTCCAGATACCAAAATTTAAAGGAATTTTTTAGAATGTACAAGGCATGCATAATATAAAAATGTAAGTGCAAGAAAGTTTGGATAACAGTAAGTGTTCCGTAAAAATTCAGCAGTTACATGTAAGAAATGTCTGTTCAGTCGTTGGCAAGACTGAATACTTACTTTCTACTGCACTCAAAATAAAGAGATCGCTATAGAAATCTAGAAAAGAGCACCAGTAAACCCAGCCTCTTGGCAAGAGACAGCATCAATATGATTACTAAGTATCCTCCACAAGGTTGGTATGAGAGGTGGTGAGCCAGATGGCAGCCACAGGAAGAGCAACCTCTGCCATGCCACCTGAGATAACAGATAAAACCTGACAGCACTGTTCCTCTTAGGTGGCTGAAACAGAACATACAGAACCTGTTAGCAATCTATTTAGCTGAGATCAATATTTGAATAGCAATTCAAGGGTAGCAAATGGCTAAAGAGCCATTGCATACTCTTTAGTAATTTCCACTAAACAGTTCAGCAGCGGACAGAGCATGTCTTGAATTCAGTGCTATGAGAGCCTACATAGCGTTGCTATGTAGCAACCCCTGGAAACAGAGTTGACTGGACAGACTAGCCAAAGCCGCCATTTGCTCTCATTGAATTTTTTGGCACATCTTCTTGATGCTTTTTAAGCATCCTTAAAAATTTCCTTAAATCGTTTTATCTACTTTTAAGGTTACATATCCTTAGCCTGTAGTGGTAAAACTTATTTTCCTTAACCAACGTCGATCTCATCATTCCAGAAAGTTCCTAATGGAAGGATTATTACAATAAGTGCAACTCACAAAAGACTTTTAAAACTCCTATTCCACCTTTTCTGAAAGAATCATGGGGTATCAGACCTTTTGCAGAGTCCCAAATTAGCAAAGGAGCAAAACACATTATTTGGATTACATTAATTTTCAAACATAACCATCTCTGGAAGTGCAATGATAGGATTTTCTCATTGCCTATCTTTTGCACGTAAATATATGCTGTTGCAATAACGACTTACCAGACAAGAAGTAAAGAAAGCAAAATATTAAGACTAATTCAGCAAACTGTTTCATCACGGGCATACATTCATCCCTACTCAGCAAAGTTTTAAAGCATGTTATTAACTTGGAACACATGTTTATATCCTTATTAACTTCAGTGAGATTCTGGATAAGTGATGGAAGCACACTCTTAAATGTTTTCCAGAATTGGGTCTTATGGAAGAACAAGCTAAAGGAAACAAAAGTGCAAACTCTCCACCTCAGAATTTTACTCTTAATGCATTAAAATGCACACATTCCACAGAAGCAAAGGTTATCCATCAACAGCAACTCTCACATGAGAGATCAAGACCCTGTCAGCTCAAATGCTCACTGGAAGAATACACTCTAGCTTTATATGTAAGCCATGTTCTCTGATAGGCAACCGAGATCTGCACAAGGCCACAGATGTGTAGCTTACTGGTATGAAGAAATAAAATTAATTAAAAAAAATAGAATGCTTGAGCCACCCCACCATTTCAGATTTATACTTTTCATTAAAAAATAGGTGTTTTTGAAATATACTAATACAGAGATAAAATGCTGCTTTTGCAGAATTATTCTCACATATCTTTAACACCATCACAGAGTCAAGAGCATGACACTTGCAATTTTCAAGGGACAATGCCTAGAAACCAGCCCTGACATAAAAGGTTGTCATTTTCATTGAAAACACTATGAGTCCTACCAGGTCAGAGTTTGGCCTACTAAAACTAGTGTCTGGGGTAACATCTACACACTTGTGTTCACAGTAGTTATGAACTTTTCTGTTCGTATTGGTTCTTCCAAGCTTTACTAATGATTGGAAGAAAGATAAAAAAAACCCAACCACATAACAATGAAAGAAAAATCAATTGAACATTATTAAAAAAAGGTAATCAGCTGTTTTACCCCCAATAGCTAGTGTTTTATTTTATGGTACAGACTCTGTCTAGTGAGGTAGGTTTTTGTTTGGGTTTTTTTTTTTTGTTGTGTTTGATTTTTGTTTGTTTGCTTTTTCAAGAACAGTAACCAAGATTGACAGCTAAAGAAAAAGAGAATTACAGTTATTCCCTGAACAGACTGCAAGACTATGGGCAGGGCTACAGGAAAATCATAAGCATAATAATAATATATACATATATATGCTTTCTGCCATTTCCATTAAGCTTTGCAATTTTCAAGTGTCATAAAAGCAGGGACAGAGAAAATAATCTTAGAAGAAAAAATTATCATTTTGATCTATACCACTGTACACTGTGTAATATCACTTTTGAATCACTAAACAAAACTAATGTCACAGGGATAAGGATGTCTAACATGCCTCAAATACTACAATGTCTCTGTCTGAATCTGATGCCAAGAGAACAAAAAAAAAAAAACCCTCAACCCAACAACCAAAAGCCCTCCAAAACAGGAATGCACTATGAGTTAACTTCCAAACATATGAAACAAACCGAGGACCTATTAAACAAGTGGTCTGTTGGGTTTTGCCTTTTTTCTTAAATTAAAGCATCATAAATAGTGCTAATGTTGATAAATATCTTCTCAAAGCAACTGGTTGTATATGTCACCCTAAGGTGTAATCGTAATTACTATGCTCCTAAAGAGACAGAAGTACCGCATGCCAGGTTTTCACACCAGTATTTCTTCAAAGCTACTTGTTAGTCATTTCAACAATAACAGCTTCTCTCTACTTGGTCATGATGTGCTATCCACAAGGCTTGCTATTTATTTATTTCAGAGAGTTGTTAATGTAGGCAAACTTGACAGTCTCAGCAATATCTTCCCACAAAAGGGGAGGATCCCATCTATTCTGGGCAGTTTATTGGCATTTTTTTTTCTAATAGTCCAGCTCTAAATTAGCTATGTGCTTCACCTGCACCCCCCACCCTCATCCTATAAGGCTAAACCAGAACAAAGGTTCTACTTGTGTTACCCGTGACAAAACCAGAATAAATTATGTCTTGCTCCTGTTGTTCCAGCAAGCTGGTTAATTGCATTTGTTTCATATATCTCCAAACAGCCTGGTACATTAATTACATTCTGTAACACCAAGCTCCTCTGATTCACTTTGTCACTTCCAGTGAGCACTTTAATTGTATTCCTTCTAGCTATATACAATAACACTTATTAATAATTACACTTCTACAGCCTGATGTTTTCAGTTTGTATACAAAGATATGTCCAGTACTGGGGGTCCTAAAGTTAAGGATCAAAATATGTTACAGTAGGAGAAATAAAGCAAACAGAAAAAAAATCCCCACAAAACTATGGCCATGTGATAGACGCAAATTTTTCATTAAATCCTTTCACAGTTAAAACTTCCTACTGTTTAGCATGTACATACATTATACAGAAATTTTCTTACCAGTACACCAAACTGAACATTAAACTGCATAGCATATTATGAAATCAATGTAAAACTGTACTTGAATGTCTCCCTCGTCTATTTTGCTTCCTTTCTTGCTAGAGGGTGGGGGAAGATGAGAGGAGGGGAAGAAATACCCAAAGCAGCCTGTGACTGCAAACAATAAACCTAGAGTCCTTGCTTCAGGACTGATACAGTAAATGCTGTAAGCAATAGCTTCCTGGAACAAAGTTTGCTCTAACAGACAGGCAAAACCAGCCAGGGTCCCAGACATTAAATTCACCTAAAGTCTATACGACTGTTTAGAGATGCAAATACTCGATACTAGGAGGAATGCCGAGCATTTGGTCCCAGCACACACTCATGTAGAACCGTATGCTGTTACAGATGCTCGCTTCCTAGCTGTGTGCTTGAACTACTGTAATGCCTCTAACGTCTCTACTGCAGTACAGCGCCAACCCCTACTTTGAAAGACAATTCACCCTTGCACTGAAGTTTCCGCCCTACTAAAGCGTACTTCCCCAAGATGCTAATTTATAGCTCCCCATCCATTACTTAAACTTGAAAACCGCAAGAAGTGTTGTCGAGCAGACCCAAAGGGGGGAGTGCGGAGGAGGGGGGAGGAAGAAGAGAAGAAAAAAAAAAAAATCCACCCTTTTCCCAAACGTTCCTAAGCTTCGTGACACCACTCCCTCCGGAAAGCCCGTAACGAGGGGGAAGATGATGGGAAGACCCTCCCGCCCCACCCCCGAACGGAGCCCCACGGTGGCTGGCGGGCCGGCCACGCCGCACCTGCCCGGCCCCTCGGAGGGTGGGTGGAGGTGAAGCGGGGTGGTTGGTGCCGTGCTGCCCCCTGTGCTGCCCGCCGCCCCGCGCGCCCTGCCTGCCTGGTCTGCCGCTCGCCAGCGCCAAAGGAGGCGATGAGGGACCCTGGAAATCCGCCAATTCGCCTCACCTGGAGCCGAGGCAGAACTAACCTATTTATTTCATCAGCTGGCTCTCCCGGTGGAAAGTTTAACAATAGAACAAGGCAAAGTAATACCAGCTACAACAGCTGTCTGCCTTCCCTTTCTCCTTCCCGCTTCCCCCCCTCCCCCCCCGAAATAAAAGATTTAGCACGGTAGTTTTTCACTCTTTCCTCGCTACCTCAAGCTGACATTCTTCCATTCATAAGCTGCTTTTCCATTAAGTTAGCAGACGGGAAGGACTGCTTATTGGAAACATGTATTTCCTCCCCCCCCCCCCCCCCGAAATACCATTTTTATACCAGAAACAAGCTTAAGGCTGTGTAATGTTAAAGCTTATAATGCCGTCCATGTGCTGTCCCAAATCAGATTCAGCTGAAGGGGAATTCTGCACAGAAATGGCATATCTAAAATGAGCGAACTTACCATAGACTTGAAAAAATGCAAATCCAAAGAGCAGGAGTGGCGTCAGCAGACCCATTTTGACATATTAAAAGCAATCCCGATCGCCTGCGAGACCAATTCCACAGAGATCCAAAAAAAAGTATCCAAAGCCAGTAAGAGGTAGGTCCAAAAGTTTTCAGTTTCCTAGCAGCTACTTAAAGTGGAAAGGGAAATCTTGAAATCAAAAGCTGCAGATGGAAAGGTCTTGAATGTGACACTTTTAGATCCATACAGATTAGAGCAGCGAGCGAGCTCCGAAGGCTTCTGCTTTGCACACACGCTCCTTCCTAAATTCCCACCAATCCAGCCCAAGCGGAGGAATTATTCAAGTGTGTCTAAGAGTCTCTTTAGGCTCCATGGCAATCCAAAAGCAAGGTCTTTCTTCGGAAGACAAGGAGAGACTCTGAGAAAGGACCTGATTCCTAGAAAGTGCTCCACAAACTTCCCGGCACTTTGCAGGAAAATCATTGGCTTAGTTTGGCTATTTTGCTTTCCTCTCGCCCTCCCCCTAACCCTTTCTCTCTCTTTCTCTCCCAAATCAGTTCAAGCTGCAGAGTTTCTCACTTAACTTCCATAATAGGAACGCCTAGGCAACGTGCTACAGGAGGGGAACGGCTTTCCTAGCATCCCCTCAAAGTAAAGCCCTGTCCCCTACACCTCCCTCCTCACTGAAAACCGGAGCGGAAACTGCTTGAGGGCAGTAACTCCAGCGCGATGCCGCTGCGGGCGGGAGCGGCGGCGGGCTGCTGCCGTGCAGTTGTGGCGGCGGCAGCGGGGTGCGTGCGGCAGGGGGTGCGGGGGCCTCCCGCTGCCGCAGCTCTCCCGGGCGGCCGCGGCAGCCCGGCGTCCGCCGCTCCGCTCCGCTCTCCTCTCCTCTCCCCTCCCGCCGCCTCCGCCTCCTGCCGCCGCGGACACACCGGCTGGCAAGGAGAGGGAGGAGAATGAGCGCGGCTCCCGAGGCTGCCTGGGGAAGGGAGGCTGCGGGGTGTGGACTAAACCACTGTGCTCCACACCCACGCGTCCCTCTCCTCCCGGGGTAGGGAGATGGGGATGGCGATATAAGACAGCCACAGGACTGGCAATCAGCCTTGCTGCAGGCAGTACCCCCCCACACCCCCAGTTGGGTATAGGTAGAATTTACATGATTGCTCCTCACCGCTTCCCATTTAATGGGCAGCTAATTTTTCGGTAAGTGATTTCATGGAACTGTTCTCTAATTATTAATTCCCTCTCGCACATACGCAGACACTTGGGACTGAGACCCTTGAAAGGATCTTCCCCAGAGATTTCTTTGCTGACCCGCTCAGTGGAAAAAGGCAAAGCGGTAAATAAAATAAAATGGATCACGCGTGACCTACAAAGTCTGTAGGACCGGCGGGTTCGCTCAGCCGAAATCCAGGAACGAGCAACCTCCCGCCTCGCGTCTCCCGCGCCCTTCCCTGCCCTCCCCCAGGCCCCTCGGCTCCAGCGCAACTCTCCTCAGCGGGAAAGTTTCGCGGAAACGACCGCAATCCCCGCAGGCTGGCGGAGGGGGCGGTGAAGAGGGGAGACGAGAGAAGGGGCCGCGTCAACCCCAAGGAACAAGGGAGAACAGCCCGTCTCCCCTACACGCACGGCAGAGGCTGTCAAACGGCAGAATAAACCCCAAACCACCACAGAAAAAAGAGCCAGGAACACGAAGGAAGGAGCAACGTGAAGGAAACCGGAATTTAAAAGTGACCGGTGTCAGAACAGGGCAGGGGATGACCGGCAGAGACACACCGAGAGCAGGGCGAGCGGAGCGGCCGGTGAGAGGCCAGCGGCGGCCCCGAGGTGACGGTTAGGCCGTCCGTTGCAGCCGCGCGCCGTCCCCGGGCCAGGAGAGGCACCGCACGGTGAAGCTCGAGCGCCCCCTACTGGCAGTTAGCGAGCAGCGGCCGCCACCTCGTGCCCAGCTTCGCCTTTTGTTGCGGCGGAGCCCGCCGCGCGCGGCTGGAGGGGTGTGTGGGGGGGTGGCCCCTCGGCGGCCCCCGCCCTCCCCCGGCGCGCGGGAGCGCCTAACGGCTGCGGCGGCGGGTGCCAGTGTACCCCGGCGGCCCCGGGCAGCCTCCTGCAGGGCCGGCCGGGTGAAGGGAGCGGGTGTTGTGACAGGAATGACTGAAATTCAGGAGCCACCGGAGACCACGGAGCTGTTTCAGTAGGCGAGAAGTCTTTTCTCCACCAGAGAACCCGAAACAAGTAGTATTATGCATAACTTTTTCAAAGAAACCTGTTCAAATATGTTGGTAGCATATTTGACTGGCTCATATTTTTAGTTTTTAGAGGGACATTGAAGTTGAGGATCGTTTGAGCACAATGATGCTAGGTAAAAATTAACTGGTGAATAAAAACGTGGGAGTCATGCTTTGATGCACTAGGATGAGCAGGGCTATTTAAACAGAAAGGACTTACCTTCTTACACGTTAACTAGCTAATCCAAATATTTTTCTCTTATCAAGTCTTGTTTTTTTTTAATTTTGCATATGCTAGAAATTTATTCTTTTAGTAAGTTATTCCCATAAAGGATCTGAACCATATTTCTGCAAACTATACACTGCCCACATACTCAAATAAATGGTCTGCAAGTTATTTCTTACTTGATTCTTGTGTGCAATTACTGACAAATATTTTACTGTTGCCAAATGTGACAGTGTGAGGTGTTTGTGGTTTTTTTACATGTCTGAGAAGATTATTGCTATTCCATACAAAGCCAGATGACAACTCCAAAGCCTTTTTATGCAAATCAGGGAACAATGTCCTCCTATACTCACAATATGCTCTGCGGATAAATATATATTAATACATCTAAATACTACCTTGTGAAGAAGGCTATAATTAAGGCTAACTAGGGTAAGGTGATCAAAATGGTATTCTTTGTCAGCGTGCTTGTGAATTGGCAAAACCAGAAAACCATAAATCACGTACCTGACGGCCGTATGTGTAACAAGACATGAAATATTAAAGAATATTTCCTATTGTAGTGGGCATTTCAAGGACACAGTGTTAGTGAAAATGCTGACTAGTTTATTACAAAGTTTTAAATTGGAAATAGCTATACATTGTACAGTTCTTTTTCTGCTTCTCAAATAAATTTAAGTTAAATTTAATAATAGGTGAAGTAGACCAGAACACTTTGTGGATATATACAGTCTTCGAAACCCTTAGGTACAGAGGTACCTGTAAAAGGGTATAATGACTCATATAAACATTCTCAGTTAAATCAATGGGTTATTCATTATAGCTGCTACTGTTTTATTCATTCATTTCCACAGAATATAGCTTTTCAACTATTAAACACATTGCAAAACTGCAAAGTTTCAGCCAAATTTAATCAAGAATTTTCATGCATAAATTTTGCCCATATATATTTCAGTGATTTTTTTTCTTTGAGAAGAGTTAACAGTCCTCCAAAATAGCTAGCAGAGTCTGAGAGCGTTGGGAAACTGGCTTTTGTATTGGTGCTGTTCACACAAATTCCAAAATCTCGGCTAACTTTGGCTAGTATACAAACAAAGACAAAAACAAAAAGGTCAAAAACCAAACAAACACGGTCATCTAGAGATGTGCTGGAACATTACAGTAGAGGTTCATGTGTGATGGCTTACAAGCACAGGACATGTCATAGATCAGAGTCACTGCCTATGAACAGAGCTTGCTTGGAACAGTGTTTGCTTCCATTACAAGATGCAGTCCAAACACTAGCATAAATACCCGTATGCTTGTCTCTCCAGTCTTTCAGTAACCTCCTATGAACACGGCCAACAAGACAGATGTTCTTTGTTTGAATAGCAAGGTCTATACAGACGAACTGAATGTGCCAACTATTTGTTTGGCTATGAGCAATATGCCACCTGATGAAATCCTTGTGTGAGCAGGATGAGGAAAAGACATGTCAGTATTGGTGCACATAAAGCTTCAGTTCAAAGAGTGTTGTTGAGCTGGGGCTTTTGGACAGGGAAATGGCGCAGTAAGATTGCCCCGATTCATACTAAGGTCAGTCATCAAATGAGGCAGGACTAATTTTGTAAAACAGCAGTTAAGATCAGACGTATGTCAGTGGTACAAGTAAAGGTTTCATTGCTTCCCCAGTCTGGTATTTCATATCTTTGATTCCAACATTTAGATATCTGCATTAAAATATATATTTAGTATATGAAACATCAGATCCAGTGTTTAAAGTATGAGTGTTCTAAGACTAGCCCTCTTTTCAGGTGAGCTCTACCATTCACAGCATTTTTCTTCTAAACCAACATTATCATTTCTGGCGTTACAAATGTATATAATATATTCTATTTCCTGGTTGCCATAAAAACCTCCTCTTCTCAAAGAGGAGAGGTTGAGTTGAGGTGGATCATATAGAATTTATTCTGGATACTACAGCTGCTCATCCAGGGAATTGCTGAGAGTGACTAGAGATCTTTAATATCCAAAAATATACATGCAATGTGATGGCCATATAATTTAAATGTAGGCAACTAATTTAAGTATTTAAATTAGGAGGCTGGTCTTTCTAGACTCTGGAGTACACCAAAAAGTGGATCCAGAGGATGATTCAGAACATGTAATGTTAGGCAGCCTCAGAAACATAAAAAGGAAAAAAATGCCACAGTAAGCATGGACTTTCCCAGAGAACATAGTCTTGACTTCATCTGTGCTATTCTGTTCCAGGTCATCGGGTTCTGATGTCATCTGACTATTCAATACATGATGAGAGAACAGAATTTATAGGATTTAATCATTATAAATGCTGAAGCATGATTATTATTCCTGCTGCAATCAATAGGGTCTTCCACAGGAAGATCGGACACTGAGAGGTAAATCAGGAACTCAGTCTGGGAAAAGAAAACATGTTGCTAGAAACAGTGTAAGCACTGTGGTTAGATCTCTCTTGTGAAGGCCTCTGAAAATTAGTTTTTCTGCCGTCCCTGGCTACCACAATTTTGACTAATCTACTTTCCTAGAACCACTTTTGTGGATTGGAAGAAAAAAATAAAAAAGAGGGGTGCCAGACGCATGTATTTCTCTGTCTTACAGGTGCCTCTTACTTGCAGCACAAGCCCAGAGGGTCACCTTCTGCTTCAACATTAAAAATTCCTGAGTTGTGGCATCTGACTTCAAGTATTCCTATGGAAATACCGATCAAGCAACACTAAGAACCCTGTTTTGAAATGTCCTTACATTGCTAGACTGTGTTAGTATGTCTGCACTGTTTTTAATTACTAGTACAGCTACAGCGCTTACCACAGTTATAAGAATGATCTATACTGTTGGTAAGATAAATATTTGGTAAATTAAATTATTGCAAGTTTTTTGATATACATCATATGCTCAATTTAGGTTTTGCATCCACAGCTCATTAAATGTGCAAAAACTTGTAACAGAAAGATGATACAGTTTCTTGACAATTTTTAAAACAACCTCACCTAAAATAAATTCTACTTGATTCTTTTACTTTTAACTGAGATTCAGAGTAGGCAATAAGCACAAATATTTATAGGATAGATATAATGTTACCATGTAAAGATTTTGTAGATCCTACTTTCCATTTGTTCTATGGATGTACTTTTTACCGCACATAAAAAAAGATACAGTGTCTTTCATGCTTTGCAGCTTGGTCAAAAATTCAAGGAAGCAGAGAAATAATTCTTAGTTAAAAAACAATTTGCAAATGGATTATATGTAAAACCAAGGCCAGATTTCTCTTTTCTAGGGGCAGAAGGTGGAGGTGAAAGAAAGCTTCTAGTTGTGGCATTCACAAAAGAATCGATAAGTTTACTGCTGTGTGAAACACAGGACTGTGTTTTCCTGCTGATTAAAAGATGACAGCACACCATCCTTTGAGGTAGCTGGAGCTGGCATTGTAAAAAGCAACAGCACCTTTATACTAAAGGGGTAAGAATAGCTCATACTAGAAATACATCTGTGACTTACTGTAGTAGTGGCTGAAACTCAAAACCTGTAGTGTGAAGAGCACAGTGCCTGTCAAAATCATAAGCACTAAAGTTGTTTCAAAACTACTGGGCTTTGTATCGACTTGTATAGACTTGCATAGAGCAGGTGGAACCCAACTCTTTTCAGAGGTGCACAGGAATGGGACAAGAGGCAATGGACTCCTGTTGCAATGTGGGAGGGTTCTAGTTAGATGTCAGGAAACTTTTTTACCATGAGGGCAGTCAAACAGGTGCCCAAGGGGGCTGTGGAATCGCTGTCGCTGGAGATATTCAAAATTTAATTCGACAATGTCCTAGACATTGAAGGTGAACCTGCTTTGAGTTGGACTAGATGATCTCCAGAGGTCTATGGCTGGCAATACTGGCAAAGTTCTGAGCACATCAGTGTACTTCCTTTGACACTGAACACCAAGGTTGCTTAGTAGAGAATTATGTACTAAAGTGTTCAGCAGTACTCACTTCTGTTATAAAATTCTGTTATAAAATTACATAAAACTGCACACACAAGCTATAAATAAAGTAATTGCTTCATTTTCCTCAAATTTAAGCCTTTGTTGAGTGGCTCCTATGTAGACTGAACAGTGAATATCTCAGGAATAGAAGAGCATTCCTTGCTCTCTTATGATTGTAAATGCTTCCCTTCACAACTGCAGTATCTAAAATTAATTGCCTTTCTACCAAGAGTGGTAAGTTGGATATCAAGCTTATGGTTGTCTCCACATTGTAAACCGTAGCATGAGTTCATTATCGGCAACAGAACACACTGCATCCCTTCCAGTCTTTCCACAGACTACGTCTAGCTAAGCCTTCTCCATGTCAGGAATTTCCTCTTATACACTAATATTTTCATCATATTGGTATGCCTGTACATCTCCCATTTGTAAGGGTTGTGAGTGTTCCTGTCTGCAACATCAGGAACTTCTGTTCCCTTCTCTTCTATGCAGGACTCCGCGTAAGTTACGCATTTCTTTGTCTAATGAAGGAAGAGTCAATTACTTAATAAGATGAAGGCACCAATTATGGAATAAAGTGCTAATCTACGTAAATAAGGACATCAAAGGAATATTCTACCAACTACAAATAAAATAAGACTCCAAGAGTAATTTTGTTTATTCCTTTGATAATGTAGTCCTCTATCCAGAGATTCATTTTTAATAAAAATTAACAAAAATGCACTCTGCCCTAATTTACATTAAAAAACCAAAACCAAACCAAAACAAAAAAAAAACACCAAAAAAACCAAACAACAAACCATTCCTTAAGTGACAAGTTAATCTTAATTGCAAAAGACAGTTTAGGTTTCCGAGGGCATAAGGTAGTCATTGTATCATTCAAAGAAAGAACAAGCATTTAAAATGAAGAACTGGAAGAGGATAAAATCTTACCCTGCCTACATGACAGATGCAAAGGTGAAATTCTCACTAGAAAAATGTATTTCATCATAGTGCGATCAGACTGATTCATATGAAAATAAGTGTAGCTACTGCACCCTGACTTCCAAGGATCCGAAAATCAAGCTATACAGCAACACAACATTTATAACTGTACACAACTCTACACAAATAAGTCATACACCATATTCCTGCATAATTATATCATAAATAACATGTTATGCTCTCTTATTAAATGACATGTCACATTTTCCATAACAAGTGCATATTGACAGCCAACTATATTAGCCAAAAATATTTACACTTTAATTACAGCTTTTAAAATGGAAATATGTAACTATATATGTACATAAGTTGTTAATGGGGCAGAAATTCATACAAGGAGATCCATATGTCCATTATGTAGATACCCATTTGTAGGTGGGCAAATATTCTTTACAATAGGAAGTAATAGGAAACAAGATTTATTATGTCATTAACAAGTCAATTCACTTGAAAATTCTAATAGACAGATACAGTATTGTTTTCCAATCTTAAATGGCTTTTGAATTTAGCTGGATTTCATAGTTATTGTTTTGTAGAAGACAAAGCCAGACTTACTGAGTCTGGCCTCCAAAGTGTCAACGGCACGGACAGGTTATTGCTTGGCATGATTTCTGCTGTACTACAGTCCTCAGTTGGAATCATATATTAGTCAAACCAAGGACCTGTTGTGGTACCACAGAGCTTCTGATTTATGAAGATGTCAGCTCCTGAGAATCTGGTCCATTGCTATGGTGGCAACCCTAACAGCATTAGAGACTCTTGCATGTTTCTACCAGTGGGTTGTAACATTCCCATCAGGCTATGATTCTTGTTTGCAATATGGTGCTGTCAACACTGTTCTCATCAGTTATACATATCAGTGGATTATTAACAATATTTGTCAGACTTCTATATTAGTTTTGTCCCAGAACAGCCTTGCCTCACTTCAAAAATAGAATTACATTTTGCATTGTCTCAAGAAATGCTTTTAAATTAGAATTGATGTTTCAGTCATATGATTTTTCACTGCTGATGTAATTTAGTTTTCTATCTAAATTTCTATATGAGTATATGACTTATTTTTTAAAAGTGTGATCCTATTAAAGGCAGCTGAAGCACAGAGTTCCCACAGAAAATTTTGGCCTAAAACCTCTCCCTTGCAGGGCAGACTAAAAGAGTGGTTAAGATTGACATAAATTTCAAAAGTAAATTGAAAAAAAACCCAAAAAAATCCTGAAACCTCAGAGCAAGACTTCTCCTTAAAAAGTATACATTTAATCAAAATTACAAATAAGTAAGTACAAATGTAAACATCAAGTATCCTGTATAATCACTAGAGGAACTATTGTATTTTGTATATTTTGCAGTTAAAGCTATTAGAGGATTTAATTGCTTAAATTGTATACAAAATCACCAAACTTTTACCAGGAAAACATGTGGGAATGTTTGTCCTTTATGCTGCATATCCTATCCTACTGGGAGCAGCTGTGCTAGTACACGGTCCCTTTAAAACCAATAAAAGTGTAGATGTGAAGAGGCCAGTTCAGAACACAGAAACAGAAGCCAATGACTCATTTTAACGTCTGACTCTGAACTGAAACACAAAATAGCAATTACCTCAAAGCTGCTTACTGCCACAGCTAGGAAGACTCTTTCACATTTAAAGCACACTACCCACACAACAGAAAATCTCTTTTTTTTTTTCTTTTCATTGTACAACTTGCAATACTGTGGCTGATGGTGGAATTTAGCATGTTTCAATCTAAGTCATCAGTTTTGGTGACCAAAAGTTATTACTTGATTCCCAACTTAAATTATTTTAGAGTCAGGTTTCTGTAGACAAGAGAAACACATTGTAAGCTTATCTTACCCAGACAATCAGCAATAGTTCAGCCTTCTAGGACAACCTTGAGAAGAATAGGGAATTTTGCACTGCCATGGCCCAGAAAGTACTTATCTTGAGAATGAAGAAAGAATTGGGTTTCAACAGCATCTACCACAATGAGATCCTGTAACCAAGACTGTGTATCTATGGACTTCTGTAATATAAATAGCAATTAAATCCCACTGCCGCATTACCTGCTGAAAGATTTTCTAAAGGAAATGTGTCTTCCATGATTCTGGCAAAAAGTTATGTAAAAATTAACTTTTTATCATTTCCCAAGAAAAAAAAAAGAATATATACTAGCTCTTTAATCTGTGAGTGAAATGTCAGATTTAAATGTAAGCGTAAATGTCAGATTTAAAGTAAATGAGCCAATGTATGGAGTAAAACCACAAGATAATTTTTAAGTAAAAAAGAGTAAATACCCCTATGTATGAAATTCAAAATACTATAGTAATGCCTATAGATGTGTAGGTGGCATGAAATAGTGAAGATGTGAGCTAGTTTTATTATTTTGTTGGTATTTAAAACAAACAAACAAACAAACAAACAAACAACAGTCCATTCTAAAGAATAGAAGGAAAGACGTATTCTCATCTAAATTTGCACAGAATTTACTTGAGAAATTTCCGTGTGTGCTTACAGGACTTAAATCTTCACATAAAAAGACACTAGAAGTCTTTTCCAGTATCCTTTGTAAGAAATAGTACATCTGATTCAAATCATTGAAATAATGCAGCAGGCCACCTGGGAAATTTTTCCTCTGGGAGTCATAGAGATATTTTCAAGTGATCTAGATTTCAAAGAAAATTGGCTTAAATTCTGAGGTACTTTATTATCATCCACCACTGTTCTTTAGTGGTTTTGCAGGGACATAGGATAATGCTGATCTTCTAATCATAGTAGTCCTGACATAGAATTCTGAGTACAAAATTTTTTTTCCTTCCTTTTTCCCTTGTAAAGTCATTGAATTTTTCTGTCACATAACCTGGAAGTTGGTTAGTGATTCAACATATGCTCAGTTAGAACAAGTTTGAATCTGTTAATTTTCAAATGGCCATAAATCTACATTGCTCAAATGAAATGTACAACATCTTCTGAGTCAAGAAGGAGCTTGCTTTTTAGTCATCAAAAATTCACAGTGTCTACCCTTAAACTACTTAACATAAAAATACCGAGAATTATATTTCTAAAATCCTGTGGATACCTGAACGTGTCAGTGATCAGAATATTTGCAGAAACATGTTTTTTTTGGTCCCTGCATACAAGCTTAGAGTTGCTTAAGTCATGTCTTTGATAGAAAAACTGATATAGCGTTCTCTAACACCAACACAATAAAAAGAAGGGAGCAATGACTCTGGAGCTGGATGTCTGATACGTGCAGAGATGTCTCTTCTGCCAGAAATAAGATTACGGATGCCAGAGTGGCACAGGAAGGTTAGGGCATCTGAACTGCTAAATCCTGGATTTGTAAGCAGTAACTTAATCAGAAGACTGCTGAGTTAAATCACAATGGTGGATCAAACAATTGAGGGAAGTATTCCTTAAAAGACTGTCCAAATGAGCAAAAAAATGAAATGAGGGCTGAGTGACAGCAAGCAAATGTGAAGGACCACTGGATTCCTATAAGAACATCTTGAAACATCTTAAAATACAGTGGAAATTTTGGATGTGAATTCTTTTAGTCCCTAGAAATCAAAGCTATAATAATTAATAAGCACATTTCATAATCTAGGCAAATAGTCGATGATAGATAGATATTTTTATATAGGAAAAATGTCCCCTATTGCATTTTCCAAACTCTTGCTTACCATTAACATTTTAGGTCTAGATCATATTTAAGATGCTTAAATCAAACTGCTTAATATTCTGGACTGACTGGCTCATTAAGCAGAACAGTAGGATTGCTGTCCTATGCACTTCAGGCACTTACAGTAGGAACTTTTCTATTTTTCATTCCAATTGTTTAAAGACAAATCTTTATCATTAAACCTGCAACTATATTTCTTTTCTTTGAGGGGAAATATAGTGTTTACATATAGTAATTATGTTTGACATCTCAACTCTGATGATATTTTGGTTGTCTCTTACATTCTAAACTATTTAAGCAAAAGAGTGTTGTGTGCAACAGCTTTGGTATAATAGTTACTCATTTTTAATCAACTCATAATCTCTATTAATTTATGCCTGTCAATATTAAAGAATCATCTACTGTAGCTATAGGTGTTCAGACTGGTGACATTGTATAGTAACTCCCATTTGGTCTATATGATTTTAATACATTCAAAAATTACCTACCAAATTTTATTCAATGTTAAGAGAGAAACAATTTTGCAGAAAAATGTTTATCCAAGGCCAGATTTTTCAAAATTATTTAGAGGTGCTTCACAGTGCTGATAGCATTTGTGTGGAAGCCTCACTAGTGTTGCAAGTCAGTGTGAGTTAAGTTTCTAGCAATTGGTTTCTTTTGAAGGTTCTTAGCACGTACCTATCTAAATATCATTATTCTGGCAATGTATGAAATCTTCCATAATGCAGTCTTTGATCTGGAGATTTGGAAAATAAATTAAAGACTGTTTAAAGGGAGGTTGAAGTGCTAAGTACTCTTCTTTCAGATTGAATAAAAAGTGCAATTACAACTCTTTCAAGTAGTGAGATACCTGGTATTAATCGGAATTACCCCAGGATTCATCAAGCTGCATGGCTAGGCTTGGTCAGAAGTTATGTCATGTGCACTGAAATAATTACTGATGGAGAAAGCCAAGACAAAGGCCAGAAGACAGTGAATAAAATTGTAATGAATAAGAACTGCCATAAACAGGAGCAGAAAGGCATTTCCAGGGGAAATTTAGGAACACAAAGTTAGGTTAACAGACAATGCTATTTTTGTTGTTTTCACAGAAAAGGAATGGCATATAATCTTTAAAGAAGTCAGGAAGGATTGAACCTGCTTCAACGTCACCCCCTAAAGAAAAAAAGTCACAAAATGTAAGTCACGAAATCAAACTATTGGCCCCACGTTGTTCTTTTGTATTTGCAATAACGCGAGAAAAAAATCAGGAATTTTGGCAAATATTTTATCAGAATATCAGATCTTTACACTAAAATCTAGTCTTGGGTTACAGCAGCAGCTGATAAAACCATTCTGTTTTTTCTGTTTTTTTCCTCAGGAAGTATGATTCTAGAGTCTGTTCAAAGAGTCTATTTGTAGATGATTACCTTCACCTTTTGTTTCCCTAGTTATATAGAAGTAAAAATTATAATATAAATAATAATTAAATCTCACTGCCACATTAAATCCCACTGCCACAAAAACATGCTGTTCCTACAACAACTGAGCTGTTTTTTCTTTCTCTTTCTCCCTTTCTTTCCCAGTTGAGATCCAGCTGTAATAGAGAGTAGAGTTCAGCTGAATCACTGTACTGCTTGGAGGTTGCCCATATGTTTAGTTGAGACTACTAAAGGACTTCAAGATAGAATATCCTACTGTTATTATATTCTTGTCAAAACTTGTTTCCTTGAATATTGCATATAAAAAGGGTTATGATGCCATTTTTATTTATACAAGCACACACAATTGTATGTTTGCCTTCTTGTGTACCATGTAGGAGTTCGGACACAATGCTGCCATTTCTCTTACAAACAGGTTTCTGAACTGAAACTCATAGCCATATATGACTTATGTAGATCCATACAATTTTTTTTCAATAAAATTAGTCTAGAATTCCTCTAACTGGTGATTTGGATTTGTTTGTATAAGAGGCAAAGACAGTAAAAAACCACCAAACCAACCAACCAACCAAACAAAAAACCCCAAACCAAAATGTTCTGTTAAAAAATCCATTGGCAATCTCAATAATATTGTTCTGTCTACTTATTTTGGCTCTTTTTCCTCAGTGTAAGGTTGCATATGGAAGGCATTTCCTCTGAAAGTTAAAAAGTGAGGTCACTGAAACAATTGTGATAAGATATTCTTTCTGTAGCTTCTGAAATTAGATATGTCTATCTTATCACCATGTTTGATTAATTCCATTACTATAGAGTCATCTCTTGTTTTCATATAAGCTCCTTTCTGCTTCCATTTAACTTCTTCCTTTTTAGTTCCCAGAAAGGATATATCTTTTGAAAGAATCAAAAGAAACCAAGACTCCAAGGGGGGCATCTATATATTAGGAGATAAATTTCCAATTTTGCTCTAGAAGAGGGGCAGCTACCTGATAGATCAGTTTCTAATTTTCCTCCCTGACTGTTGAAGGTGAACATTGCTGACTTAAGAAAAGGTCTGTGTAATTTGATAAGCTGACTAAAAGACATAAACCATTTAGTTTTAACAGATATAAACTCTAGCACCACCAGGTATGACTCATCTTGTTCTCAACAAGAAGCAACTACCTCAAGAGAATTAAGCGAAGTAACTCTTGGCCAGGATAGTCTGCATAAAGCAAAGCACTCACTGTGTGTTAAAAAATATTTTAAAATATAGAACATTTAACAGTCCACAGATAGCATTACAGCCACATGACATTACTTGAAAACTTGCCCTGAAGTATACCTCAAAACTGCAGTAACTCCCATTTCACATAAAAGGAAGATAGATCGTTGTTAAGCCTTGTGTTATATCTCACTGAAAGCAGTGGTAAAGTCCAAACATTGACTGTAATATGAATTAAAACATAGTCATCATGGCAGTGAGTAAGTTTTTAACACAGATCATTTTACGTTTTCTACCAAAAGTGTAATTGAATTTAAATGATACCAAGTCATACTGTTGAAGAAAAATTAAAATCTGGTTGAAAATGTCTAGCCTAGTCTAGCAAGTGAGACAAGCCTGTTAGTCTACTTAGCAAGAAGGAAAAGTCATGGGAAAACTGTTACTTGGGTTCCAAAGGTTTGAATACTGTCCTCTAACTTAAGTGTGCTTTGTTCTCTATAATACCCTAACATGAAATATCCAGCTAAAAATGAGTCTTATATCTCATAAATATATTATCATCTGACTGTGAGATGGACCCAAACCCCAAAATTTACATAGTCTGCCTTTGATTCACATTTAGAAGGAAAACTTTAATATTGTATGATCCTACAGTAACCTTTGAGATGTTCCAAGGAGACTGTGAATGAAAATGGAGTGTACTGTTAATATATCACGCACAGACAATGGAGAGATGTAATCTCTAATACATCTGTGTGTGCATCTCATAATAAATTTGAGACAAACACACAAAAGTCCCTATATTAGAAATTAGAAATTAGTTATACTCTATTACTGGTGTTGTTATCCCTCACTCTTTGTATGTGTATATATATATGTATGTATGTATATATTTAAAATCCTTACCTAAATGGCTAAACTGAAAACCACATGCTTGTGGTAAAATAATAGCCACACCTTGTAAATTGATTTTGGATGTCCTGGTTCATTTATTTTAAAAGTTATTTCCTCAGAATGTTCATGGTCAGCTGAACTGGAAGAAAAAAAAGAAGTGTATGCCTTGGCTAATTTTTTCTGTGATGTACTTAAGAAACTCATTTATTTTGCTTGCATACTCTTATGACCAATTTAAAAATAAAATCTAGCCTGCTAAAAATGCAGTAGAATTAAAGTACCTAATTCCCATTGAAAGCAAAAGTAATGTCTTAGTTGCATATTTTGAACTGCCCCAAAGCTTCCCTCTCTGTCTAGCTGCCCCAGAATATCTGACATCTAGGTCAGACAGAGTAAAGAAATTACCAGTGAAAATGATATTTTTAAGAAAGCTATGGTGATATTGATAGATTTCAGTAGAACACCTGATGCTTTTTTTTCTATTGTTTTTTCTTTCTCTGTGTTTTCTGAGGATGCTGCAAAAAAGCGTTCTACATGATCTAAAAAATAAGCTGTAATGTATAACAAATATGTAAGAACTCACAGATGTTCTTCCAAAGGATTGTTGCTGTAAAGTAATGTAGTAGAATCATGTCTTTATCCCAGATACTGTTTTTAAATTATTTTAATTTTTTTTAGGTCTGTGAGATAATTAGTTCCTATTTCAGGATAGTTCTCAGAGCCTATGAACACTTAGTCTTCCCATTCTCTAACTGGACTTAGGAGACTGTAAAGGAATGTTCTTCACAGCAAGTAGTTACTCTGTCACTCCAGAAGGAGTTTTCCTTTTCTGTATGAAGATTGCTGCTCTAAAGATCAACATCAAGACTTTTTTTTTTTTTTTTTTTTTTTTTTTTTGTTAATAGCCACACATAATTTCTTCAGGGCAAAACACTTCCTTAGTATGGAGAAATTGTTCTGTGTCTACTAGGAATCAGTGTGGTGCAGTCTCTGCTTGGAGTGATATAAGAAATGAATGTAGACAAGAACTAAGTCACTTCTTTGTTGAATGTGAATGCTAATGACATTTATCCTGTGCTTCATGATAAACGCATTTAAAAGACTAGAACGCTGGAGGAAAAAACCCTGCATTTAGGAAATATGTATAAACTGTCCTTTACTTGCTCAGTTACAAAATGCTGAGAGTAGCATCAATAAATATTTAAATTATTTTTTAAATCCCTGTGTAATCTGTTATGTGTCTAAAAAGGTTTTTCATGAAAGTGTCCTCGTTTGCATTTTGAAACTGGAGAACAGTTAACTTCTCATGCTATATGAATAACTGGCTTTACAAAAGAATATATAAGAGAATATATATATTAAAGTGCAATGCAATGGTCACATGCTCAGAGCTATTCAACTAAGAATCTGTTGTTGTCTCTATTTATTTAGAATTCATTTGTCACTTTGAGGGTGACGTTACATGTTATGATTGAGCTGATCTGCCACCTTATTACTACTGCAAGTGAAGGATCCCCCTACTCTTTCCCAGTCCTTTGTCTTCCCTGAACATGATCCTGCCCATGCAGTGCCCAGCTTTCCTTACCTAGCTCCAAGGCACATATTTTTAGTCTGGATTAATTTTTTGGAACTTAGCAATATGAACCAATTCTGTACAAATCCAATGAGTGCCAACAGCAAAACAGGAGAAGGGAGAGGATGAGGTCATGTGAGCAGAGAAAGCTTATCTCCTCTCAGTGATGGGAAGCTCTTATATCAGCTGAAGTCACATCACCTCATCCACCTTGAGCCTACCATCCACAGGACACAGAGTGGATATAACATCTTGTTGCTACAGAGAAAAGTCTAGCAGCCTTCCTTTCCCCATCCCAGGACTTCTTAACTTCTCATCATTTCTCCCTTCCTTTCTTCTAACTACACAGCCTTGCTTCCTCCCTTTCACTGAACAAATCTAATTCAGTAAAATCTGAGGGAGGGGGGGGGAAGAAGCAACTTTTGTTTCTTTGTGGTTATTTTCTGTTATTTTAGTGAATTAAGCAGGCTTGCAGAGGGCCAAGGAAAGTAGCGGTAAAGGGAAAGGGAAGGAAGATGTATGAAGATTGCTAGCCGAAGCTGCCCTGTAAAGCTGTCACTCACATACATCTCAAACCAGCCTAAGTTGGTAAAGCCTTCTGAAGCAGCAATCTCAGCTTCACTCCATCTTTATCCTGCTCTCCTCCTTCACTGACAGAAGCGTTTGTGTCTATGCACCATAGACAACTGATTAAACAATTTTTTTCCTTTTTTTTTTTTTTTTTTTCTTTTTTGCCCTTGTTTTAACTTCGATAAGCCTTTTCTTCAATTGTACATTTGGGGGAATAACATATTTTTTTCAGAAAACCTGTTTTCCCTATGACTTCCATATTTTCAGTAAGTGCAATGAAGGTGAATAACATCCACATTTTCTATCACATAGAAACATTAAGAGTTTTGTGAATTTCTCTTTTTACTGTCCTATGCCTCTTCGAAACTGTCCCAGGTTTGGAAGTACATAACAATTTTCTTATATTGTAGTTTAATTTTATAACTGGCACTTTTTCAAACTTTTCAAGTTTGAGAAAGTCACAGTAACAGCAAAAATTACAAAGTATTAAAACTATATAAACCATGAAGGAATTCCAGGATCATCCATTCTGCTGGGTTCAGTATAGAAGTCAATGATAAAATGGGGAAAAATTACTTTTAAAAATAAAATGGCAAGTGTATATGTTCACATGATAATCTTACATTTTATATTAAAAATATAAATTCACAAAAAAGCATATATGCATGATAGAAAATCAAACAGCTTTCATTGCCTGTAGATGATTTCAAGAATAGATGAGTTTTGGCAAAGCATATTTTGAAGAAGGAATTAATTTCACCTAACTGTGATGTTTAGTGTACAGTTGATGTAAATATGAAAGAGATGGACAACTTGAACTATCACTGATTGTGTTGTAACTATTTGATACTCAACCTGTTGTGTGTGCTATTGTTACCTCCCACTGCTCTAGTCTCAGCTCTACTTGCTAGTGCAGCTAGTCTTTCTATTAATTTGGGCTTTTTTCTCTCAATATCAGCGCTAAGTGAATGGGTAAGAACTATCCTTAGAAATATGTACTATGCTTGAGGGAACTTTTAACACCTTGTAGGTTCCCTCAAGCACAAGTGACCAATCAATAACAGTGGTGGAGGAAATAAAAAAAAAATAAATAAATTGAACACATACTTCACTGATAGTGAAACACAATGTGGCAGGAATGTGGTTTGTAGATACGGAATAATATTGAGCTCCAAAGTAGGGTGCTTGAGGTATGAGGAAACAGGTAGCAGCTTTGCAAGTGTTCTTGTAGTTTATCAGAATGACCTGAAACTCTTCTGCTGAGTTTCTAAGAGAAACACCCAACAGCTAATAAACACCTCTTCCCTTGCCTTCCCTTGCCTTGCCTTGCCGTGCCGGATCCTCTCCTTTTCAGATTCCATTGTACCACATTTTTTCTAGACTCTTGTTGAGTTTGTTACTTTATCTATCTGAAAGTACTTTTACATTAAACTTCCCTAAAGGACAATTTTTGAAAGGTAGTATTCACTCGAGAAACTACTTTAAATATACCACTGGGTTAATTAGCATAATTTTCAAATCCTAGTCTTTATTTATTTGAAGGGCATGAACTGTAAGATACAAAACACCAATCAAAAGGTGTACTTGCTTATAAAGTATGTCCAGGTAAGCTTTCTCCCCTTTCTCACCCCTCTTTCTTTTGAACAAACTGACCCTCTCCCACAAGGTATTTTTCCTGCTCTTGACTGATAGAACATGTTACCTTACAAGTCTTGCAACCTGAATGAACAGGCAGTCCTTTTCACTGCACAAAAAAAAAAAAAAAAAACACCCAAAAAAACCAAACCAACCAACCTAAGGAAATCTGAGATCATATTCCTGTATAAAGGCTGGGTTTATACTGCTTGAACAAGTGTATCAATCCTTTACTGCCTGTGAACTAAAAATAAGCCTGTTATGGTATAGGTAACAGATAATTCTTTGTTGGCTATGCGTGTACCCTATTATGTGAGATAAGAGATTTGTTGACCAGTTGAAAAACGATGTGGGATACAAACAGCACATAGTAGTGGTCTGTGTTCTTGCACTTGTTTGAATTACTTTACAGGCATATTTTCAGAAGTGCCACAGAACCTCCTATTTCAGGTTTACTCACTATAATGGGAGCAGAGAGAGAGCGTGCACCTGGACACTGGCAATTCCTGGCTGCAGAACAGTCTGTTGACCCCACGGAGAATATCTGTGGGTCAGTCATGCTTCTTTAATGAATGCCCAGAACTGGCCTGGCATGTGACTAACTACTGATCTAAAAGTGGAAAAGAGAACTTTAAAGTTAGTCCTAGATGTCACTGAGGGAATAGAAACTACAATTACACTCTAATTGTAAATATATGATCTTATAATTTTTTTCTATTGTTATTTTTTACCTCTGTGTTTATAGATATATTTCAATAAAGGCTGACTCTTTAGTATTGCTGCTACGAATGACACTAGTGTGTAATACAAAGCTGATAAATATAGTATGACAAGTTAAAACAAACTGTTTATATGTGATGCATAATAAGATATTTATTTATTCAGAAGCCAGTGCTAGATATAGACTGTTCAGATACTCCTGGTTGTAACATGGATGATATTAAGATGGTATTAAAATCATCAAAAACACCGAAAGGATATCTTTCCTTTTTTTTTCACAGTATTAGAAAAGAAAAATCAAAGCAAAGACATAAGATTGCTTTAATTAAGTTGATTTCTGGTTTCTAATAGAGTTTTTGTTTTATCTCAAAACTCAGTACAGCTTTTTGAAATAAAAGAGCTGTAGTTTTTGAGTACTAACACTACATATGGTTAACACCAGACAGTGCCTATGTAAGGCTGGAAGCTGCGAGCTGAGATGTGAAAGTGGGAGGAAAACGAATGAGATGTCAGTTACATGCTCAGTAGCTTTTCAGGCAGCATGTTTGAATGAACATAAAAGTATTACCATATACTGAGTTATTATTTGTTATGTGATACCAAGGCACAAATTTATGCAGTTGTTTATTATTACAATCTGTCCTGTGTAAAACACTTTTAGAAGAGGAGCTATCGCTAATATGTGGCAATATATTCGAAGGACCTGGTAAATACCCTTGATTTAATTTGTTAGGCACTATTACATACCTAGTGTGTAAGACTGCCTGTTGTTGACCAGTACCAATAGCATTGCCAAGACTTACTCTGCACCTGTATTTTTGAACACCCTCCCTTTTATTGAACTTGCTGGGATCAATGCCAATTACTAGATTTTAATAAGATTTATTTCACCATCAAGAGGCTGTCAGATATGCTAACAGCTTTGATCATTTCAGGTCTTAGTCAAAGCCATATTCTCAGTGCTACTATACTGTAATCAAACAGATCTAAACACTATAAACAAAATAATTAAAAATGTTTTTATGTGCCCAATTATGTATTAGACCATTCTGACTTTAATTATCTACTTATATAATATTTAATTATATACCACCTAATAACATAATACCTCACATATATATTATGCCTTAGTGGTCCATGTGATCAATTCTTACACTTAAACAACCAGTTAAACTGGCAAATCAAAGCACTGCAGAGGCAGGAAATTACAGAGGTGTTTTTTGCTTTTTTTAAATATGTGGTCTAAGAATGACACATTAGTTTCATGATCACTCATAAAGATCACAGGTGCCTGTAAAGATACAGAATCAAGGATGAGAACACTGTTTCATCTGGTGTCAGACTGTAGACTACTGCATCAAGTTTTAGTTTCTGCACTTCTAACTAGGAAGGATTCAGAGGAGACTTGCCAGATATTTTGAAGTTAAGATAACAGGTCTTCAGGAAATAATTTAGAAAACTTCACTATAAAGATTTTAACAAAAATTTAAAGATCAGTATTAATTTATAATTGTTTGTATGCTCGAGCTGAAGAAAAGTTGTTGTGTTATGCTTCTACTACATTTGTTAAAAAGTAAGTATCAAACACTCAGATATTACCCAACAATGTAGGTTATTTCCCATTATTTAGAACTGAGATTGAATGTTCTTCTATGGGACATCTCATCAGATCAGAAAAAAATCATAGAAACTGGCTGCAGGGGTTGGGTTATTGGAAGATAATCTGGTTCATTTCAGAAGGTCAGAATAGGCAACTTTATCTGGGCTTCATCTGGGCTTCAGTTCTCTGAGTTTATGAAAGTTGCCTGTTAGGTGAAAGGGAATTTGGACTGTGTTATTCCATTACACACAGAAAGCGTTAGATGCATTAGCTGTTTAGAATATATGTATCTTGATTGCCAATATGTGCAATCTCATATTTAGTGCGCTGCCTCCCATGAAAACTCTGAGTGAAAGCAGCAAGCGTGCTATGGAACAAATCTCAATCATGGTGATCTTGCCTCTCTCATTGCTTGCCTATTGTCCTGGTTTCAGCAGGGACAGAGTTAATTTTCTTCCTAGCAGCTGGTATAGTGCTGTGTTTTGGATTTAGGATGAGAATAATGTTGATAACACACTGATGTTTTCAGTTGTTATCAAGCAGTCAAGGACTTTTCAGCCTCTTGTACTGGCCTGCCAACAAGAAGGCGAGGGGCACCCAAGAAGCTGAGAGGGGACACAGCCAGGACAGCTGACCCAAATGGGCCAAAGAGATATTCCATACTGTATGATGTCATGCTCAGTATATAAGTGGGTGGTTGGCTGGGTGGTGGGGTTGGCTCGGGAACTAGCTGAAAACTGGCTGTGGGTGGTAAGAAATTGTGCTGTTCATAATTTGTTTTGTATATTCTTTTATCATTATTGTTATTATTATTAGTAGTAGTGTTATTATTATCTTCCATTTGTGGCCTATTAAAATGTCTTTATCTCAACCCATGAATTTTACTTTTTTTCCTTTTCAATTTTCTTCCTTATCCCACTGTTGGCAGGGGGAGTGAGCGAATGGCTGTGTGGTTATTTTAGTTGCCAGCCGGGTGAAACCACAACACATATGCTTTCAGTTATTCAAAGCCTATAAAATAGCTAGCTGAATGGACATGCATAAGGACAAGATGGAAGGTGCATGCTTACACAGCCAACTCCCACTTTACTCGAGGCTGAAAAAATTACATTCTTTTTTGTACCCTTTTTGGTGATAGTTTTGTTACTTCTATGTCTTAGGTTGACTTTTTAAAGCAGAAATAAGTATGTTCTTTCATATAAAGTTACTTACTGAACAGCAGCAAAAATTGTAATGCTTCATATGATATGCAGTCAATGAGGTAGGATCTCTTTCTCCATATCACATGCACTGTATTCTAGAAATGCAGGTGTTTGTAGTTAATTGTCCACTGAACAATCCAATTTTACATATAAAAATAATAATCCATTTTATGTCTTGCAGGGGAAAACAACTGCTTCATTTCTATGAAAGTATATGTTCATTACTACTGCAGGACAATTGATTTGATAATTTAGTATCATGTCTACATATAAAAAGTATGACTTTTTCTGCCTTTTTAACCTCATCAAGTCAAATCAACTTTAAGCTGGACAGCTAAAATAAATACTTCCAACTGAGAAAATAACCCATATTTTTACATGTAGGAGTCTACTGTTGGCTACATTTGATGCTATTCTAGAAATTGTTGAAGACTCTACCAGCCAAAGAGTGTTGCAAACAGGAGTCATACAGTTGAACAAGTCAAGTTCACAAGAAGTGGGGAAAAAAGGACATTCTCTTTTTCTGTGGTCAACAATTTCCATACCACATTTATGCTGAAAAGAGAAAGTAAAAGCTCACATTACAGAATATATCTGCTTCTTTTGTTAATTGTTGAGCCATTCTTATATATTTTGCTAGAATTTTGTATATAACAAGAACAGAAATATCACAGTAATGAGTTAGTCTGCTAATGAAGTCCTTTGTCAAAATGTACTTATGACAGACTTTTAAAACTTGTGTGTCAAATTCTAATTCCCTTACTCAAAGTAGATACCACTTACATGAGTAAATTACAAGAATCTGGCAGGAACAGATATACCAGAATTTATTTAATACTAGATAAAATGGTGTTTATGTCTTACCTCAATTTTGTACTGAAAAGATCTATAATCATCATATTGGTTCATCAGTATCCTGGGAATGCCCTTTCACTGGCTGCATTTCTGATACACTAGAGTGAGCAACAGCATATTTAATCCACACTTCTAGAATTATGTTTATGATCAGAAATTGCTTTTAGATTCTGGGGGAAAAAAAAAAACAAACAACAAACCCCACGTTCTTGAAGGTTTTCAGTGAGTTGCACACTGAATTGTTTCAGTGAGTTCAATAGGTCATGAATCATGTGAACTTGTCTGACACAATTTGCAAATTACAATCAGAATTCCAGTGTGGTTTGAAACACATTCATTGTAATGATCACAAAACTATTTTTAATATTTATGGAATGGTACTGCAGATCCCACTGTAAATTCAGAGCATATGTTTACCAGTGACAAGAAACAGAGGAATGCACTAAATTTTATGAACTGTTAATGAGTCAATAAATTGAGTGTTTTGCAGCCAGAGCTCTGTTACTACTGGCATTGTCCAACATTCCAATCTGGATTTCTTATGGAGAAAGAAGTTCTATTCTAAATTTTAACTCTACTTTTTTTCCTTAATTTTCTTCACACTAGGGTCTTGTGTCTTAAGAAATATGCAATTGAATGAGAATCACAAGGTATGTTTCTAACTATTGTCAAGGTAGGCAGTTATTAGAATATACGTCTCTTCAGCATCACTGATTTAATATCACAATCACATCACAAATCCCTTTCATAAACTTCTCAAGCTCCATTTTAGATGTAGTTGGATTGCAACACAGTCCCCAGAATTTCAGTGCTTTAATGTTTAGAGATGTTCCACATTTATGCCCAGCCATATTTTTGTCCACGTGTTCTGCCAATCTTTAAAGAGCTTAAACAGCTCTTTACTCTTTTTGACTTTTACCCCTTAAGGTATTTATAGACAGGGATTGTAATTCTTCTCAGCCTTTACTTTGGTAGACTGAACAAGCCATACATGGCTGTACATGTGCCAGTTCACCCTTCCTGCACATGGGCAGCCAGCACTGTACATCCTAGTCTACTGAGGTCTGGTGATAGTACTAATGATTTTGTATTTCTGCTAAAAATATTTTCCCAGATGTATTCTCGGATCACTTTCGCTTTATTCATGACTGAGGCCGTTGACAGATAGTGGCCTGCCATATCCCAAGGTCACTTACTGGACTCCTTTTCTTTTGATCCTCAGGTATTTCTGGATAACAAGTGTCATGTAGCAGACAGAAACTCTCGCCTTTTGCATTACCGAATTTTGTATCGTTTCTGTTACATCCAGATCTTCCTATATGGTATCTCAATTCTCTTCTCTATTAATAATACTGTCTAACCATTTCTCATTGGCAAATCCTGTTGAAATCATCCCCTTTTTAACAGTCCTGAGACTAATCATTTCGGAAATGAATGGTTAAGCTCCGATTTGTCTGATACTTAGTTTCTCGATACTTCTCTCTGCTGTTTGCTGTTTATCCAGTTCCTCACACATCCACACATTTTTTTTCTGCTAACTCTGACCTTCTCCATTTTAAGTAACACTTGTCCATATGGTGGTATTAGAATGTTTTACCGTGGTCTACCTAAGGTCTGAAACATTTGTCTGGAAATAAAACTACCATTATAGTCTGGCATGGTGTACCTTTGCATTTTATCTAAATTACCTGTACCACCATGTCTAATTGTTCAGAATCACTTGTCATGTGGCCTGTGGCTCAGGTTTGTTATAATCCTGAGATGAAGACTCTCCTGATCCCTTGGTAAAGAGCAATTAGTACTTCTAAATTGTTTTCCATTTCAACTATGTACATTTCTCATGCCCTCATTGTCCACTATACCATTACTGCCATGGTCAAAGTCATCTTCCTGTTTAAAAACTGAGGTGAAGTAGTTATTTAGTTCTGAAGTGCACTGAATCACCAGTGCACAGTGACTTTTTTCACTTTCTCCTTTCACTTATATGACTGAAGTAATTTTTCTGTTTCTTTTTACATCCTTTGCAAGACCTTATTCAGCTTGACTCAGCAATTGTCTCCATCCCTGAACCCTGAATTCTTTGCTGATATGTCCTTTTCCCCATTCCTTTGTACTGTATTTGCACGTTTGATGTGACTATGTATCCTGAAAGGTATGTTCCCCTCCTCCTTCTTGTTTGATACACAGTTTCATGATAGTTTTAAGCATTTTTAATCTGAAGTTTGTGAATCCTATCATAATCAAATTCCTATCTCCTCAGTTAAAGCTATGATTCTTGTAGGTATCAGGCTAGCGGCCCAAGAAAGCCTGGAAATAAAGATATCTACAAATAGACCAAAGGAGATGACAGAACTGTGAGAGGAAATATGAAATGGCAAAGCCAAAGTGCTGATGTAGTGTTCTGTTTTGTAATGCTTTCCTATATTGCTTTAAACAGAATAATCTGGACTTTAATTCCATTTTTAAAATTCAGCCAGTTAAAGGCTATCTGTACTATGCTATCTGAACTATACTATCAGTAGTGCTGCCTCTTCCTCTTGCAGCAGAAGTCAAATGGAAAAGGTAATACATCACTTCATTTTTACTTATATTTCCTTGTGCTCTGTATCTGTCAGGCCTCACTTTCCTGCAGCCCAACCACTGTATTTTTTAAATGCATCTAAAGCATTATTCTAGCACTACCGGGCTGAATAAGCACGCTTGTCACAGTATTTAATACTGTCCCATTGCAACATTTGTCATTAAGTTAAGATGCTTGACCAAGGAGCTAATCTTTTCATTGCCATTTAAATCCACGAGTCACAAAGATATTTCCAATATGTTCCTAATTAATTGCATCATATACTTTTATGTTTGCTGCACACTAAAGGCATGTTAGCCAGCATATTCCTTATGATCCAGTTGTGTGACTTACAGTTAAGCAAATGCATTTTTTTGTGTCACTTAATACAAAGACATAGATCATAGTGTAGCTGGATTACATCTATAATGTGTAGAATATGCATGGTACAAACACACAGGAAAATATGGCCTTCTTCCCAATCTGAAAAGAACATTCTACTCTAAGAGAGAAAGCACAACCAGAATGGGATATAAGCATACGACCATATGTTTTCTGGAAAAGGTAATTTTTTAGTTCACAGTACAAAACATGAAGACTTACCTGTCTGCACAAACAAGCCTATTTACCTCGCCTTTGCTGTGGAAATAAGATATTACTAATATTTTTTCTCTTACTTTATAGAACGACTCCTAGCTTGTAGACAAACAGAAAATTTCAAACCTGCCTAAATGTATTGGGTAGAGAGTGTTAGGAAATTATTTTGACCTGCCATTCTAAGAAAGTACAGAGGCCCAATTAAGTAAAATAAACATTATTTTAGTATGAAGCAGGAAGTTTAAACATTTTATTGGCTTTGGGTCAGAGAGATAAAGAGAATAATACAAACCAAAAAGCTGTGAAGACACCAAAACTGACAGAAACACGTCAAATGAGGTGGTGAAACAGTATGTGACCTTCTGGAACAGAAGTTAACTGTTGAAACAATCTGCAGCTGATAAACAAGCAGCACCTCACAGAATAATCATGCCAGTAGTTCAAATTTTTCTACTGGCATTTACTTTTGTATAAACTGAACAATTAAATGGCAACAGCTTGGGATGCTACGATTCGATGAGAAATGATTTACATCACTTTCACAATCATATGCCAGGGCCATCTGCATAGCCAGGCTGTCCACAAAACTGCCTCAGTTAAAGTCATGAGTCATATCACTAAATCTACTGGACAAATGGTTGTCTTTTAATCGGTAGAAGAGAGGAAAGTTGTCTCTTCACTCCTAAGGGCTTTGGTAAAATTTAGAGACTATTTATGTCCAAAGTACAGACTAAAACAAGAGGAACAGCCAATACTGCTAATAATATTTTATTTATCTATTATTTTATACAGCTTTTTTCATCCTTATTCTGGTCAGAGAAGGGCATCTGCACACATACTTTACGTGTTACATTCATCAACATCTCCATCGCAAGTACAAGCCAACATGAGCAACCTGGTCTAGTGGAGGGTGTCCCCGCCCATGGCAGGGGGGTTGGACTAGATGATCTTTGAAGGTCTCTTCCAACCCAAACCATTCTATGATATTTTAAAAGTTTAGTCCTTAATACATTTGCTGGGCAGACCAGTGCTCCTCCAGGGCAAAGAGACGTACTTTCCAAGGCAAGAAAATTGTAGATGGACAGAATGTATTACACACATTTATGTTAAATTTAAGAGAAACTTTTCTATTTTTCTAACACAGTGGCTTGCAAATTAAAGCAGTTAAATAGGTATCTTTTCAAGTCACTATTCACTAAATGTTGCAGTTGTACTCCTTTGTGAAAACTCCACCAGAAGCCTGATGGCAACAGTTGTTGATATACCATTGCTAGAGTTTCAATATCTCTTACTGTAGAGACAAAAGCCTTATTTTAGACTGCAGCAAATAACCATGCACCAGCTACTATATGTCTACCAAGAGTTGCACTTCTAAATTCCTACCTCTTAAGATGTGCTATTAAAGATACATTTGCACTTCAAATCAGCAAATTGTTGGTTATAAGTCTAACACTTCTCAAATAAAAATGACATCTATTTGGTGGTCATGCCTATTTGGTTTTTTTTCTTGAATAGGTGACAAGTTTACTTTCTTAGAATTCCAGTAACTGTGATATCTTATTGTGGATCTTATTTTATAAAAATGCTCAGTGTCTGACAAAAACTGGCCACCTAGCAAAAATAGTTTTCTACTAAAGGTACAGGAGAAGACAGACTTCATGATTCCTCACCTAGATTTTATTTATTTGCAGTCAGAATTGGCAGGAAAAAAAAGTAGTCCTGTCTTGGAGAGCAGACAGTGTATAATAAATACTGCAAAGCTCTGCTTTGAGGACACTGGTGAATACATTTCTCCTGAGGGTTAACATCAGCATCCATGGTGGCAAACACCAGGATGCAATCCTGTCCCCACTGATATCAAAGGGAGTTTTTCTCTTAATTTCAGTGGAACCAGAATTTCTTCTGAGGAGTCCTGCAGCTATGGCAGGAGAGTATTTCCTACTGAGCTAGTAAGACCATGATTGCAGCAGTAAAATGGATTTGCACCTATTGTATTTATCTCCTCCTTAATGCTTTTAATTCATTGAAATGGCTTAAGCCAACACTTTACCCTGCTAAACTTGAAAAAAAAAAAAAATTGTGAATGATGGTAATGGAAAAGTAATTTATTTTCAGGTTTCTATTGCCATTATAGTTCTGGTAAAAATTCCACAAATACCATTCTATATGCATCCTGTCCATCTCTTCTTAACATACAAATGAAAAGATTATGTAAGAGCTTCTGTTTAATCTCCTCCACTGTCTGTTAAACATTCCAGAAAAAGAAGCCATTTTTCTTGAAACAAGGAGGTTATTGACCCAGATGGCATAAACCTCACATCTACAATGTCAACAGAAAAAATTACTGCTGAAGGCTTGAAAGTACTATTTGCCCATGTAAATTCAAAGGCATGGCCCCTTTTTATCTGTATGTTTTTCATGTTCACTGTTATGTGAAAGTCCGATTAAAAGCTTTTCAAAATAACCTGAGTGTGTAATTAGGGGGCACGCAACTCCTATCCCGAGGTTAATATCCTCACAAACATGCAAAGTACAAATCTAGCAGAGAACCAATCTGTTTCATAATTCAGTTCCAGTCTCTCTCCCCTGCACTTAAAGGCTTACAGTGGTTTGCAGAATGATACATTCATTGGTGGTTTATCAACTTACAGAATGAGTAGTTGTTGAGATATTCATGTTATACATACTAATAGGTTAGTATTAATATTAATAAGTTGCCATGTTCATTTTTATCTGGATTTGAAGACTAATATTTCACCCAAAAGTCAGGTGATTTTTTTTCTCCCTTACTTTCAATTACTGCATCGAAAAATGCATTAAAAAACCCCAGTGTAAAAACAGTCCTGTGCCATTATGCAAAAATATGTTTTTATACAATGTGCTTTAGTAAGTCGTACAGCAAATGATAGTTCTAAATAAATTAATAGACACTGGTTTGAAATAGTGGGTTTGAATTCTGTGGAAGCAGTTTGAGGGAAAAGACTGCTACTGGAAAGACTCATTACTGAAAATGAGACACAATACCAAATATTGATAGCAATTGAATAACCTATGCATTTCTCCATTATAGTTAGAATAAAGCCAGTATTCTAGGAAGCAATTCTTTATTACTCCTTTACTGAAAAATAAAGATGAAAAGCTCCATCAGAATAAGTCTGCAGTCATGAAATGGCAACATTAAACAAACTTAAGTTCTGGTTGAAAGGAATAGATACGTAGCTTTGATAGCTGTATTTATGTCCATAAGATGTAGGAACTTAAACCTCTCCTCAAGATGTAGTCATGAATACTCATTTTACAACTCCAGACAAAGGGTAGTGTGAAAAATAAAATTCACCCAATGACCTGTACTGAACCATGAAAGATGGGACTGTGGCTTCAGATCATTTAACTGTCATTTAGCTGCCTCTGCATTTTTCTGGTTTTCCTTTTCCATCAGTCTGATTACCACAATATTTGTGTATGTATAGAAGGTCTAATTTACCCTCATTATCTCTCACAATTCATTCTCTGCTTAGGACATCAAAGCTTTTGAAAGACAGGGAATGAACTTCTGTACACGCTAAAACCAGTTTAAGACATACCCTATGGAGGAAGATGTAACAATAGGCAAAGATCAACCTGTAAAATAATCTTTTTGAAGTCAGTTAAGTAAGTTTAGATTTAAATTTAAATTGAAAATATGGTAAGGTAAAATGGAAGGAGAGATGCTGAGCTTGCTCCATAGAAGCAAGAAGGAAGATTGTCTTGATACATAGAATCATAGAATGGTTTGGGTTGGAAGGGACCTTGAAGATCATCTAGTTCCAACCCCCCTGCCATGGGCAGGGACGCCCTCCACTAGACCAGGTTGCCCAAAGCCTCATCCAACCTGGTCTTAAACACTTCCAGGGATGGGGCATCCACAGCCTCTCTGGGCAACCTGTTCCAGTACCTCACCACCCTCACAGTAAAGAATTTCTTTCTAACATCTAATCTAAATCAACCTTCCTTCAGCTTAAACCCATTACCCCTTGTCCTGTCACTACACTCCCTGATAAACAGTCCCTCTCCAGCTTTCCTGTAGGCCCCTTCAGGTACTGGCAGGCCGCAATTAGATCTCCCCAGAGCCTTCTCTTCTCCAGGCTGAACAATCCCAGCTCTCTCAGCCTGTCCTCATAGGAGAGGTGCTCCAGCCCTCTGGTCAGCTTTGTGGCCCTCCTCTGGACATGTATTTTCTATACTGTTATTTCTCCCCAATACCATTCTATGTTAAGTCGTTTATGTCAGGGTTTCTTCTTTCTTTGGGGGGAGTGTTTCTTTATGTCCTTGTCATTTATTTTAACTTTTATAAGTGATTGACATGCATTTATGAGAAAAGGAAAGAAGTTACCGTAGGTGATACACATCTTGAACTAAAAGGTGGTGAGTTCAGTTAGCAAGAATAAATAACAAGCCATTTCAGTAAGAAGATATAGCAGAGCAGACAAAGAATTCTGCCAGAGAGCTCAAAATCCCTCCATCATGCTTATTCTGCTTCGTCTCTCCTGAACAGAGGTATCGCGTTTTACATTACGCTGATACAGTAGGAGACATTCTATTAGAAGTGGGTTTTCTGGGAGTGCATCCAATACTTGAAAGCGAGCTGGTGGATCAGAGAGTGCTCCCTGGGCTGTGTAGCAGGTGAGCTGCTGGAGCTGACAGTATGGTTCCTGCCTTATCAGCCACCGGTTGGAGTGGAGCAAGAGCTTAGCGGTAGAGCCAGTGCTTTATTAAAAGCTCTGTCTCAAAAAAAGGGAGCAATCAAGAAAATGTATGTTTGATGATGGGCTTCAGGACCAGCTTTGGGGTCCCTCCTGCAAAGGAGGGGTGTAAAAGCCACTGCTGTCTGCCTTCACTGGTACAAAACATTCTTCCCAACTACTTAAAGCAGTGATAAGATATTGATAGGGAAGTGTCAATGGAGTCACATGAATGAAGACTTTGTTGTGCCACTGAATGGTAAAGAGACAAAGGACAAGGAGAAAGTGAAGATCTGCCTGAAGGCAAGAAAGCTGTATGACAAATAATGAAAGATTTCAATCAAGAGGAAAAGGCAGGCAGAACCTGGCTCCTTTCCTATCCTTTGTCCTGTTGCTCTGGGTACAGGAGTAATGTTTATCAAAACGAATAGTATAAATAATTCTATGAACACATGTTCTTCATAAGTGGCAAAGATCTCTAGAGGACAGTGCATTAAATTGTGGATATTATCTATCCAAACCAAAAATCAGAAAAGCATGAAATTAGTAATTGACTCAATTTACCTCATTTATTAGCAGCCTAGACCTCTGTTTGAATTAATATTGCCCAATGGAATTTCAAGTGGTGGTGACATGGCGTAGCATGACACAAATTAACGCCTGTTCCAGCTACTGTACTGCAAACCACCCATATTTCCAATTAGGTTGGTTCTAATCTAATATGCATGCTTTCATGATTTCTATTGACAATAAAATATGACTGTTTCCCCCTTCCTTCTCTGATGCCAGACTTGTTTTACCAAGTAGCTGATTTTCTTAATAGCACGCTGGTATTTGCATAGAGGGTACTGATTGCATTCTCTTTCTGACTATCTTATACTTTATTGCTGTGTGCTGTACCGTAGATCACATCCAGCTACAATTAAATGTATCATTTTGCACACAAGGTACAGCAATGGCCTGAACTGACATTTGACTATAACATATTGCCTATCATTTTACAATAGAAATGATACAATTTAACACTTCTTGCTTATCTACCATTTTTCCAAGCAATATTGGGGTTTGCCATTTTTCTTCCTAACTAACTTAAAATGAAAGTTGTTTGGGTTTTTAGTATGAAGTAACCTTGACAATGTACTACATACTCAAAAAGCACTTTGATTGTTGCCTGTAAACAGGCAGGCAGGGCCTGATCCACAGGCTATCAGAAAAAATAGGAGAGTTTCTGTTGATATTGATGGGGTTTGTGTTAGATCCCTAGAAATGTCCAAACAGCAATGTCATTGAATTAATTTTACATACAATATTTTAAAATAAATTATTGAAAAGGATGAAAAAAATAAAGCAAGGGTTTTTTTTTACTTTGGGGAAAAAAAAAAAAGGATTGTAATAGCAATCATGACCTTGGCATTGGGAATTTCCTGGGGATTTAATAACCAGCCAGGGGGTAATGGCCCTTGGCTTTGCCTCAGGCCATCAGCTCTCCCAGCTGGTTATTAATCCCTAGAAAATGCCCTGTACGTCAATTATTAATGTCTAAGTTCTGTGTACACAAATTCTTGCCTTATTCAACAATTTTTTTTAGGAAATAGATGTATAGATTCCAAATCTTGTAAAATGCCACATTAAAAAAATAGTGGTAATTTATATGTTTATATTGCTAAATAAACTCACAATATTTTGTGTTTGAACTGAACTAACTCATGGTAGCTCTGTTTATTCCAGTCAGTTTTTGGTTAGGCTCAATAAATACTTCTATGACTATAGATTTGGTTATGTCATAATTGAAATTTCTTGCATACAGATTTCCTACGAAAGCAGAAGAGATTATCAGTTCATGTGTTTCCATTGGGATTCAGTTCTTTTTCTTTTTTTCCAAGCATTGAATTTTGATAATATTCTTATCCTCAGAATGAAAAAACCCAGTAACAAGACTATCCTATTTATGGCTACATAAACCTTCTTTTTTTTGTTTTTCTTTTAGAGAATTAGTTTGAATCTCAGTTCTGTGCATGTCAGAAAAAGCCTAGAAGGAAATAGAGGTGAATTTAATGTACCTGTTCTGAATCAGATTTAAGTTTTGCTAGAAGGAGAAAAAAAATCTTTGAGGAAGACCACAGGTTATTGATTGAACTGCTTTACATTAATATGAAAAGCTTCCAGTAACGCATTAAGAAAGTGGTAAAAAGAGAGAAAATGTGTATTTTTATCTGATATAATGATATTTCCATCTTGTGTGGCTCCAAAATAAGTAGATCTATGATTACAATTACTTATTTGCTTGTTATAAAATTGAAGATGATTTTGTAGAAAAATAGAGTCATACTTTACACTTTATAATATAATACCTGAGGTTTTTTTAGTATCGGTTCCATGAGTTTCCATTTCCTATCTACAGAATATTTACTGTGTACATTTTATAATTAAGCAATGAGATGAGACAAGCAATTCACTTCTGTAAGATTATAACATGCCTCTGGCGGTGTTATATGGGACAAGGTCATATCCAGAATTACTTTAATCACCCAAGTATAATAATTGCTTGGAAATATACTCCCTGCAGTGTCTTATTGCTAATAGAATTATAGCTGAGTCACACAATACAAGCTATAGTTAAGCCTGGATAAGTAATTCTAATATAAAGGCCTTTTTTTTTTCAGCTGCTTGTAACTTTCAAACATTAGTCTTTTAGGCTTACCTGTAACTGGTAGAAGCTCTGCGTTGTTGAAGTGTTAAAAACAACTACCTTAGAGAGCTCATTTTTATTGATAACCACGCCCATTACTTTGAAAACAAGATTAGAATTAATTAAAATGCTGTTCAGTGCAGGAACGTTTGTGAAGGCTTAATAAGGAAACAAAAGGCAAACCGGTAAATCTAATCCACCAGATCCCAAAGCTAAGGAGAATTCATGGGCATCACAAAGACATATCCAAACTTCTGTTTCCTCTGTCTGCAGATTAAGTCACCCTACCACTGAGATCTAGCCAAAAGTGCATTTTTCTCCTGCAGGCTGGCCAACTTTCACCAAGCGTAACTTAGACTCAGCTACTATAAAGGGAAGAGCAAAGGAGAAAGCACTGGAGAGATAAAGGAGCCGGCATTGTGAAATCTTTGCTGATGTTTCTGAAACATGTAGCATCCGTTGCATCTGCTTGACATTAATGGACACAGCTTCTTACAAGCCAAGAGAAACAGCTTTTCGGATTTGGATAACGCAAGTCTGAAGACTGTTGCTGAGATTTTGAACTACATCTGAAGATGAGATGAAAGCCTGTGCACAGGTATGAGATGATGAGTTTGTTTTAGAGCTTAAGACAATAACCACTCTTCTGAGTGCTGTGACATTTCTAGTTCACAAAGAACCAGGGTAAGTTATGCAGAGTGACCAAGACAGAGGATGACAATTAAAATCCCATATTAAAGGAAGGAAAAATTATAAAATATAATCTGGCCATCCATGAAAAAACAACTACCACCACAAACAAACCAACCACAGAAGACACTTTTTCTATATGGTAAGTAGGTGCTATAATTAAACCAATATTGTCTGATTAATATAAAACCAATCATGTAAGACATATCAGTTATGATTGCTGCAGAGGAACCCTTCTGTCTTTCCAGGTGTGCTGTACAGCTGCAAGAAAAACCATGATATTTTTATTTTGTCTAAGTCGTAGCCTACACATCTTCATGCATTTTTCCTTAACCCTGTTTCACAAAGGATAACAAGATCACGGACTAAGAGCTGGTCAAAAAATGGCCAACTAATGAATACTCAGAGGCAATTCCAGAGCCAGCATTGCTGTGTGGCCCAGAGATACACTTAAGAGAAAGTGTGAAGCACCCTTGAAATCCCTGGGAAGATTAAACAACATTGTCTAGGGATTACCTGAACAATGAATAAAGGGGGTTTTTTTGGCTTTTTAAACCAAAAGCTCATCACAACAAAAGCTCCTGTTTATAACTTTATTATCTATGACTTCCTTTTGAAGAAGCTCCTATGAAGTAAGAAAGAGGCCAGTATTGTATTTTATTGTCTAGTTAATCTTCCTGTCATAATCTTAAGGCTTCAGCTAGTCTTGACAGGTGGAATTATAATTTCTCCTATTTTAACTTCAAAGAAGGGGGTTTTCGTATATGCCTGTAATGAAGGGAATGTAGTCATGTACTTTGAATTTTTACATGCCAAAATCTATTATATTTTGTATTTTCTCAGGAAACAATTAGATTCAAGCCACTGGGCTGCCTGAATACAGATAACCTGCACTTCTGTAGCATTATATATTTGAGAACGTTTCCTGAGGTATTTAGATAATTTGAGTTCTTCTGCCTATATTCAATATTCTGTGAGCGAGGAACTACTAATGTCCCCATTTTGCAGGTAGGGATATGGGAGAGTTAATGATTTGATCAACAGGAAGTAATCAAATTTAGGCCTCCTAATTCCCAACAGCTATTCTTTTCCACACTCATTCAGCTTCATTTAACATTGCTTAGAGGTGTGCCAGGGATAGAAAAATAATGTGAATATGGAGGACAGAAAAGCAATTTTATATTTACCAGTAGTAGTTAAAATTAATCTGGAAACTTTTTGAAATCAGATATTTAGGGATAGATTATGAAAGTAGAGAAAAATTATAAGAATGATCATGAATCTGGAAGATATGTCAAGATTGAAAAGGTGTGAGATTGTTTACTGCTGAGGAAAGAGGAATAACAGCTGTCACAGTAATCGTGTACGAAATAATGACCACGTATAAAGTTTCTCACATGGCAGCATGAGAATAAAATAAAAAAAATTAAGAAAATAGAATGTTTTTTCATAAAGACATATTGTCTGACTGACGAACTGACTGCTGCTGACATCAGGAATACAAGATTCAGAGACATCTATGCAGAAAATAATATTTGGTTACGATAAATAATAGTAATAAAAACATGGAAATGAATTACACTTCTGGGTTTAAAACAACCTTTAAGTATAAGCGATCAGTGTCTGATTATCCTACACAAGCCATCTGTTAGGTTATTATAATCTTTCTTAAAAGTATTTTACATAGGGTATTGCCAGAAGAGAAGGAACTTGGGTCTGAGCCAGTATTACTATTCCTATACTCTTGTGCAGAACTATCTGAAGAAATGAAGTCATCGCTTCTTACCATGCACCCTGAAAGAACACAACCACACCTTTTGGGGAGAGATGCAATTCCTGGAAAGATATTGTGTTCCTAAAATAATAACTGAACATAGAAGCCCCATTTGCAAAAGTAAATAAAACCATCTAAAAGGGTGGACGTATAAGGATCACATTAGGAAAGGTCATTAATTGAACAGTGCAAACTTCTTTGAAAGGGAATTGATAAATAGAAGAAATACGATCTATCACACCTGAAGACAAAAATTCATCCATTCCAGGTTCTTTTTTCTTATACCTTAGCACAGCACAAAAATACTCTTATTTATGCTAGCCAAAGATCTAGAAATTACATATCAAACTTTTCATAGAAACTTCCCAAGAATTAAACAAATTGAATTTTTCTGAAGTCTTGGGCAGCAAAGATTGTTGTTCCTCATAGGTTTAAAATTATTTAAATAAGCAAATAAAAATGAGAAGGAGGCAATGGGGTGAAGCCTAAGCTTGAGATATTAGCAAACAATTGGGTTGTTAATATTTCTGATACGGGGGAAAAAAAAACCCCCATGTTTAAATATTATTGTCACTGTACTTCAGCATACATCACCATATGTTTTCTAGCATAGCCTCACATAGGTATGACCACATTCAGGTATGATCGTATACCTTTATGGGGTAACAAAGGGATGATCATAAACCAAAATAATCCCCGGGAGCGGCATAACATAAACAGCAATCCTGAGTGATCTATAGGATATACCACTATTTTAAGATCATCCATTACAGTCTTGATTCTCTGTTTTTCTAGGTAGCAGTTTCTCTTATGCCACATTTTCAAGCTGAAAAAAAAAAAAAGCTTAGAATCTAATTCTGCAAAGCCCCTATTCCCACGATAAGTAACTCCTCAGAACTACATTCCTCTTAAACACAGACAAGAAAATGCAGTGTGCTAATGGGCTTTGCAAGTGGTAATTTGACTGCTTCAGAAAAAAGTGCTCACGTCTAATAGCCATCACTTTCTCCTTGTTGTGGTTATCTGTCTCATTCATTTCATTCCATATGCTTTATTCCATTCCATTCATGTGCCATGAGAAAATAACTAGCAGGAGGATGCCAAAGTATGCAAATGATACAAAATCATTCATCATGGTAAAGTTGAAACTATATATAAAAACCTGAAGAATAGTCCAAAAAGATCAAATGAAATTAGCCAGGGATAGCTAAGATAGCAATTACAATTCACTATCAATAAATATTAATTAAGGCTAATAAACCCTCCCTCAAACATATACAATGCTGGATTTGATTTACTTGTTACCAATAGCAGTCAGGATGGCAAACAGATTGTTGGGAGTTATTGGGAAAGGAGTCTGACTATAAACAAAGATATATTAAACTGCTTGTAGATTTTTGGTGTGCCCACACTGTAATTACTGTGTGCAGTTCTGGCTATGCCGTCTGAAAGAACTGCATGGTACAAGTAATAAAAACATAGAAGGCTGAACAAGTGTGAGCAGTGGGTACGGAGTAAGTCCTGCAAAGAAAAGAGACTAGACAGTCTCCAATTCATAGAGAGGCAACTGGAAGGGTACTTGAAATTAAGAAAAAGAAAATCATAAATGGTGTAAAGCAAATCATTCGAGAACCGTTGTTCACAATACAATAATTAAGAGGCCAAGTTAAAAAATGAGATAATAGTTTTAAAAGCAAATAAAAGGAAACGATTTTTTTTTTGCACAGCAATGTGAAACGGATGGCCATACAATGTTCAAAATGCAAAAAACCACAACACACTTCATCAAGAACACATATACCGATGACAGTTAAACATGACCATCCAGATTACGATCCAGAGTAGGCAGTTCTGATGCTGCTGACTGTTGGAAGGGTATGCTGGCAAAAGATCTAAGTATGACTTGCTTTTAAACTGTTTCTGGAAGTACCTTGATCGGTTACTGCCAGAGGGAGGACACTGGGCTAAATGAGTCTTCCAACTCAGAAAGGCAATTGGATCTAACGCCCCACTCCTATTTTCTTAATATTCAACGTCTGAACAAACACAGTTTTAAGTTGATATTGTCACAGTATTTCAATTATTGTTTACTTTATTGTCTTCATGTATTGTTATTGAAAAAGATTAATTTCACCTATTTGTAAGTGGGCTAGATGTTGTTCAAGATAGCACCCAAAACCTTCTTCTATGTACCCAAAATTGGGGTGTGATGGGTTGTTCATAGACTAAAATTATTCTGTCATCTGAAACGTATAGGGTCTTTGCACCACATTATTTGAGGGATGAGGCATTCTTCCAAGTTTGGGTATCTTTTCTGGCTTCTAACTTGGCTTTTATTCAGCCTTGCTTCTATCTAGGGCTGTTCCCAGCTTGCCTTCCTGAAAGCTTTCACAGAATTTTTTCCAGTGAAAATCTTTCCCCTGCCGCAGGACTCGCTATCCCACACTGTGGTTATATATAGCATGCACAAGGTTGTCAGGGTAATGGAGGTTGAACTGACATGCCTAGAGTTGGCAGATATATTTTAGGCATCCCTACACTGTTCTGCCACTTAATTTAAACTGTGTTCAAAGCAGGCATAACCCCTGTAGCACAATCAAAGTGTGTTATATTCCGTGGTAATTTAGTTCCCTGTCTAAGCAGAACATTACCAAATCCAGCTAGTGAGTTGTATGTGCAGCAAATGTTGACCAAACTTCAGAAAATTGTGATGATGTCCTCGGACAGATGTCTTTTCCTTTTTATAGTCAGCGTTTAATTATAATTAACTTTGATTGGGGAGGAACAGGCACAAGGAGAGACACACACATATCAGGGCTTATTCCCAGGGTATTTTTAAAAAGGAAGCAGGCAACAGCTTCAGAGGCAGTGTATTGAAAACTAGCCTGAAAAATTAAGACTGTTAAAATATTTTGAGCTGGAGAATAGAAATTATCAATTACTTCTCAACATTTGTTTGCAACTTATTGCTTGGAAAAAAATAGGGCAATTCAAGTGACACTAAAACATAAAGCCATTTGATACTAGGGAAATCAAGCTTACAGAACACGAAATGCCAGAAAGTTGCAAATTAATGTCATTCTTTCATAAATGCTCCATAGAAAGTGGACGGTTTGGAAGTTAGAGGGAAATTACAGTGGACTGAGAATACATACAACTGAATAATTATGAACTTCACTGAAAATTATTCCATTGAAAACCAATTAACAATCTTGTCTATACATTTCTTCCAAAAGCCTGGCAGTAGAAATGTCTCTTTTTGTATTGATTTCCATTGACTCTCATATACTTGCCTGCCATGTAAGCTATTTAAGTAAACGATTTCTATTTTTTTTTCAGGATCTACTTTTGAACATATTGAAGTGTTAAAACATAGCAGCATTGTCTATTAAACAAAAATACGCCATTAATAATATTGAGCACTACACCTCTACATAAACTAGCACAAAACGCGTGTGTTTCCATGTGATTCTACACACATTATTCTCCCTGAGTGTAGAGGAACTGCTCTCTACCATCCACCTGGGAAATAGTATTATACACTAATTACAACTAAGAAGAAAATTCTCAGCTAGGAACATGACTATATATTCAAATACAGCAAGGAGAAGAAATAACCCCACCTGTATAATTAAGGCATTTGTAAAAGTGAAAGCCAAGAGTGAAGAAACTGACTTTTAAATGAGAAAATTATACAGAGAAAACCCTACTTTCTTTCCAATAATTAAGTTTCTGAGGAAAATTTGCTGAACTTTCACCCTGTAAAGCTTATCTATAAGGCGCCCAGATATCAACTCCTTTTCCCTCCTGCCTTTAAACAGGCAACATCTCTTTGTAATCCTTCACATTACCCACTGGCCACATTTGAAGCTGATTTCCAATCCCATCCATCGTCTCTTTAATTAAAACCTCTGCACGGTAGTTGCAACTGTTAGCCGCAAACCTAAGAAGGGAAGGGATGGTTTCGGGGGGCGACGGCGGCTGGTGCAGCACTGTAAGCGCTGCTGTTCCCGAAACAAAGGGAAGCACCGCCAGGCGAACGGCACACCACCTCGCCGCGATGGCTAACTGCTTTGAGACCTACCGCAGGAACTGGACAGTACAATACGAAACCGTAATGATTAGTGACCCGTGTAAATAGAATTAGATATCGAACACATGGTCTTTAAAGGGGAGCAGGGAAACATTTATTTTTTTGCTAAGAGAGAAGGATTTTCCAAAGAGCTCTTTTATCTTCCTTTGTTTTGTTACCAAGAGCAGCTGCTGAAGCGAAGGCAAGCTTTGAAGAATATTGCATATATTTTAGAGATTATGATACCATAAAGAGAAAGCGTTTTAAAGTTGGTGAAAAGAGATGACAGAATTTTTAACCATATTGCCCCAAATCTTTTCTGTTTAAATTTTTAACTCAAACTCTTGGCATACACTTAGAAGAGAGATCTGTGGGCTTGTTGCCAGAGCTTTTATGTGCAGAATCAAGGTCTCCTGGATTTTTCAAAAGAGGAAAAAAAAGCTAGACTGTTCCTATTAGTTGCAAAATACATACAATGCACCAAGCTGACAAGTGCTTTTACTTCAGTTGGGTTTGCTGTGACAACATTTAGAGAAAACAGCAAAACAGTCTTATTTCACATCCATTGAGCTAATCAGGGGCAGCCTTTTGAGAGAGAAAATCCTAGGATGCCTTACAAGGGAAGAAAAAAAACTCTCTGAATATCAGTTTGCGGAGATAATAAAGAACATGCAGTAGTGAGCTAACCCAAATAAAAAGGGCACAGGCAAAAGGACCTGAGTACGTTAGAGCGTCCAGTGTTTGGCTAAACCATACACGTCCGACAGAGATACCAGTTCAGCCTGGCGAGAGAACGTTAGTGTGGGAAGCAACCTGTGAACATCAGTGCCGCTGACTAGCTTCTGAGATAGGTGCAGTCATATCACACCTGCTACAAAATGAAACTTTTCATATGAAAGGAGAGAAAGGAAGAGAAAGTAAAATCCTTTAGCCATAAGTATCCCGGCTGTTTGGTAATTATTGGGGCTATGCTTGCCCCTCACTGGTGCTTCTCCATGTGCTTTTAGAACTTACAGGGCAACTTTTCACTGATACTTCAGATTTTCCCTAATGACTTCAGGCAATTAATCATTTTCTAGCACCAAGAAACTTGTCGTCTTTAACAAGGAATGTCTGCTGAGAAAGGTGTTACTCTACCAAGTGGTAAATAACAGAAAGATGTGAGAGGGTTAGATACCCTTTAGCCTAAGCTCCTATTTATCTGAGTGAATATTCAGTCCGTACCTAACAAAGCGGGCACTGTTCATTAAATGACTGTGGAAACTTTGCTTGTATACATTGGTTCATTCATTTCCAATATTTTTCAGACAGTGATTGATTTCAGAAGTAAAAATGCAGATGTTTGTCTAGGCAAATATTTGTGTGCACTTAATATTATGTCGCATCACGTTACATAGAAACCCTCACCCTAATTAAACTGAGGTATGGCCAATGTCTGGATAAACGTGAAGGAAGGGGTATAAGGTTAGTTTACACAAGTGCTGAGTAATCCAGTTTATGTGGAACAAGATATTCCATTCTGCTACAAAAGATCTGACTGGAACTGCTACGGTATTTTTGAGCACCCATCATGCATTCTGTTTTTCCTCAATCTCTGTTGTCTTTTCTTTGTTGCTTATAAGCAGTGGAGGAGGATGATATAAAGACCTGGAGAAATTAACTAAGTAGACACCCCCTAAAACACCATGGGGGAAAAGAAAAAAAAGAAAAAAAAAAAGATTGACTTTACAAAGTGGGAGGAATCCTAGTGGACTTGATTTGAAAGAAATCACAAAAGCTTGCTGATTAATATGTTTACTGGTATTTATAAAACATTATAAGTCTGCTGAAAGCCTTCAATGTATAGATTATAAATATATTAGTTCAAGAAGCTATCACAAGAAGATTTCTGAAGTTAGAAAGCTGTGCTTTTCTGAATTGCAGAATTCTTATATTTATTCACAAAGCTTTAATCTTTTATGCTGATAAACAAGTGTCCAAAAATATTCAGAATCACTTACAGCAGTTGTCTGCCTTTCGAATGTGGAATACAGGACAAATCCTCTTTGCAAAATAGAAAAAAAAAATAAAAATATGTGCACTCTTGATTTTTATGTATAGAAAATTTAAGAACCATATTTATTGCATTAGCTATGCATCTGCTGCACATGGACCAAATATCGACTTGCTTCCTAGAAGGAAGAGAGACTGCCAGTTTGCATTTAGTTCTCCTAGTTTGATCAAGTGGATTTAAGTGAGCTGAAATGACAACTGGACATTTAGCTATCCCACACCGCCTAACCGTTGTCATATTTTGAAAAAGAATATGAAAGAGCTGGTTGTGGCTGCAGTTTTGCTGATCATATTTTCACCCAGTAAATGTTACCATCTAGCTTTCAGTTCTTTGTAGTGCATCAATAGCTCCGTATCTTTTAATGTGAATTTCCTCCAATTCTTAAGATTGATGTCAGATCAGGGAACTCAGGCAGGACAGTGAGTACTATGATTTCTCCCGGCATCATATACCACCAATGCAAATCACATGGGTTTGGTTTTGGGGTTTTTTGTTTACTCTAGTGCACCTACTGATAACAGAGAACGCGGAAAATTTCCAAGACTGCCAAAATCAAACTTGTATTTCTATAATCTCCTGAAAATATATATTATGTACCAATTCAAAAATCTAAGATATCTAAGATATTTTTCTAAGAATCTGTATTTTCATGGAGTGACACAGTTATAAAAAACAAAGATAGAAAACCTAAATCTCCTTAGCTGCCACGGACTATCAAATTTAGCATTTAAAAGGTGAAATTTTAAGAGTATCTTGAATAACTTTGAACAGACCTATAGACTAGGAGAAGCCTCATTTAGTATTCTTCAGCATAAGGAGGGGGCAAACAAAGTTTTATTGTAAAATACCTATTCTAAACAGTTCGGAAACATCAGATTTTCTGGTTACATATTATGAGATTCAGCCAGCTATAAACACTGATAATGGAGAACTGGAGAACAACTGAAGAGGAGTTACATAAAGACTGAACTGACTGAGAACACCGGGGAAGAATGAAGAAATGCTCTTTTAGAAGACCTATAGATAAACAGTTAAAAAGACAAAAAAGTCCATTCTGAACCACAAACAATGCTAACACCTTAGAAATCATCAAATTACTTACATATTTTACTTGTACTAAGTTTAAAATGTGGGGGAAACACAGCAGAAAAAGTGCTGATTGTGCTGTGCATGTCTCTGGGGAATTTTTATGCTTAGATTTTTAAGGTGTATGGGGAATAATGGGTTGTGGTTCATTTAAATGTGGTTGTATTCAGGCTTAAATTGGTGAACTTGTGTTCTGTTGTCTTTTATGAAAGTGCAATTAGTTATGCTATTTGACCCTTTCCTGTGCCTGAAATTCTAGCTGATCTTGCATCCCATGACAGTGATGTTCTAAGGGAGAAGTGGGGTCGAAGTTTTGCATAAATGCAGTAAGTGATTACTTCAAAAATAAAACAAACAAGTATGTCTTTGTACTATGAATTGTTTGAAAAGTGTGGGATGGATTCGACTTTTATTTAAGTGTATACCAGAGTAAAACAGGATTGAGTCTAGACCTAGATTCTAATTTTTCCTAAAGATTGATGGCTGAGTATATGTTCACAGTTTTCACTAGCTATGTTTGTGAGCTTACTCAAGTGTAATCTGTGGGAAAAGCACCAATTACAGGCAAATACATCTAGAAGTCATTGCTTGCTTTTCTGCCCCTTCTGAGTTGTTTGGTCTGTGGTGGAGAAGACACTGATGACAGCCCAGAGAAGCGCATTGTGCCCAGGTGCCCAAGGCATGTTTGAACAAGGGGTGGTCTGAAATCCGAAGGGTCTCAGAAGGTAGTGGAAAGCTTCTGTGCTACCAAGTCTGAAGGTGAGCTCTGTGTCCCAGCTCAGTGTTATTCAAGTAGCAAGCAACTACCAAGGTCCCATCTGTGGACCCTCATTTCTGCTCCAAGGAGGTCAGGATACATGACTGGATGAGAGTAGTAGTAGTAGAAGGCACCATAACCTAGCAGAGCCCAGTCCTGACTTTTACTGCATTTATAATGCTAACTCTGAAGTAAGGATGCAACCCTCAAAATACCGCACAGAATATGCAAAATACTGAACAAAAGTATTCACTTCATTTCCCCAGATTTGATTGAATAGACATTTCCATAGAAATTTTCAGTTCTTTCTTAATTTCAGTTCATAGAATCATTTAGGTTGGAAAAGACCCTCAAGATCATCAACCATTAACCTAACATTACCAAGTCCAACCACTAAACCATGTCCCTAAGTGCCACATCTACATGTCCTTTAAATACTTGCACGGATGGTGACTCAATCGCTTCCCTGGGCAGCCTGTTCCAGTGCTTGACAACCCTTTTGGTGAAGAAATATTTCCTAATATCCAATTTAAACCTCCCCTAGCCATTTTCTCTCGTCCTATCACTTGTTACTTGGGAGAAGAGACCAACAGCCACCTCACTACAACCTCCTTTCAGGTAGTTGTACAGAGCGATAAGGTCTCCCCTCAGCCTCCTTTTCTCCAGACTACATACCACCATTTCCCTCAGCCACTCCTCATAAGATCTGCTCTCTAGACCCTTCACCAGCTTCGTTGCCCTTCTCTGGACACGCTCCAGCACCTCAATGTCCTTCTTGTAGCGAGGGGCCCAAAACTGAACACAGCACTGGAGGTGCAGCCTCACCAGTGCCGAGTACAGGGGGACGATCACTTCCCTAGTCCTGCTGGCCACACTATTTCTGATACTTAAGTATTGCTAGAATATTTCTAGATATGCATAGAATGTTTTTACTTATCCATCAAGCAATGTTTGTTAGACCAAACTAAAATGTTTATATTCAAACATCAAACATCCAGCATCAATAAAAGCCCTTAAGAGAAAGTACTGATTACGTAAATCTTGTTGCTTTTTAGTTCTTCTAAGAAAAAGAAGCAATGAAGCATTGAAACTCTGGCAATAATATTTGACTTTTAGGCTTTAGTAGTTTTTTGGGAGAACAATTGATTTTAGTATTTAACTAAATATTCATCACCTATTTTAGTTTTAGTGATACCCTTAGTGATAGCATGGATAGCTTCTCTGTAGAAATCCTAGCTAATACTTCTGTGCTCAGCAATCTACCATATGTTTTATGTCAGCTCTGTATAGTGTAAGACACATCTAACTATTAGCAGAGGCAAAAATATAAAGATTTGAGATAGTAGGATTGAACTATGACATCAAGATGATTAAAAGGGAGAAGAAGAGAAATTGTGAGAAAGAACAAGATGAGACCAGAAATTAATTTCTTTCCAGATGGTAAGAAAAAGACTTATTTTTCCATTTAGCTTACAAGGTAGCAGTTGCCCATTCATAAATATATACACACACAGACCCATATATATATATGCATACATATATATATATTATATATTAATGTATGTGTGCGTGTATACATATGTATGTTTACACGTGTTTTTGTACCCCAGGGGAAAGCTAATCCTCAAACACTGCAGGCCAGAGCAGCTACCGACAGCTTTCCTTCCCTAAAACTAACCAAGTTGGAGTGTTGGCAGAGCTCACTGGAACCCGAGACCCCCTGTGTGAGAAGGCCCTATCTTTCTGATACTCTCCACAGGCTTTTTTTCTCTTTTTCTTACATACTGTGGTGACAACCACTGCTACTTGTACAAATAATACAAAACAATACAGATTAATATTTCCATTTTTTTAACAAGCCCTAGACAATAGACTCCTTTGGTGAAAGCCTGGCCTCCCTCAAAGCGTGGGTGTAGAAATTGTTTGGCATAGTATTGTGGTTGCAAAGAAAAGGTAGAGATCAGCTCTACAAACTCTACAAAACTTCTGAACTCCAAAAGACAAACCTGAATAAATTATTTCTTAGCTGAATAAAATATTTAGATGAGAATTATTTTGTATTTAACAGGCATTTAAAATCAGTCACAAACTAAAATATTAAAGGCTAAGCAAGACAATGTTGCTTAACTTTTCCCTGTAGAAACTGGAAAGGTCCGTTATAGCGGGAATTGTAAATGGAAAATTTGTCACTGTTTTTATTGTTGTCTTGTTTGAACCACCCTTGGTTTGAAATAGCAAGCTGTTAGTTATTTCCTAGAAAAGGAACAGTATCCTCATGTCTGAGGCTAAACAATGCAACTTATGAAGTTTGAACAACTCATAGCACTGAGCCCCTTCCAGATTTTCACAATGTAGTTTTCTCAAGCAGAAATCATCTGTTCCTTGAAGTTTGGCTATGATGACAGGATACATCGTGAGGCATATAAACATTTCAGTCAGCTATGTCTTGAGGCTGCCTTGGTTTTAATTCTGAATTCTTGTGCATGCCAATGTTCCAAAATGCTAAAAATAAGGAGGAAAATGTCCAGGAAATGGAAGACTGAGCTGTGAAACCCTGGTCATGCAAGAGGAAGCAAGCAGGCAGATGACTTCACCTACCCTTTGACTTCTTATGTGGCATGAGTCCAGGGACCCTTCGATTCCAGGAAACAGATCTTTATTGTTGCTGGCCTATTAGTGATATCAAATCAGGTACGATATTTATTTTCATATTGATACATACTTTTTTTGTTTTGAAGAGTCATCAGATTCACCAGCTGATTCAGCTGTCCTTTCAAAACATGGTGATGAGACAGCAAGACTCAAATCACACCGATTGTCACCATTTACCATGAGAGGCATCTGATATGATAAATATTCTCCTACCGCTATTGTGTATTTCTTTAATTAAAAAAGAAGACATGTTTTACGACCAGGCTTAGCTAGCTGAAAAACAGCCGCATAACAATCTCATATCTGTATCAGATAATCAAGCTGTATTACCTTTCCTATTAAAGCACATCTTACGTTTTCAGTTGCTATATTATAAAAGTATTGAACTTACATGTAGTTGAAGAGCCAAGATGGGATGTTGCCAATTTAAGAATTTACAGGAAAATGTATTAAACAGCTTACACGAAGACTGTTTGTACATTTACACTTAAGGTTCTGAAATATCACTTAGTAGCTTCAGTATTACAAATAGAGTTTTATATCCATGCTGATGACAAAACAAGAGGAGAGATAATCTACATGACAAAGTCAGAAACTGCAGGATATAGGAAATGACCAAACAGTGCATTTTGGAGGGCAGTGAACTGCCAAGCAACACAACAGGAGTCATGATATGCTCAATAGGGTGCAAAATAATTCCTGGTAATCTCTTTAGGAAGGATATTATCCACATTATGTACCATTATTTATTGTCTTCTGGACAGCAGTGGCTGACTCAAGGCCATCAGAATAATATTTGGTTGAGAACTATGAAGAAAAAATTTAAAATAAAACTGGCACAAAAAAGCTAGCAGTCAGATTAAAATAAAGTACGTTGTCCACAAAAGCGATTCTTTAAGTTAGCCTGAAATAAAACCTTAGCTGCAGAGATTTCGTCAGACTTATTCTTCACTTTAATTCTTCTACCTCTATCAGACTAAATCAAAAGTTGTAAAGCTGACATTTTTAGACCACAGCACCTCAGGTATGACCATAAATCCACATTTAGTTATTTAGTGAAAAATAACTTGATTGTGAATGGTGTTACACTCATTCAAAACTCCTTTTTGCTTCCACTTCTTCCATAAAAAGTTGACTTCCTTATTTTTAATGATCAACTCTTGATATTCAATTCTGCCTCATTTCTTTGGGTCAAATTCACCAATACAGATGCAAGAGCAACTCCCTTCATTTACAGAATAAAGCCGGATCTGCCAGCAGCCATAAGTGAATTTATCAAACTTAGGAAACATGAAGACTAACGTCCTGTTTCTCACATACTGTTCAGGCCAAATCTCGCATTTTTGTAGCTTTTTCATTCAAGCTTATAGTATCTTTGGGGAGGGGAAGGTGTTTCTGTTTGTTTTTTAAAATTCCTTCATTCTTCACAGTCCCTAGAGGTTTGGATTCATAAAAGGTAAGACCACAAAAGTTTATCAGGGACCCACGGTGTCTAAAATTAAAGGAAAGAGAACATTCTAGTAAATGAAAAAAGAGCTGGACTGGAAACATATTTCTTGTATGCGTCAAGCTATAGCCAGCTTTTATGTACAGTTTATAGTCCATATGCTTGCTTGTGCCAACATCAAAAGGGCCATTTCACATTCAAAGAACAGTGAGGTAAGGTCTAAAGAACAAAGTTTCCAAGCAGTTAGCTCCTGCTGCATAGGCATCAGCAAAAAAAAAAAAGAAAGAAAAAGAAAAGAAGAAATACAGATAAAGTATTCTTAATGCATCCAGGGTCAAAAGGAAGTACTTATTCACATAACACATAATTAAATTGTGGAACTCATGGCCACAGGATGTTGCGAAGGCCAAAGGGATAAATGAGTTAAAAAAATAATTAGGCAAATGATTAGAAAAAAAGAAATCCATTAAGGGCCATTAAGCACAAAGATGTGCATGCAGCCTCTGGCTCAGGAAATCTCGATGCCACAGATTGTCTGAAAATGAGAGAATATACTAAGAAAATGCTCGATAGTTAGCCTTTTATGAAACTCTTTTCCTAAGCACTTTTACTGACTACTCTCCAAGGAGGATAGTGACTATATAGCTTAACTAGTACAGCTGTTCTTATATCATTATGCACTAGCTTGATATGTATACAGTCTAAATAACTCAAGTGGCAAAAGAGTTGTCTCTTCTGTGCTAAAATTTCAGTACCATAATTATATTAATTTTCTTATTATTTTACAGGGAAAGACTTGTGACTTATTTTCAAGGAGATTACCTTACAATTTGTGTGCAAGAATATTTAAAAAAAAAGATAGTTCTTATGGTTCTTATAGACAGGGAAGTTATTTGGACCATGATATTGCTGTTGCTATAAAATTAGATATTTTATACTCAATATAAGTTATCATTTCTGTCAGCAGGACAGTAAGAAGTCAGTGTAATAGATTTCTGCTATAGCTGTACATTCTTTTTATATATATATGTGTGTGTGAATGTATGAGCGCATGGGCAGAGAGAGAAAGAGGGATTTATATGCATATAAATACATAAATCTTGACAATAACATACTAAACCAGCTCCTCCTCCTCCTGTTTGGAATTACAATTTTTTTAGCATCCTATCATCACAGGAACCATGCTGCATATTAATTGATGTATGGAAATGTCAGTGGCCAGATTGTTGAGGTATATGTATTTAGATTGCAATTAATTGCGTAGCATCCATTTCTACTCTAAAACCCCAAATCCATAGCTTTTTGTGTGCTCTTTTTGTTTCGAGCCAAGGAGGTAAGCACCAGGAAAGGATTCTGAGTACTTGGCCTATTTAGCTTTCTTCTCAGCATCTTTTATTGGGTACTTTCAAAGGCAGAATACTGACTGTATAAGCTAACCTGATATTACTGTCCTTATGTTATCCATTCAGTGAAGATTTACATATCTTATTGCCCACCACATATTGACATTAATGCAACCATTTCTTCTTGCTCATAGTCCTCGTGATTACAGAGGTTCCCATTTACTCTTCTATTATTAAAATTTTAGTCTGTGGTTCAGTGGGTATTCAGGTTGGAGTCCCATTTTGCAATGCACTGTAAAATCATGGCTGCTCCCTGAGAGCGCTTACATTTCACAAAACGTGACAGATGGATCAGGCAGGCATATGGGATGTGAAGTTGGTAGTGAGAAAGGCTAATGGAGTGTCTGCGGTTGTTAAATGAACCAAATACTGTGCCTTGAACTTCAATGGCAGTGTATAAGCAAACCTGAATATTTTAGATAGGAGGAATCTAGTCAAGTGCTGCATGATATCAACCTGCTTCACACTATTTGGATTTCTTTATTTCAGTAGTGCTTGGGATTGACTTAACCTGGGTTGCACATTTTAAGACCTTCACTTTCTACTGGAAGAAAACCTATATAAAAGAAAATAGTGCTATGCCAAAGATGTAACAGTGTTTCTACTCTGATCGGCCATAAAAGCTTTGGTGCAATCATGCCTGGATCAAGTCTAAGAAAGGACGAGTTACGTCTGGACTGAAAAGCCACATCACAAATTTAAAATACAAAACTGCTATTTGTTGTGAGTGCCATTACCACTCTTGCATGGGGGTAGTTTGTGCGTTGCTAAGCATCTTCAAATGTACTCCAAACGCAGTCACCTTGCATTTCACAAATGATAAATTCATTTATATTAGATACTAAATCTGTAGTAATTTGGTTAGCTTTATTAGCAGCTACTGATTTAGAATGGACAACAAACCCACCCAACCACCAACAATTCAAACCACACAAAATCACAGGGACTTCTTCTAACTTAGATTTTATGTCTGTAACTTATCTTGCTGTTGAATGATGAATGTACTCTGGGTGTGGGAATAGAGATGTCATGTTTTCAATTACTTTAATATAAATTATTATATTCCATTAATCCTGATTTGTGGCACCACTGATAGGTGGAAATTATATTAAACCATTCATTGTTGCTTTTTTTCTTTTTCTTTTTTTTTTCTTTTACAATTGAGTAACAATAGAGATGTAGCTGTAGTCACAGCTGATGGCCTAGTTTGTCATCAGACTCAAGGGGAGGATGCAGATGCACTTTGCTTCTTCTTTTAAGATCACGTTAATCTGGGAATGCTCAGCGCCTCTCAGTAGATTGCTTTTAGTTGTGTTACTCTTGGTTAGGAGGTAGGTATGAATTTAGTAGGACAAACATTACTGAAATGGTGTTATTATGTCCTAGTATAATACAAACTCTGTGGTTTCATCAGCTGTCAGTAACACGACAAGTCCTATTACACACACTATGGAGGACTTCTTTTTTCTTGATCCAGCTGCAGAGTGGATGTTCTTAGACTATTCTGTATACCTAGTTAATTTTGGAAATATTTTTTCTGTGTGGGTAAACTAATAAGAGAGCAGATACTTCATTTAGAAAAGGATCCATGTTTGGCTATGCTTAGCTATCCTGTTCTTGGTACAAATTAGAGTAAGGTGACCTAAGTGTTAGTTGTGTCCAAAAGGGGGGGGATCCCTCCTGACTCACCTCCACTGCTCCCCAGCTGCACGCTCACGTATCCCAGGCGCAGGAGAAAAGTCCCCAATCAATTGCCTGTCCTTCTCAGTCACAGCTGCCTATAAAACCAGCCTAGCTGTCATGTGAAAGCTGACCCTCAGATGGCGGCTTCCACCGTTTTTGGCATGTTTGGGAGTTGCTACTGAGATGGTCTTACCCATGGCAATATCTGTAATTGCTACATGCAGAAGGCTGACTGACTGTCTCCTCTGATGCGGGAGAACAGGCAGCCACCAAAAATATTGAAATTGATGGCTCATACTTGGCCTCATTTATTGCAGCCCAAAGTGCCAAGGTACAAAGACCTGGCCACCCCCTTGCTCTGACTCCCCGTTGGACATACACAGCTGGGCTGGCGTCCAGGGAGACTTTGGTACGCGGTGCTCTATTTTTGGTATGGATATGGAAATCTCCCCATATCCAACAGACTCAAAAAGGTAAGATCCTCGTACTTCAAAACTATGACTCAGATACTCGTCTTGTGTACAGAGAAAAGGTCCATTTATTTCATACTCTGGCAATATCTAGGGAGCTGAAGTACAGATCTCTTTCAAAGTATCTGGTTAGCTGAAATTATTCAAGAAAACTGTTCTGAAAAACAATAGGATTCCAGCTGAGCCATGCCAACATAAAATTCCTTTGATGAATTGTCTATGGAGAAAAGATCTGCCTTATTCCTTTTTCATTATCTTACTGAACATGAAGAAATAATTCCCAAAGAATTAAATTCCAGCCTTGAAAGCATTCCACTGAAATAACACATTTTGCAAAGATAGTGTGTATATATATATATACATATATATATATATATACATGGTATAAAAAATAAGCTGTCAAAAATTTCAAAGCAGTACTCAGGGTTCAAAAATCTTAAAAATACCTGAACCAGGAATCTCTTATTCCATTCACAGATATTAATTGTTTATCAAGAGGTTTGGCATATGAGATAAGCAATGTAGGAAACAAATTTTCTACTATGAAAACATAAAAACCTATAAAATTACCATAATTTTCATAAGAAGAAAAATAATTAAAAGATAGTCAAACATTTTCAATTGGTATACAATGACACAAAGTTGCTAAAAAAAACTTGGAAGAAGACCAATTCCAAAAAGAATCAGAACTAAATACAAATCCAACACTTACTCCATTTTAGGGTAACATCATCTCAGTGACACAAGTAATTCTCTTTTGATTTCCATTTCAAAAATTTTATCAATTATACCTCAGTACTGGCATCCAGTATGCTAGTAGTACACCTTCACTTCTGAGCTTTTCAGAACTTGAATTTTCCCATCTTTTTCTTAATTAAAGCTCATTAAAATATAGCTTAAGTTCCATATGATAGATTGTTTCTTTGAAAAATGTATCTTACGTACAAACCTTTACATGTTCATTTTAGCTTTTTTTTTTTTTTAGTTGCTCAGTCCTATCTTTGAGTGTGCCAAAGCATTTTTAAGCATATTGCTCTTCAGTGCAGTTTTAGCCTAATAAAAATCTAGGACAAAAGATGGTTGTGTTACCTCTGTCAACGTAGATACTAGTGGAAGCATTCACTCTAGATCTGAAAGCAGAGAAATTGCAGGCAGACAGAGGATGCCCAAATAAAAAAATAATACTGTTTTTAATTTCTTTAATTCCCTTGGGGATAGAGCATTTCAATGACCTCGACAGGCTAAGAAATGGAGGTCTAAAATATTTTATTGATTTACTTATATTTATAGATCAATTGTATACAAAGTTCTTTGTTCACTGACTACTTCACTGAAACAAGTAAATGTTGGGTTTTTTTAGACTTTGGTGCCCATCTTAAATTAAATTGGTTACTTATTTAATTAATTCATATCTCTTAAGATACTTTTTTGCTTTGTAAATGCAATTGGATTTAAAAAATGGAGCAGACCTAACAAAAAACTTCACAGAAGTTTCTTACGGCCTCAGCAGTCACTAAGGAGATCTATTCAAATCATACAATGCAACTGAAAGAAAAAGTTCTGTAGTGCCTTTCCTTGTACAGAATTTTTTTAAAAATAAAAGAATGGATCCAACTCCTTAGTATTATATCAGAGCAAAATTCTATCCAAATTAATAGATAAACTACCTTACTCCAGATGTCATTTTCTGGAGAAAATAACTCTGCACCTTCAATAATCTGAGGAAAGAAGAGGACTATATTTACAGAAATAAGAAGTGATGTTCTAGCATACATAATTTCTACTCTCTGTAGCAGCATACCAGGTGAAAATAAATAGGGGATATATCAACTATTGCTAAAGAAGACTAAAGCAAAATCCAGATTTAAATCTGAAATATTTCAGATACATTAATGTAGGAATCTAGAGCACTAAGGGGTGTTTGGTTCAAAGTACATGTTAACCATGAAAGGTTTCAACCCAGATTTTGTAGTGAAATATATGGATTCATATGCAAATCTTAAGAAGTTGAGCAGGTAAAAGTGAGAAGGCTGTTCTAACACACTGGCTTCATTCAAGAACTGCGGAAAACAAGTAGCATGTTTCAAATGCATCGCAGTGTAACAGAAACGAATTGTGAAATACACAGCAAAGCAGGTAACTCTACTGTCTCATTATTTCCTTTCTAAGATCCAGTTCCCACGATACTGAGGATTTGTACTATTTGCATACTCTAGCTCTTACTGGGTTTTATGGAAATTTTAAGCATACAGGAATGTAGGGTCAAACTTTCAACTTAAAATGAACCTTGTAATAAAACCCTTAGCAATTTCTAATTTGCATCAACACAAATCAAAAACTTTTGTTCTGGAAATTTTTGTGTGTGTGTATCACTGAAATAATGAACATAATCACAGACCACCAACTATTCATCAAGGCTTCAGCTTTTCTGAATATCAAAAATAAACCGCACCATGAAAGTCTCAAAACTCAAGCAAAGCCAAGGGTCTGGTTTGTGGTTTCCTCATAAATCAGAAATAGAGTCCAGGTTCATAAACCTTTCGGGAAATTTGGGCCAAGTTTTGAGTGAATTTTGGAAAATTATAGTTTTTAATGAAAACTCTATGTAAATAATGGTTTTGACATTCTCATTTTTGGACACTTTTAAAATACTAACCTTGAAATAAAATTCAAGGAGCTCATAATAAAATGAGTTACTGAACATCTTAAATTAATTTTCAAATATATATTTATACACACACACACTTGGCAGATATTCTGTATGCTGTTTCAACAGTGAAATATTTAGAAGATAGGGTTTTTCCTCCAGTACAAAGACTGAGAATAAAGTTTAAGAAAGAGAAAAACATTTCTAGCATTGAATTTTTTCATAAATAATTAAATTATTGCAGTGGGATGGGAGTAGACTGTTATTAAAAATATTTTGGACATTTTCAATATTTTAAATATGCTTCTATAGACTAAGACTTGTCCTAAAGGGACTAGGAAATGCATTCTTCCAGCTGAACCTGTATAGGAATCTCTTTTCTCAGAAAACGAATTAGGTTTCAAAATTTTTATAGGTCTTCCTGGGGATGAAATTTATAAACATGCAACCTAGTGTTCATGTACTTCCGTTCAGGTAGAGAAACAACTTGGGCATGGGCCTTTCACCTCCAGGAAAAATGTTACATTATTTACTATATCTTTCTCAACGTTTAATAGGGAAACTTTCCCAATTAAAATGTCTTGCATCTGATAAGTTCCCATTACAACCAAAGGACTGACAAAATAAACACTGAAAAGATTTAATGTAGTTTGATAAAGCTAGGCAATGGATAATGGCAGCAGACTGTTAGTGACTAAAACACAAATCCCAACTTCGAGTACTTATTATTTGAAAATCTTTCTGACTTCATCTAATACATTTGCAACTTGAAACCTCAGGAATGGTCTATCTTAAAAAAAAAATCAAAACAAAAAACAAACCAACAAAATAACACCTCATTTCCTTCCTTAAAAAAAAAAAACGCAACAAAACCAAACAAACCCAACCCCCAGAACACTTCAAATTAAGTAACAGTAATGTTTTCTAGTAATAGTGCTGATGCACATGTTCTCTCTCAGATAAACACTCCACAGTAGATAGTATTATATGTGTACCTTAACAGAGGAATAGTCTTGGATTTCTTTAGGTTATCTTTCTCATAAAAAAACTATTTCATTTGTCAACGCATTTATAGTTGTCTTGTATCTCCTTATATTAGATGATTATATATGTACGTGAGCCTGAATATCTTGTTTGTTTTCACTTCTATGCAGCTCACACAAAGAGGGGCACTGTTGATACTCAATGAACCAGCCACTAAATTTGTCCTCCACAATGAGCCTGAGATCAATAACTAATTTTGAAAACTGATTAGTTTGCAGCAGGGAAGTAGACACAGTCCGAACCTTGCCAGAGGATATAATCAGCCAGTAAATAGCAATATTAGTGCTGTAGGTAATAGGCTGGGAACAGCAGAGGAATGGAGTATGGCCCAACTCTCTAAAATAAAGGCCTTGACACAAAGGCCAATTCAAATTCTGTATTTTTGCTTTTAAGCCACATGACTTGTAAACTGAACTTTATATTTTAATTTTTTGTGTTGGAATAAAGCTTATTTTTATCACATTCCGTGCTTGGTGAATAAGGAGTGTTTGTAAATGCATCCTAATAAAGCTTGCAAGTGCAGCCTTGGGTGATTATTAAAGAGCTACAGACATTTTTACAGATCTTTGCTGGTTGTGAACTCCAGATGTTTCCAGCATGAAAAATGTTATGTTCTAACAGTTAATGTTGTATCACCAGCCATTCAGAAGATGTATCTTCTTATTATAGCTGGAATGTTGCTATGGTGATAATTGTAAAACTGTGACCTAGAAGGAAGAAAACAAATGTATTTGGCACAAAAGAGGCTAGGTAGTATATCAATTAAGTCAATGAATAGGAAGATAACAAAAAGGTAATAGGAAGTTAAAAAATTATGCACGAATCTTGGATGCTGTATGTTATACCGTAATTAGCACTTCCTTTTATTTTCATGTGGAATGCGTCCAGTTAGCTTTGTGGACACATAGCACCCTGTCTGCACCCAGGTAGATGGCAGTACTGTCCAAAATTACAATGCTTTTCCTTTTCCACAAAGCCCATGTGCAAAAAGCATCCCTACCCAAGACTTGCTCACATATTTATATTCCCCTTTCAAAGAGCTCATGGGTTTGTATTATTAATGTTTTCTTTGTTGTGTTTTGGTTCTGAGGATTGAAGCTGACCATGAGAGTAGATACAAATAATGATAGGTTTTGAACTATGAAGCCCTAATGAACTTAAAGAACTGGAACAGAAATAGACTTCATGCAAGTCTGGCCATGGATTATTTGGGGAACAGTCCATTCTTGGGATCACCACGATTCTGAATTTCTGAGGAGTCTAGCAGCTGTAAATTGGCTCAGGCTTTTCAGGCGGGGAGTCGCAGGGCCTTTGGCGCTCGAACCACGGAAGGACCCGAGTCCTCCGCCGCCTCTGCTGGCGTTCTGCTCGTCACCTTGAGCTAGTTTTTCTCTCTGTCTGCTCATCCATTTCATCATTTGGTCGATGGGAATAACAGCGCTGACCCTTTTTACAAAGAGCTTTTTCAGATCGATGGATGAAGCATGCTGCTATTTTCTAAGCTTGTAAGCAGCCATATATGTGAAAAAACAGTGACTCCCATTACGAGGGTAATGATCAAATATCCCATCTTAAGTCTACTATTGCTGCTGCAAACTGCAAATGGTTTCCAGCTCTCAAGCAAAGAAAATTTCTGGTATGTGCTAAAGACATCACCATTATCATTCATCCCAATCAGCTTGATTAGACTAGAAACAAACAACAGGAAATCATCTATCTGTATGCACATCAGCCCCGTTTCAGGAGTCCTTGTCACTGGAAAAGAGTGAAGCCCTGTCGCTTGTCCTTAAATGTATATTCTCCATAGTTCTCCCCTACGTATCAGGAAAGGAAGGAAACAGAGCAGATTACATTTCTTATTAAATTTATGTTACAACAGCGTGCAATGTGCTTGGAAATAAATCACACAACAAAGGACAAAATTACGGAAAGAACTGGCACACTGTAAATCTCTTGATGTTTTCAGATAGAAACTGAACGTCTTTCTGCAAGTTATGCATTAGTCAAAACACCATCGAGATAAAGGCTTTCAAGTGATATTTTCAAGCCATATTAGTCCTCCTGTAGCTCTGCACTTCACTCAGACTGGAAAGTAGCCAACAAGCATGGCTTGAAATCTGTTAGCTTATGTCTTGAGGGATTTTTTCCAGCTGTATTAAAGAATTAAGACTGAGCTCCCCAACTCTCACTCCACTGCCTGCATGCTGATCCGGGGCAGGAAAGGAAACAGAAGCATGGTGAGGTAAAGAGATTAATCCAAGGTCAGATTGAAAGTTAAACGTAGGATTTAGGCATAGACGCTTGCTGCTTGATTACGTTGAAGTCAGAGAAAACAGTGAAGCCCTTTTATTTTAACTTCAAAGAAATACAACTGTTTTGCATGTGGAAGTGCAACAGCATGCTATTGTGTAAGGTTTTACATCAAGGCAAACCACAACTATGACTCAGACCAAAAAAAAAAAAATCTCACATTAAATTTGTACTAAACTTTGTTTCTCCACATGTACATACCTGGAATAAAAAAAATCTAGGCAAGAAATAGAAAACGCCAGCTGAGAAGGTAAAAATAAACTGAAAGAAAGCAAGCATAGCTGGAACAAACATCTCCAGAGGCTTACATTGCCTAACAATTTGAATCAAATTGTGGTTTTTTCCTTTTTATCATTTTTTTCTCCTTCTTACTAGCTGAGCCAGTGCTAGTGACAGGCATGAAGAGAAACTGTATGAGGGAGACAAAGGTCAAGATAATGGTATTACTGTGCCAGTGCAAAGAACGCTTGACTAGATGGCAAAAACTAAAGGTCATTTAATAAATGTGTTTTTCATTTTCTCAATGGAAAAGCTAGAGAAATGTAAAGAATCTGCTAGAAATATAAGTCAAGAAGATTAGTTTGGTTTTTTCATGATAATGAGGAAGAGCTACCCAAGAATATTCTGGTTTGGCTGTATTAGACCAAAACATTCTAGTGTTTAAAAAAAAAAAAAATCAAACAAAACAAAAAACCTACACACCGGAATATTTATATTCGGGCAGTCCCTGCTACAATAAAGATAAACCCACTCAATACATATTCAAAACCAGTTACTTTGCTCCTCTATATCTCTCATTCTGATCCCTCCCCTCTGCACTCCCCCCATCTGTTAGTGGAGGTGCCTTGTGCAGTCTTCACACCTGCACCCAATGACCAGCCCTTTCTTTCTGCACCTGGGTCTTCTGAGAGGGTGGGGGCGAGACAACCCGTATGTGTGTACCTAGCACGAGACTAAAATGCACAGAATACACAATTCAACAGATAAATTACTAGAAATTAAAGCGAATAACAACCTGCCAGTAAAGTTTCAGGGGATACATGATTCGTGAGGGCTAGAATATGCCAGCATGCAATGGATGCTTCCTTTAGATATTGTTATCTGTGTGAAAATGCAATGGAAAAGAAACATAGCACCATTTTCAAATTTCGTTCTATGACAAACCCTCCTTAATATTCCTTTTGACATCCTTGAGTTCCCATGTAGGCCATCAGGTATACTTTTTATAGATGCATCAATTATAGTCTTTATAAACCCACGGAAGAAAAAGAAAGGAAAAAAAAAAAAAAAAAGAAACCAGTGCATAACTAGGAGGGTACAGTAAAACTCTGGGGTTTGTGGAGGGCAGTGGCAGTAAGGACCTGCTGTAAGCCAATATCCTAACCTTATCTGGTTTTGTGATGACCAAGGACAGCAGTCAGTTCTGGCTCGCTCTGCGTAGAAATGAGTGTTTTGACAGCTAAAGAGCAAAGAGTAAAATGAAAGAGACTAGACAGCTAAAAAGGACAATGATTAACTGTTTCAAAGACTGCCTTCACTTCCCTGTAGAAATTTTTATTTGCTATACCATGAAGATGCAAATGTACCACTGTGGTGCTGTAGCCAGATGTGCTGGGATGTCTATGTATCACTTTGCGTTGTCTGGACTGAGGAAGCATCTCCACTGTCATACAACAAAGCTTTACTACCTTAAAATAATTTCTATAGTAACAATATAAGCATTCAGATTGAATGACTGTTACTGTAAATTTTTGTCCCTTTGGCACAGGGCCCTTCTAAGGTAACTCAGCCCCCCGAGTCCCTCAAGCCTACTCCCCTCCTTTTCTGGCCTGGCAAACCTCTTTCTTCCTCTTTTCCTTCCAGTGCCTCTGGGTATTTACTATATATGACTAAATGACAGTCCAGTCAATAGTTGGGTCACGGATTTGCTTCTCAGGCCCCTCCAAGTCAGTGGCTATGACTCAGCAATACCTTTTTTTTTTTTTTTTGTCTTGGTAAAGTTCCTTGGGAGACTCCAGACCAGAATCACAGGAGAAAAACTGAGATGGTAGCTGTACTTTTTGTAACCCTGAGCTTCTCAGGGTGGGTTTGACTCCAGAAGACCCTGAAGCATTTGCACGTAGAAGGCAGAAGTATTTGAGAATAAGAAGTGCATACCCATGCATCCTACCGGGACCGATGCTCTACCGAGTGTGTACACAGCAAGCAGCAAAAATGTGCCTTAGTGTATTGAATATTCAGTGCGACTCTAAGATAAAAATTATTTATGTCACGAATATGGTGAAACAGAGCAGGAAGAAAGAGAAGCAGAATAAAATAGGTAAGAAAGGGAGAACAAAGGCACAGAGAGAGGAAAAACAGGAAAAGAGGAATGGCAGTAAAAAGAACTGTCAGGCACACAAGTAAGCTAAGTGTTAGAGGAAGAATGAGAAAATCTTGTGCTGGTTAAAACAAAATATAAAAGGGAAATGTGATGCTTAAACATGCAGTAATCTCCTTTTATCCAATATATAGGAAACAGTCAACCAATTAAAGTACACAAGTAGCCTCTGAAATATTTTACCTATTTTACACTTGAGAAAGCAGAAACAATGGGCTTATATAACTTGTCCAGGTCACATATTAAGTCAGCAATGAGCCAGACATGGCTCTCTGGCCTACCTCCACGCAATACTTCTTCTCCAGGGGAAGTAAAAGACATGTTTTCACTCCAACTTTTTCACTATATGCAGCACCTAGGGCCCCGTAAGGAACCATAAATCTCGGCAGTTCCTCATTTAAAGTTGCATGCAAGTAGATTTAAACAGTTTGCTAATAAAGTAACTGCCCTTGGTTTCACGGTCAGGAAAGCCCCACCACATCTCACTTTTTCTATGGCTTGACATTCAACGCACGCTGCTTCAGGTCTTTGGTGCTATAGAACTAGTACTACTAGTAAAGGGGTAAAGCTAACCAATTTCCTAGTGTTACCTTTGAAACAACCTATGTGCAGCACAAAACTTTGATAATTACAAGAGGCCAATGTAGTATCAAATTCCCCATAAACACACAAATTAACTTCCTCTCAAGGTTCATCCACTCATTCTTTGATTTTTATCAGTCAATTAAATGGCTTGTCAGAAGAATGCAACATAGTCAATCCACATATGTGCTATGTGTTACGTACCGTCAGAAATTACTGATGCACGGTCTTGGCAGGAATGACAGTTATTATTAAACATCAGCTGGCAGAGGCAATTGCACCAATTTTAGTCAACTAGTAATGACCTGTAAAATTGGTAAAAACTGTAGGAGGAAAACAATCTGCCACCACACAAATTAAATAGCGAGTGACAACCCAATGGAATACTGTGATGCGTTTGCTGAAAAAAGCAGAGAAACAAAACTTGTGATCATTGACAGAGAAGGCATTGGTACATAGGAGGTATATGGTATACAATATATGGTATGTATATCCTTACTACTTGGGAAGTGAGGGCAAACTTTGCAAGTATGACTTGGAAATGGGCTAAATGTCAGTATAAGTGAGTTCTTTAGGATGTCACATTACATACTTTACACAGAACAAAATGACCACAACAAAGCAACAGTCCTATATCTGACCTTCTAGCCCCCAAATGTCAATGCCTTACAGAAAACTTATATCCCATCTGACAGAACTGGGTGACCTTGACCCAGAGGAATAAGAAATATTGGATTAGCTAGGCATATGAGCACAGACTTTCTGCTTTCTTTGAGAGCTTACAAATGACTGGAGGAGAAAATAAGTAGTTTTCTGAAGCCGCACAACCAGGTTCTCTAGCTTGCTAAGGATTCTTCCCACTGATGTCAGTGAGTGCCACACCCTGTGCAAAAGGATTCTGTGGTGTTCTTAAGTTTTCCGTAATGGCTTTTCCTTGCCAGTGAAATCAGGTCCTGCACTGTTTGACCTTGAGTGAATTATTTAACGGTGATTTGTGTGCAACTTAAACATACACTAAGAACTACGCATATCATTGAAAATGTGGATGACCCAGGGATGTAGCCAGTGGACTAAGCTTACATGATATTTTGGCACGTAGGAGGAATGCACAGGTGCTGTTGATGGGCATTGCAAAGGTATGAATACATTTGACATTAGTAAAGATATACATTACAATTGTATAAGTGTGTCCCAATCCGCAGTCAAAAGTTTAGCCTAAATATCTCGAAACTACCTGCATAGTTTATTACGGTATACTACCTAAGATTTTCTGAAGTGATAAGGGACTTAAACAACAAAAAAATGTCAACAGCTTGGTAGATTCCTTTTGCGAACTAGTTTTTTGAAATAAAAAATCTACATCCTGCACTGTGGTAGCCTGTTTCTTGCTCCTTTTTTTCAGTGTATGTAAGTTTTTTGGTAAAGCCAGGAAGATTGCTATTCACTGACAGGCAAGGCAGTAAGTAATAATGAGAATACAGGACAAAATGATTGACGGTTCTAACTGTAAACACAGATTTTTTTCCAACTAGAGAGTGGTGCTTCTTGCTATAGATGCTGATAAAGCTTCTGCCACAGATAGTGATGAGTGGTGTGCAATGTCAACTTGAGATAAGGAGGTTACAACGTTCTGCAAAAGAATCCCCTGAACATGGATCCCATGACACCAAAGCAGCACTTAACAGTACAGACCTTTCTGACTTCCTGGGGAATTTCTAACTAAATAGCTGGGAATAGCATTAATAAGTTATTGACAGGATGTGGGTTTTTTTTTTTTTAAAAAAAAGCCTGAAGTCAGGCTTACTGTTTACATTTTAATTTCTACCTCTGTTGGAGATAGTTTGGATACAGGATTTGCTCTTTAGTGTAGGGTAGCAGTGGAAAAAGTTACTTATTACTCTGGTCTTCTGGGCTTTGTACAGTCAGATTAAATAATAAAAAAAAAGTTTCTGCCAAATCCGTGGTCCTGTCAGCGCACTAGAACCAACTTCAGCTATGGGAGAAACTATTTCCACCCTTTTTGTGCACCAGTCAATACATAATTGGGATACATTTACTTCAGCCACTTTTGTGCGTTACTATAGCCATAGCTCTTTTAAAGCTATTATTAGTCATGAAACCGCAGCAGCATGGAACCGGGCGTGGGCTGCAGAACTCCCCCAAGGAACAAGAACGTGCACTTGTGTAGCGGCTCAGCTGCCACGGCACTGGTGTGTTGAACTTTGTTTAACAAACACTGTAAAGACTCAGTTCACACATTAGTTTTCAAACTAATTTATGCTCTCCTTTCATACTGTTTGTGGGTCTTATTTCGGTGGTGCACTGCTGCATTTTCTTCCTACTCCATAACCTAACATGCCAAAACCGAATCAGCACCTCTTCTTGTAATGGTAAGGCACAGTAATAGCGGGGAGGAAGGCACGATCTCTGCTAGGGCCCTATGCTAAAGGGCTCCTGCCAGCATCAGCTCACAGCTGGGGCCTCCCTCCTTCGTACGCTCCAATGAACCGGGCACGAGAGCCTGCGTGCATGAGCAGCACCCACACAAAATTAAGTCTTGTGCATCAAGGACCAAGGAAGTTAAGACATCTGGCCATGGCTGCCACTGTGGAATCTACTTTGCACCTGGAAGGGAAACTTCTCTTGAGGGTTCAAATTGTGCACAGCGCACGTCACACCTTCAGATACTTCCCCTCAGGCGACCTGACTGTAGCTGTATAACAAACTTGGGATCAACAAGTTGCTGCCTGGATAATTTTTTAAATTTTTTTTTAATTCATGGCAAATAATAACTTCCTGCAGAAAAAAACAGGTACATTTTAAGTATGGCACGGGTCAAGACCTTAGTAAGTGGCACAGATTGTGGAAATTTCCTGAAATTAGATACTATATTTTATTAAAATTGAAATCTTGTCATGGTTCTTTATTATGTAAAGTTCCATTTGCTCTTTCAGCCAAAATTTTCATATTTTTGAGGATTATTTCAGCAATTTACATGTAAAGTAAATATACAGACTATAAGTTAGAACTACAACTACACAAGTGTGGAGCTATATATGAAAGATTTAAATCTGTCTTCGTTAAGGATCATTCATGGTTTCACTCTAAATGTTTTCTTTATAGCGGGAATCCTTTTTTTGGAAAAAAAAAAAAACAAAACCAAAACCACACACCTGCCTTCCTCTGAATTCACATTGGTTTTCCACATCAGTTTATCTAAATTGCAAAGCTTCTGGTCTTCTATCTATTAATTCATGAATAGTGTGGCCTTGTTTGTGAGGGTTTGAGTAATAATGTACCCTGTTATAAGCAGAACACGTGTAAGATTTTCCTGAAAGATTGTAGGACCAGAAAAGATGATTTCTATTCCCTCATTCTTTTGTTTGCCTTACCATCTGAATTTGAATTGCATCAGTTTCAGCATGAGCACATTTTTGTTGTTATCCCTCTGTTTGGAATACTTATGTGATTCCATACTGGGCAGTATTTGATAGGTAGTATGAAAAAACAATTTCAGCGGCCAGATCTTCAGAGGAATTTCAAAGCCTAATGTCCATTGCAGTCAAACTGCAGTTAGCTGCTTAATCACCTCGGTGAACTGTTTTTTTAAAACTTAGAATTTAGATGCATATATCCAGAAAATACCCACTCCTTGTCAATTTAACCTCAAAATGCTGTCCTCCTTGCTTCTAGTTTCACTTTTTTGCATTCCATATGTGGTCTAATCTAGAGCAGATGCAGCAGCTGACCAAAAATATTCAGATATAAACCTCATTATAACCAAGAAACTTCTACAGTGAAAATTCATAGCATTTTGCTGACATGCATAAACATATCAATGGTTGGCTTGCTGGAAAAAAACCCCACATTATCTTACCTCTTTGTCTTGAAAAGAATTTCAGTTCTCATGTCTTAAGACATGTGAGAGTCTTAAAAGAGCACGTGAGGGTGCCTGGTGAGGGGTGGAGGAGGGTGATTTCCCCTATTCTATGGGAGTCTCATGTTGATTCACGTTTTACCAGGGTAGGATGAGAGCTGGGAATTGTTTAACTTTCTGAACCTCATTTCTATTCCTTGCTTGCGTGCATGAGTGTTTTTGTGCCTGTCACTATTTAATGTTAAGAATAAAGAGATGCAGTAGTAGGGAGAAGGTTCGAGACTTTTGCAGCCTTCCAGCTTTGGTGAAGATAGCGGATGGACTGGCGTTAGCATCCTCCCTTTTAGATTCAGTGCTTCTCATCATGTGGTCCCAAGTCAGCTCGCTCTGAGTACGCTAATTTGGGGATAATAAGGCTGCCTCTGGTTGTTTATTCTGAGTTTCATTTTTAAAGTGCTAAGGTACCTAAATACCGGGTAAGCAGAAGGCACACCTCCGTAGATCTGAAGACAAGCCAGACCACATTTCTGTAAGCACCCTTGGTGCATTCTGAGGTTAGGTACCTAAATTTTAGTAGCACAGGGCTTAAATATGAGGTCACTAAGTAATTGTTGCATTTGACTCTAAACATCTTTGATGTATTTATTGTCACAACAGCTCCACAAGGTAGGTCAGTGCCCTAACAGCTGGACAGCCTTACCACTTCCTCATCCAGCTAATGGCATTTCTAAAATTTTCCATAGGCCTCATAATACAAATACCAGACCTTAACAACAACACAGAAATTTAACCATCAGTACTCACACCATAGCTGCTTCTGCACATAGTATTTGCTCAGCATGTCAGTAAGGGAGTAAAGTATGATTTGGGCAAAGGATATATATACTTTTTTAAAATATATGGGGTTATGTAGGAAATTACATTTTAATAGAACTCCTTTTATAAAGAAGAAATATTGATTTTCAAATACCAACCCACTAGAATTTATGACATTAACAACAAAACACTAACAAAAAAAATATGCCAGTGACCCTTATTTTCATTGACTTTCTTTTGGGGAATAAAAAATTATTTCCTGAACATTGCCATGACAGTCGGGGTACTATCATGTGTGCATGCCTGTTTTATCTCGTGGAGGTAAAAACCAAAGTCCTTGTGAGTGAAGAACTTATTACCAGTGAAACTGCAAATGGCAGGATTAAGAGTAATGAAGAATCTGATAAGTAGGCATGTCATTCTTTCACAGTGTTTGCAACAGGAAAAATGTCACATCTAATCAATTTTGCTCTCTAGTTATTTTTTTCAGTGTAAATTTTGGGAGTAGTCCAAGTCATGAAATTTAACCATATTCAACTCAAAGTACACCTGCAGACCTGTGGATATTAGGATTTATCGGTCTGGTTCAAGCTCACTTTTAAACCTAAGTGCAGCCTGAAGTGAGTTTAGATATTACAATATTTTACAGATTCTTATAATAGATATGACCAAATTACTTATTTTCAAAGTTGGCCTCAAGCAAGTGAGCTCCTTTCAGTCCCACACTTGTCTGAGGGCCAGGCTTTGCTCAGATCAACAGTTTCATCCTGACTTCTGTTGACTTAAAACAACAAGTTCTTCTTGTGTATTGGAAACAAAATGCTCCAAAACAAAATTTACCACACTGTATTCCTCTCCTTTTCACTTGGGGATATTTTTTATCATGCTGGTTCTTGAGTATGTTTCTAAGGTTAAGTTAGAAACCTGTGAAAATAAATATTTTCAGTAGAAATATTATTCTAATTTCAAATATAGTGGCACAATTGAAACTGCCGTAATACAATAATATTTTTGTGATAAAACTAGCTTGTAGATCTATGTAACTCTGACAGTTAATGATTTCTGATGTCTGGAAGGTATTAGGCTGTGGTTGTAATAATCTCTATAATTGTAACAGTTCATGCTAGCTAGACTGCACATCTATTCTTCATCTGTCCTTAAACTAATTTGTTCTATGTATGAATATATCACACTCATCAATTTAAAGTGCCATCCTTTGGCTATGCAGGTCATTAAGGAGTATACATTATGTATGAGTCAAACACACCAAACTTACACAAATGCTTTTTAGCAATGTGCAAAATAGCTGCTTTCTGTTAGAGTTTTTTAAGTTGTTATTCTAATCGAAACCCAAGTCACAGCTACAACTAACTAGCAATCAATTACTTCTCTCCATACGTAATGCCTTGGATGATGAGAGTTATAGTGTGGCTTTGTGCTGAATTCTAAAAATACCAATATACACTTTAAAACAACCCAAAAACCTTGAAAATCGGGGGATAATAAGTATTCCTACTCACTGATGCTCATAAAGGTTTCATTGCTATTAGTGCAGTGCTGGGCTCTTAAAATTCTTCTTTTCCTGGAAGGTAAATTCCACTCAATAATGCAGCTATATATGCAGAGAGCATATATTGCAATGAGATCCCACTGTACAATATACGTCTCTGGTCATAGGTCTGATAAAGAAATAAAGAAACTCTAAGGTACTGATTTCTTGCAGGACACGAGTCCTATCTGAAATCTCAAGGCTGTACTTGGCAAAAACTTTCCATAAAAAGACTGAGGACTGTGGAGAAGACCAAGTAGCACTGTGCAGAGGGCTTGTAGTCTTAATCTGTACCAAGAGGATGGCTCAGAGAGCAACAATGTTTGATGGATATCTGATTGATATCTTGTAGCTGACAGGAAATCAAATGCCTGCCTCAGTTATATTCCCAGCAGATGGATGGTCAACACCAAAGTAACACACAAACAACACGGAAACGTCAGTCCTCTGGGGAGCCTCTGAGTCTAATGGGAACGAAAAATGAACCCCTTTATTTTCAGAGTCTTTGCTCAGGGACCTTTGAAAAATTTACATGCAGTTTTGCCCAGGCTTCCTTTGTTCTGGATCAGAGTTATGTTCACTTGTAAGATACCCTCCTTCTTCCAGACTGAATATGTAGATGAGCAACCAGAACTATGTGATGCTTATCCCATGAAACAGAGAAATGAAACTTTGCTTTCCTTACCATCTTTCTGAGCTGTGCATGTTCAAAGCTACTGAAGAAGACGACGCACATAGGAGAAGATAAAGTAAACCTTTTCCTGCCAGTACAAGAGGAGTGTCTCTTTGGGGCCAACATCTCCAGGACTGATTAAGTGCTAATCACTTCTTTCCCACAGTTAGGTACAAAGAGCAAAACCTAGCCCTCAATAAATTAAAAAGGTTGACAGCACAGAATTCATTTTGCATGCAGAAGCTGTTAAAAGAAAGAGAGAGAAATAGAAGTTGGGTGCATATGTGTATGCGTTTATGTGGGCGAGGGGAGGTTGTGCATGGGATGAGTCAAGCACTCCCCTTACTCTTTTAGGCAGGTACTACATATTTTATTTTTTCAGTGTTTTACAATCATACTAGACAAACACTTGAGGAAAGCCATGCTCTATCACTGTGACTAAGATTTAAAAAAAACCCCAGACACTACTACAAAATCCCTTTAAAAATTGTGTATAAGTCAGCTGCCAAAATATATATACTTTGTATTTTTCTCAGCAAAGATATGTTTTGCCATTGTATATACCTCTGGGTAGGATACTAAGGCAATGAGTCATACAGATATCATATATACTTGCCTTCATATATTGTTGGCATGTATATAGTCTTCATTTCTTCGAGTGCTATAGTAATACTGCCTTTTTTTTTTCTCAGAGAACAGAAAGAAAGAAACAAAAATAATTGTCTCTACTGAATTGTTAACTACTTATCAGACTATTTTCACGTAATTTAAGATACCATAAACATTACTGAAAAGTTAACCTTTGAATCTCTAATTCAACGGGATGACCACTACACTTCCCCATCAAACACGTGAGAAGAGATATGGAGAACCAGGGGTCTGGGAGAACAAGTTGGAAACACAATCATTTCTCTTTCTTTCTTTTGCACAGGTGCCAGCTTATCCCTAGAGAATAGGAAACAGCTAAGAAATTAGTATTCATCCTCCTAATAATGAAGTTATTTGAAGAGTGAAGGAGACCTTTTTCTCCCTAGAAAAATAGTAAGTTAAAAGTAGAAGATCCTCAGGATTTACTTAATAGCATTGGTTCATATAAACTTTGATAGTTAACAACAACTACAGAACTTGCCCAAGTATTTCTGTTAGATAAAAGGAGGGGGTAAGTTTTTGATGACGAGCCCTGTTGGAAATGGAAGATAAATTTGGGTATTTGCAGGCACTGTTCTTTCTGAGCAGATGCCTGATGTTTTTCTTAGAAAAAAAATTTGGATTACGTTCTCTGGCTCAGAGTTCTTAGGATTCATTTCGCTTTTACAAAGGTGGTATCAGCTCTGATTTAATGTAGCGTAAGAGAACATATTAAAACTACATTCAGATTATTTCCTTCAGCCTTGCCCATCCCAGCCAATTTCACATTCATTTGCTAATTTGGAAACAGACTGCATGTCAAAGGAAGGCTGGAGGCAATAACGAAGGCTGCAAATGTTTGCTGTTTCAGTAGTTACTGTTTTGATTTCTGAAATAGAGGGAAACTATCACTATTAACAAACAGTGGAAGGATGAATAAAGGAAAAAGAAAGATAAACAGGCAAAGCTCGTTCTTTGAAAGGTTGATACATGTGTACATGCTAAGTAGAAAACCTTTCTCAATGCGAAGTATGCTGCAAATCTGACATCAGAATCAGATGCTTGACTTTCCCACTTGAGAAATTATGTTTGCTACCGAGTATTTGTGATACAGTCAAAATGTAGTTAGTGCAATACTTTTTTCCCCACACCAATGGTCTGATTAAGAGAATGATACATGTTTTGAAATACAAGAAGGCCAAACCATCCACAGCTTGCTTAATCTTCCTATTCTTCACAGTGATATCAAATAGTAACAAGTGGTAGCAAATTTACTTCAGAATGGATGTTCTTTTCATCAATATCTGATTAAATAACCCAATGCATTACACGAAAAGGAAGAAAAAAACCAAACCAAACCAAAACAAAAAGCACACATTTTTAAGCTAAGGAAGTAACACAAATCTTAAAGAACACCTCAGGTATTTCCAAACCTTTAAATGTCATCCCAGGTCTGAGCAAAGACTGATTTGAGCAAACACTTTAAGACTGAAAACGGTCTATATTAGTCCACTATGGAATAGACTGCTATGATTTGTTTTCAGTGTTCATGTGGGATGTATTTGGTTTGGAAAAAGGTCCCTCAAGCTGAAAGATATGTTTCCTGATGTCATGATACTGTTAATGTGCCATAAAAATGATTTAGCAGTAGGGATCAATGTACTGCATTCTAACAAGACAATAAAATAGCCCCTATGGTATCCCATCCATATTATAAGGTCCTATTAAACAAAAGGGAAAAAAAAAGTTCATTTATAAATTATTTGGATTCTATACATAAGAAAGATATATTTCAACAGGCTAGTACATTTTAACAGGCTAGAAAAGGTCAATATGGTGCAACAATGCTCATGGTTTTGAGTTGGCTAGATGCTAGCACAGTGTTCTAGTGTTCTTACAGTGTACATGAATACTGTATGTGAATATATGAGGTATGATTATGTGTGTGCCACAATAGATTTTTAGATTTTTTACCTGGAGAAAGGTTAAAAATCTAAAGGAAACAGATAAAGTGTACACGTGCAAGAATAAATGTTATCTACTGAGCAAAAAGCGGTAATTTCAGAATATTTAAGAGCAAATTTAGTAGTTCTAACAGCATAGATGCATAAGAAATAATTCAAAACATCCAGTGAAGTGTTTGTATATTATAACAGCATTTGTGCCTTTTCTGCGGAATCTTATTTGTAGGATATTTTCAAAGATTTGTTTTAATAAAGGGAATGCTTAATGTCTTTCTGTTCAGTAACAGTCCTTCCCTGCCCACTCATGTCAGCTGTTTTCAAGATTTGAGTATCATGCTTTTCAGAAGCTCACTTCTCCTCTCCAAAGAAATAAGGAGCTTGTTTCAGATGCTAGAGTACATTAAGATATCAGATATGGTCTCAGGTTTCCAGAAACTTGTTGCTACATACTCAGATGACGCTGGAATGTAGTGCTTCTGCTTCTGCTTTGCCTTTGCCATTATTCCAGCCCCTTACTGACCAGCATGCTGGTTTTCACTGGGACAGAGTTAATTTTCTTCACAGTAGCTGGTATGGGGCTGGGTTTTGGATTCGTGCTGAAAACAGCGTTGCTAACACAGGGATGTTTTAGCTATTGCTGAGCAGCGCTCACACAGAGCCAAGGCCTCTTCTGCTCCTCACACCACCCCACCAGCCTGTGGGCTGGGGGTGCACAAGGGGTTGGGATGGGGGACAGCCAGGACAGCTGACCCCAACTGACCACAGGGGTATTCCATACCATGTGACGTCATGTTTGGCATAAAAAGCTGGGGGAAGAAGAAGAAAGAGAGGGGACTCTTGAGGTTATGGTGTTTGTCTTCCTCAGTATCCGTTACGCATGAGCTTTCCTGGGGATGGCTGAACACCTGCCTGCCCATGGGGAGTGGTGAATTAATTCCTTGCTTTGCTTTGCTTGCATGTGCAGCTTCTGCTTTCCCTATTAAACTGTCTTTATCTCAACCCATGAGTTTTCTCGCTTCTATTCTTCCGATTCTCTCCCCCATCCTGCCATGGGGTGAGTGAGTGAGCGAGCGAGTGGCTGGGTGGTGCTTAGCTGGCCAGGTTAAACCAGGTAAGCTGCAAAATAAAACTCAGGTGTGAATTCAGTCACATATATGTGGGTGCTAATCACTGGCATCCCTGGATAGTCTACCATTTCCTTATTACATATAGGTTTGAGATTTGGCTTAGAAGAAAAATTAGCAGAGAAGATTAAATGAAGCAATTCTGGGTGCATCTAACTTTGTCTGAAATGCATAGACTTTGCCAATGTAGAACAATTTACACTCTCTCATCCCAAATAACTGGGAAATGTTTTCCAGGAACCTCATTTTCACAAGCAAAGTATGTGTTAACCTAGGCAATTAGCATTTCCTTGGAAAATGGAAATTATAAGTGCATCCAATGTCTCCAAAAGGTAACATGAAAGGATGAAAAATAACCATGAAAATAGTTATGCACAGAAAATTAAAGGACAGAAATGGGATGATATAAAAATACAGTTTAAAAAAAATAAATCTAAGAAATGTGTATTGGGTTTCCATGGCAAGGTTTTGGTAGCGGGGAGGCTACAAGGGTGGCTTCTGTGAGAAGCTGCTAGAAGCTTCCCCCATGTCCAATATAGCCAATGCCAGCCGGCTCCAAGATGGACCCGCTACTGGCCAAGGCCAAGCCCATCAGCGATGGTGGTGGTGCCTCTGGGATAACATAGGTAATAAGAGGAAAAAAACCCACCAAGAGCAATTGCAGCTGGAAAGAGGAGTGAGAATATGTGAGAGGAACAACTCTGCAGACACCAAGGTCAATAAAGAAGGAGGGGGAGGAGGTGCTCCAGGCACCAGAGCAGAGATTCTCCTGCAGCCCATGGAGAAGACCATGGTGAGGCAGGCTGTCCCCCTGCAGACCATGGAGGCTGACTGTGGAGCAGATATCCACCTGCAGCCCATGGAGGACCCCACACCAGAGCAGGTAGAGTCACCCAAAGAAGGCTGTGACTTTATGGGAAGCCTGTGCTGGAGCAGGCTCCTAGCAGGACCTGTGACCCCATGGAGAGAGGAGCCCACACCAGAGCAGGTCTGTTGACAGGACTTAGGACCCCATGGGAGACCCACGCTGGAGCAGTTGGTGAAGAACTGCAGCCCGTGGGAAGGACTCACATTGGAGAAGTTGGTGGAGGACTGCCTCTTGTGGAGGGGACCCCACGCTGGAGCAGGGGAAGAGTGTGAGGAGTCCTCCCCCTGAGGAGGAAGGAGCAGCAGGGACAACGTGTGATGAACTGATCACAACCTCCATTCTCCATCCCCCTGCACCTCTGGTGGGGAGGAAGTAGAGAAATCGGGATTAAAGTTAAGCCCGGGAAGAAGGGAAGGAAGGGAGGAAGGTGTCTTAAGACTTAGTTTTTATTTCTCATTATCCTACTCTGAAGTGATTGGTAATAAATTAATTTTTTCCCCAAGTCAAGTCTGTTTTGCCTGTGACTAATTACTGAGTGATCTCTCCCTGTTCTTATCTCGACCCAGGAGCCTTTTGTTACATTTTCTCTCCCCTGTGCAGCTGAGGAGGGCAGTGATAGAGCGGCTTTGGGGGGCACCTGGCCTCCAGCCAGGGTCCACCCACCACAAAATGTTCAGTGCAATCTTTGGTCTCATTTTTAATGTATGGTAGTTTCATTTTCTAAGAAAATACTGTTTCTAATATGGTTTCTAATGGTGTCTACAGGGTATTTATCTTTAAATTAACTGTATGTTTAACTATGTATCTGCTTAGACTTAGTTTAGGAAACAAGAAATACAAGGCATTCATTTGATCATTCATCTGTTCCATGTGTGTCAAAAATTATAGGTTGACAACTGGGAAAAGATCACATGGATTATAAAAACCAGCCACCTGCCCAGTCAAAATTCAGTGACTCCTTGTGTCATATTTACTGTAGAAAAATACACTTATTCCTAAGAAAAGCATGGCTGAAACAAATAAAATACCATTTTCCTTAGAGTTCCTAATCAAATATCTGTGACAAATTTTGCAGGAATTAAATTATTGCTATTGACGTTTACATATAGTTCCTTCACACTTTCCCATTGGAAATGCATATGAAAATACATTTTTCCCTGTAGGATAATTTTACCCCTGAAGTAGTTTTTCATTCCTTTTTTTTTCCCTCTGTCTCTTTGGGGGTGCTGGTCAGTCACCATCACCATTCAGACCCAACCAGACCAACTGGAATTGAGTTTTACATTTCTGGGAGTTAATGTTTGCTGATAAGCACACAACTCATTCTCCAGAAATTATATGTCAGAATTGCTGGGAGTCCCCACCTGTTCATTTTGCCGTGGGCCGCTGTCCGACCAGACCGGTGCAGGGTGGAAATGGGTAGGATTGGTACCAGCAGTAGCTCACAGGGCACTTGGGGGTCCTTGCCAGGTTCAGAACGGTGGTGGCCCTCTGACAAACTCCCCACTAGGACGGGGACGGCAGGCTGCCTGTGCCTCCAAAGTAATGCCACCCGCAGAAGACAACCCAGGACCGAAGCCCTGATTGGGGTATTGGGAGTAACGAGCAATACGCGGGGAACACGACCGAGGAGCTGAACAAGCCAGGTAGCATCTTTGTGTCACCCGTCCGTGAGAACTTGAAGAGGGGCCCGGGAAGTGCACTCATACCTTTTTAGGATTCACACAAACATGGAGGGAAGTGAGAAAAAAAGCAGCTCTGTCGGTGCCTGTCCAAAATATATCCATTATCAATGATTATAGTTGGTCCCAATTGTGCAAGGAAATGTACGTTACACACCTCTCTATTCTTCCCTGACAACTTTTTTCAGCCTCTTTCAACTCAAGATGCAGTGAGTACTTACTGCCTGTGAGGAGTCACCAGCCTTCCCCAGATCCCACTTTAAAAAGAAAATCAAAAAACTATTGAAAATGGAATAAAATTTTAAGAAACCTAGATGCCTAGGAAACTTCCATTAGTTTCTTCAAATTGCTCCCCCATTACCACAGTGCAGAACGGAAACATGGAAAAGTCATTGCCGTTGCACTCTGAAGGGCTCCTATTTCCTTAGCTCCCACAAGATTACTTATAGAAAGAATATACCAGAACTGTAATACAATAAGCTATAATGTGAAACAACTGTAAGCACTTGAAGACTTTTATTACAGATGGCACACTGGTCTTTTAAAGAATTAAACCGTAATTTATAGAAGAAACTGTCAGATACACAGGACCTAAATGGCATTTGAGCACACAGCTTGCTTGCTTACTTGTAGGGATATCAATCAATTTATTAAGAATTAATCTGCACCCCAGTGTTCTCCTTAAACTGCCTAATGTTTTGGCAAGCTACTTGAAAGGGTTCAGTAAGAATTTATAAGGGCAGCTTGGAAACAGGATTTTTTTTTTTTTCTGGCTCAACAAAGGGGATACTGTTTCCCCTCTGAACGTATCTCTGTTATAGTTTAACACAGTAATGGATAGGTTTGCCAAAAATCACAGTTTTTAATGGCCTTCAGCGAAACAGTAGATTTGTCTTTGCCTTCATACTGTGTCCTGCATTTATGCTGTTAGAATTGCTCTTAATCTGCCTGGAAGTATCAAATGCTCTTGGCCTTGAGAACACAAGCTTGCGCACATACTGAAAAGTACAGTTTGTAGAGTAACCACATTTTTCCATGCATGCAGAAGAGTAAGCAGGAATGAAACTAAAGGATCTAATTTCGAGTATTTTCCAGCTCTTGACATAAAAATGGCAAGAAGGCCTGGGCAAATTTAAAATGTGGTATTCATATTGCCTCCATAAAATGTGCTAAAATTGCTTGAATGATGTCACTTGAGCAACACGTCCAAGCTACAGATATTTTTGAACTCTGAGAACTCTTAACACTTGGCACTGACCACAGATACGTAGGGATGGCAAGGCTGCACACAAAAAAAATCAGCTTCTAGTTATCTCAAGCCATTAGTAAACAATCTATGTCTTTGACTACAAACAGCAGAAAGTGGTATCACACACCCTATACAAAATTATTGCAACTTTCTGGTTTTCAAACATTTCACTTTGACAAAAGCAATCAATAAAACATCAAAGTGGTATTTGAAAAACATGAACCCTTTCTTGTTTGGCATTAAGTTCAAGGAAAAAATAAACAGATAATGATTATCAATGGTCTGTCAGTTTCCAAGCCTTTTTTTTTTTTTTTTTTCCAGAGTAAATATGTGTGTGTGCACATATACACATATATCTCCATTTTAGAGTATTACAGGAATAGACTTATTAGAAACAGCTTATTTTGGACTCCACTCATGAGAAAGCTGTTTGGTATGGAACACGAATTTTGTCTCCATTTTGTGAAAAATCTCAGGGGGAAAGGAACTTGGCCATTTGCTCAGCCAGCTTCACTGTTTTTCACTCCAGTGACAAAGTCCTCTAACACATCAAATGGAAACGGAGGACTTCCATTTCTAAAAAAAAAAACCTTGAAGACTTTGCAACCGTTGGAAGTCTTTCTTCCTTTCATCTGCTGTTAAATCAATGACATTCTGCCACTGATTCCACTTTGGGAATTTTAGTTTACTAAAAGAGGTTTTGTATGGGGTTTTGTTGTTGTTGTTGTTATTATTATTATTATTTAAATCTTTTTTTCTTTCCCTCTCTTTCCTCTTAGAATCCATCACCCCCGCGGCTAGTCCACTGCCTCCAGATGGACTGTTTACAAGGTTAGGGACTTACACTTTGCAGCAGGATTTTCAGAGTCATCCCAAAACTTCAGAAGAGGAAGATTGATTTATATCCACGATTATCTTAAATAATGGAACATCTTCTACCTTATCCATTTAAATCCTACAGCTGTCATTTTACTTAAAAAATTATTTCATTCACCATATCTTAAAAATGCACTTCAAAAGTACTGATATTTATAAGAGAAAACAAATAGACTGCTTAGTTACATAATGCTAGACAGATAAGATTGACCTACTGTAAAACAAATCTGCCACTGTTTCTGACTAAAGAAATACAAGACCACAACAACTGTGAAATTCTACCTAACAGTTTTATTCTAATGTCAATAAAATCAGAACTGCTTTTTTTTTTGAACAGTGTTTTTCAACCAACACATTTTTGTGAAACAGTTCTTACAGATTTTTCTAAATTCAAGAGCAAGCAAAGGATTCTAAAGGTGAAGCTGTGCCCTTGAAGAGAAGTGCACACTCTCTGTTCCCCATTTCTTCTACCTTATTAATTCAGAACTTTGCATGAAAAAAGTGGCAGTAATTAGCCTTGACATGGACCAGTGCCAGGCTTTTCTATCAAGTTTCTTTCCTGTTTATATTTGAATTACTCAGGGGCTGCCTCTGTGCGCCCTTTGGTCTCAACAAATGTGTTTTTTTCCCTTACTCTCATGGTACAAAGAATGTAATCTTAGTTGACTGGAGTCTGCTGAACATCATATTATTTGCTTGACTCAGTTGAAGATTCACAAGCCGGAGTGGGGGAAAATGCTTCCGCTGAATATAGGCTGCAACAGTAAGAGGATTTGCTCTTCAGAGAAGTGTTGCTTTGCCCGAGAGCTTTTTGCTCTGCATTGTTCTAAAATTTTGTCTAAAAGAATCAGTATAGTTGGATGACGAGGCTTCCAGTTAGCAGCTCTTTCCCTCTGCAAATTTGGCACATAAGGGATGGCTAATCCTGAGTGGGAATCACAGTCCACTGAGTCTACTGTCTTGTTTATGCCCAGACATATAAGAGTTTTACCTTTTTTATTATAATTGAAAACTTTGCTATAAGTACACATCTAATTAAGAAAAAGCAGGCTGTGCACAGAACATTTGATTCAGGAAGAATATGGTGTTATTTTAGTAAATCAAGTTATTAATGTTTGTATCTGTGACTATTCAATGCCCATTTGAATTGTTATTGGGTTTCACCTGATGATCAAAAATTATGACCACAATATAAAGGAAAACACAAGGAAATAAAACCTATATAAGCATAATTTTAAATAATAGAAACTGCAGGTGAATTATTTTGCCTAAGCAGCTATCACAATGTACTTCAAGGTAAGTAGTCATACCCAAAGGTTACAAGGCACCCTTCCCTAGAAAAGGAACTCATAATATCCATAGAGATCGTGATGGCAATACCTGGAAACACTTTAGGAAACAAGATGTCTCATTTTTTTAGTTTATTTCTAAACATAAGCCCAAAAGAGAATTCTGAAGTCCAAGCTCTCCCTTCTTCATTTTTGCACTGGACATTTTGTACCTGTAAAGTGATTTGCTTTTTTAAGAACCCGGACCTACCAGGTTATCAGATTATGCATGTAATGGATAAAAAATTACTTGTTCAACTATCAGATTTTTTACAAGACAGAATTCAATGAATATTTTAAAAGTGTTTCTGAACTGTATGAAGATGGTTAGTTATCTTGAAATGTTTTCAATATTGTGACACCCTCTGAATCTCCTTGAAATGTCATTGAGAACTATTAATTCTTGTTTTTCAGGATTTGGCTTGCCCAGGTCATGATGTCTAACTTTGGAACCTCTTCCCTAAAATATTTTTAAAATTGGAGCCTGGCCTAAACATCAACAAAAAGTTAAGCCATGGAGAAATGAATTATGTGTATAATACTGTTTCAATAACTCTTTATACTCATTGAGTTGTAAATACATCTAAATCTCAACAAAGGCTCCTGAAAAAAGACATCAATCTGAATGTATATTTATACCTAAGTGATGTTTTTAGTGCATCTGCAAGCTGTTGATGTAGCAGTGGTTTCATCTTTATTTTGTTCCTGATGTAGTTGACTGAGATTTAGCCATGGGATACAGAAAGGGCAGGAGTTGAGACATCCTGCAACTCGTCTGGTTAGATACATTCCTAAATACGTTTTGATTGGATGACCTAATTGAGGATTGAACTAAAGTCCCCTGGCTTCTGTCTCAGTACTATCATAGGTGACTTTATGGGTCAACAACATGGTCTGAATTGTCTATTCCCTGAGCAGACACAATTTTTCTCTGTCTAATTCCTCTAGCCTCCAGCTATTTACATAGGATCCTATAGATTTTTTGTGTGTGAACTCTAAAACTATCCCTCAGCTATCATTCTCTTTGTAAGGTTCACTGATCTCAAAGCTATTGAATATGAAGGCTATACTGGAGAACATTATGTGTGGAATTTTCTATACATACAAATGCATGCAATGCACAGACATATTCGGCATCAGGAAAAGCGTATTTGTGTATTTTTCCAGCCATACGGGAAACCATTTTGCATTTCAGAGAACTGGTTATGGCTAACTGAACTCTAAGCATGAATTTCAAGTTACAGATTGTGAAGGTTAAATTAATAATAATAATAAAACCTAATAAGAAATTATCTTTCCAAGCTGTAACATCCAGAGGTTAGGTCTTGCTATTACTAGGATACAATTGTCAGACTTTGTAACAAAAGATTCAAGACAGAATGAGCTTGATGATTACACATTAGTTATTATTATTATTCTCTATTATTATTTTATACATTATATTCTATTGTGGTAATAATGGAAGATGATGTGCCTTGGGAATGGAACATCCCTGAATCTCATTAGAAATTAAATATATAGAATGAGAATGTGAGAGATAAAATTGCTTTTCTGCCTGCCAGTATAAATGGAAAGGTATATGACAGGAATGGAATTATGGGACCCTCTCAGCCCAGTAGTCTGTGTATGAACATCTCCACTAGCCGCCGAAGAAAATAAAGTTTAACCTCATACACACGCACACACTCACACCAAGAAAGGAAATGCGATACTGAAGAAGGAGGGTTGACTAGAATTAAAATTTTCACTTGGAAAAGATGGTAAATGTCTGTACTAGTTTTTTACCTTTGGGATCTTGGCATAAATCCAATCAGAGGTTCTAATTAAAATGAGTTTGATGGTCTCAGCTTAGTTCCTAATTGATGGCAGTTCACACTACAAAACACATAAGAATTCATTATAGTCCTGCTCAGCTGGCAATTTCTGCTCAGAGGGAGCAAGAGGAGATAACTGATGTGGATTCCAGCAACTGTCTTGCATTTTAGGCAGGGTGGTCCTTTCTGGGCAGCTGAAAAGGGGTCATCAATAGAGCAACAGGGATCAAAAATCAAAAGCAGTGCTCCAGAATTAACTCAAAGGTAGAATAGTAAATGTACTTATTAGCCATTTCTTTTAAGACTCAAAATATGGAATTATGACACGTTCCAAGGAGGAAACTGCACATTATTTCTCGGTCTTAAATTGTATAACCTGTTCTCAAAATACAATTAACTTCAAATAGAATTTTCTGCTTATACTCCTCTAAAAAAATTTTACTCAGCCTCACAAGAAATATAATTTTTTTCTTCCAAAAATGCCATTTGGTGCTTTGTGTCAAGATGATCACAACTTTTGTATAGATAATAAATAGCAAAATATTCATGTCATACTAAATATGCTGATGAGAAAAAGTAACTACAAGTTCTAGGGCCAGCCTGTAGAAAGACCTTGTAACTAGCAGCGTATAGTGAAATGCACAATTCGCCACTTGGTGAAAACCCAATCTTTATATTTAGGTTTGTTTTCCTGACCTCATCAGCTCCTTCTCTAAAGTTCTTGATATAAAGTTTCCCAGAATCAAAGAGGCTCAGATAATCTGCTATGAATTGAACCTTTGGGGCATTTGTGCAAAGTGCTCTTTCCTCAAAGAATTTTTATCACTGCTAGTAATGTATATACTCTCTCATTACTGATGATTTTGGATAGAACAAAAGAGAACTGCTACCTATACACAGAGCATTTTGCCTTGTCTTATCTTCACCAGATCCATAGAATGCCTTTGCTTTTCTTTTGAGGGAGTCTTATCTAATCTTCCTGGAGAAGCAGTGAGAATGGCCTCATTGCCCTCTATGGCCTCAAAATAACAGACTAGAAATCCAAGGTTTAAATTTAGTTTCCGGATTAGATGCAGATTACATATAGGTCTCAGCTGCTGTGCCTCAGCTTCTTCTTTTTTTTTTTTTTTAAAAAATCTTTTTCTTTTATTCTTACAGAAATAATGAGACTTGTCTATAAAGGAATACATATTCCAGAGAGGGACACCAGGGAAACAATCCAACAAATACAACATAATAATCTGAATGTGAATAATTCTGACAACGTAGAAACTACATACCAAGGATAAGGAGGAGAATCCTGAGCATAATGCAAGATCCACTACCCATGCACGATAATGACAAATTACAGCCAATAACTTTGTCTGAACTAATTATAAATTTGTTACGTGCCACTGATGTTTTATCTTAACACTACAGTGATGTGACTTCATGTCATGTTTTTGAAGACCTAGAAGACCCTGGGATGGGTTTTCTGAAGCATATGCATGCCTTGCTCTTCTCGATTTCCAACCAACGGCTAGAACTCATGTGCTGAAATACCTACAAAAATCCAGGACATTCATTCAGACACTGTTTGCCCAAAAGAAAAGAAGCCATTACTTTATGCCAGGTGCATTTTTTTCTGCTTGGCGAGTGATGTTACCTGCAGGATGTATCATTTTTCCAGGAACAACACTCTACTTCCTAGTCTCTTCTGGACACAGTTCAAGCTGTTGACAAGGTGTCCCTATAGCTCCAGTCGTACATCTTGGCAGAAGGAAAATTAAAGGGGAACGATCCTGATACTAAAATTATTTTCCCTTTGTAGTCAAATTAATTCTATGACTTCAGAGCTTTAAAGCACTTTCCCAAGACTCTTTCTTACATTAAAAATAATAGATATGCAACCATCATCAAAATAGGCTCCTGTGGAAAAATGTTGCTTTTTGGGTTTTCAACATTTTTATCCTCAGTTTCATTTGATAAACATTTCTGTTCCTTCAGGTGACATTCACCACAGAGTGACGAAGGTACGTTATTATTTACTTAGACAACAAATTCTTTACATTGTTTTAAAGACAATATTCTAAAATAGTAAATGTAAAGCAAACATAAATCCATTATTGTACAGATGCTGTATTGTATAAAAAGGCAAATAAGCTTCATTTGGTCTTTAAAGAAAATCTGTCTTAGTTTTCGGCTGGGATAGAGTTAAGTTTCACAAGAAGCTGGGAGGGGACACGGCCAGGACAGCTGACCCAAACTAGCCAAAGGGATATGCCATACCATATGATGTCATGCTCAGTATATAAGGGAGGGAGCTGGCCGGGTAGGAGGGGTCGCTGCCTGGGGGACGGGCTGGGCATCTGGTTCTGGGTGATGAGCAAATTGCACTGTGCATCACCTGCTTTGTATATTCTTTTATTAGTATTGTTATTGTTATTTTCCTCTTCCTTTTCTGTCCTATTAAACTGTCCTTATCCCAACCCATGAGTTTTACCTTTTTCTTCTGATTCTCATCCTCATCCCACCGGCGGGGCAGGAGTGAGTGAGTGGCTGCATGGTGCTTAGTTGCCAGCTGAGGCTAAACCACAACAAAACCTTATTGGCCTCTTGATAAATATATCTCAATTAGATCCATATTTGCCAATTGCATGCATTTTGAGAAATAAATTTTGTCTATACAGTATGTGCCTTTTTAAACTTGCTTGACATTTTCAAAACATTATTTTGTCTAACATTTTTATTAACAAAAATATCTCGGTGCACTTGAATCACAAACTGTCTATACAGAATGTTATCTAGAGGGAAATAATAACGAAACAAAAAATGAAGCAACATTTCTTGTTGCATTATCCCACTGCCCTGGAGCAATGTAGGGTCTATCTCCCACTATCTCCTGACCTCCAACTGCTCCGTTTTATTACAGCATTATCCTTCCCACTTATATTCCTTTTTAGTTGTTCATATTTTTTGAAAACACTCATCCTTTGCTTCCTAATCACCATTGAGTACTTTTACTTCAGCTTTTACCTATGTATCACTCCTCAATCCAATTTATTCCACAAACTGCAAGTATTTCTATGTCTGGAATGCAGTTTTTGTTTGCCACACAAGTTTAGCTTCATCCCTGAGGCTGTTCAGAGACCTATACTACACAAATTAATATTATCCATTGGTTTTTCAGATGATGGTTGAGTACTGTCTACAGTCTATTAACAGGGAGAAAACCTAGCAGGGCTCATGCTATTCCACATACATGAAGCTCTCAATTTCCTGTTTCCCATCGTGTGTTTTGTATCTGTTGTGAAAGTCTTGTAATAATATCAGACTACTTCACTAACTTCACAGCACAACAAGATGTTTGCTTCTGCAGATGAAGAAGAAAGGCACGTGGTAAGATTAAATGATTTTGGCACAGTCGCACAATAAAATTAAAGTGTAGCTGGATTGGCAGACAGAGATTCTTGGTTCCAACTTAGTGACTGACTTAAAATTTTTTAAAAGAATTGAAGCATTTCACTCATTTTTAATAATTTAAAACTTAAATTTAATTTGAAAGTTTCCTGAAATGCAGTTTAAAAAAAAAAAAAAAAAGAACCTTTTCTTTTTCATCGGAGTCCAGTGAAATTCTTTACTCATAAAATTCTGAATGAAACATAATTTTTTCTCTTTTCAAGCAAAGTGGAAATTAAGCTTTGGTTTTTGCATGTTGAGCAAAAGCTCCGGTCAAACAACACCTCCCAATGTAAAAAAAAAATCTAATACTGAAATCTGAACTGTAATCCAATCTTCACTAGCCACATGCAAAGCATGAGCTGCATAAACTTTTATGTACACTTCTAAACACCACACACGCAGTCTCTAAATTTCTCATGCAGAGCTATGACTTTTTATTCCATGTTCAAAATTAACGCAATCTCTCATCTGCAACCATCAGTTGAATAAAAGCATTAATCTAGGAGGTCTGGGTATCAAAGCTAAAAAAACTTTCCTGGCTTTAGTCCCAGTGCTGTACTAATATGTCTGCAAGGAGGTGGGGAAAGCTAAGGGGTTTTGGTTTGGGTGGGGTTTTTTTCCTCCATCTGGGGATAGGAAGACCATTTGTAGCATATGTCCTACATCTGGCAGTAGCGCACTGATAAACATGTGTAGCAGCAGGAACCCAATTATCCCTGTTGCCCTTTTTAGAATTACTATGAATTGTGTTCTTCTAGGCAGCGGAAATAACACATGAAGGCAAAAGGCGCTGTTCTAAAGTTTCCACGGTTCCTGGCACAAATCCACGAATTACGTGCAATAACACTCTCCCAAAGAATCTTTTGCTACTTAAAGTGTGGTAGGGCCTGCATCACATTTCGGCTATATACCTTACAAACACTGCATAGAATGGCCAGTGCAGAGAAGAACCACTAACACGTAAAGAAAGTAATTATGACTATTTCAAATTGAACTTTTAATCAACTAAAAAAAAAAAATCTGAAAAGGCATCTTTCTCATTTTTTCTCATTTTAGCTGTTTTTCATTGTTAGATCCTAGATCTCCTCTTCCCTCCAATCCTCAGTCTCAGGTTGTTTCTAGACCACCGAGATCACATTGCTCCCTGTTGCAGATGAGCCACATCAGCATGCTCAGAAATTCAGAGCAGAGGATGGGAAGCACTGAGGTCTGTGTCTTTCCTACTCTCATGTCCATATTTGTAGGACAGTATAGACAGCAGCCTGTGAGTATTAGAGACTGCTTCTCTGCTAGATAATTTGAAAAAAATTACATCTAAAATACAGAGAAATACAAAATTGTAATATTTTGATTAAATCATATTCCAGAATGAATTGTACTTCTGCACATTTTCATCTAAAAAATTTTTGAAGTCTCCTCCCATTCAAAATGATTAATTTATTGAGATTAATTACCAGATATATTGGCCGACCCGTATATATTTGTACTACTAAATATAATTCAAAATAATAAACCTCCATATTCCAGACACTGTATAATTAGAAACTGGCTTTTCAGTGTAACAATTATTATTTTTACCCCTCTGTCTCATTGCTCTCTGTTTTACATTGAGCCACGATAACCCAGCACTATGTTCCTATATAGAAAGGAAATATTCCCCCCGATGAGTTTCTCATTATGAAAACAGATAGATTATTTTTACAAAGTCTATGTCTATATTTACTATTTACTTAGCTGCTCAGATGACTGAGTTGTGTGAACAGCATAAAACCTTTCCTCATAGATAAACTGGTGTAAATCTAAAGTTACGGTATTTCTTTCAGTGTTAGCATTTTAGCAGATTTGCTTCAGCACAAAAAGAAAACAAGGAGGTGGCCAGCTATAACAGCTTCTGACTGACTGCTTCTATGTGACCTGTAGAAAAATTGGGGAAGCAGAGAATTGTTTTGAGCTTTGGAGTAAAAATATAATTGCCTTCATCCTTCTTTGCTTCCCATCTCTCTCCATCCCACTTTGGAAGTTCATTTATGTTCACTGGCTGGGGCATTTGGGAGCAAGGGAAGCAGTTCTCCACTTAATGCTAGGAGGGAACAGTCCAGGATGTATTGGTTTAGGCACGTGCTTTGAAAAGATAAAGCATTTTGGTGTTTGCTATGGTTAGCCTAGAGAAATGATTCTTAAATGTTATATATGCAGATTTTTTTTTTTTACTATCACTACTCAGACAGTCCCAATTGCAACCACAACTGGAAAACATAATTCTTGGACATATGAATACTTGCATGTACTGGTTTTCATACCAGAGTTTCATATTCAAGTTATTTCCAAGTTTGAAACGAGATAAAACCAGTTTTAGTTCAGTAAATCAGCATCACTGAATTAACACAGAAATAACCACAGTGCCATGGGCACTGGGTACTAGGCTTTATATTGTTCTTTGTGAAGGAAGGTAAGTATTATTACGCTTATTTTGAAGGTAGTAAATCCAAGAGTAGATACCTAAATAACCCATCCGATGACGTTGCCAAGAGCTGCCGCTGGGGCTGGCATCAGGATGTGAAACCGCTCTCTCCCAGCCCTGTTGCTCATTGCCTGCAGTGCAGCTGCAGGCTTCCAGCGTTTGATCCGAGAGTCTCAAAACATACAGATGGTGGAAATGTTCATCCACCAGAGCTTAAACTGACCATTAGTCTCTGGGGGAATATGACAAAACCTGTGCATCAGTGGAAATGTAGCATGCTACATTTTTCTCCCGTACCTCCCAACCCATATGGTCCCTGTGCCCGGCAAAACCTGCCACTGGGCACCTTCCCTGCTTATCTGGTGGGGTGTGGCAAAAATCCCACATTTCATAATGAGGTTCATTCCTGTCAGCTAGCTGGGACACAGCCCGAATCTTAGGAATTTTTCCCAAGAAATCTTAATGAACGGTTCTGACCTGCTGCCAGACTGTCCACGATGGTGGTAGTACTTCCAAGGAGGCCATATAGATAGCTGCTGCTCCATGAAATATCATCACAGTTCTTATCTCCTTTTTGACTCCTCTTTATTCCTTTATGTAACCATTTAACTGGATGCAAAGAACTTGCCAAAGGAGATAGATAGAAATTTCTTAATTTCCTTAAATGCACTGTACTTACACATTCTGTTATGTTCACAAAATTTTAGACTGCTATCATGAAGCATGAAAGCAGCAGTGAAATACAGCAACTACACTGGATGGGTGCCATTAGGGAAAGAAATAATATTTAAATGAAATTAGACAGAGATCTCAGGCATGCAGAATATAAATATTTAATTTGGAATTTCACCAAGACACTAGGGCTAACACCTTTAACTTGGCACATGCAAGATTTTTAAATGACCACAAATTTTATGAGGATCTCAGATTTCATGTCCCCTTTAAAGGATTGGTTCCCCAGTGGAAGAATATGGTGAGAGGCTGATTTTTTATTAGTTCAGGTGGGAATTTGGCCTTTGGTTTTTATTTCATTAACTTAACAGAATCGCAACACTTATGCATAGAAGTTGGTGGTAAACAAATATTTTTCCTGAAAGTTTTACTGGGAATTCATTGCAAGAACCAATTAAACCAAACATGTCTTACCGATGAAGTGAATTAAAAAAAAATGACACAAGTCTCACAGAGGTTTATTAATTTCTGTAGGAAAATTCAAAATAATCTGCTTTTTAAAATTCTCCTCCAGAACTTAAAGAAACCCAAACAAAATCCAAAAAAGTCAAAGGGAAGAGAGAGAATAAATAGGTCGAATACAGTAAGCATCCTGTATAAAAACTTTGCTTACTAATTAGAATTTATTTATAGTAAATATTTTTGTAGAGAGAGATGCTGTCTTTTCTATTTTTAGTGGGAATACTGCAATTAGCAGAAGTCAGAATAGATCCAGTAAGTGATAAAAATTCTCTTAGATACAGAGATCCTTAACACTGTGGCACCTTATCAATTTAAGCATGGTGGGTTTCAGACAGATAATTTGCAAATCTTGGCTAACCAACTTCAGTGCTGCTGCAAAGATGACTAAGAGAGAGAGGTCTCTTTTAAACCAGTAGCGCAACCTCTGTCAAAGAAATCTTTGCAGACACTAATACAAGAATTTTGTATACGTTCGGTATCTCATTTGTATAGTGAAATGAGGCAAGAACTAAAATGTACACAATTAATTTTATAGTGTATGGTCTGCAAGTGGTTTTAGGAGGAAGTTCACACTTTTCTCATTAAAGCTGGTTGGGAATATATCTTCCAATTAATGTGGGGTTTTTTTTAAGTATTGTGAGAAGTCGAACTTTGGAAAAAATGAGCTTGAAGGGATTCAACAATCAGCAAAAGCCAGATTTTCAACACGCCACATGTGCATGTGTGAACATCTACGCTAGACAATTAACTAATAAATCAGCATCCTCCTCTGTTTATGGCACTGATTAAAACTTGTAGCCAAGTTTTTCCCAGCAACATGAGACAAAGCCATTTTTCTAGGGGGGGCGGTGTCCAGATGGAGATTTATAAACTATAGAGAGCATGATGTCATTTGGAAAATTCAACCACGTCCCAGCTAATGCAACAGTTCTGGTATGGAACAATAACTGCAAGCACAAGTTCTAGTTCAACTTAACATGTAATTTCACTTTATGATTATGCAACTGAGATGATGTAAGAAGTAATGACCTGAATCTCATTTGCATATACTTCTAATTTCCCCAGCGGCATAATTGTGTACCACCATGTCAGACCAGCGTAACAGATTGAGATCCTGACCAAGCACACCCAGACTGGCCCAATGTGGAGGAGAAGTTGCCAATGGCTGCACCAGACTTGCACAGTACCAAAAAGAGGCCAGAGATTTGCCTTGCTTGCTTCAGTTTCATCTCTTCTAACTCCACACATCCCCAAACGTCTTCTGATCTACTTCATTTTTCTTTACACCTGAACGCAGAGCATCGTTTTTGAAAGTTGTAAAACGTGATCACCAGAGTCACTGAGTTAAAGCCACAATGAAGAACTCAACAATATATAGCATGTGTATTTCAACACAATGTTTCTTTGTTCAATAATAATAATAATAATAATATTTCATTGTCTCTCAATACATTGAGTAAACACATTATTGAGAAAAGACATTCAAGACCAGCCAGAAAAGGGTGAACAGATAGATATATTTTCTAATAGCTCAGCAAAGTTGTAAGAACATTCTGTTGACTTCTTTTTTTCTCTCAAAGTGGTGACTAGAGTCTGGTGAACATGAAAATATACTAGATGTTATTTGAGAATGCTAGGGTTAAAAAATACCACAGCAGCAAACAAATTCAAATAGCCCAATTTGAAAAGTGTTGCATATTTAATGGTTACATCTACATTATCATTAGAGTATAATGACTAGCTTCCCTGGCATAGAAATCTGACTAAATTAGCCACAGCGAGTGAAATTCAGTGACAAAAGTGACTGACCTAAATGGGACAAGAATTGTAGTCTGTATGTGCCAAACAGGTGGCAAAACAGGTTCAGCCTCTCTGTATAATCCTCCTTAAAACACGATATTGAGTAAGCAGCTATTTTTCTTATTTCAGTGTAGCATACCTGATTCTTAAAATGAGACTTTAGCTCTTGGGAAAGTTGATGGTATATAATTTCCTCTCATTTAGACAGATTGCTTGGAGAAGCATGCTAGCAATAAAGATAAGCTTTATTTATCATAATTATAGTGACTTGTTCTTTTAATTAATTTTCCAATTCACGCTAATGTTTATATATTAAACAATTTACATTACTGCTTAGTGGAAGTAATATTGATATTACTCTTATTTAAAAAAAATAATCTCCATTTATGGTATAAACATACACAATTGTGTAATACAACTTAGGAAATCTGCTTTGTGTACCATAGCAGAAATTAGCTCATTGAATGTGTTGTATTTGGTAGAAACTAAAGGCTATCAGAAACATCATGTCTCTTTCTCATCAACTTATCAAATTGTTGCCTGACTGGCATTTGCTGATTACACACTATCTTCTTTATACATTTTCTTACACTTCAGTACCCAGCTCTGTCTGAAAAAGACAGCATCTTTAAATTAACATCCATCCATCTTTAAATTACTTCCATTCATAACTCCTTTGAGCAAGAGCCAAATTAAATTCCAAGGAGCCTAGAAGGGGAAGAGCTTATAAAGAAAGTGAGGATTAATGTTGTTTAAATGCACATTTTCATAATATCTCAAAGTTCCCTTGCCAATCTTGCTTAGATGTTTACCCTTGTTCTGCCAAGTTGCTGACAATTGTGACTTTTAAATTGATTTCATTGATATCACAGCCAGATGAATGAAAATTAAATTTATATGCTATATAATCAGCACCACTATCAGAAATAATGGTGTCTTCTTTCCCTCAGTATATACTTTGTACCACACCTCAATGTATGATATTTGCAGGCAGGATGGGAATTTAATTCAGTCCATTCAGAAAGCAACGCAGCCTTTAGCACTGGATGACAGGAAGGGGTCTGAAATGTTTGTAAAAATTCAGAGTTTACGGAGCACCGTGATCAATGCCTTGCTCACGGAGGGGAAGCATCAGGGAAAGCACCTTGCAAGCGCTGGGGAGCAGCAGCGGGGCTTGCAGGGAGAGCTGGGGCCGTGGCGGCTGCCCTGGCACCGCTGCTGAAGTCGGGGCCGTGGGCAAGGTAGGAGCTTTCCCTTCACTGGACACCCCAGTCTCTTTTTTTTGTTTTGTTTTTGTTTGGTTTTTGGTGGGTGGTTGTTGTTGCTGTTGTTGTTGAGTTGGCTGTCTTGTCCTCCCTGCAAAATGTGGGCTGACAATGCACACCCAGAAATAAATGGAGTGCAAACTTGTGAGTGACTCATGGTTCATATGTGTCTTTTGCTCTCTCTGTGAAGTGGATGCAAACATGTAAAGTTTATTTTTATAAATATTTTTCTACTGTTTACAAATATCTTCCAAGTAACATCCTTCTGACTGTTAAATTTACTAACCATGTCAAAATTGCCTTTGAATTTTATCACTTCCTTTGGTTTTAATACTTTATCTTCTCTTAATTTCTGAGTGATGGGAGTATTCACGATACATCCTGCCCTGAAAAACTATTCAAATAGCTCTAAGTGGACTTCACAGCTATTGTGTTGTTGCCCAGCCTCTCCTACTCCTTGCTCTTGCAAGATGTATTTATACTTACTTATATTGCTCCTTCTGATTTTTTTTTTTTAAAGGGTGAAATCCAGTTCTCACAAAAATTGACAGCAAGTTCAGTGAGGATAAGATTTCATCAAAAGATGGGTTTTTAGCACTAGAATCTGAGCTGCGGAAAGGACAGCTGTCTGTAATAAACCCAACGCACCAGGGATGAATCTTGATGCCTTTCAAGTCCTGTCATTAAGTATTTTTCTTGACTCACAGAGAGAGTGTATATTTATATATAAAAACACATATATATGTATATCTATATTTAAGGTGTGCCATACTCATAATCACTTCCAAAACAGAATAGGACAACCTTATAGACTGAGTTCAGTAGTGTTCGGCCTATAAAAGTGGCATGGAAAGAACCCGACTGAATAAAGACAAACAAGACATGTATGCAATCGTAAATAACATTGATTGTCTTTTTTACACTGTTGTGTTTGACTAACTATGGCTCTGCTTTAGTGTAGGATAGGAGCACACTCTTTGGAGAAAGACAGGGATTGACAAAACTGGTTTCTCAGGGAATTTGCACTGCATCATCCCCTTTGCAAGGATCCAGCCATCTCGGATTCAAACATTACTCAGAAAATGGTGCTTCAGACTTAGCAGACAGCTCTTCCCTCTCCCATCAGCTGCGCTGCCAGTTTGGTCTCTGCTTTCTCTTTTCTCTGAGAAACTGCATTGTCCTCTTAATTGCACACCCAAAATCAAATGACTTTCACTGTCTCTTTAATTTCTTCTTCTGTGCCAAATAGGCTATTTCAGGAATGGATATTATTCAGTTTCTGCTGGCAAATTAGCGAACAAGAAATAGTGCTCCAAAGAGGTATTTCATGTTGTTTAAAGAGAATAACATTCTCCAGCTTTAAATTTTCTCTATTTCGACAGAATATCAGGGGTCACAAAAGCGATCACTCAAAAATGTAGAATGCTAATTTTATCACATGTTAAATAGCTAGCAACAAGCCACTGTTTTCCTATATCATACCTCAGAGGCGAAAAGAATAAGTAGTCCTTCTCTTAGAAGTAAGGGCAAATTTCATAGTGTGAAAAAAAGGTATTTTGATTTCCACCACAAATGAAAACTTTGATATTTTTCATTATTGTCTGTCACTTAGAGCACTTTAAAAATGTGATAACAATCACATGCTGCTTGTAGAGTACAGAAAACATTGAGGACATTTCCAGCAGGTGAAAATAACATGTTTTATTCAACCACTTTGAGGCCCTTGTTGTGACACACACGAAAAATAGTGTTCTGCGTTACCACCTGAGCGAGAGGAAGAACAAAGTACAATGGAGTATTGGATTAAACATTGTTTCACTAATTTAGCGTCAGTATGCCCCTTGTTTAAAAAGTAACAATACCAGCATCTCATGCTATTCAGAATTGAAAGAAAAAAAAATATATTTGATTGCAATGTGCCAGCTTCATAGTCAATTATACCTTTCATTTTAACAGTGCTTACTCACTTCTGAAGCACCTTAGCCTGTCAAAATCACATGCTCTAAAATACAGTCAAAGCTCATGCTTTTCAGGAGGGACAACAGAAGGATAACCAGACCCAGTTCCTTTGTTCCTAACCAGCCTTGGTTGCTAATCAATTTTTATCGTCCTCCAAATCTGTAATTATGGTGTCGTTTTCAGACTGCAACAGAATACCAGGTTTACACAGCACAGGGAGAGATAAACAAGTACTCAGTGCAATTTGAAAGGTTTTGACCTTTAAAAGCTGTTAATCTACATGTGAATTATAATTAATCAATTAAAAGAGATTCAGTCTAGTACCAACATAATTAGATACAATTTTACTGCTGAGTAAGCCATGATAACCCCATACAAATGAAGACAAAAGAGTCCACTGTTTCCTTGTATTTTCAAATATCCCAGCCCTGCAGTTTTAGTAAAAATACGTATGTTTCCCAAGTGGGATTTTTATGGCTTTGGATAGCAGAAGTGTCGGATGGCTAAACTCTGTTCCAAGTTCAATTCTGCGGAATAGTGCTTGCACAACTCTTCCTGCTTTAGCCTACGTACTGTCTTTAAATATTTCCCTGAGAATGAAGGGAAGGAGAAAAATGTGGTCCAAGGCACTGCAGTTAATGAAAAGAAGTGATTGCCGATGACCGTGTTCTGGAGTCTTTGAAATCAAATTCAGGGATAAAACAGTAAACAAAACCCACATAACGTGTGTTGTATTTAACCACCATAGCTAATAGCCCTCAGTCTAAACCCAACGGGAATATGCAGTGATTAGAGACACCTGCAGGTTAATAATTGGAGGCATCTAAGCACAGAGGCAATTAATATAGGAAAACTCTCCTGAGGTTGGAAAGGCAGCACTGTTTAAATAAATAAATAAATAAATGCATATGTATGTATACATGAAAGGGAGTACTTCCAGTTCCTCTGAATAGTCTGGCCTTCTAGAAGGACCAAGAAGTCATCACTGAGGCATCTTTCAATGTTAATAGGAGTCTTGTCCCAGAAAAATGGCTGGAAAAAAGACTGATCTGTTTTCAAAACTTTAGTAGCCTGAAAAGTTAAAGTGTTCGATTTGGATATATATTTTGGGACAGTCTGAAATTTGTTTTTGGAATGTACTATTATGGGCCCATGACTTTGAATCTTCCCTGTGGAAACTTCATATTAATTTCAGAGGAATTTTTATGCCTTGTTACATGGTATAAGAAATATGTCCAAAACTCAGACATGGGAGAAACTATTGAAGAACAGTTTTACAAGCCTGAATCCACAAAAATATGAAAGATCTGAGATGTCTCACTTACTGGAAGGGTTAAGATTTGTAGATGAACAGGAAGGAGCTTGAAGGGTCCTATTTGGTGGCCACTGTAACACTATGCTGCCCTGCTACATTCTCAAATCTAGAATTCCTTTTCTAGCAGCTTGAGCACAAACACCTGTTAAAAAAAAAAAAAGCTGATATTCGAATCTTTAGAAGACGTCTGAACTCTGATTTTAATATATAAAGTTAACGTAGTTGGCATTTTAAGAAATTGCATGTAAGCCAGAAGAGACATTTTTTTTCCTGGACATTTTCAATCTTTCAGGTAAAATTTATCCTACAACTATGTATGATGCAACCAATGTTTCACTATTCATTTTCTCTTCAAAGCCTGCTGTTAAAATAGATGTTTCAAGGGTAAGTAGCAAAGGCTAATGTATTCCTCGGCAAAATGGAAAAATGATAAAGTGAAAAAATACATTAAAGGACATTAAAGGATAACTCTGACCATGTGACATGGTCATAAAAAACATTTTCAGAGAAAGAAATAAAAAACATTATAGAAATAGAAGGTCATGAATTATTTATAGGCATAAGGGTCCCTGGAAAACATACAAAATTTGCCCTTAAGTGATTCAGTTTAAGAACTATTCCTGTTGCTTTTCCTTGACTTCCAATGAATAAATAACTTGCTTCAATCTTCCTATGTATTCACATCCCTCAGCTGATTTTGACCTGAAAACAGGCATCCAAGTTACCTAATACTTCTCCGATTTTCTGGTCAGAAGAAGACTCTGTAGAGTGCATTCGTATTTGGGGGCTGAAGAGGGTCTGAATTAATGGGTAAACCATATTAAGATTAAAAAAACAAACCAAAACAAAAAAACAACCTCAGGTGCCCCAGCTGCCCTGCCCACATGCTGGCCAGTACTTCAGCTCTGAAATAAGTCAGAATAAAGGCACGGAGCAGATGCCTATGCAAAGACGACAGTTTTCCAAGCAGTAAGAAGCCCTGCCAGGTATGTCTCCCTGAACTGCCAGGCCATATGCAGCCATATACATCTTTCTTGCTTCTTACAAAATATACCACAGCAATCTGCATTCTCCCAGCTCAATGTATATTTTCTTGATTAAGATTAAAATGAATCTAATTAGAAACATATTCTAAAATACTGGAAAGAAGAGAGGAGACCTGTTTCCAGCTTTCAATTTAATCCTGTTAGCTGACCGTAAACCTATCCCAGCTTTCTTGAACTAAATTTCCAGAACATTTTAGCTAACACTTTCTAGCATGATGATATGCTCAAATGCAATCAGGACGTGGCAAAAAGGTCTCTCTGAGAAGGAGGACAATAATTTTTTTTCACATAACTTGCTTATTTTTGATCTTTACATTGTCAGATTAAGTGGGCCACACTGAATTTAACGGAGAAGATAAGCTATTATTACACTGTGTTCCAAAATCTTCAGAGAAATACCAGAGATAATTGCCTTTAATGTTAATTTAATAAGCAACATTCTTGCGTGCAATGTATCTGCATTGTGTATTCCGGAGTGGAATTACTAATTCTAGAAGTAATTTTTGTGTTTACAGAAAGTCAAAACATAAGCAGCATAATTTATATATAAATGTCCCCCAGTGTAAGCATTTTCCATGTAAAACAAAGCTATAAACAAAGAGAAAAAGGACATATGAATTCATCCAGAGACAAGCAAAATGTGAACCAGAAATGGCAGTTAAGGCCTGTCTGTATTCTTCCCTAAACGTCCCCTTGACAAAATAATTTTTCTCCACAAATTTCTTCACAGTGCTTATTAATAAACAGTATCATTCCTACTTACAGTGATGTAAGTAATCTAAATCAAGGTAGACTCAAAGGAGCTTCAAGACTTCCTAATAGGTGTTTAGGAGAGAAAGAAGCAATAGTTTCGTTAAAAAAAAAAAAAGGCAATTTGTTTGTTACCTAGTCTATAGGCTTTTCGGGTTTATACAGGTAAATGTAATCCTCACTTAAATGCAGACGTTGCTGAGAAAGTAGAACACTACAGATACATACTTAGCTAATAAAACTCTATGAATACTATGACAGAGAAGGTAGGAATAATGATCTCTTGAACCCAAAAATCTGACTTTTATTAGGGTCACAAGGTTGGGGTAAGTTAAATGAGGCCAGTGGCCTGCATAAGTGCATTCACATGCGCCTCCCCCCCGCTGAAGGGATTGAAGGATAGGAAATGATGTGGTGACATTCGTGGGGGTGGGATTTTTTCTCCTACCTCTCTCAGGGATGATGGATGATTATAGTCTGTAGCAGAGATTTTTCCAGTCTCAGTTGAGCTCTGCCATTTGGCTTTGTTTAAACACACAAAAGGGCTAGGTGGTACAAATTGCTCCATGCGGTGGTGGAACTGTGAAGTTTTCCAGCAAATGCTTTTATATGTCTATTTTACCAAAAACTTCAGTACCTAAATTCTTTATTTCCAATCCTCTTACAATCCTAACCTGATGAGAAGTTGTGTTACGGGTGACAAGTGGAGACGAACTGGTTTGTCCAGGACTACACACGCGGAACAAGATTTGAATGGGGTATTAGTCCTCAGCCCAAGGTGGCTAGGAATTTCCTTTAATTTGGGGATAAATGTAACACAGAAACATTAAAAATGTAAAAGACATCTGGATGCTTTCTCAAAGAAGTGTCTCCTCTAAGTGATTTGATTGGGAATTGCTCACACTCCTCACGATATCTCTCTGATTTATTTGTTTTCATGTTACAATGGGATATTGTTTAAGTATTACATGAAAGCTGCTGGGGTAATTTATTGGGACCCGAGAGATTTAAAGATGACTGCTTTTTCAAGAATTCTCACTGTGATTGCCACCAGTATTAACTGCATTAGACATACATCTCCGAGATCGCTTTCCTCAGGACCTCTCCCTCAGTCTGAACCATAAAGATCTCAACAAAAAGATTGGGAAAAGTGCAGAGCCTCTGCCCTAACACACGATACACATTAACAGAGGAAACACTAAACCAAATCTCTCTTGCTGTGTACAAAGGATATACAGATTTATATCTGCCTTAGTGTTTTAGCACGGCTTTGCTTTGCTGTCCTACATCAAGTCCAATTTCGACAAACAAAAATAAAAAAAATGGAAAGTGATCTTATTGGACATTTAACAATATAATAACAATCATTGTAACCTATTTGTGCTGAGAATGTGTAATCTGTAAAGAGATTATAAACCAGACATCTTAAACTTGAAAGAATAGAGTACTTATTGCTAATAACAGTATCTGGGCTAGAGATTTAAAAATTAAATTTTATAGAACCCTAGAAACCGATGTTGGCAAGAAAAGTAACTTCAGAGTACGCATATCTGTTTGAATAACCTATATATTTCTCAATAAGCCAGTACCATAGGTCTCTAGAGAATACATCCAAATCATAAAGTAAGCTTTGTCACACATTTCCCCTTCCAAGTTTAAAAACTACAGGAAGGTTCAGTAAAGTAATAATACTTAACTATTTCTTGAAGCCCAGCTGCATCCTTTTGGTTCAAACCTGAACATTTTTTAGATTGGAGCAAGTCTTTAGGAAAGGCAAAATATTTATAAAGTGTTTTTCATTGTCTTGGGATACACAAACTTAGTCTCAGCAGAGGCTTAACATTTATTAAATGACCCATCACCAATGGATATTAATTAGCCATTGTAATGCTTAATGAGGACTGCAAGATTTTTTTGTTGAATACTGCACTCCTGTAAGCATTTTCTGGATGTTTATGATGTTTCTATGGCTTATCAGGCCTATACTACTGAAGGATGGTAATGGTATGGTACTATTAATATAATATGGCATGGTGATGTACAGTGCACCTTGGTGCTTCTCACTTTAACGTTAAAGGGAACACACTCCTGAAGCTGCAAAGATTCCAAACCCACTTATCTATTGTAATTACTGCAAGGTATGAAGATGGTGCCCTTCGGTAAATGGTCAAGAAAGGAAAGAAAATAGAGGAAATTTAAAAAGACAAAGTTAATATACTTTTTTAATAAATCTAATATTTTCTGTAACTTTTCATGATTTAGAATTTTGAATGTCATTACATATTTTTAGCTAACAATGGTACGTATACCTAATGCTGGAAGCAAAACCAGATTGCGGCCATAAAATTAATGGGTAGATTTATGGCATGACGTTGCTCTACTGTATTATTTGCATGGGGTTCTTGGACCAAGTAGGTTGGTCATTTATACACTCATGAAATAACCTGTGTGCTAATTATGTAAGTAACCTGTTAATCTGCATCTGCAATCTGCTGAAAAAATTATAAAGCTTCTTTTGCTTTATGGGATGCTGATAGGGATGCAATGCCTATGATAAAAATATAAAAATATGACTGCAATCTTACTATCTAGAATGAAAGATTGAATCTCAGTTATTAAATAATTAACTTTAAAACATGTAATATATGGCTGGGTTGTGGACTTACCTTTTCATTATGCTTATCCTCATATACAGTTCTAGGTTGTGATAATATGTAGTTAGTTCTTCTTAGATTTAAAATTGAGACAATTTTTAAACAGATTTTCTTAACTCATGGTCATCATTTTGAAAGCCAACACATATATCTTAAATGCAACAAAACTGCATATTGTAATATTGGAATTCACCTTTCATGTACCCATCATCATCATGCCTCACCAAGAAGTTGAATTTCATATCCAGCTTTGTAATAAGAAGAAACCTCTGCTGTGTATCCATTTTTCTGTAATAAATACGCCCATGCTGAGGTTCCTACAGTCACTATACCTGGCTTCACTTTTGTTGCACTAATCTCTTAATACAAAATGTTTCAAAACTCTTTTCTCTCTGTTTCCAAACTCCAAGCTATTTTTCAAATTATATTCTTTATATATGGAACATCTGTAAAATCAACTTGTATCTTCTTTTTGTGCAGATTATTTGTCAAATAAAAATAAAATAGTGTTGAGAGATTTTTTTTTTTTTTTAATGTTATATGTATCAGTCCTGGGAGTTGCTCTGTGTTTCAGAGGAGTATTTACCACTTCTGTCAAAATACACATATATCTCTTAGAATTTATTGCTAATCAGTTCTGTGGAAAACATGCAGTTGAACTCTACTTTCACATGTTTTGATGGAAAATGACTGTCAGAAATCTTATGTCACTACTCACAAACATTTTCACTGGAAGAGATTATCACCCCCGGGTTAACAAAAGCAATTCGAAGTAATATACCTGACTAAATGCAGTTAAGTAAACCAAGGTAAGAACAAAACGAAAGTAAACGAAAACTGTGTATTATCAATCCATATAGATAATTATAACAACAATATAATCCTCATTTTCTGAATGGAATTTGATAAAATAAAACCTAAACTTATTTTGTGAGTTAATACTAAGATCAAATTGATCTTCATAAACATGTGAATCTTTTATCAAGATTTGTTCTATAAATTATGTGTTGCAATGCCTTAAAAAAAAATCTCTGTCACTGGCTTATACTGCATAGCATCTCCTCCTCTTTCAGATTTTCAGTGCTGAAAATATTTGCTGTTAGCTGAAACTTTGACTATACTATTTCTCTTTTCTAATCCTGTCTCCAGTTACCGTTATTTCCCAGGTCCGTGTGGCATGTCCAGTCCTCTGGAGCCCCATCCCTCTATTGCTGTTTTCTAAGATTTGTTTGCTATTCTCATCCACACTGACCTAACAATCCAAAATTATACACTCTTAAACATACCTAATGGAAACTTCTAAGAGACTAAAGGGGTGATAGCCTTGAAAAGAGAAGGAGAGGATAGGTAGCAAGCTCAAGGCTGAATACATAAAGAAGCCCATATAGACACATACTGTTTCTCCAGAACACAAACACTCTTTGCCCAGGAGATCAAAATAAAGGAATCAAAGAAAGTACCATAAAGACTTAAAAGCTACTGACTTGTCATTGACTTGGCTAATTAGTTATGGAACACAGCTGAAACTGAAAAGATAATTCCTTCAGGTAATTAAATGTATAATGATTATTAAAAAAGTGTGTAAAGTTTGACAGAATAATGTATCGCATTGATTTGTGGAACTCCTCACCTGTCACAGACCCTAACTCTAATTACAATATAAGCTTTTTGGATATGAGGTAATTTGTTATAAGTGTAGGTCAGAATGTTTGAATGAGATGTTGGGATCTAAGATCAGGAGGAGCAGCAGACCTGCACAGCCTCAGTGGTTGCTGGCTGAGTCCCATGGTGATGGCGAGAGTACTTGCTTAAATGGCTCTACAACTGCGGGGCTGGATAGTTAAACAACTGCACAATTTGTTTGTAATTTGTGGTATAAAATATATTTGCTAATTCTCTGGTCCAAAATTTTTTCAAGTCCGTAGACTTAGCACATTAGAGACAGTCTAATTGAGAGACTATGAACAAAAGCTCACAGAAACTGCCAAAGACCCTACTGACCTTACTGATCTTCAGATTAGACTATGAGAGTACATCTGCTTTCATTTAACATGAGACTGAAGTGTGATAGAGAGATATTACCTTTCACACTCGTCTGAAGTGTGATAGAGAGATATTACCTTTCACACTCGTTTTCTTGAAATCCAATATTATCTTTGTGTGTGTGTGTGTGTGTTTCTTTTAACCTTTATAGCTTTTTGTATATGGTTGCTTTAGTAAAGGCAGGCTGCTGTAACACATATCCAGCTGATGAAACTATTAGAAAACAGACGTCAAGAAAGGTGTCCTGGATGCAGTCAGAAAAAAAAAAAAATCAACATTATTTTTATTTCAGTGTTCATATTTCAGGTGGGGTAGGGGGCAGAAGCAAATTATTTAGTCTATGCCAAGAAAAAATTCCAGTAGCATTTTATATTAAGCCAGGCAGCCTGCAAAGAATGAACACTGAAGCTCAACTCTTTACCTCCCAGATTTTTAACACCTCAGGTAAGTCACTCTGAGCATCTACAGGGAAAAAAAAAAAAAGGTCTGAAGCTCAGACGAGGGCATCCATGAACTATTTAAACCTGATGTCGTGGTTTAACCCCAGCTGGTAACTAAGAACCATGCAGCCACTTGCTCACCCTTCTCCCCCAACACCAAGGGGATGGAGAGGAGAATGGGAAAAAAACCCTCGTGGGTTGAGATAAAGACAGTTTAATAGGATAACAAAGGAAGAGAATAATAATAATAGTAACAACAGCAACGACAACAACAATAATAATATAAAACAAGTGATGCACAAATGCAATTGCTCCTCACATGCGGAAGGAAAAAACCCAAACAGCCTGATGCCCAGTCTGTTTCCGAGCAGCGATCCCACCTCCCGGCTCGCTTCCCCAGTTGTACCCGGAGCATGCCGTTCCATGGCAGGGAATGTCCCTGTGGCCAGCCTGGGCCAGCCGTCCTGGCCGTGCTCCCCCAGCTTCTGGTGCACCTGGCAGGGCACGGTGAGAAGCTGAAAAGTCCTTGCTTAGTGTAGGCACTACAACTGCCTAGCAACAACTGAAAACATCAGTGTGCTATCAATGTTATTCTCATCCTAAATCCAAAACACAGCACTACACCAGCTACTAGAAAGAAACTTAACTCTGTCTCAGCTGATATTAGGTCACCTGAACATTGTACTTAGAGCTTTAACATCTGCTGACATACATTATGGGGGCATTTTATTATATATAAATGTCCAGCAAGTACATAATACAGTGTTCAAATATGTAAATGGATATGTACTAGCACAAGAGGAATAGACCTGAGCATACATGAAACTAGAAAATCAATGGGGCAGATTTTATCTGAATTCCATGCCTGAATTAGAGACTACCACCTTGTGTCTACACATCACGTGGTACCATAGCTGCACTTCAGGGAGAGTCAGCTAAGATGAAATGTAAGATAGCGAAGCACAGATTTTTTTTTCAAATAAATAATTTTATTCAAATGTATTATTTTATGATTGTTAGCAGCCGTTTGTAAGTCCTAGAGAATTCAGAGTGTTGGAGTGATGGATGTAAAGGAAGCAAAGGGAACACAGTTCACAAAGAAACAAGTTGTTAATGAGATGTTGCTCTAGCTACATAGTTGAGGTCATTTAAGTCATCCTCTCTTGTAAAACCAGTAGGAATGGCTGATTAACTCATTTGCTAAATGACTGAACCAGATCAGACTCTTGAGAAATTCATGGGATGAAGAGTAGTTGTTCAGATGTGCAGGTGCTACTACTCAGTTTCTGGAAATTATCCTCTTCTGGCAGCTATTTAATTCAATCTAATTACATATGCGAAATTCTGTTACTTTTCTTATACATGACTCATTTTCCAGAGTATACTGTTGTAAGGGTTACACTGCATGTGTGCCCCAAATACCTGTTGAATAGCTACAGATTAAACTCATAAAGGAAATGTAGCATATAGCTCAAAACAGCTGTGTCAAAGATGCAATTTGCAAATATTCAAAGCAAAAACGAAAGTCAGCAGTCATTTCAAATTTATTTGAACGAAAGCCTACTGATGTTTGCAACATTGTATTAATATTTCCGTGACCTCTCTCATAAAGATTTATGGGATATTTATTTTCCTAAAAGCTATATGTCAGTTTTGGATATCATGCAGTTTAAGCAGCTAAAAAGTAATGCATGATACAGTAACTGTAAAAGGTCAACTGAATGTACTCAAAGATGAAGAGCAGTAGACGTAATTGTGCTGGAATCAGAGATATATTAGATCATCCAGGTCATCTTTCTGACAAAGCAGAGTTGTTTCCTGGAGTTTAATTTCTCATGATTTGGTCAGTTATTTAAAGGAAGGTATCTGAACATTCATTTTGTCCTAGAATCTAAATCCAATATTGTTAGCCGAACTTTTCAGTAGATAGTTACAATTGGAAACAGTATGATAGTTTGAAAATCACCATAGCTGCTTACAACTGAAAAGCCACCTATTAAATGAAAAAATTTCTTAGAAGGTTGGAGTAAAATAGAGGAAAGTCCATTTTCTGCATTGTTTTCTTACATTCTTCTTTTAGGCATCTTAAGGCTGCTCATTCAAAAAAATGATATTGGGTTAAAAAAGCCTCTTTTCTTTCAGAATCAGATTCAAATCATGAATCCTAGAGTTGCCACAGTTGTTAGACCTCTCCCAAGCATGATTTCTAAAGATATGCATAGACACTAGAGAAAAGAGGGTACTCACTACTACCTTCACTGCTATTGCAGAATGGTGTTCTGTGATAATATTCAAGCTGGACTTTTACTGGATTGAAAATCACAAATGAGTGTCTCAAATTAACAACATCAGGAAGAGAGTACATCATGAATACATCTTCCACATACTGAAGTCTGTTTGTTCACTAGGAAAAAATTGTGCATAAACCCAGGCTGTAATTAAAATCAAATCTGTTTGAACCTATATTTATATGAACCTTGTTAAACATCTACAGAGTGAAATAGTGAACTGTCTGTGACAAATTTATAACCATGCTACTTTGTAAAAAAATCATTCAGTATTAAATTGAAGAGAGTGCGGTGACTAATGGGGTTCATACTGAATCTGTGCTGCTTGTTCTGGATGGCTGAAATCAAAAGAACACTTTTCACCACTTGGAGTCTGGATGTGCTTTGAAAACCCTAGACTTCCCTCTCTTTGATCCAATGAAATGAAGTGAAACATGTAGCCTCTAGGCAGTTTTTAGGTACTGAAAGATCAAATAGATGCTATTACAGCACAATTTGCTTGGTGAAGCCTAACAGAACGGATCTGCTCAAAAGTTATTGTGTATTTTGCAGACCACATAGAAGAGAAAAAGGTAGCAAAACTGAAATTATAGTACATTTGTAGGCTTGATTCAAATGTTGTTACTGAAAAATACATTCTTTACTAGCATTGGTAAGGTTCAAGATCCGTACATTTGGCTAAGAAACTGCTCTGGGATTAGATCTAGCCTTGCATTGTGCATAACACTACCTTGGGTTTGACTCAAAATGTTTGGGGTTTTTGGTTTTGTAGGGTTTTTTTTTAAATTTTGTTTGTTTGTTTTTAATTAAAAAAGGAGTAGATCTGTTTAAATTGTTCATCAGAATAGAATTCTATGTTCAATCCATACCTTGTTTTGGTTAATAAACAAGTTCTGACTTCTGTGCATGTATTCCTTATGAATTAAGTATTTTCATGACTTTGATATCTCTCCTCTAATTTCATTTTTATCATCTCTAATTTCCTAGAGTTTTGCTGCTCTAGATGGATAATCATTCAATAAGCTTTTAGGATTCAGAAACTCTTTGTTGAATGAAATTGCACAGTTCCAAATAGCTACGCAAGAGAAAAACCCTAGAAACTTATTTATACAAATATTCCCTCATCATTTTTTGTGTTTACCACACTCTGATTATTTTGTTACAGAAAAATGGAGTTAATATAAGACTAGCAATTATCTAATCAAGAGTGGCATCCCAACTTTTCATATAAGGGAAATTTAATAACAACAAAAGTATTATTTTCAAACTAAGAACTGTAGTTTATAAAGGAAAAAATGGCCTCAAATAGACTTTTACATTGTGACATAGAAAGCATTAATTTGGTCCATTGCTCCTGAAAAATTAATGACTCATCAAATGATCAGTACAGTTCTGCTTTCACAAAGTAAATGTGAAAGTCAACGAAATATGCTTTAATTCTATAGAAAATAGTGATAAAGGAGGAGGTATTCCATGAGTCTCAGGAGATAACTTCTAACTGGGTCTACTGGAGAGAACAAGGATGTGAAGAACCAGATCCGAGATTCTCATAGGCTACTTGGAAAAACAGAATTAATTGCTAATGCAGCTTGACCCAAACCTTTTTCTGAGAAAAATTGGCCCTCCTTTTGTTTGTGACTATTTAGAAATAAAATTCCATCTTGCTGATGGCAAAACCTTGATTTTTTTAAAAAAGAAAAAGCAGTCTTATTTCACTGAGATAATACACACTTCCAATTGCCTTCCAAAGCTGTATGGAAAAAAACAAAGATCATACCCCTCCTAAAATACCATTTTCCATTGCAATCTATTAATACACCTCCGAGAAACCCTTCTGCAGTGAATAACTTTGTCACCAGCACACAGTGCTCAGTTAGGATCAAATTACATTTATTTGTAAATCGACCTTAAAACCTTAAAATCTGTCATTCAGATAAACTATTCCTAAACTTCTTGACTTTTCCTATGATTCTGGGCCTTAGTATATAAGTAGCTCACCTGACTGATCAAAAAAGATTAATCAAATCAGATGTTGGTGTCAGTTAGTTTCCAGTAACCTTGTGTTTCCAGTTCTGTGTAAGCTAAATATTTGCCACGTTATGCATAACCAGAACTGCATATTTTTCATTCATTCATAACCCTGATTCTAGGAAACACATTGTTATTCTTCATGACTGAAACCCAAAATATAATGCATACACATATACACGTGTGTGTTCACAGTCAACTTCTGCCAAACCAGTACTAAGCAGTGATGCAACGTCAGCTGGATTGATTTCATAGAATCATAGAATGGTTTGGGTTGGAAGGGACCTTAAAGATCATTTGCTTCTTCCTGGCACTGGAAGCTTTTGAATCCCATTTTCATGTTTCTTGAATGTATTTTTGATTTTACATATCTAATTTTAGACCTAATTTTCAGGGATGCCTAAGTGACCCAGTAGCTGTAATCCTGTTTTTAAAACTGACTTAGCCTTCCAAACAGCTAATGAATAACAGTTTCATTCACCACCTGCCAGGTTCTTCAAGTTGATGAGGAACTGCCAGTGATCCAGAAAGAAAATTTTCTTTTTTAATTTCAAGCTTATTTAAAGCTAAGGTAAGGGTTGTTTTATATCACTCATATTGTGTTAAAGCAAATAAATGATTCATAATCTCTAAATTGCCTATGACTGGTAAATTCTGAGATTTGGCTGGTGATACTTGAATATTCGAGGTGTAAGTCATCCCACACCTCTTTAACTAGGGCTAGCACATCCTGTGAAACAGTTGGGAGACTTCCTTGAACGATACAATCGTTACTCGTATTGCATCAGCTTCAGAGTGCAAAGTATTTCATGGCTTTGCAGTAGTAACTCACAACTAAAGATCACACTAGACTGCCAACCGTTTCTACTGTGGAAGGTACTGTTACTACTAAAAGACTAATTTGTACCCTTCGTTTTCATCAATGATGTAAATGCTATGGCCCAGGCTACACAATGTTTTCTCTGTGAGGAACTCAAACCACACTCAAACACAACTATTTACAAACTTGGTCTTTCACTCACCTGTGCTAAAGCATTTATTTTGATCTTATCTCTCCATAGATTAATGGCAGTACATATTTTTATGGCTATTTTACATGTCTGCTTGAAGAAAAACAGCAGTAGAATATTTTTCTTGCCTACCTTTACAGTGACTTTGGTTTTCTTCCTAATTAAGAGAAAGTCTGGAAGCTTAGATTTCCAAAGACATCTACTAGAAGGTACGTGTTCAAATATCATTGATTTCTATGGGATTTATGTATGCAACTTTCCCAAGATTCTCCCTTGACTACCAGCCTAAAGTTTGATCAGGGAAAAAAGTGGAAATGGCATTAGTGTGTAAACTAACCAGAGAGGAAAGGCTGAAAAATTAAGATTCTTACTTCCTTCTAAGTAAGCATAGATTAAAGATTGTTGCCGGGGGAGGGGAAACAAAAACAATATAGCACACACTTTTCTTGTCGTACGTGACTGAGCTCATAGGAAGAAGAACATTGGCTGTAGAAAGCAAAGCCAACATACTAGGTCAGTGGCACAGTAAATTTTAAGGACAAAAGTGCTGCTTCCTAAACACAGGAGCCAAAATAGTGGTTTATAAGGAGCTACTACAATCCACTCACTTTTCCTCTGATGACTAAACAACAAAGCCAATGGAGAATAAAAAAATATTAGAATGACAATTGAGACAAACTGAATGGAAATATTTGACTGCCTCTCTTCTTCCCCCTTCTATGTTACAGATAAACAGTCGAATAATTGGGTAAGTATTGTGACTGAACAGTAGGAGCTTTTGGCTTTAAAAGGCCCCAGATATTTGCCAAATGTAGAAATCCTATGAGAATAAAATTTTGTAGCTCCCCTTTATCATGTAGTCAGGCGCTTTATTTTATTTTTAAACCGTCTGTTTCATGTATGTGTATATTCCAAATTAGTAGTTTGATGTCACAAATTACATTAACTTACTCAGCAGTACAATGCTGAGGTATCAATTAGAATACATTAGAAAATAAGAAGCATGTCTAAGTTTGCTCTCCTGCTAGAATCAAATAAAAATGTCAAAGTACTGCAATCAGACAGTTCAGATATGAATATTCATTGGCAACTGTTCGTGACAGATTTATGAATGCTTTCACCTGCTGGTGGAAAAACATTAAGTTGCAAAATAAAGCTATTAAAGTAAGCGAAAAGAAAAAAAAAAAAGTATATACACAGATGGATGATCATCTTGGAATTATGCAATCTTGCAAGAAAAGAATGGTTTTATTTTTCATATTATGAAAACATTTGTTTTATATATGCAGATTGTCAAGGTCTTAGCATTTAAGTCCCTATCATCACACTATGTTCTCCAAACAGTATTCCCAGTTTCTGTGAAGTGATGTGCGCAGCTATCTAATCACCACCTTGTGGCAGAAACACATGCAAGGGTAATTCTTTGAGGATTTTGACTGCTATGCTGACTGCTATTTTCCCTAAACCGTTTTAACAAAAGAGGAAATCTCCATTAAGAGAGGAGCATTTTGTCGCCCCAGATAAAGGGTTTGATTATAAATATTCTAATAATAAAAATGCATAGCACTGCTAGAGTGCTTTCAGCCTGAGGATCTGAAATGGTTTTTAATATATTAAGTCTCAGGATTTTTAAGAGGAAAGCATTAGCCCCACTTTATAGATGAGGAAACTGATGAATACAGAGGATAACTGATTAGTTCAATTTAAAACCAAAACAAAACACACAGGTTAGAGGCAAATAAATTAATTCACTATTTTACTGATGGATTAAACAATTTCTGTGAGTTAAAGCACTATTTTAATGATTTATGATGGAGAAGCATCATGATCTGAAGCTTGTTAAAAGGTATCTAAAAAAAGTACATGCTTGCTTTGCCATTTGCATCATAGAGGACTTTGTTGTGCATTCTTTGCATTGCTCTCTTAAATTTTGCAAATTTGACTCCGCAGCCTTCATTTCAATTGTTTATTGCAAACATAAGTGAATTATGCCAAAATTCAGATTATTTTAATAAGCTGATGCAGGCAGTTAAGCAAGTGTTTGTTTCAACATCTATAAATACCACGCTCACCGCAGTGGATTTGTGTGATACTATATGACATAGCTTCATAAAGATAAAATCAGAAGGAAACAAAGTAGAAGAAGAGATAAGGGATCATAACAACAGTTCTTAATGCAACAACAAAGGGGAAGCTACTAACGGGGAATAACCCAGCCTTGCTGCAGTGGCAAGGTTTACCCATCCCTGAAACAGAAATAAATCTAATATTAAAAAATGAATTAGTTTAAGCAAGAAGGAAGTTTGAAGGAGTATCTTAACAAGAATCATATTTGAGACTGGCAAAAAAAAAGCAAACAAAAAAAAAGCCATACAAACAGGGACCAAATAGTGGAGCAGAGATGGAAAGAATGCAAGATTCGTAAAGGAAGGTTCAGTCTTGCCTGAGAATAAATTTTCAGAAAAGTTATTTCTTGCTTCAAATATTTATCCATATCTGTGGGTGAATAGAAAGACTGCACTGTCTTGAAGAGGCTCATTTTATTAAGATGTTTTTCTAGCTTGCTGGTCTATTGTTCTCTTGGAGAAAAAAAAAAAAAAAAAGCTGTCAAAGAGAGTCAGACCAGAGAAGTTGACCTGCCTGGCTAACAGAAAAAGGATGAAGTACGCTTCCTTTTCCTCTGAATGATCTATTTGCTCATTGGAAGAAATATAAGACATTTGCTGGAAAGATGTACTCAGAGGGACTAAAAAGGGATCAAAATATGCTGCCCAGCTTTTAAACTGTGGAAACTACGTGCAATCTTACGTAGTGTTCATACAAGCCAAATGTGGTGTCATCTTAAAGTACTCGTTGCATTTTTTGGCAATCAGAAATTCAAGCTGTACCCTAAGGCTCTACCTTCCATAAGTTTTTTTCTCACTAATCCCTTTTTGAGCCCATTTATACATTCAGCATCAACAACATCCTCCAGCAATACTTTATATAATTTAAGTAATAGAAGTAAGAAAAGAACTTCCTTCTGTTTTAAACATGCTGCTTGGTAATTTAACCAGGTGTCTCCAAGATGTTATGAGCAAGATCAACTTATTATTCTGTACCTTTTCCGTACTGACCTTTCAAGCTGCTTTTTAGGAGGGACCCTTACTCCAAGGTGGCTTCCCACTGAAGTCAGAGAGGCTTAGTATGATCTCATCTGTCCAGTAACACACAGTAGTTTACGAGATTTGTAAACTACAGAAAATACAGCCAACCTTGTAAAACTACATTTTCATTCTGAGGAAGCCAGAAATAATGCCTGCAATTATATTCTTCAGCTACAGAATTAGAAAATACGGAAGAACTGGGATAACACATACCTGAAATTGTCAAGTATTGGCAAAAAACTTAAAGTCTGGACAACAATTCTTATTTCATTTGCCATTCCGTAAATTTTATGTAAATATTTAAATAAATCTTACTTCAATCTTATGATAAATTCACTGAATTTGCATTTGAAAGGAAAAACAAGATGAAACCAAATAAGTCATAAAATCTATCCCCTTAAGAGGATATGAGTTGGGAGAGGAAAATTTGTTTGTGGTGTTTTTTTAAATATTTCTGTAGGCATATTTAAAAATCACTGTGGTAGAATTCTAGTCTATCCATGTTCTCCATATATGTTTCCTGCAGGCAGTATATACATAGGCTTTTAAAAAGGAACTACAGAAATAAAAACAGTTGCTTCCTCTCTAATTAGGAATTAACGTAAGAATTACAATAATTCCTGCAAAAACATAAGGGAACACCATGGTAACTTAAAAAGAAAACATACTCAGGGTGTGCAAAATGCACCTAAACATTCTTAATAGTATGCCATTATTAAAACTTCTTCACAGACTGCATGAATATTACTTTTGTTCCTAACTGGTTTATGAATGATTGGCTTTGCCATATCCTATACTTTTCAGATTGAGATTGCTCCCTTTCACTCATTTATGCTGTCGTGAAACCTGTTTTACATATTATTGAATTCAGTTTGACTGTAGACTCCAATCCACTCTAATTTAAAACATTTAGTTCCAGATGTCATTACCCCCCCCTTCCCCCCCAACAAAAGGCAGTTGTGGTAGAAGCATTCGTATTCATATTTTGTTTCTCCAAATTAACAATGTTAATGTTTTCTTTCTCCTTTCACATTAATTTGAAGAAGAACTATTTAATCTGGGTCACGAAGTCAGTTTTTGTCTTTGGAGTTTTAATCAAAAAACCATGGTAGAGGGCTAATATTTACTTGGTTTCTTACATACAGGAAATTTAAGTAGTGTGTATGGAAAAGAGAGACAAACCTTTTGTATTACTTGAGAATGCTAAAGGAATATCAGTTCTGAAGAAAGAAGAAAAAAAGAAATCATTTTCCTTGCCTTTCACGACCAAAATTTGAATGCAAGGGCTTGTACTGCATTCACACTGTGATTTTGCAGTAGTCAGTGAGTTTCTTTTGTTACTATGTTTTGATGCTGAATGAGCTCTTGTTGTCCACAATTTTTAAATTATATTTTGAGGGAAAAACCTAAAGATTTCCATAATTTCATTCCTGTAAAAAAGATTTTGGTAACCTGATCTGATCATTGAATCTCTCAGTCATAACTAGGCACCTATTATATATTTCCTTAGCAATAACTTGACCCAAATTATTTTTACTGTAATGTTTTCATTCTTAGGACTCCCACATGAGATTGGTAAGCACTATTATATCTTCATTTTGTAAAAGGGAAACAGACTGATAGAAAGTTTAAAGAAGGAATTCTGATCCCATTATAATCACTGGCAATATTTTCATTGACTTTAGGTTCTTGTTCTAATTATTTTTCCCATTATTATTCAAGACTGTCAAAAAGCCAGAAATTAAACTCAGTTCTCACACATCCCAGCCTATCCCCGATGCTCTCTAATAAAAATAATTAAATAAAACCCTCATAGACAGATCAGCAGAACAATCTCTCACTCTATTACCTTTATTAAGAGACCAGAGTTTATTAAAATAGCCAATAGCTTTTAGCATGAAATGTGTTCTGTTTAAGTCATAGTGTGGAAGTTCGTACATATTTAGGCCTTTTTGTTTAATACAGCTAAATGAATTTACTTCAAAAAAATCTCACTATTAAGATTTTTTTTCTTTAAGCTCTCCTGCCTTCTCCCACAGTACAACAAACACCCACTTGATGGATTTAAAAAAGAAACAGGATATCATTCCTGGAACTTTTTTTCACAGCCAAAACGCTATCATGCAGAGACACGTGGATGAAGTATTACTACAGAACAATATGGTGTGTAACTGTATGTATGCTGAATGTGCTCATTTTCTAAACAAGCTACGTGATAACAGCTCTGACACATCTCATTAAAGGTCTATTTTCCATACCATTCAATCTTGATGATTTTCAGATGTATTGTTATAGATGGATATGTAAATTAAAAAATATGCTTGAAACGCTGCTGATTCAAGATATGATAAATCATTCACCTCTCCCAAATAAGTTACTTGCCTAGTGATGAATAGCATTACAAACAAATAAACAAACAAACAAAAATCATATTTATTTCTATTGCTTAGAACTGTTCTGGCATGACAGCTATAACGACTCAGGAATCTCAAACATTATTTTCTCACCATTTTCTACAGCAGTTCCCAAAAGGAATTGTTTTGATACCTCAGTAAACCATGATCTAGATCATTGTTTTCTACCAGGTTCCCTCTTCCTTTTCATCATATTATGTGATAAAAATAATCCCCAGTAACAGTCCGTCTGACTGCTTTGACCTTACACACACACACACACACGTAAGGGCAGAGATTGGACTACAGAGCCCATAAACTGTGCACGGTCTGCACCGAAGTCCAGCATATTTAAACATTAAACCCTATTCCCACACTGAGGCAGCTGAGGGGGGACGGGTGGGCATACTGCTCTTTCTTCATAAGCGTACAGCCACTTTCCACAAAAAAAGGATGGAAAGTGGATGAAAGGAAATCATGCATCGGAGAAGTGGCTGCTAAAGAGGGAGAAGGCAACGGGTTCAGATGAAAGCTTGCTAAATATTTCAGTAAACAAATCAAATTGTGAATTGGCCTTTATAAAGGAAAATGAATATTGACACAAGCTGTTTGAAGTGCTGTTGAAAATGAGCAAGATGATTTTCATTGAATTAAGACTGAGAGAAACAATAAACAAAACAGAACACAGAATTGGTAACAACTTCAGCACAGGTAACAGAAAAAGTGTTGGATTTGAGTTTAACATGCCGCTGAATCAAGGCCCACAGAACCCTGTGGAGCCACTGCTGAATCAGGTTCTGCGGCCACCATAAACCCGTTACACACTAGCCATGTAACCTACTGACTTATATATACTGTGAAATAACTATCACTCTTATGAAGTTTTTAAACCTGCAACTTATCTTCCACTTTTGTATTCTTTTCTTTGGAAAACTATTTTATTATTCTTTTACTTCATGCCATTTCCCAAATCCAAAAAATGACCACCAGGAACTCAAAAGAAAAATTAATTCTCTCCAGCTGAACCAGAGAACCAACCCATGTTGGCATCAGTTGCCCCTATACACAAGAAGAAACAGACATGAAAGTCGGCTCATTTAGTAAAGGATGACAAAGCAGGGCCGTTACGAGAACAGGAGGAAGAGGCAGAACCAGAGATAACCACTTGATCCCTATTCCTGAGTGAGCTGTGAGATATGCAAAAAGATTTCAGCTGTTGTCCAGGCGAGCAACTTGTCACCTGGCTGCTCCAATGCTGGGATAGCTGGGCCAGTAGCCTGGAATTAAAGAGTAGGGAAGCCAAGCAGCTGGGATCCCTGTCCAGGGAAGGGGACACTGACAGGGCAATTGGAAGACACAAGCCCTCAGCCTCTGGAGGTGACTCTTGTCAGGCATGAGGGAAAGGTATCCCTTCAAAGAAGATGTTGTATGTCACCCAGGCAAGTGGACCACCATGGAGAGAGGTATCCAGAACCTGAGGGAATTAGCTGTGCGGGAGGTGGTTTATTATGACCTGGACAATGTGCATTTACCCGCAGATCCAGATGAAGTCCAATGCACATGACCCATGTGGCGGAGGTTTGTACAGAGCACGCCACCAGCATATGCCAACTCATGTGGTCTCAGTGGGCCCATGACACTTCAGGCCATCGAGGAAGAGATGCAACATACAGATGGGCTTGTGATCAAGGGTTGACTTGATCATGGACACTATTGCACAGGTCATCCGTGATTGTGAAACATGCGCTGCAATCAAGCCAGCCAAGCAGTTAAAGCCTCTGTGTTATGGAGGACGATGGCTAAAATATAAATATGGGCAGGCCTGGCAGATTGATTACATCACACTCCCACAAACTCACCAAGGCAAGCGCTATGTACTTACAATGGTGGAAGCCACCACCAGATGGCTGGAAACATATCCTGTGCCCCATGCCACCGCTTGGAAAACTATTCTTGGCCTTGAAAAGCAAGTCCTGTGGTGACATTGCATCTCAGAAAGAATTGAGTTGGACAACATGATTCATTTCTCAAACAACCTCATAGACACCTGGGCCAAAGAGCATGGCAGTGAGTGGTGTATCACATCCCCCCATCACGCACCAGCGTCCAGGAAAACTGAACGATACAATGGACTACACTGAGAGCAATAGATGGTGGGTCCTTCAAACATTGGGATACACATTCAGCAGAGGCCACCTCGTTAGTCAACAGTAGGGAATCTACCAATTGGACTTTTCAGCTTCCCAGGCCCTGCCAGTGAGGAAGCATGAGCCTTCCACAGGAGGTGCAGAAGAAGCTGGGAGGGTGCACAGCCAGGACAGCTGACCCAAACTGGCCAAAGGTATATTCCACAGCATATGACATCATGCTCAGTATATAAGCTGGGGGGAGTTAGGCAGGGAGAGCCATAGCATGGGAACTAGCTGGGCATTGGTCAGTGGCTGGTGAGCAATTGTGCTGTGCATCACTTGTTTTGTATATTATTGTTGTCATCATCATCATCATCTTCCTTTTGTGTACTATTAAACTGTTTTTATCTCAACCCATAAGTTTCCCCTTTTTTCAATTCTCTTCTCCATCCCACTGTGCGGGGCTGTGAGCAAAGAGCTGTGGTTGTTTTAGCTGCCTGCTGGGTTAAACCACAACACAAGCAAATACGCTACTGATACCACCACAAAAAGTCTAGACAAACTTGCCCTTATCCTTCTATTGGCAGTAATAATTTTACCTCATGAGTTATCAGTTCCTCTATCATGCATATCCATATGGATAGAGAGATCAAAAGAGAGACTAACAATCTTTTTCTTGACCTGACCAAGGGGAATCAGTTCTAAAATGGGAGACCAAACTTGAGGCTATTCAGAGAAAGTGGCAGAGGTCCTATTTTGAGGACTGTAGTAGAAATGAAATGATGTAATTGTATTTCCACAGCCCCTTTAGAGGACTGAGCAAGTAGCAATAGGGTTTTGTTGCTACATTGCGGTTAATGCTCACATCTATAGAATAGAAATGAAAACAGAGCTACTGTGTCAGCTCCTGCTTCATATCTTGAAACTCAGTCTTGGTTCACTCATTTATGTAAGGACAGTCCCAGGCTCGCAGAATATCAGGGAACCTTTGCGTTTGAAGTGAAGCTTAACGAGGAATCCCAAGTGAACCTAGAGTTGCCAAAAGGTACTTGATGGTTAACTGTGAGAACTGACGTTTTCTAGCCAGAAAACAGATGCTATATAGATAGCAGCTTCCTCATGTTGCTCTGCTAATATGTCAATTCAGATCTGGAGGAACAATTACAGAAAAAGCAAAGATCAATTACTACAGTCATTTACAGTCCTGACCTTCTAGTTTGAATTTCTGTTTGTATAATAGCTACTTGGAAATGGAAAATTTCTGCTCAGGTGAACATGAAAGGCTCTTGAACCGAGGGTACTTTCTCTCACTGTCCCTCCTCCAAGTTATGATCCAACTCCAGTTCACCTCAACAGGACCTGAGCATGGTCCAGACTCCAGGGCTTTCTCATTCCGGTGGTAAAACTACAGCCGTAACTTCCACCTGAACTACCTGATTTAACAAAAAGATCCCATCTAATGGGCAACTATCTTCTACTTCAAAAGACTTGACATTAAAAGTAGCCCTTGACTTCAAGAACATTTTGCTTCAGATCAGCTGATTTTTTGTTAGTATTAGGCATAACAAGCCCTTCTCCAACATTTTGTTAACCTTCCCAAATACTGTTACAGAGGTTTTATCACAAAATCTCCATTCATAGCCATTTAAAAACATAACATTAGTAAAAGCATGATAGTCAGAAAATTATTTGATATCCATGAGATTCAGAAGTTGTCTCCTACCCTAGGACCATCTGAGTGATGGTCATTACAGATAGAATACGTATGCTATTTAAATCTGAAAGAGCAAGTTATTCTGATCACAGTATAAAAATGAGATAACAAAGTTCTTATTTTAGTGGGATGAAATGTCTCCCTTCTTTTCTCTCCATTCTGGACACTTTAGTGCTTTCTTTCATCCAGACTGCACCAATCCATTGCAAACTATGCTTGGGAGACAAGGGGAAATAACAGCTGGACTTTACCTCCTTAAGGAAAATACTGCTGCTGCTGGGCTTTTTTTTGGTTTTTTTTTTCTATCACATCAAATATTTATATTGGTTCAGCATAGCTGGACATCTAGGAAGAATGATGTTCCCTGACTGTTTCATATTTGCCACTCATATTGCTTTGACATATCTTGACTTTTTGGCCTAATTTCATCCATCTTACTGTTCTTCATTTATTGTCTATGTGCATCTAAAAGTAAGTCTGGAGCATCTTGAGGTCATTAAAGAGTGTAAATCACAGTGACAAATCTACATAATGTGTCAGTATGTATCTGGCATGCCCTCATGGAAAAAGGCTTCCTAGAAAGCTCTAACACCACCTACACTTTCTACAAGTTAACTTTAAAAAGTCAAAGCACATCACATTCTTACAAGTTCCTATGGTTGTATAGCTTTCAGAAAGTTTGCAATGTATTTTATTAGTAATAAAATCGATCCATACATACACAATCAAATTTATATCACCTATGTTAGGATTTTAACATTATGAAATGATGTCACACAATAGATGAAAAACGAGTAAGCTCATATCTTAGCTCAATAAAATAAGTGCATTAAAGAACCACTTGCTCACAGACTACATTATGGTTAAAGGAAAACAGAAAAGCAGAACAGTCATTGAATAATGAGAACAGACCGACTACATTCTTACAGCCATAGCAGTTGATTCCAATTTGCTTTGTTTCCATGAGAAACATAGATGGAAATTTGTCTTCATATATTCTGAAAGCAAAAGCAAACTTATCCTGCCCCCACCCCCCCCAGTTTTCATTTATTCACAAAAAGGTGCCTTAACATTCTGATTTTAAAGGCTTTTCCTTTCTATATATATATAAAAAAAAACCTAGTGATTTTTTCCCCCCACAATAAATCTACATTTTAAACAGAATTTATTTATAAAAGCAGAAATTTCCTTGCAAGTTCAGAGCAACTTGAAACGAATCAAGATAGGGAAAAGGAATAGTTATTTTTTCTGAATGATGACCTACTTCATTACAGAAAAGAAGAAAGATTACAGTGAAGGCAAGAATGCATGCAAAGATATGTTGATCATCAAGGAAAGTATTTGCAGATGGAGGTAAAGTTGGGGAATATAAAGCATGGAGCAAAAGGCTCCAGGGAAATTGTTCTAAATGAACATGTTCAGTGTCACTGTTATTTCTATAGCAGCTAATCAGTGAACAATAAATATATAAGCAGTGGAGAGCATTATTCTCTTCCCAATGGTAGTGAAAACGTCTGAGTATAATGCTATATACACCTAGAAGTTCCCAAGGTAGCTACAGAGAAGAGGAAACTGTCCTCTTGTGTCTCCTCCACAATTCAGCTGAATAAGTCTGATGTTAACGTTTTATATTTTTCATTATAAACATACAGTTACTTCTACTCTATTTTGAGAGAATATTCAATTATATAATGGGGGAGGAGCAAAATAAATATTTGTTATTTGTTTTTAAAATTAATTCTTTTCCCATTTTCTTATAAGATACTTCATTGCATATAACTTCCATGTCAGAGGTAAAAGAATTGTAATCACATAGCTGGACGCAGTACTTACATGATATCAATATAACTTTTTTTTAGATTGTACTCAGTCCAAATATTTATCTGTTAAGCAAATGATCACATGACTTTCTTAAGAAATACCATGCAGAAATCTTTCACTACTTGTTAATCAGCGCATCAGAGAGAATGTTAAAATATATATTCAGTCAAGAACAACATATGATGAGCAACCAAGTAGGTGTGAATACTTGCAGAGATGACAATAATGAACATGCTGCTTTTGAAGCAAGATAGTCTTGTAAATAAAGTACATCGCTGACACTCAAAAGGCCCAGGGTCTACCTTGCCTTTGATACAATCTTCTTGTGTCTTATGGCTTCCGTTCTGTCAAATGGAGAATGTTGCAGAAAACCCGTATCTGGGAGAGGTCTAGCAGAGCACTGTTTACATCTATTTGGAGTATTAGTCCCATTATTTTTGAAATTCTAACACATTTCACCGAGACACACTTTAACTAAAATATGCTTTAACATGTTCTTCTAAGGAGGATACTAGCCAACTTTTGAGTCAGCAAAGATATTCTAGTGTACTACTGTTTACCAAACATATAAAGTTGTTGTAATAGCATATATTCAAAATAACACTCTTTCTTTAATGTGAAATCATTATATGTCTTAAAATGTAGTATATTTTGCCTCCAACTGTGAAGTAATAAAATAAATTAAGTTCTTAAAGCAATAACAAAAGATTAGAGAATGGTCATTACACTAGTATAAAGAGATACCGGAGAGCGTAAAAAGCTATGGGATTGATTTGACAAGCTAGTCCTAAGAGGTACAGATTCTGCACGGATTCCGTAATGTTTGAGAGGGATGTGGCTAGCCATAGCGATGACATATTTGGAGAAGTCAAGGGTCACACAAACAAGCTGTTTGGAGTGATAGCAATCTTGATGCACTATGGTTCTCTCAGCTGTTGCCATAGGATTAATTTGGAGGATTCAAGAGATTATCCACGCACAGGAGCAGAATTGATATCTGCAGTCCAAGAATAACATTAAAATATACATAAATACTTGCAGTGTAATGGAGCTTTCTGCCAAAGAGAGCGTGTTGCTGTAAGGGTGATGGATTTGAACTGCTGCTTTGTTACCTTAACATGCCAAATATGCAGCTTCCCATTTCTCAACAAAAAGTCATTTCGGTTTGTCAAATAGTGTTCTGCCTGTACCAGTTATTTAAATTTATAGCATCTGCTATGCTGAAGATAGTGCAGGTGACACCGCAGCATATAGGTGATTTTGCCTGACCAACTGGCTGCCGGTATCGATCAGGAAAAGGCCTTCACATTCCCACATACGCACATCACGTTTGCTTGGGTCTGATCCTGTCTTCAGCATTTACTGCAGTAATCCTTGAGCTAGTGGCATAATTTACACGAGCAAAAATTGCGAGACTGTTTCCCTCCTACAAGCAGGATCCTAACTGCTGCTACTAATAAGTGTAGAAACACAACAGAGACAGCAGAGATAAAAATCTAAGATGTAGGGGAGAGGGGCAAGGGCTGTTTTCATTTGTTCAAAGAACTGGCTGCAGATGCCCAAAGCTGCAGCAGGTAGGAGCTAATAACACTGTTGGCTTTTTTTAATTATTACTATTTTTAACTGACTAGGAGAGCACGTGCCCACAATCCACTTGAAAACCTAAGGCTGCCTTTTTCTAAAGAATAGTTTCTTTCAGAGGCATACCCTGCCCATACATTTTAAAGGGTTCTATAAAAGAAATATATTTCTATACCTATAGCGCCTCTTGAGCGGGCCAGGAAATGGTGCTCAGGACTCCACATAGATGTACCACGCCTGTTCAGACCCGAGGAGACCTTCCCTGCACTGCAAATGGCTCCTCGAATTCACACGTAGCTCTTGGCTAATCCTCACTCCCTGGGGGTGAGCTGAGCTGGGCACGGCAGGGCCCCGGCACTTCTGCGTCGTCACCTCCAGATTAAGCACTGCTGCCGGTACTTTCCGTGCGAGTCATTCTAACCTCTGAGCGGTGCAGGGCAGCAGGAGGTGTTGGGCAGGGCGATGACGCCATGGCCACGCTCAGAAGAGGAAACGAACCTTTGCAACTTCTTACCACCCTCCCTGCAGGGAGACCCGGGGTGGGGGAGCTGCTGGGGTCTCCCGCAGGGAATTCAGGAGGGGGCTGCCCCACAACCGCCCGCCAGCACCAGCCCTGGCCCACCCCAACGCAGACACAGGGCCGGACTGCCATAGGAGGGGTGAAACGCTGCTGCTGCGAAGGATGGTTGAGGAGACCTCCTGGGATGCTTTCTTTGGGTACATTGCAAATGACTTACAAGTGATACCTCTGGACACTCATTTTCAAAAGTTGCGGTAGCAAACGTTGCTATCGTTACCTACTCCTGGTAGCAGGCAAAGAGAAAAATTAGCTTTGGAAACACTGGCCATTTCCAGAAGGCTCCCACTAGGGTCAATCTAAATTACATGAATAAATATCCACACTAATCTCTAAAAACACACTTTTCCCTGGGTGGTAAAGAGCAATATTTAGCATTGCAAAGGTAAAGGCTGTGGCAAGAAATGTCTGAATAATGCCATTTTCAACTGCAACTACCATATGGAAATATCACTCTGAAGCTTGCAAAACAAAAGCAGCAGCTGTAGACACAGATTTGCATTTAGCATCTACACCCTACTGTGGATGTGCCAAAATAACGAACTAGAATTGTTTAGGAAGCACAAATAATCCCCTAAGAACCACAGTTTCCCGCAAGAGCCTTGTCCTATGCCTTCCTCCCCCCCTGTTCTACCTCGGCTGTGTGATGGGTTGCATCGCTTAAGTGTGATGAGGCTGGAGGCTGGTGGGGAGAGCCACTGCTGCTGCCACTGCTGCTGCTGCTGCAGCTAATTGCAAGGTGTGGGGAACAAGCAGCAATTAGCTGCTACCGCTTTGGCTGTGCTTTGATGCCGTGCTTGTTTTGATCTTCTTACCCATCCTCAGTCTTTCATATCAGATGTTGGAGTTGTATACCTTTGAGCTGTGCAGGATACCAAAAATGCTCAATATATTTATATTTTTTTTCTTCCCTCCTGTGTGATGTCTCCATGAACCAGCCTTGCCAACATCCTTTTTATTCATGCAAAGATACAAGCACAACAAATATGTTGATTAGCTTGGAATATGAATATGAATTTTGTACTATTACATTGTTAAAGCCTTTTCATACCTAGTAAAAAGCACTAAATTTGTACAAAAAAGGGGATTATTAGAAATGGACATTTGCTACAAGTCATTGTTATCTGCTGTTTCTAAATGTGTGCATTTTTCAATGAAAATACCACCTAGCAGCACTTCAAAATTTTGGCTCGACTTTCATGTATCATCTTATGATCACAGTCACTAAGCATTACATTTTGCCTTGCAATGACTGGAGTTGCTTCACAATCGTGACATCAATGGTAAGGGGCAAGGAGTTAGATGCAGTGAAAATTGACGGGAAGGTGCTATCACTGTCTTCATGTAGATTTTCAATAGGGGAGACAAAAATATTTAACAAACTTGTATGATCTCATTCTTAAGGGGGAAAGAACCGAATGTAAAACTATGCAGGGCACAGATTGTCAGACATACCTTATACAGTAGTTATATTTGAAAACTGTATTTCTGTTGGTACAATGGCAACAGCTTTTTCTGAGCTTAAGGCATTATAAAAATAGGTAACATTTGGATGAAAGGAAAAGCTTTGCCTGGAAATAGAAAAGATACTCTTAGACGCTGGAAGTCAAGTCTGAGTGTGGATGAAACAAAATACTTATTCCCTATCTTAGATAGAAAAAGCAGTTGTTCATCCTTTCTCAAAAATATTTTGTTGTGACTCACATATATAAATAGGCTACTGTGTGCATAAATTCTGTCTCTATGCCGTGGACAGAACTTTCAAGTAATAATTTAAACTTTTTTTACATTTTTGTATTATGCTTCTAGTTGTATGCTAAAACGTGAGAACCATCTATCTCATTCTCAGATGCAGTCATTTTCATTTCAGACAAGTAATCAGTCTGATTAGTCAGCTGAAGAATCTAGTGACAGTTACTACGAAATCCAATCTAAACACAGCATGGTGTCCTGGAGATCCAGATCCCACAACTAAGGGACAAGATGCGATTTTCTGAATAGGAACAATACAGACCAAAGTATATGTGTCCTACGTATATGAGGTACATACTTCTCATACGTACTTTTAAATCTTATAACAAAGAAAGGTAGAGATTCTAAAATGGAATCATAAAAGTAAATAAGAATAATTTTATAAATTAAAAAAGCAATATTAGAGCATCTCAAATCATGGTGCCTGTAACGTATCGGAAAAGCATGATTGTCTTAATAGCAGATTCAATTATTGGCTGTTGGACAAAAGTCTTTCAGAGATCCTGCTAAAACTTCTGACAGAGGAAAAGTTGAGGGAAAAATGGATTTTTGAGGGAATTTTTGAGCACTGAAATACTTTCACTAATAGACGAGAATTCAGGAAACATTCTTGGGACTTTATAACCCTACGCACTTGAAAGATACCACTTACATTTAAACTAGGCTAGCATTTTCAATCTGATCATTATAATCCAACACTTCCTTTCTCTCCTTTGTAGTCTTGAAACAAGTCTCAGTCTAGAGGAGAAACACGCTACCTTATTAAGTGACCAAATGTGATGGCGTATAAGCACAAGACCCTTACAATTATTCCATGGAAAAAAAGTAATGTAGCAACTTATTGCAATGTAAATGGTGTTTCCATTTTTCTCTCTGGGATGAAATCCAGATGACTTACATTTTGGGTATCATAAAAGAAACTGAAAAGTGTATTTTAGACGCAACATAGAATTGATTGTTCTGATAACACTATCTGGTTTGTTCCTGTTGGACAGTATTTTGGAGCGTGACTAGTAGATTTATACATTTCTTTAATCAGTCAACAGTATTTTAAATGCAATCCTTCTGAAGAGAGTAGATGAAACTGGTATTGCCAGGTGTTAATCATATACTTCAGCTGTTTTTCTGGTTCAGCACTATTTTCCTTCAATGAAGAAGCAATCAAAAATCTTTTGTTAATGTTGGTTTGTTTTTTTTTTTCCCCCAAGTATTTTTGTGAGTGAAAGTTATCTTAAAGTACTGCTTTTTACCATGTATATAGATTTCATATTAGAGGGTTAGAGCAGAAAAATGGCTACCTAAGTATATGAGTATCTCACTAAAAAATAAAGGCAAGGTAATTCCCATGGCTTATAATGCAGCAAGTCTTTAATGTACGGGAACAGAAAATTTATAAAAGGCAGATTAAATGAACACCAGATTACCAATATGTGCATTGTGTAACCAATGAGAAACCATTATTTCTGAGGTGATAGGACTCCCTTTCTACTTCTAACCCTAACCTCATTTCACAAACCTCTTACGCAGATACAGATAATAATTTGCAATTATCTGTGAAAAGAAGGGATAGAAGTGAAAATCCCTTTCTGTGTGTTTTCAGAATTTAAGTCTGTAAACATGCAGAATATATTTTAGAGTGTGCATTATCCAAGGCTACACTATCATGATATGCACTTTGCATATCACTACTATGATATTGCATGACATACACTTTAATACTTACACGTTTTGATTGCCTCAAGCATGCATCTTATTATAAAAGAACCTAAAAATATTTTAAAAGGCCTGATATATAGATTTTAAAAATCTTTAAAGCTTTTTAAAATAGCATATTTTCTCCACAGCATATGTGGCCTGGCCTTCCAGGCTAAAGCCAAGTAACACAGAAAGAATATATAAAAGATTTGTGTTTTCTGGGGAACATGATTTCCTCATTCTACATTCCTATGCATGAAACATAAATCTATCTCAAAAGAAGAAGAAAGCTTTTTGTCCAATTTATGCAGAAGTAATCCAGTTGCTACCTACAGGTTCTGCTTAGCTCCAGCAAACTGGTTAAATACAAATAAATTCAGTATTTTTTTACTAGACATATTTATAAATGACTAGAATGAATAGGATTTATTACATTTATATCCTTTTCTGAACTTCTAGGTTCAGTTTCAATCGTTGCAAGCCTATATAAAAGTTTTGATACAAATCAACTGAAATACTTAAAGCCAGCTTTATTTCAGACTACATCTTCATCAATAGGGGCTTGCTTTAATTGTATTGCAACTATATCCTAAAGTATTTTGCTGTTTGCATTAGCTTTTGAGGCTCAGGGCGCTGATGTTTCTGGGTTCCTTAGTGATAGATCAAATTTGACAAGTTACATTTTTCTCCTGAGTTCCTCAAAAGGCTGAAGCAATCCTCACAATATTAAAGAATTTGCCAAGTTCACCAGAAGTCACTTTCACCTGGTTTCACAGCTTGAATAAGTCCTCATTGAGCAAAGCAATCTAGCTCAGGGAAAAAAATGTTCTTTTGTTCACAGGTCATGTGCCTGTTTGACTCTGCTAGGAAATGATTTACTATATTTACCCAACTGAGAAGCTGAGGCATAGTCTTTGTCACTGCTTCATCTGACATAGGTTTCTCCCGGTTTCATAAGATGACTTCGTCTATTTCAGTAAGAATGCATTTCCTCGTGTTGTATCAAGTGTATTATTCTGCCAAAAAGGTCTTTGGCAGCATTTCTGAAATCCTCTCATTTACTCCCTGGGAAATGGCTTAATATGCTTCATTATACATTGCAACCTGCACTTTCTCGCCTTTTGCATCCCACCTCCTATTTACCTGTTGTGGGTGTGTTGTCAATAAATACAAGAGTATAAACGGAGCGAGTCTGACTAACTACCCACAATCATGATAAATTAAAGTTAGATAAGAGGAAAATGAAGTATTTAGCTCTGGAATTAGCTAGGCGTATTGCTAATAGCGATAAAAACACCTGCACCAAGTAGGTAACAAAAGTGCCCTTCTGGGTAAAACACTCTCCCCCGTCTCTCTCCCTCTCAACTGAGCTTGTGCTGGCACTCTGCATGCTGCTCTCAGAGCTGTTGTGAAACTACCCACAGGTGGAATGTAGTCACTCCAATAAAATTAGTCAATGCAGTAACACTGCTATAGAGTATACAGTACTACAGCCAGTATGGTTGGATATTTTTGTGGGGGTTTTTTCAAACTATTTTAAGATCAAACCGAGAATGAAAGCCAAAAGATGCTGAACTTAAAATAATCCCCTCTTCAGAGGTAACAGCTAATTACCTGAAGGTGAACATCAAAATATTTTCGGTTAATATATATACACACAAACACATGCACTAGACACGAAGAAAATGCATTACGTAGTAATTTTGAGGATAACTGCTGTAATCTCAGGGATGCAATAGGGATACTGAGTTAAAAACCTTTCAGAAATCTCTAGAATGCAAAAACACACACAAAAATAAATAATCTGAGATAAGAGGGCAAAGACATGGCATACTTGCAATGACTAATGATAAAGACAATTAAGTATTAAAGAAGATGTTTGATGATTTTTATGCTTCATTATACAAGACAGACAGCAAGAGAATGAAAAGTAGATGTAATTTTAAGCATTATTTTCCTTACACTCACAAATATCCAAATAGAAAAAAAAAGACCATCAACAGATATGAAGCTCACACTTCAGGCATGGTAGAGAGGAAGTAGCAGTAGTTTATACACTGTCCAAAATAAAAAAAAAATAATGTAAGAAGTGTGCTTTCTCTTTGGCTGTTCTCGACTTGCCTGTTTTCCTTGCTACCTTAAACAAAAAACTTAATACAAGCTCAATTTCCCATTTACCAAATGGAGATTGTAATTCCCACCCCTCAAGAAGAGATGGGATGCATAAATAATTATGAGCTGAGCTGTTGCTGTGAGCTGCAAAGAGCTAACTGAACCTATGAAGGCCCTGAAAGGACCAAAAACCGGCTGCAAATGGGCCCAAGGCTTCTCGCAGCTTCAGCTGCCATCAGACTGAACCCGCCATAGAGAGCAGTGAACAGAGTGAAATGGACCAAGACACGCGGCGGGGCCAAGGTGCTCTTTATTTTGACCAACGTTGATTGTGCGATGATAAGAGCTATATAGAAATAATTAATAAATCCTGTTTGCAAACAAGTCACCGGCAATGGTGGCTTCAGTTTTTCTAGACCCTTAACGTATGTACCTCACTCATTCAAAGAAATTTAAAATCCATAAATCACAGTGGAAAGAAAAATAAAATCACCAATTGTAATACAGCTTGGCAAACAAACTTGCAATTTCTACCATTCCCATTATCTGGGAAAGCTCTGATGTTAGGCCACTCGCCAGAAAGTGAGTGTTGTTCCAGAGAGGTTGCATTTGAAGCCTGTCAAAAATCAAACAGCGCGCATCGTAGGTCTGAAACAGTCCTCTCATAAAGGATGCCTTTGACCTCTGCATGAGCCAGTATCTCTTGAGGAAAGGAAGTTCTGCCACGAAGTCAAACTAAGCTTAAGAGAAACACTGGGTAGCGCAGGGATGGGAAAGATATGAAATTGTTAGAAATCGATCCACAAACACCTTTAGAGAGGGTATTCAAGCCCTTTCATTAGGTGTATTTGCTTCCCAGGCTTCAAAGAGGCACCTGCCACAGCTGCCACCGCTCCTGCCTGCAGTTGCAGTGAGGCTGGAACCTGAGCACAGACAAAAATAGTAATTATACGGGGAGAAAGGGAAGGAAACGGTTCCCTTGTGATTAAGTGAACAAAGCCTGAAAATTTAAGTTGCATAGCTGGAGAAAGGAGGAGGAAGGGGATTGATGTCATGAAAATATTCAGCAACAGAAAACCTGTCTCTGACATTCTTAGACAAAGAAACTCACTTATTGTATAACAAAACATTGTTGTTTTCAAAGTAAAATTCATACGACGCACATCAAATAAATACAAAGAAAATGATGCGAAGACATAAGGGACAAGTGAACATGACCACAGACTGGCAAGAAACCTAAGGAGGGACAAAAATCTCCCCCTCATTACTTCCATAAATAATTCTTGCCATGGAAAACTTAAAAGTAAACTGTAAGTAAACATTGTATTTTTAACCGCAGGCTTAACATTTTTCTGGGAAAAAAAAAATCTTTTAGAAGAAAGAAAAAAAATGCCTCCATTTTTGGCTGGTTTGATTACAAATTTGGTTACATACTGATAAAATGTCAATATTATATGCCAGTACAAAATGCTATTTCATAAACAGTGGACAACAAAACATCTTTTAAATATTGGAAGACTGATAAAAAATTGAAAAAAACCTTTGAAGGCATAATTTTAAGACTCGCTACTGGTCTTTGTACATATTCTTGAGCATAAATGACTACATGAACAAATCGGGGGAAAAGGTGAATCCTTGTATATTTTTTTCCTCCTGTAACAACAACAAAAACATGTATATCAAAGCTATTCTTATATAGCACCCAACAATTTCTCCTTTAAAGAAAGGCTGAAACTATCTAGTTGGTAATTGCAGCTGAGCTTGTGGTAAGAAAGCTCTTGACTGGAACAATAAGTAAAAACACCTCAGTGTACAGTGGTTTAGCCTAACATGAGTGAAAGAAAAACCCCAATTGTATCAGTTTCAGATTATATTCAGTGTGTTTTAGGTAAAATATCCATACAGTAAACCACATATGGACTACAGCACCATTTATAATAAAACGAATACTACAATGACGTTTGCAAAGTTGTCACTGTAACAACTCCCTCATGAGCGTCGCATCTCTCTGCGCTTGCTGTGACTGCAGGGACATCAGAGGCACATGTGCAGAGAAGCTCTGAGAAGCGGGATGAAGAGGAAGAGGAGCTGCAATAGTTTCCTTTGCACTGGCTGCCTGCTCTGTCCTTCCTGCTGGTTTTGGAGCTGTTTCCACAAACCTCATCTCCAGATTTGACAGACATTTCAGGCTACAGGTGAAGGACAACTACTTAGGGAAGAATGGGTTAAAGTTGGAGGGGTTAGGAAGTAAATTCAAACAAAATGGTATTGCCTTAGAACAATTTGGTTGAGAAATACCCCTCAAATCACTACACGTACATCTATTATTCATAGTCAGAGAGGAGTCCAAGTGAAAAATAGCATCAACTGAACAGCGTAAGTGCTATTCTAATTTGACAAAGAATAACCAGATCAATATTTATGATGATTTTCGATGAGGATATCCCACTGTTTCCTACTGTAACACATTCAAGGCACTGGGATTGGGAATGGTAAGAGAAAAGTAGGAAGAATGAAAAGAAAAATGTTCATTTTTCTTCTATGAGAAGGAAGGAGAGATAAAAGAGCTGTTGTCCAAGCAAAGATGGAGGCCTGAGCCTCATTGCACTTTTGTTTAGGACTGGATAAAAAATATTTGTGGAAATAAGTTACATTCTTAGCAAGTGATCTTTGGATCAAATAATCTCAATACCCAAAATCGGCCATATCCTTTTATTTAAAAATTATTTAAGTACAAACACTGTCCGTCCCCCCCCCCAAAAAAAAAAAAAAAATCACAAAAAAAGGAAGACTATCTTACACAGAAGCCATGGGTTTGTGTTTTTCATTCATCCATTTTCATGGCTTGCAACCTATCAAATTCAGGTGATATTTCCAGAAACCATCAGCAAAGAAAAATGAATCAGCTGGTATGAAAAGTAGGCCAGAGAATCTGCCCAACTCAGCCCAGAATCAAGGATTCTAGAAAGCCCTGCATAGAGGAGAAAATAAATAACTGAAGAGGGACAGATTCCTGGTGGACCTAAATTAAACAAAGCTTGTGTTTAAAATGCTTCCAGGAGATGGCCAATATAAACACCCCCTGCCTGAACCCAGCATACCTAGGATGGGACTTTTGAGTCCAAACGCACAACATCTGGCTCATCAAGTGAAAAGGGCTCAACTTCAGCGTTAACTATCCTTTTCAAACTGCATACTGAGTTTCCCTAAAACTCTGGGAATGCGATTATTTTGTATATGTCATTCCTGCGGCTGGATGTGAAACCATCTTTGAAACAATAACATAAAATGTTATTTATATCCTTTCACATAATTTGAGAAAGAAATTGCCTGCACTAGTGAAAAGATGATCTGCAAAATAAGAAATTAACTGAACAACAGCCAACAGGTATTTGTCAAGAGTGAGTTTTGTCAAAGACAATCCCTTTTCCCTTTATGACACAATAATATGCTTTCCTTGAGGAAGAAGCAGTAAACTCCATATGTCTTGAGTTTAGTAAAGCAGTATCTTACATGCCTATCTCATAAACAAGCTACAGAACCTGGTCTAGATGAAACTACTATGAAATATTGCACAACAAAACAAGGCTACGGAAAATGGGGACTAGACCAGCTTTCTGGTAAAAATCTACTCCAGTGAGTAATTCTCAAGGGTTTACTTTAAATTAGAAAGAAACAGTATCAAGCTGACCTTCATTAGAGTCCACCTCAATCTTGCACTGTTTGATAATTCACAGAAGACCAGAATGATAGAAGGGAAAACCAGCTTTAAATTTGTATCAGGCTGCAAGGGGTTAATACGCTCTTTGAAAAACAGGCTTAAAATTCAAGAGGATGTTTATACTGCTTTTAAGATTTATAGCAGACAATATCAGAAGCAATAGAGTTAAATTGAAGTGTGGTAAATTTAAGGTAGGAAAAACATTTAAGGTAGAAAAATCTTTCTAGTTGAAAGAACAGTTAAGCACTGGAATAAATTTCCCAGAGAAATTTTTAAGAATGGATTTAACAAACAGTCATGACTGTTTTGGGACAAGGGAAGGACTAGCAACTTCCTTTCTCTTGAGGTCCTATTTTCTATGTATCTTAAAGTATAAAAACCTGAATATTATTGCAAAATAGCCTTTGCACTAGAGTGATAGAAATGGTTTAAGAACAAGAAATGGAAACGTTTCCTACATCATGATAAATTTGAGTTTGATTCAGACAAGAGGGAAAGAAGTATGCCACTATCTTTTATTGCATTGTTCAGAAAACTGAATTCTTTTGAAGATAATCTGCAAGGGTACATGGTTACTAACACAAACATATGTCATCTGCTCATAATAGTGATTTTTACTGAAGTTTCTTCCTCTATTATGCCAGCTATCATTTGATTTGCAGATTGAATAAACAACAATAAACTTGGACTAAAGTCTCCCACACATCCTGCATTTGATTGCCAAACAATTTACTTCTCTGACAAGATGTTTATGAAGTTAAGTGCAGAGCAAAATTGTATTCTACTGCAGATATTACATGGCATCTACTATCACCTGGAAACAAGATCTTTAAAATTTTGTCAAAAAATGTTTCTGGACTGAAAGTTGATTCACATATAATAATCAATGTATTCCTTTGTTTTTGAATGTATCCATCATTCAATCCATTTATCAGCACACATTATAGTTGTTTGCATTATATTACTCCTGTTAGGAAATGTATATTTACTTTGTCTAGTATTGATATGAATCAACATAGACTTAAAGCAAACCATGAAATTCTTTAAAAAACTCTTTTTCACCAAAACTTCACAGTCAGAGGAACCAGTGAACATTCAACTCCACTTAAAGTGACAAAACTGATAAAAAATAATTGTGTTTCTCCCCAGCCTGCAAATAGACCATGGAGCTCCGTGATGCAGAGTATTTGAGGCAAGACGTAAGCATTTAAGAAACAGTGCTTGGATATCAAGCATCCACTCTATAGTACTGATAGTACAAATGCAGAGTTTAAATTAAATTACATGCTTTAGGTCTTACGCCGGCTTCTAACAAATACAGTAAAAGACCAAACACATCTCACACTTGCATGCTGGGAAGATCTCACATATTTCTCCGACCTGTCTACTTCTGGCCTCTGTCAAACCAGGAAGCTAAAGGGAGCGGGCGGCAGAGCCGACCTCGAGCCGTGCTCCCAGTGCCGGCACGCGGCTGGCAGCGATGCAGCCACCTCTGGCCCTGCTCTTGGCTGGAGTTCCTAAGCAGAAGCACTGGTCCAAGAGCAGGCAATGACTGTACGTGATGAATAAACCCACAATAACAAACGGAAACTTACTTAAGCCAAAACCCTTGGTCTTGGAAGTCTAAATCAAACCACCAATATTTAATAATGCAAGTTTAAACCACTATCCTGTTCTTTTTTTCTTTTTTTAATTTTTTGGCTTGTTTTCTTAAACTCTCCGCTTCAATAAAAGGTACGCTAACTGTAAAAGAAAGGTAAACTCACCAACTTAGCTCACAGCAGGTTTATAAAACATGATTATGCTTCAAAAGGCTGACTGAAAACCCACGGTAAAACCAGGAAAATTATCTTCTTAGTAAACATTTAGTGTCTTATTCCTCCCCCAGTGACAAGAAGAACTGACTTTGGACAGAAACATTTACTCCTGAACTCTGTTGCTATCTTCATCAATTTATTTGATATTTTCAAAGATCCGTCCCATTTGGGTGCAGGTTGATGTCCTATCCTTGTGGTCATTTCAACACCCCTTTCACATAGCCTTACACAAAAATAAGAAAACCTAAACAGACTGAAACACATTTCAAAAAAATAAAATAATGAATCTTGTTCCTGTAACTCAAGAGAATTGTGACAGGAGAAATCAATAATTCATCAACAGCTGAAAATGGCACACAGTGAAAAGGGCATGTGTACATAAAAGTGGAAATTTGTGTGCTTCTAAAGAAAGTCTGAAAGGTAGATGGTTGGACTGCAGATAAAATTACTTTAGAAACAGCAACTGAAACAGTTGCTCTTTGATATCTACTCTGTTGCAAAGACCTTATATTTTGATTAATTTATTACTTTTTTTTCCACCCATGAATAAAACATCCAGCACGTAGATTACTATGGATATTCAGATCCTTTACAGAAAGATCTATATGTGATAATTAAAGTTGATCTTGCGAGAATTAAAAATCTACAAAACAGAGTTTGCAAAGCTTTGTGTTGTTAGAAACTAAGTCTTCACAGTGAACAGAAGAGGAATTATTTTTGTATTCAGGGAGACATGACTCTAGACAAATTCACACTCCTAAAAATTCAACAAGATATTTCACAATCATCCATATGGTCTTTGTGCTAATGTCACTTCACAAGCTGGCTTATAGATCTCTTATGATTATTAAAATGTGTTACTAAGCTCCTGAAGTTGTGAAGACAAAAAGATCAGTTACTGAACTCGGTGCACTATGAAGGCTCATAATTTTAATTCCTTTACCCGAACTTTCTGATTCTCGACTTTGTCCTGTAACTTAAGCAAAAAAAAGATGCTACCTTACAGTTTGAAAAAATAAGCTTGTGCCACATAGAAAGAGCTTTGTGTGGCCTCCTTCAATGAGGAGAACAACCTTTTAAGTGTTCGCTGAACTGGGAAGTGACAGGAATAAGAGGGGCTGAATCAAAACCAACCGAAAAAGCATTTAAAATAGGAAAGTAACAGAGGACTTTCAACTAGGAAATGAAATTGAGGTTATAGTATGGCCATTCCAGTGACTGAAAACATCAGGAGGTAAACCACAAACTGGCCACAGTCCTAATGGGCTCTGTGGATTTATACACTCCGAAACAACAGCTCCACTCCTCCCGTCACAGGAATCCCATCTCACGGATGAGAGGCGAAGTGCGCGCGCCAGCACAGCCCTAGGGATTAATGCAGCGACCTGCAAGGTTCAAGGTGATGTGATAAGTCTCTACCACTTACCTTGCGGTAACTGCTGCAAGTCGCGACAAACACCAAGATATAGACTTTCCGCGCTGTTAAGTCCTTACAAGGATCGCGAGGTTCTATGAAATTTGCTTTGTATTTCCTAGCTAAGTAGTGCAGTGAGATATTTTAGATGGTAACAGAGCAGAGAAAACCAGAAGAAGGGCATAGCTTAAGTTATGTTACTTTTGAATTGAACTTAGAAATGCTGCTTTTACATGAAATAAGATTTTGAGTTCTTTAAGGAAATTTAATTGCTAATTTAATCCAAAGCAAGACTCAGATGGTCAGTCTGCTGTGCATCACAGTAAAAGTACCATTCATTCACACGCTCTGTATTTCTCCAACTTGGGGCTGTGTTTTAAGCACCAGCTTCTTGAACCGTGCCTAATATGAACTAATTAATATAGGATGCAAGTATTCTATATGTTCTGTAAATTTTTTAATTTTTTTTTACTATACTATAGATCCCCACAATTATGATGTCAATCAATTTGAAAAGACCAAAGCAAGCACAGGTCCGCATAATGGCATTCAGTCTCCTGAAAGGATGTGTGGAAATGTGCAGCCATAGGGAGGACAGAAGCTGAAGGAAGGAAGGAAGAGGCAGCAAAACAGTATTGACAGTGAACATAAGCATCCTGAAGAGTATTTCCATCATCGGCCCAGCCAGATTTGTATTTTCACTGGAGCGGTAGCTCTGTGATCACAATCCAGAGGGGCCTAAGAAAACTAGGAGAAAGCACTCTGAGCTAGAGGAAAGTAATACTGCAGCTACATGACACATGTTCTCGTTAGAGTCCTTCCTTGTTTCCTGGGATATACGCTCATTCTCCCTGTTAGCATCACTAGCTATTGTCTCAGTGATGTTTTACAGTACAATGCTGTACTGTATTGGTAGTCCCAATTTCACCACAGTTATATCCAGAGTGACAGAGGTGGAAGATGAGACATGTGGTTAAAAATATGGTCACACTCTTATCCACTGTTTTTTGGTTTTCAAAACCCTTATTTCTATTTGCTCCAAACAGAAATTACCAACACAACAAAATCAAGGCAATGCAAGTAAGAAAGAATTTGAGAGGGAGACAAGGTTTCAAAGGATTTTAGACACAAGTGTTGTACAGATGTTTAGTAAACGAAACCACAAAGCCTAATCAAACAAACATTTTCAGGCAGTTTATAGTCATGGGAAGAAAGTGGAAGGAGATGGGAATTCTAGCTTTGATCATGAAGCTAGTATCAAGGAAACAGCTATTTTCAATTTCACTGGACATTTGGAAAGCGCCATTTAATAGATGTACCACCACCCCTCGCTGCCTCCACCCTTTGCGCAAAGGCAGGCAGCGGTGCGTTCAGACAGGAGCTCAGGCTTCGCAAGACTTTGAGACTTAAGATTAAGTGCTTAGTTGCCTTTTGTTTGCATAGTATCCTAAAAGTAGGTCTGAAGGTTGGACAAACCTCCCAGAAATCCTACAGGATATCAGACCGACCTTCCCCTCCCCCCCCCCCCCATCTCACAAACAAACAAAATATTCAAACAGAAACAAAAAAATTCCATCCTGTTACACTTTATCCTCTTAGTTAAAATGTATACATAAAATGATCAGCTGCAGCATTGACAGAACCATCCAATCACTCCTCTTTACAAGTTTTGCTTTTAGCATCGCAGAGTATTTATGTTTAATTTCGTTACACAATTTTCATCACTTACATCTGATTTTCTTTTTCCTGACAACCCAAAATTTTTATTGGAAATAAATAACAAAGATTGCAGGAAAAAGTTTTGAAAGCTCCTGTACATAACTTTGATCAGAAAGATTCTATTTTTGTGAAGATTTGTTCATATGCATTTTATGTTAAGGATAAAGGTATTAGTACCAGGTTCTACCATGCATTTGTGTCTTTTATCTTTTTTTTTATTTTATTTTTTTTTTTTTACTTACTGATCAACGTGTTCTACAGGTCATTAGAAGGTCAAATTCACACCCCGTCTGTGCTCTACCTTTACCTTTTTGAGCAGTCTAGCCATTCCAGTTTAATTGGAGGCCCCATCCTTCATATGGCTCCCAGGATGCAGGCATCATATTTATGAGATAGACAGAGAACAAGCCATGGAGAAAATCATGGATATTGTGAATGAATACATGGCACTCGAATATTGCCTCTCTGTCAGGATTCAACATCCAAGCGAGAGGTGAAAACCTTAAACAAGCAACTCCAGAATCCTTTTAGACCTTTAACTGCACCACACTGCACTGTACAACTCTTTCTGGTATTTCAATCACAGGTAAAAATTCTTGAAGATTGTATTTTTTAAAAAAAAATCTATCTATACCTGTATACACATTGTTCCAGACCTGCTTCTTTATGGTACCAGTACCTAAGGCAGGCTGCGGAAAGCTCCACAGAGGCCAAAAGGAAAGACCACTTTGCTGAGATACTCCAAGCCTTGACCACAGCAGTAACTTGCACGTGTCATGCACTGTCCCAGCAGTGATGTCTGTCTCTGCTCTTTGAGTGGTCACTCTCTCTGCAGAGCAGCAGATCAGCCTCCCAGCTCAACTCCCAAGAGCCGTATCCAAACTGTGGATGATGGTAGGAAAGTTTTCCATGGCTTCCCTGTCCACCTATATAACATGGGAAACTGGCAAAGTTGGTAACACAGCAAGCTTGTAAATGACAGTCTTTATCATTTATCAGAATTAAATTCTGCACAAGTAGAATTTCAGAAACTTTTAAAAAAAATTTAAAATGCCTCGAGTATTTTAAGGTTTTGGCTTATTTCCCCCCATCTTCAACCCAAACGTCCTTCTTTTAACTATCTTCCACAGCAATTTATACATATTGATGCCAATTACTGACAAGAACTGTGAAATACAATTCACCGTTCAAAATGGATGAAAATTTTATTTAGCATCTTCTAATTTTCAGTCTACAGGGAATAAGATGACATGTAAGCTTAAGAAGGTATAAGACTGTCTCATGGCCTAATGCCACATCAGTAGGGCTATTATCCCACACAGTTATTTGCAAGATTGGAGGACTAAAAAAAGCAGCATGCATGAGTCCTTAGGTGATGAATGTCAAGGTACCGTAGGTAAATTCATTAGATAAAGTGTTCCTTTGACAGCAGAAGCACTTTAGGGTGACCAGAAGTCCAACAATCCCAGCACCACTGTAGGAAACCAAAGCTCATGACCAGGAAAGTCTTTAAATGGTTACCAAGAACAGTACCATCATACATTTCAGAATTTTTTCCTTTCAAAAGCCTTACACAGAGAAACAAATTTATACTGACACACACAAAAGTGTTTCCCTTCGACTGAATCATTTGTCAGTTTGTAAGCAGCTGTTCAGAAGACTCTAACCAGCCTTAATTGATCAAAACCAGTATGTCATAAGACAAAGTGAAACGGTAAGTGGAATACTACATTCTTTTGCATTACATGTATGAGCTTTAAGTGTATATTTACATAGCACTCATTTAAAAAACAGTTTTCATTTAACTTTCTAAATCTGAGTTGACTTGCAAGACATTCTTAGTTACCATACCTAAGCAAACCAAAATAACAACGTAGTTGAAGTTCTTGAGCTAAACATCGAAACCGTCTCTAAAATACTGAGTATTGCATTTCCATTTCCACAAAATTCTTATATCTAAGTGATGCTTTGAGTTTGTAAATGCATTTTTTTCAAAATCAAAAGGCTGCTCACGTACTTCGTTTAAGAATGCACATAAATCAATGCTGAGCTGGAGTCCCATAACTTATTGAAGACCCTTGTGCTCTACAATAACAGGAATCTCCTGTCCCTTCCTCACAGAGTACCTAAGCAGGTCTGCAATGCTAGGTGTATCGTTCACCATATCAGAAGTAGGAAAAAAATATTCATTTTGTTAACGGAATTAGTTGTAGATTAAAGTTAGCTAAGCAGTCTATTAATCATTTGTGTATTCAGAAGTAGTCATGTAACAATGTCTTTTCTATTTTCCAATAAATAACAGGCATTTTCAAACTGTTTTCTAAAAAGGTTGTGTGAATTCTTTATTCTGCTGATGCTATCAAGTGCAAAAAATGAGTTTCCTTTCACTTGAGATGCAATGACATTCATTTTTATTTCCTTATTTGTGATACTCAGAAAGGTAATCCTATATATGAACAAATGATATTCGAATTACTTTTTTTGCTAAAGAATATAGACTGGAAAGTTCTATAGCCAAAATTACACTAGCTCATAAAGGAGAGCACAAGTTATGGGGGTTGATTTAAATATTTATTTTATAAGGTTTTGAGATTTTTTTTTCTGCATAGAGCAAAGCCAAATTTAGTGCTGGCTTAGGAAAACTTCTATGCATATGAGTCATAACTATGCAGCTGATCAGTAAGAGAATCCCGAATGGAAAGGTGAGCAAGAGTTCACACATCAGGTTTTTGCAGACTCTGCAGAAATATTTTCAGAAGAATAATATCTCTGACTGAGGTTGTTTGCATCCCTTCTCTAACACTTTTCTTCTTAATGCCACACATGTGCAGGCTTGAGATTGGAATCAGCTCTGGGACTCTAAATTGCTACTTCAAATACTGGAAAATACTGAAAAAAAGTCAGTGATTGCTTAAGCCTAAAGGGGTGTTTTAGTTTTCCTTCTCTAATCAACTTTTCTGGCTTCTTAGTACACATAAGTTGCTTTTTTACTCTGATAGTTTGCAAGAATATTAACAAGAGGACAGGAATGTATGGCAGAAGCTCTTTGTAAGACTAGAAGAAATAAATTATCTCAACTTACATAGTTTGAGGAACACACGGTTGAAATGCAGCCCATATGCATGGTGATTATTTATAGGCATACAAATTATATTCAAAAAAAGAGCCAGATGGCTTTAGCAACACATCTGCTGTCTTCAAGGCAGAACTTCTGAAGCAAACTTGGGACATTAGCTCCTATTATAGAGCAGTCGAGAACCAGTAGGACGACATTTGCTTTGTAGTCCGTAAGAGTTGTATCTTCCTACACAGCAGTTGAATTTAACCTGAAGTCAGCATCAAAGACAGGCTGCAATATTTTGCGTTTTAACAGGGTTATCACGCTGTTACTAACTAAACGTGCAGCTAGGAAGGTAGGTCGCCACTGAGGCAAAAGCCAAATGAAGCCAAACCTCACACATGCTAAGGTAAGTAGTGCTTACATAAACCTTTGTGCCAGCTAGCAGTTCTGCTGAAAATCAGTGCAAAATATGCAAAGTCAAAATCCCTGAAAATCAGTAAAAATCACAAAGATTCACACTTTTTTTTTTTTTTTTTTCCCTTAGGAGAAGGTTCTCATTTAGCAGATAATACTGAGAGGTGATTGAAAGATGTCTTAGACAGGGACATCAGAGTTGCGTGAGATGTTTTACAAAATATCAATTCGTATTACTGAGGGCAGAGTGGGGAAGAAGTCAGACATCTATTAACTACATGCCACATATGCATTTGAAAATAAGACGACAAATTGGGAAAGAGCATTGGGAGAATTGCCTGCGCTGACATGGTTTCTAATCTCCACCTGGACAGGCAAATTGTTACAAGTGCTTGAGTTTGCTGTCCGGCCACCGCACCTATTTGCCCCCTGTATTAGTGTGTGCTACTCTGAGTAGTACTATGGCTCATTTTTATTTATATTCAGCTTTTCAGAAACTTCTGCAGGAACAGTATCCCTTCTCCTCCCCTCCTTATACTCCTTGTATAAAAAAGCAGCTTTAAAATGAACAAACAGAACATCTTTATAAAAAAAAAAAAAAAAGCCAAATTTGCCTTTTCTGCTAGAACGGATTCACTCCTTAGGGTGCAGCTTCACCCACTTTAAGATGGCACTTTTGGTTCCCCTCTATTTTTCTGGCAGAATAGAAGAACTGGAAGCTTGTTCTGCTGCACCATGTAGAAGTCCCAATGCTGGCTGTTTCAAGCCTATGTCTTGCTAGAAGGAGGAGGGCCAACCTCCCTGTGCTCTGGTGCCACTCGTATTCCCAGCCGGGAGTTAGAGGGCAGATGAGCGCAGTGGAAGTTGCGCATCGCCTGTCAGCGTGTGCTAGGGGACATTCAACGCATCTGCATCTCTCTCCTGGGACAGATCGCTACCGCAGCACCCTGTTTTACTGGCCCCTCAACCAGCCTACACTCTCGACACTCCTCCATCGGCAGGGTGGCCAAAGGCCACAAAGATCTTTGGGCTAGAAGATACAGCAGGGCCGTGCTGATCCTTTGCGCAGGGCATGCCAAGCCTCTGGAAAGCACGGCAGTTCTTCGGGTAAACTCTTGCCATGCCATTTCCCTCATATCTTTTTACTACTTTAAAAATATGGTCGGGAATAACCACAGTTAAACAAAGCTCAGAAGATTGTCTCCCAGACATCTCCAAACATGCCATATTTGAAACAGCGTTAAGTTCCATTTTTGCAAATTTAACTCTCCTGCAAGAAATAAATGCACTGCAAATGAAATTCTAATTTTAATGAGAAGCATAAAAGTTAAAGCCTATACAGATACTTTTCCAGGCTTAAAAGTTGACCTAAAATCTGAAAATTCCAGATATCAATGCATTCGCTTACCTCCATTAGGTATGGTACTACTGCTGATGTTTATGAATACTCTGTTCCCCAAATTTTCAAAAGCTTCTGGAATGATTTTTAGGAAAGGTTTTTGTATTATATCAAAATAAAACATTACCCTCTCTTTCCTTATGTATGTCCCTTAATTTTGTTAGGCTATCTAATTTCATCAAGGCTCAAAATCATCCCAAATAAGGTAATAAGAACTTGCTATGAGAGGGAGTGAATCTGACCCCTTTGAAATGCTAATTGAATTCCTTATCTGCAAAACCAATATTTGTATTGTACAGCTCAATGATGGAGGAAAAAAAAATCCATAAGCCTGATGAAATGATAAAATGCATTTGTTTAACTAAGTCATTAAAATTAAACAGTGCTTATTCTAGGTTCTTATTTCAATTCACATGAGATAAGGAAAAAAAACACAAAACAAATGCTAGAGATCACAGGTCCCTTCAAAAATGCCACTGCAATGCCCTTTCAGTCTAACAAAATCAGCCCAAAACTTAGGTGTTCAATTCTTATATGCATATTATTCTCAACGGTGATATTACCAGTATGACTCGGACTATTCCAAGTGAGTTATCCTGGCGAAACTTTGTCCTATAAATAGTGTTTTCCATTAGCTTTTATCATTAAAATGCTTTATCGCGCACACACACAAAGTAAGTTGTGATTCTTCCTGCTGCTGTTGGAAAGGAGAACGACATTTTCACATCACGGATAATAGCACTTTGAAAGTAAATAGAAGTTTCAGAACTGCTGAGATTTCTATATGCCGTATGTCAAGCCTCTTTCTCTACGGACTGGAGTAAGGGAACCGCTCTGCTGTTATTTGCTGTCTGCTACGGCTTCAGCTGTGCAATGGTAATTGGGGAAGGGATTAACTTTGGTCAAACATTTGACTGCATTTCCTTTGGGAGACTACAGAAACATGCCAGAAAGAGTGATTCTTCAGAGTAACACTTGCGCTAATCTCTAGACCTGCCTCCATCAACTGCATGTGCCAAGCCTCTTCGGTCCTCTGGGAGAGGAGTTTCCACAGGGCTTCTCTTTTAACATGTAAGACGGGGTCTTAATGGTGTTGGCTTCTTCTACCACCCGTAAAAGCAAAGATGAGAATACTGGGATTAGTTTGTCTTAAATCAATGAAAGCACATGCCAGAACTGCAGCTTTATAAAGCCATTAGCAGGACTTAGCAGTGCATACTCCATGCTTCTTAATATAACCAGTATTATAAATCATATGTGCTCAGTCATTCCTTCACTTCTGCACAACTATATGTGGAAGAAGAAAAACTGGCATTAGAGTGGGTTCATCCTCAATGAACGCTGCCCTTTTGAAACTGCTTGCTGTAGGCAGACTCTTTCTAGTTAGACTAAACCACTGTTCTGTGCAATATACAACTGATTTCTGTTTTACATGCCTATGGTAAACTCCCAAAGAAGCAGTTAAAAAGTAAAAGCAATATGCTTATTAAGGCGACAACTACAGAAAAAAGGTTATTTCTTCAGAAAATTACTAAGTGTTGTATTTGGATGACATAACACATATTTGGGGAAGAAATGAAGATGACTTGGATACGTACTAGGTTTCCTGTTCAAGAAATACCTAATAAATCATGTGAGGGATTATTTTCCTGTGAAAATATTATACTAAATAGAAGTCAGTGGAAAATCTTGCTGTTAAAGCCATCTGTTTCACTCCCTTGTGCTCGCAGAAACTGTACATGCATGTGCATGCATGAAAAGAAGAGAATGGATTAGATACAGATAAGTATTCTGAAGTAGAGGATTGATTGAGTTTAAATTAATTTTAGATGCAGTGAGATTGTGTCAGTCAGGACCAGATCTTTGCAAGTCTCACAGTGAACAGCACCATGTGTGGAAGAATATGACTGCATTTTCCTCTTGACCTTAGGCTGAGGTTAGGAAAGTGCTGAACAGTGATTAAAACCCCTTAAAAGATTTTTAACTGATGTAAATTTTAAATATGCAGGCACATCTTGTTGCGAAGTCATTATCACTGCTAAACAATCGAGTCTATGGACTAGCAAAATACATACTTCAGGGTCTCCAGATTAATTGTAAAAGTGAATTATAAAAGTAATTGCAGAAGGCTGTATTTAAGACTAATTTAAAACTAATAAGGTATTAAACAGATAGGGGAGAATGATATATAGTCACCTCTATCTATGCAAGGCATTCAAATACAGATTAGCAAATACAGATCTGTGGCTACGATTATGAAAAGACTAAATGATGGGATTTCTAACTCTTAAATTTGAATTTACTACATGGCAATAAGTCTAGAACCACATTATATTGGGGGGGGGCTGGACACAAATGTAACGTTTCTCTGGCAAAATTAATTATATAATCATTTCATTAATAGGGTGGAAGATTAGAAATGAGGGGGGAAAATATGCTGTTTCTCTTGTTGCTCCTGTCCATTTGTTATGAAATCTGAAATTTTTTAGCACAAAGCTGTCTTGAAGTAAGAAGTAACACTGATGTGTTACTACTTAAATTATCTTAAAATCTTGTGCTGTAGATAGTCCAGGCATAGAAAACCGAATAGATGTGGTCACATTTAAATCATGGGTTTCATGACAAACTTGGGATATTTCCATTTCTAATAGAGAGTCTAACCAACAGTCCTTGATGAGAAGGCCCACAAACAAAGGAAGCCTCCTCTCATTTTAGAATAAGTGTTTGCTGAGAGCTTCTGAGCTTCAGAAATTACTCCATCTCAGAGGAAAGCTCTTAACTCAAAGTGTACAGTTGACTCAAGTCTCCAGGTGAAATTTAGGTGTTACAAATGCACTTATGCCCAGAGTACTCAATGACTTAGCATGAACCTCTACTAGGCAAAACCACAGATATGTAACACTACTCGACATCAGGTCAAGTCAAACAGGATCAAGTGCAACATTTCGGATGTTGATGCAATTTGAAAAAGATGGGCTAGAATATGAGAGAGTTGGTGGAGAAGCACAGTGAGGGGGGCTGAAGCAGAAGGTCTTTGGTTCCCCCCAGAGACGACACTGAATGCCCAGGGGACATTTCCTACCTCCTGGTGAGCATCTACCAGTCTGCTCCTACCCTGTACAAATTGGAAAAATTATCTTTGTACACACAGACAAAATTTTCATCTATTAGCTTCATAGTTTTTAGTTTCCAGAATAGGCTTAATATTTCACATTATTATTCTATATGTTTCTGTTATCTATTGTCATGAAATTTGCTGTGCATTTTAAAGCATTAAAGTTTACAAGATGTAGCATGCTTTGCCCAGAAAGATTTCATTAGTAAAAATCCATCAGCTTAAAACAGATACCACACAACTGTTACTGTCCTGAAATGTAACTTCTAGCTTTGTTTAACCTCCACCATACTACTCAAGCTTCACAATCATATAAAATCCAATTAAATAATTCCAGAAAGGATGATATTACATGCAAAAAACTCAAGCTGGAGAGCAAGAATAATAATTCTGAGCATGGTTTGCTATCCCCAAAGACAGAGTAAAGACCAGTAATAACTGTTCAGTGCTAATAAACTGTAGTTGAACTCATTTACAATACAGATCTCCACTGAATACAAGCTATCATGCATAATAAGTTTACTGTCCCTTCATAAATATGTAAAGCTGATATAATGTTGTGACAGTTTTTCAGTTGTCTTTAAAATGAATTCATTTAATAGCAGGCATAAATAAATCTATTGATTCTAATAAGTTTTGGAGAAGGTCCAAGGTGAGAGGAAAAAAAAGTAATGGTGAAGTTCTTGGTGAAGAAATAAGAGAATTAAATAAACCAGGTAAGAAAATAGCCTCAAATAAAGTCAAAAAGCAAAATTCAGCTGACACTTGAAACTAATACTGAAGCTAAAGAAAACTCCCGAGTGAGGGTTGCAACGTGTTTTCATGCTGGAAGGCCGGTAGAACAGGAAAGTCGAATGCCTCTACAAACTTTTAAACACACCCAATTATTTCTGCTATGAGTCCATAACCCACGGGTTTCCACAGAAAGTATTTTATCCATCCTTTAACATCCAAAACTGTAAGATAGATGGACTTAGTTTGCCGTTTCAGTTGTGACGCCGAGTTTAAAAGCCTCAGATCTCATTGCCTTCCAATTTTGAAAGCTAACCATTAATACCACAGCATTGTTATTGCTTCCTTCTTTTCTTTGCAATGAATCCAAGATTAACCTCTATAAACAGTTTGATAATCTCCAACAGCAAATCTGAAGCTAATAATTTACAGTATTTTACCAAAACATTTCTATTAACAAGCAGACCACAAGACACATTTCTCATGTGCAGTTCTCCTCGAGAAGCTCTTAATTCAACAAAAGTCCCATGAGAGAAAAGTTATGGAAAACCCAACTATTTAAGACCTGTTCAGGACATAGTCACAGTTAGACATACACCAGTCTCCAGGCACTTCAGGTTGCCTTCTTCTGAATATATTTTCAAGGCAGAGTACTCTTTTCTTTTTTCTGTCGTTGCTTAAATGTAGCTGAACAAACCTGGTAAAATATAATACAGTCCAGATGCATTACTGCTGTTTTCTGAGAAATGCACTGATGTTATAGAGCATCTGTCCTGGTTTCAGCTGAGAGGGTTAATTTTCTTCCTAGTAGCTAGCATGGGGCTATGTTTTGGATTGGTGCTGGAAGCAGTGTTGACAATACAGAGATGTTTTTGTTCTATGGACCTGTTCCTGCTGAGCAGCGCTTACGCAGAGCCAAGGCCTTTGCTGCTCCTCACACCGCCCTGCCAGCGGGATGCCTGGGGGTGCACAAGGGGCTGGGAGGGGGGACAGCCAGGACAGGTGACCCCAACTGACCAAAGGGACATTCCATAGCATTTGACATCGTGCTCAGTTTATAAGAGGCTTGGGGGAAGGGGGGGGGCGGGGGGGGCAGTGTTCGGAGTGATGGCGTTTGTCTTCCCCAGTAACCGCTACACGCGTGATGGAGCCCTGCGTTCCTGGGGATGGCTGAACCCCTGCCTGCCCATGGGAAGTGGGGAATGAATTCCTTGTTCTGCTTTGCTTGTGTGTGCAGCTTTTGCTTTAACTATTAAACCGTCTTTATCTCAACACGTGAGTATTCTCACTTTAGCTTTTCCAATTCTCTCCCCCATCCCAATGGGGGGCAGTGAGGGAGCGGCTGCGTGGGGCTCAGCTGCAGGCTGGGGCTAAACCATCCTTTAAAGTTTTATGGTGTTTTGGCCTCATCCATCTCACTTTGTGAGAAGGAGGTTAATAGGTAAAATAATAATTAAAAAACCCCTCTCTTTGGAGGTTCTGCACCTGCCCAGAAGGCATTTGAACTTCCATAATTACACAAAGTCACACACAGAGAAACAGCATCTCTCTCAGTACATATTTGCAAAACATACTGCCTGTCATTGGGGCTCATCTTCCACATTTCCTAAAAGGGGAGAGAGAGGGAGCGTATAGACAGGACTCAGAATTTGCCAATTAAAAATGCAAAGGCCGAACCCTGTGCTCCTGCAGTCTGATTATGTTCTATACAACAGGCGCAGCAAAGCTCTTGCAAAGCACAAGTGTTTCCTCCCTGCTTGTGTAATAACAGAGGCAACAGTAGATTGATGAGATTTTACTAAAGACGTTCCCCCCCCCCAAGCTCCTTAGATTTATTCATTTAACTAAATGGCTAGTGAGTACCAGGGTCCTGCTTTTCTTTCAGTTTGAGGAAGATTTTGATTCAAAGATATCAAAGCTGCAATACTATTTCCATATACCTTTATCATTAAACATCAGGCCTTTGTCCATATTTCACCATCATGAAAAGGCAATTGTCTGTCTGCAGCACAACTCCATTTTGTAAAGATAGTGTGTGCCTAGATTTGCAAAGCAGGCAGGCAGACGGAGCCCTAGAGCTTGGGCTCCGATAATCTTGCTTCCAAGGAAGCTCTGTGATGGCAACGGGAAGCGCTTGGGGCAGGTGGAGAGGAAGAGGAAAAAGGACCAGTTTACAGCAGAACACAGCAAAGCACCAGGGCTTATTTAAAACTGTCTCAGCTGGGTTTTAACAGCTCCTAACTCCTTAATGCCTCTCTGTTGCTCTCAGATTATGACAAATATACTGAATTTAAAAAAGTTTAATCTATTTTAAATAAACATTCCATATATATTTTGCCCTCTAAGATGTGCTGGACATTATCTAGCTGTTCCGGAGGATCTCAAGAAGCAGGAATTAACAACATCACAAAGCATCACTAGAAGGGAACAGAGATCTGTACCTCGATTCCAAAGTGGAGGAAAACATATCTGTACTTCCACTGAGGGAAGGAGACTTAACATCTGTATTCCTTTTAAATCAAAGCTGACATTTTCAGGGCAGTGATTGTACAAAGAACCATCAAACGAGAAGAGAGGGGAAAAAGTAATCATATTCCTTGCTCAAGAAAACCAAAGAAAAAAGGAATTATTTTTGTAGTCTCAGTCACTAAGAAAACTCATTAACTTATATAATTTAATTGTACCCAGTTGAAGTGGTAAATATCATGATAGATTTTTTTCTTATGGGTCATTACCTGTGTGGTTAAGTGATTACAAAAAGAGATATGAAGCCTGCGGTGGTATTTAGCTTTTAAATATTGACTTTCTTTGCACCGCTAATGCAAAGTGGAAAAAGCTGATGCAGATTGTTTTTTTGGCTTGCAATACAACACAGTTAAAGTACTACTTGCAGATCTTTCCGAGACACAGTTCTGCAACATGAGTATCTAATAAATATGTTTTCCTGGAGGATTTATTACCCATTGAGCATCATTTTTTCTCTTTTGGTTTTGCTCAACAGATTGTAAAATTCTTCTGCAAGAGGAGTGGTAGGTTATTTTGACAGCAAAGGACAAAATATAACACTGGATATGAAGGAGGACAAGATAAAAAAAGGAGATATTGCTGATATTGGTAGAGCTCTTGCTTTCCAGTCACTGATTTAATTGAAGGCTTATCAAAATCAAATTACGATAATACTTAAACAGTCCTTATTCACCTTTTAAGGATACACATTCCTAAAATAGACATGCTTATATAAGAGAGAAAACATGGAAATTTCAACTAGCAAAAAAAAAAACCCAACCAAAAAAAAAAAAAAACCCAAAACCCAACTATCTACCTATTTTTTTCCTTCCATCCCTTATTTAACAGGCAAACTGATAGCAGAGGTGAACGAGCCTTCCTGAAAAATCACATGCATCTCTGGGTGAGGAATTTCCCTTATCCTCATGCTATCTTCAATAGCAAAATATCCTCAGTAGTTGCTTCTACAGCAGCTGCTAGAGGTGACTTATCATTCACAACACCAGTTTTAGTGGAGACACTGAGAGCATCTGCCCTCTGAGACGCGATGCTGCTAAGAAGCATTACGAGGGTATGTACACTGCAGCAGCAGCTACAACTGAGGGAACGCAGTCCTGGCCATGCTGCAATAAAGGCTCATGATAAAATGTATTACCCAGCATCCAAAAGGCCCTGGTGATTTTGCAGGTAAATACATTTTCATATAGAGAAAACAGTGTCAGTCTGCAGAAAAATGTGGTTGCTCAGTGTTAAACCACCACCTTGAAGTGGTAACACTGAAAAATTAACAAATCCTGCTTATATATGATCTACCTTTTCTTTTTGTTTTTTTTTTTTGAGCTCTTGTAGTGTATTCATAAAAGTTTCTAAATGCTGTGAATCAGTGGGAACCAAAGTTCTATGGGAGAGAGAAGGCATAAATAAGCTAAATTGTAACTCACAGTATTTGCCAAAAGAGCTAACTTCAATTCAGTTTTGTCAAATGTTTTCATTTTATTTTCAGTTCTACATGTTCAAGTCCTCCAAACACTATGTCTAGGAGATGAATCCTAGAAGAATATCAATGTAATTAAAAAAAGAAACACCCCTTCCCTGCCAAAATCCCAACTTGTCATTTAGTAGACAGTCCCTAACAATTTTTTTTTTTTTACCTACTTCTAACACTCTAGCAAGAACTGTAAAAGTGTGTTAACAGTAAACTATACCATACAATTTGCATGAACTCCTCAGCACATTAAGAATTACTGCTTACAAAGAATCATAATCCATATTTTTTTTTTTTTTGGAAGCATCAAGGAAGGTTCAATTTGTGGAACAAAGATGAAACTTTATCTCCCATAAGAAATTATACAAGTTGTATAATGGAAGTTTGTGATGGGTATCATCCACAGTATGAGCAGGCACTTCCAACTGATGAACAAAGTCAATGCTAATTCAGTATTTTTCTCTGACACAAGAGTGCCTGCTAGATTTGCAGCACTAAAACAGGAGTCTCCTAGAAACAAGTCCTACATGACTCTCTGTTTCCAGCCTCTTTAACCAATGTGATTTGGAAGAGTCTTATGGATATTTTACAGTGCCAGTAAAAACTTCCTCTCACACTTGGTACACTCTGTCCAGTGAAAGACTGTGTCTGTAAACCTGGTTTCTTAAATCATATGATCTCAATAGTCTCTCTTTCTCCTTAATTTGGTATTTTCTTCTCTTTTAGATTTTCTTCTGTTTATTTAGCGTCCCCTCCTCCATGGAAGCACTTTAGCAATTGATCACAAGTTGGTTTTGTTATCGTTATTGGGTTTTTCACTACTTGGTAGATATTTCCCATTCTTTCAATAGCAGCTATTCCCATACATGACTACACATCTTTCCTTGTTTCATAATCTTAGAACAGTTTTAATTTGTTATGGGTTTTTTTCAACCCCTTACGAGTTGCTAATTATATTGTACCCAGTTGAAACAAAAGGACTGAGTTAAAGCAAAAGCTATTCTTTTGTTGCTGTATCACATTCCACCATCAAGAGGATATGAAGTGTTTTATGTCCCTTGATCTTGTCAACGCTCTTGGGTTGAGATGGAAGGTTAAAGGGAGGTGACAAGGTTAAATGATTTGACTAACATCCAAAACAAGGCTGAGGATCATTATGAGCCTGCCTCAGCTTTCTAATAACATATGTAATGAGGGAGAATTGGAAGCTTCCCACACCAACAGCTCATGCAGAAGTGATTTGTTTCTCTCTATACCCTTGCCACAATAGGCATCCATATATTACTTTTAAGAACATTGTCATGGCCCACTAAATTACCCCTGGGCAGCGCTATCAGTGGTGTTCCACTTGGCCCCTTTATTTCTTTCTGTGACATTACTCTGCACAAGGGTTACTAGAAAGACAGATGAAGTAGGAGTAGATGGGTCTCTAAGGAGTGATATATAGTAGGTACATAATAGAAAAAAGCGAGGATGGTGTTGTAACAGGAATTTTCATTTCTTTCTCCTCATTTCCAGAAGAAATTTTAGACATTGGAAATTTATTGTGCCATGGTTATCAGGTTTATTTTTCCTTAGACTCCAACTTCTTTTCAGGGAACTTGACTCCTAATAGCCTTATAATTTTTCCTCCTCCATTTTATTTTCTCTTCCACAATGTCAAATCAAAGTTTTCAGTGGATTAGAGAACTTCCAATGAATTCTTTTATCATTATATTGGACAATATTTTTATTCAAAGTCAAACAATGAAGAATATGTCAAAAATTGAGCAAAAGCACAGTTTCTGAATGTTGCAGTTCAACTAGCAAGAAAAGCAACTGTTCTGGCAGCAAGGATGTTGGAGGAACATCTGACAGTTTTTAAGTACGTGTAAAATTTGTCATGTGAAGTTGCTTTTGACCTGATGGATTTAATAGTTCCTCAGAGCTATTATGGTCTATCACCTCTATGAGTATTAAGGGACTCCTAAATCCATGGATAGATAATTTGGCTGCCACACTTGCACAGTAAATCCAGATCCTTAAAGCCTTCATTAAATTTGCACAGTCCATTTCTTAAGTGCAATTAACTGTGCATTTCTTAAGAAAAGTAGTTGATTTGTTTCCGTCTCCCATAGACCCCATTATTTCCCATCGTCCTTGTAGACATGAGGATAGATCTCCAGAAATCTGTTTAAAAGCATATCCAATTTTTGGGAATTGGAAATTTTTTGTTTCTAACTTTTGCACTCCATCTGTATCACTACAGAGCATTAAATAAAGAAAATTTCTATAGCTGGATACAGATCCTAGTTTGGCCTAGCTGATGCAGAGCAAGCTTTATGACATACTGACTTAGTTGTTGGACACATCAGTTTCTGGACAGACCTATCCCACTGAGTTATTAAATCCTGCCCTAGATTAATTTGTTTCAACTGCGACAGCATAATCAATCCACTTTATTCACTATTACTGCTCAGCCAGTCAAATTAAAGTTTATAAAAAAGCATTAAAAACTATGGAAATCTGTGCATTTCTATTCATCACATTGTATCATCACGAAAGGTAAGCAGACCATTCAAAAATCATTATTTGTAAGAGTTACTGAATAATCACTTGAGAAATATTACTAAATTTCTACTTTGGCAATAAAAATTCTGAAGTAAAGCTACTCTGTCAGTTAATACCCAATGATATATCTTTTCAACTTGGTTAAATTTGTATACGACATAAATTCATGATTAAAACAGCAGTAACAAGATATTCATTGCTTTATAACATAAAACAGTGTTTTCAAGAAAACATTATTTGCACAAATACTTTTCATTAAAATGGTATAAGCTTGCATAACTTGCAATACCTAATGAAATGAACTTAGATACTCCACATTCTCACTGCTTGGGAAACACTATGCACCTTTCAGAATCAAGTACTTACACAGCATGTACAACTATTTCATGTTGGTTTTGTGGGAGGAAGTTAATTTGACTGCATGAATAAAATAACTTACTTTCTTAATTAGACGTTTTAATCAGAGATCCATTAGCTAATCAGAGCTAATCAGTGTTTCATCAAGATTGTAAATAGGCAACTTGGGATAAGATGGTCAGGACTCACAGGCTTGCATGCATAATAGGAAGCTGTGGATATTCTCTTCGAAGGTTTATCATTGAAAAAGGCCCTAAAAGATTCTAATCATTTTGATACACAGAAATATCAGGAACAAGAGAAGTTATTCCTTCTCACCAGCAGCTCATTACAATAATTTTTGAAACGGGTATGTGAGAGAGAAAATTTAGATTCTTTTCATACTAATGCCTGGCCACCTAAAAGTGAGCTTTAGAATTCAAACTAAACTAGTATTGGGAGATCAGTCACCAATATTACATTGGCATTTATGTTTAAATCTGGGATTTTTAAAGTTTCAGCCCTAACTGAATCTCTGCAAATGCCAACAGAGCATTGACAGTATGTTTTTCAGAGTTGGGCATCTTTCACTCAACTGGCTCCTCAAATTTCTTATGTATGCTAATATTTTTAAGAAATTAGTAAAAATTGAAAAAAAAGCTAGGCTAATAATAAGAAAATTTATTAGTTTGCTTTATGGATTGCCAGATGAAATATCTACAACTACTCGAGCACCAAACTGTATCATGACGTCCAACAAACTACAGCTGTACAGTTTTGAGCATGAGACAACACATCCTTAAGAGTACTACTGGAAAGAAAAATGAATACAATTACTTGTAGCCACACAGTGCTAAAATAGTTCTGTGCAGAATTACTCCATATAGTAGGTTTTCTATTTTTCACAAGGAATACCTTAATAACTGTGGCCTTAACTGTGGTAATAACTGTGTAGTTGGCTGGAAAACACAGTTCCTTCCTCCTCTGATACCTTAGGCTATCCAGGAATAAGAAAAAAAGATAGCATAAAAATTAGGTGATCAACCATATGTATTAAAAGATCCACTGTGACTGTTTCATATTCAACTATGACTTACAAACTGGCCTAGAATCAAGATTTCTTCATTTCACTACTTTTTTTCCTATTTAAATTTAAAATATCAATTAAAATTGATGCCAGTCCAAATCAAATAGAAAAATCTCTCTCTATATATAATTTTCCAGGAAACTGGAAGTTCTTTTGAAGGGAAAGAAGGAAGGGAAAGCCAGATGAATCTGCTCCCCAGCATGGGACAAACTGAGCAAAGTTGAGATTTTACCCATTTTGCAGCCTATTGGGGATCAAAAGGAAGCCTATTATGCAGAAGGGAGAATTTTATTCTTTTTTCCTCATCACCAAAGTACAGTTGCATTAGAGAAATGCTGGCATTTAATACTCAAATTAGTATTTGCAAACTAAAACAAATCTACTTACTTCAACAAGATGCCATATGGTCTGTGCATTTGTACTGTGTCAAGTCAGAAGAGTATTTTTCAGTTTTATTTTCAATGGATGCCAAAAAGCTAGACTGAGTAGCTCAACGACTGTGTTGCTAAAATCCTTCACAGAAGTTCTGATTCACCAGACTAAATTAGTGGAAAACAAAGGAACTGATACGGAAGTTAAAAGGAAAGGGAAATGGTTGCAGCAGAAAATCCTCATCAGTTAGACCGCTGACACTGAAAGAAAATGTTCCTGTCAGACTCTGGCTCGAAGTCGTCACTGAACACCACACAAAGTGGTACAGAGCAACAGGGCTTCGTTTCCTCAGTACTCATCTCAGGTAAGTTCATTCTTCTGCTACAGCATTTTGCTCACCCTTGAATTGATGGATAAAGGCAACCAGTGTGACACTGATTCCCAAGCAGATACTGGGCACTTTCTTCACTCTTCTTGTGATCGTGGGAATAACACCTATTTCCGACACTACATAGCAGAGATATACTATAAAAAACAGAACAATAAAAACCCCAATTCCAAACCCAAACTAAAAAAAAACCAGAAACTGCCTATACTTCACCTCCTGTTTCTCAGTAATTTCACCTTTAAAATTAGTATGATAATTTCCAATGACCTTAAGGCCTTTCAATTGTTTTTTTTTTTTTATTTTTTATTAGGTTTTATCTAACAGTCTTGCCTAGGCTTTACTGAAAGGTAAAGCAGTATATTATCAAAACGCATTTCAACACCAGTTTTATTGGGCACTGTTCTGGAAGACAGAGAGAATACCAGAAAAATGATTCAAACAGCAATGAGAAAGGGGATGAGGGGGAAAATTGAGATCTGAGTTTAAAGGCTCGTTGAATTTTCTCATGCAAACAACATTCAACGTTGGGGGTTTTTTGATGATATGAGCAGTTTTTCCAGTAGGAACTACATAGGCTTCTACTTCATTTAATCTAACACAGCCCAAAAGAGCTTTAAGAGGACAACATGAATCAGATTTGAACTAATGACCTAGATAAATCTTACTAATCACTGGAGCCACCTAGTTTGAGCAGTCTCATTGAGAAGAAGCTGCTCATCCTCTTGTCTGAGAATCTTCCTGGACAGCTGGAAAGCATCAAGCTTTATCTGCAAGTTTAAAAAAGTACACTGCATATCTTTGTTTAAAGGCCATCAGTGTTGCTGTTAATCAAACTTTGTAGCCTTGCTCTGTGAAGAAATCCCTGAAACCACTCCTAGTCTCCTTTCCTGCCATATGACAAATGTTTGCTTTGTTAAAGACAAGGTGGGAAAATATATATTGCAATGAATGGGAAAAAAATACCTTTTCCTATCTATTCAGATAGACTTTGCTACTTCACCTGGAGAGCGACACAGAAGTAATACAGATTTGATAGGTTTTCATATTCAAAACACATGAAAGAAAAGCATGCAGAGAGGAAAAGTCCAATTAATCACAAAATCTCACAGTGGAATGGGGCACGGAATATGTTTCCACCCCTCCAGTGGTTGCTTCAAGCGTTGTAAGTACGTAGCGCTTGCCCTGGTGGGTTTGTGGGATCTGTCAGGCCTCACCATATTTATATTTCAGCCATCATCCTCCATACTATTGAAGCTTTAACTGCTTAGCTTGTTTGATTGTAGCACATATTTCGCATTCATGGATGACCTGTGCAATAGCACCCATGGTCAGGTCCTCACCTCAATCATGAGCCAATCTATATATTGCATCCCTTCCTTGTTGACCTGAGGTGTCATGGGCCCACTGAGCTATAAACAATTTACTCATATTGCCAGTCCAGATCCACCTGAGACACTTCAATCTGAGCAGTCTGATGCACCTGCTGGTTGTTTTGATGTTCCTCAGTGGCCCGAGTCTTGGGTGCATGAGCATCTACACGATGTACTTTTATAATTAGTTTCTCTAGCTGAGGAGGTCCAAAAGTTGCAGAAGGCAAAGGCGGGGACTGGGACAATGAAGAACCACCCACTGTAGGAGAAGATGAAGTTCAAGACCATCTAAGGAACCTGAAGGTGCACAAGTCCTTGGGACGTGATGAGATGCATCTGCAGGTCCTGAGGCAACTGGCAAATGGAGTTGCTAAGCCACTCTCCATCCTATTTGAGAAGTTCCCACCAACTGGAAAAGGGAAAACATAACCCCCTTTTTTAAAAAGATGAAAAAGGAAGACTGGGAAACTACAAGCTGCTCAGTTTCACCTCTGTGCCCGGCAAGATCATGGAGCAGATCCTCCTGGAGACTATGCTAAGGCACATGGAAAATAAGGAGGTGATCATTGACAGCCAACATGGCTTCACTAAGGGCAAATTGTGCCTGACAAAGCTGTTGGCCTTCTATGATGGGGTTACAGCATTGGTGGATACAGGAAGAGCAAATGACTTCATCTACCTGGACTTGTGCAAAGCATTTGACACCATCCACATGACATCCTTGTCTCTAAATTGCAGAGACATGGACTTGACAGATGGACAGCCGGCTGGATAAGGAATTGACTGGATGGTCACACTCAAAGAGTTGCGGTCCACAGCTCAATGTCCAAGCAGAGACCAGTGACAAGTGGTGCTCTTCAGGGATTGGTATCAGGACTGGCACTGTTTAACATCTTTGTCGGTGACGTGGACAGTGGGATTGAGCGCACCCTCAGCAAGTTTGCTGATGACACCAAGCTGCGTGGTGCAGTCAACACGCTGGAGGGAAGGGATGCCATCTAGAGGAACCTTCACAGGCTTGAGACGTGTGCCCATGCAAACCTCATGAAGTTGAGGTTATGAGGTTAGACTGGATATTAGAAAAAAATTTTCACTGAAAAGGTTATCAATCACTGGAATAGGCTGCCCAGGGAAGTGCTTGAGTCACTGTCCCTGCAAGTATTTAAAAGACGTGTAGATGTGATGCTTAGGGACATGGTTTAGTGGCTGGACTGGCAGTGCTAGGTTAACAGTTGGACTTGATGATCTTAAAGGTCTTTTTCAACCAAAACAATTCTATCATTCTAAGTTCACCAAGGCCAAGTGCAAGGTCCTGCACATCCTGCACATGGGGTTGGGGCAATCCCAAGCACAACTACAAGCTGGGCAGAGAATGGATTGAGAGCAGCCCCGAGGAGAAGGACTTGGGAATGTTGGTGAGAAGCTCAACATGAGCCCACAATGTGTGCTTGCAGCCCAGAAAGGCAACTGTATCCTGGGCTGTATCAAAAGAAGCGTGACCAGCAGATCGAGGGAGGTGATTCTGCCCCTCTCTCGTGACACCCCACCTGGACTACTGTGTCCAGCTCTGAGGCCCCCAACATAAGAAGGGCAAGGATCTGTTGGAGCAAGTCCAGAGGAGGGCCACAAAGCTGATCAGAGGGATGGAGCACCTCTCCTGTGAAGGCAGGCTGAGAGAGCTGGGATTGTTCAGCCTGGAGAAGAGAAGGCTCCAGGCAGACCTTATAGCAGCCTTCCACTACCTGAAGGGGGCCTACAAGAAAGCTGGAGAGGGACTGTTTGCAAGGGCATGGAGTGATGGGACAAGGGGTAATGGGTTTAAGCTGAAAGAAGGTAGATTTAGATGAGATGTTAGGAAGAAATTCTTCCCTGCGAGGGTGGAGAGGCATTGGAACAGGTTGGCCAGAGAAGTTGTGGATGCCCCATCCCTGGAAGTGTTCAAGGCCAGGTTGGATGGGGCTTTGGGCAACCTGGTCTAGTGGAGGGTGTCCCTGCCCATGGCAGGGGGGTTGGAACTAGATGATCTTTAAAGTCCCTTCCAATCCAGACCATTTTATGATGCTATGATTCAAATATAGATCAGGATAAGAGGATATAGAAGATGGACAACATTAAATCCCACATACTTATTATCTATTGTTCTTCCACCTGCTAATGGGCCAACGGAATATATACTTCTCTAATGACTGTGGACTCAGTCAATCTAATCCATGTACTTATTCTCTCTGTACTTGAGTACTGCATTATAACACATGAGAAGATGAAAGGAGACTTAGAAAGAGCTGTAGTTTGTTACAGCTCATTACTTAGATGCACACAGCCTTTCTATCTCATCACCTGATGACACCGGATGCTATATTACCCCCCCCAATAAGCACTAAATCAATAAAGGCTCACTGGACCTGGCCTATTCTACCTTAAAGATAATTTCTGACTGAGATCCATGCTTCTTAAGATGCAATCCCCAGAAATAAAATATCAATAAATAACCCGAGATGTACGAACAAGATGCAGAAATTCCTTGGCAGCAGGGACTGCTGTGAGCTCCGCTAGTATTTATGGTTCCAAACCCACAAAAGCCTGGGCATATTCCAGCATCCCTGCTTCAGTAGGACTCCCCCGGGCTCAGGGGGAGTGCCATTAAGCAATCAATTTCATGGCTGGAATCTCAATACATATAATTTAAACAAAATAAAATTAAATTGATGGGTCACCAGGTCATTTGGAAAGAACGCTTTTCCGACAATCAGTCCAGTCTGCTCTTTCTTTGCTACTATAATCTCCACCCTATAAAGCAAAGGAGTTAAAGTCATTATCTGTGTTTGTATTTTATTATGTATGGTCCCAAGTTAACAGTGAATTCTCTGCATGGGTTATCATAATAAAATATTACAGTGGTGTCTGGTTGTGCTGCTACAGTAAAGTGTCTTATCATTTTCATTCCCAGTCCCTGATTTCATGGGTTTATAAGCTAAAAATAAAAATGAGCTCTAGGTTAGAAGTTAGCAAACCAAACCTGAGCCCAAGAGCAATATTTTATTTTAAGCGGAGTTGGAAAAATATTATTTCCCCCTTTACATCTCCAAACATTTTGTGTATGCATATATAGATATGGAGATGAGATGGACCTTTTTTCCCCAGACCCTTTTTATCATATTATTTTTGGAAGACTGACTTGCTTTTTGAAAACAAACTGGAAGTGAGATTAGTTTAAACTATGGTAGCTAGTCTCAAAATAAAAAATAAACTAAGGTTGACAGAGGAGATATCAAGGATGTTTTAAGAAAAGTATTCTCAATATATTCTATCCAACATATCCATTTACCTGAATTCATGGCCCTTAGACTCCATATAAAAGCTTAGTGATTAAAGATTTTTATATCCAAGCCTTTGAAAACCCTGCTCAAAGATGAAAAAGATTATTTCAAAGAAAAGTTTGAGAATATACACACTGTCAAGTTCTCTGTATGCTATTATGCGGCACTTAATATTCACGTCATTGTTTTCTAAATAACTCAAGGCACCTACCTGTGCTCCACACTAGCTTAATCTCACATATTCCATGATATTTTAGCAGTAATTTATTTGAAGCTTGGCTCCTTCCAAAGAAATACTACATCAGAGGATGTGTTTTAAGGAATCAATTTTAAGAAAAATATGTTGTGATTAGGTCAAACATCTCTCGTGCATAATGCAACTGAGATTAGAATTTTACATAAAAAAGGCCAAATAATAGGTATGTATTTGTAAGAGGTACATAATTTGATATATCTAGCAAGTAAAGAGCAGGTAATATATGTGCTGTTCACTCTTTTTTTGTGCAATACTAATACATGTTTCTCCTGTTGTAGAGCAGTTGTTCCAAGCCATAATGACAAAGCTTAACATTATTTCCAACAACATTTTAAATTCCTAGCCACCTGTAATCTAAGGAGATAAGAGTAAATATTCCTATTTCTCTAACTGATAGCAAAATATCTGAACAGACTGAAGCCCAGATTCACTATATTTCCAAATAAAAGGAATGGTCTTTCATTCCTAGCTCCTTTGGACCCAAAAGCTGCCTGAGAGCAAGTTCAGTTCTTTGCCTTTTACAGAAGCAGAGATTAATGTCATAGTATATAATCTTGCAATGCAAGTTTGAAAACTACATAAACTAAGAAAAATTCCAGACAGGTCAATTCCATTAATTAAAGTCTAAACCCAGATATCTTACCCAGCCCAGTTTCATTTTTATGAATGACCAAGACTGCAATACTCTTGTCTTTGTGCCAGTGCAACAGAGAGAGAAAATATTTGGTCTGAACTGACAAATAATTAATACAAAAGAATGCCTATTGAGTCATGAATACTTTCTACTGAATCCTGAATTAATTATGTCCTCAGAAGACTACAGACAAAGCTAACAGCTACTGTGAGACTATGTGCAGAAGGCTGTGTTCAGGACTCAAGCAGTGGCCTGTCCAAGCAGACTTGGACAAAGTACTACACATACAATAATCACTAAAAGCAGCAATGAAATCAGCATCAGCAGGAAATAAGAGAACAGTTTAAAATACACATTTTTATAACCTTTTGTAATCTATTTTAATTATTTAATAAAAATTCAAAGTGGGAGGTTAATAAAATTTATCAGTAGGTGTTCTTATCAATGAGCAGAGCTGTGAAGCCTGCATGATGGTCTATCAATAAACCAAGAGGGCTGAAATTTTTCATTAAATTGAAAGACAAAATGTATGTATTTCAATCCAAAATACTTGTATACAGTAGGCTGATTTCAAGGGCAAACACAGTTGGGGCTGAAAACATTACAAGTGAGAACTAATTTTCAGCAGAAGCCTGTGGTGCAGAGAACAAAAAAGTAGAAATCAATCAGTTTTCATAGCAGATAAAAGGTGTCTTCCCAGCCTTCACTGGAGAAATGAGCTAGATAACTCAAAAAACCCTGTTTTTATTGGCCCAACTGCATACCTCCCACATAAAGGAAATTAATTTTGCAATGCATTTTACTTTCCCTTACTTGTATGTGCTTAGACATTTGCTACTCTGATAAAAGTTCTTACAATATGATATGAATGTACTTATCAAGCTTGTTGATGAGTTTTAATTCAGTGTTTTGAGTGACCAAATGCATTTCAGAATAAATGCAAGATGCTCATTAAGCTACATGTATTGCTCCATGCAAGAGTGAATGTATCTTGTTTTTTCATTTGTATCTGGTTGTCCACTGTTTTCTCATGGCACATGTGTATGTACCATTTTACAAGTGTGCTTGCCACCTGACATAGAAAGTTCATTCAAGATTATGATATTTTTATTTTTTTTTTTAATTTTGAATTAGAAATAAGCTCAAAGGCACAATTTCAATGTTTGGAGTCAGGGTAGATTAAATCATAGTAAAATAAAGATGCATATGCTTTTAGCCTTCAAACCTTTTACATTATATTAATAATTCTCCATTACTTAAACATGATTTGAAGAGATGCTAAATGCTTGTGGGAAACTAAGAAAGGCAATATCCTTTGTTCTCAGGAGTCAAATACACTACTAAAGAGTGCACTGAGAGTTCTCATCGTTTATTCCTGGAAATCAAAACAGGAGAGAAATTAACTGAAAACACGCAAGAAACAAAGCTGAAATTAGTACTATGAGAAATAACATAAACACTTTTTATTGTTCCCTCACTCTTCTCACTTTTTTCTTTTCTTTTTTTTTTTTTTTTTAGGACTGTTCTCACTTGCGTCTGCAACTAAGAGTTAACATATATGCCATAAGAGAGCTATATCAAAATATTGCATTAGGATGACATTTTAGATTGCTGTACAGCTCTTCTAAAATGATTAAAGCTAATTCTAAGAAATCAGAGTAATAGCTGCTATTAAAAACCAAACTCAACTCCTGGGCTTCCTGGAAAGTTTGACATGACAGATATCTGCAAGACATTAATAATACAGAATAGAAATTAAGATATCTTGGATCTGTTCCTGGCTATGAAATAAATTATTTGTATTCTCTTGGGAGCGGGTCTAAACTTCTGTGTATTTGGGGCAGACCTTCATGGACGGATACAGACTTCTATGAAAGCCTGTAGCATGGGCAAGGTAAATGTCTGACCACCTCACCTTCTAAGGTAGATGTACATCTTTTACCTCACCTGTAAAAATGAGAAAAAAAAGCCCTTGCTTCCATGTAACCCACGAAAGCTTGCAAAAACATATGCTCATGCATACATTCAAGCTCTTGAGTATATGTACTCCTGTGAATACTGCGGCCAGGTTTTCCTTTAGAGAGCTCACTGCACCAGTCTGGGAAGACAGCCAGGTCTGGTGTAAATCTGCACAGTTCAGCGCTGAAACGCAGCTCGTGAGAGAAGTGAAGGAGCGGCTGCCTGCAATCATCCTTGCAGATCCACTTTGTCCACAGCTGAAAAATTGTTGATTGGCCTTCATAGATATCATCAAGAACATAGGAATAAAGCAGGGCAGTTTCCAAAATAACACATGGAGGCATGCATTTTTGTACTCTGCTGAAATGATTATTGCTTGCAAATTACATTCATTCTGACTTTTTCTTATTCAGGAATATTTATATAGAGGTAAAGCCCTAGAGTACTAATTTGAAGGATGCCCTTCCCTAACAAAATATAACAAAGCTTTGACAAAAGTGCTGAAAAAAAAAAAAATCTTATACCACCTGCTGGAATTATTTTCTTTGTTTTCCTATAAGTGTTGTCCTAAAATTAACAGCATTTTAACAGATGCATTGGCATTGGATTAGCTCCTCTAAGCGTTTCCTTCCAAGCAGCATCTCCTCCCATCTTCTGATAACCTTATTACTTATTTTGAGTGTGTGATTTTTGCAAACTTCTGAGCCAAGACATGGCTATAACAACAGAGACACAACTTTACAGATGGATGTTATTAGAATAATGGCTGCAGCACAAGTTCTCTGTTGTCATTATGAACATTATTGACCTAATTTGGGGGAAAATACTTGCTTTACCTTCAGAGAAGGTAGAAACATCAGTAATTCTTGCACCATTACTGTTCTCTGGTGGTATTAAGTGGTTATAATAGACCAGCAGCCAAATTTTGTTCTAATTTTCAGGCAGGATATTTCTCTATTGCCTATGTATTAGAAAATGGTAATTAATTTTGAGTCATTAACGCACACTAACAAACCCTCTCATACCATCTACCTATCCTTTCCAGATGCTACTGTTTACAAAGAGTATCCATTCAGCAAATCTTTGAAAATCTTTTATAAGCATACCAGTAAAAAAATGCATATCGCCCATTCCCTGACAAAGAATCAAATGTATACTAAAGGTATGCAAGTTTAACAAATCACTCGTCCTTATTAAGCAGTCCTTCCTGATCTCCACACTGATGGAACAGATTCAGTCCCTAAATCCTGACTCATTCTTTCTCCGTTATACTGGTGGGTACACAGAATACAGTTTTTCTGACAGTGCAAAGGTTTTCAATCTGAAATACAAAGTTAGCAGAGATCCAACGGCTGCAAGCTGAAAAAATTAGATAAGCTCAGTTTCTAAAACAGTTAAAATCACAGTAAACAATTTCCTAGGGGCACAATGGCAACTGAAATCCCCAGAGTCGTTATCTTCTGGTGGATATACTTGGACTACACAGGAAGTTATTGGCCTGATGAAAACATTTCTCTGTGAAATTATATAGCCTCTGCATTGCAGGAAGTTGTCAACATTATCAAATTGTTCACTCTGACATGAATAATAAATCTACAGTTCCACAAAAACTGTTCAGCTAAGTCGCTTGTATTTTTCTGAGTTTTATGAGGAACAGATTTTCTCTTACTTTGCACTGTGGTGTAAAATACTCCATTTAAAAGTTCTGCTATAACGAAAGCAAGAGTTTTCATCACCATGTTGTAAGCAAGGAAATCAGCCAACAGACAGATTGCACAACCTATTTCCTCTGAACGCAGGGAACGTTATCCCTGCTATTGCCATCATTTTGGGATAAGGACTCCACATAAGCAGCATGGTGTGTCGGGGGGCAGGGCCACCCACAACTCTACCCTTAATGGGGTTTCAATCTTTCCCCTGACAAAGGAATCTGTGGGAATCCAGCATTCCACCCATTTAAATCAAAATTCATATTGAATCTTGGGAGCTGTGCTGAACAGGATAATTTTATTTCAGTCAATTATTCACATAAGATACACTTCTATAAAGTTTGTCAACAAAGGAAACAGGATACAAGTATGAAAATTAAATCTACCAAATTTCTTGAAGAGCAGAGAGAGAGAGAGAACTGATTCTATGGTCCTGACTACTTTCTTTTTTTTGAAAATGTGAAGTTAACCATATGGATTTGTAAAATATTTGTGGTAAGAATTATTCTGTATTTGAAAGTTCCACCAATTGGGAGAAAGAGCGAGAAGAAATTAGGCAGTGGGAATGATTCACTTTGCATATCTACTTGCAATATTACCAAAAAAAAAAAATATCCCTCTTCAGGGCCTGATTTTGTGTACATATGCCCTCTGAAAATACAGAATTTACATACCATTACACCAATAATAAAGTTTACTGAGATTAAAGGAAGATGAACTGCTTTCAAGTTTCTCCTGTAAAGAGAAATCAGTCTAAAAACCGTGTTGATGAGGAATCAGACATTTCCCATGAACCAAGAATCTTCACTCGTAGATATTACAATAACCACCACAGGTAAGGCAGTAGGGAGGTGGTGGTCACATACCAGTATCACTTTTACGGTTGGGGTGTGGGAGGGCTTCAGAAAGCATCTTGACCTATACTGTCTTCTGTGCACTTTAATTCAAGCACTACCCAAACTGAAATTGTTGGTGGTTTTTTTATATTATTATTTCTACATCCTTTACTTACTTCCTGTAAATCTATTGCCAGCTTCTGACTCTCTTCCAAACTCCAAAATATTTCAGAACATGTCAATCTCATTCAGAAAGTGATGTTTCATTTCAACAGCTTCATATGTGTGCAAGCTCATGTAAGCTTAGTGGATGCAGCTTCAAATTCATTTTTCAAAGTGAACACAAAAGGAACATGTATGTTTCATATGGAAAATGGCTGAAAGGTTTTAGGGCATTAACTTCAAAAAAAATTCTAAGAGAAGTAACATTTTCTAAAGACTGGTGCAAGATTCTCAGAGTTGCATGACATGATAACCCCTTATCCCTCCTATTAATCATGACAAGCATCCAATACTATTTTTACAGAGTTATTTTGAAGTACAGGTTGCTCCTGGACCATGTTCTCGTCTCAATCATAAATTCTCTCTAAATTCTCATGAATTTGGGATTTCGTTCAGAAAAAACAGCAAAGAAGCTTTCATACCAGCCTAGTTTTATCAGACTCTTAGTGTACTAGTTACAACAGTTCTGTTTCTTTTACATATGTAATACAGATAAATCTGACGTTACAAGTCAAAAAAGTGGATAGCATGCTTTTGTCTATGCTACATCCTGTATATAAAGAGGTCTCCTGATATTGGACTGTTCAGTTCTATAGAGAACATATTACCACTAACTAATATGCAAGAAGAGTTACCTGGCCTGAAATTGCCTGCATTGTTTGTGCTAGATATAATGGATTTCTTTTGTACATTAATGTCCCTTGGTTTTAACTCCTAACAGGCACCGACTTCTTAATCTCAATGAATAGCTTTTATTTATTTTAAGTATTCAGACGCATAGTTTTAGCTAAGCTGGACCTCCTTTCTAGCCTCTGAAGGGTAATTTGGGGTGTCATTAAGATACTAAATGATTTGACCCTTCTAAAAGATACACATTCATAACCAAAAAGGGACATATATTTCTAAAAATTGCTTGGCATCAGAAATTTTCTCTGGAAATTATTGGATGAAGTATTTTGCTGCTCTTTAAACAAAAGTGCCCTTCTATTCCTTAAAATCCCCTTCAAAAAGAAAAACAAATATTTTGAGCAGAAAGATAGTTGGCCAAAAACAGGAAAAAAAATTTTGAGGTGTGTGTACCACAGTAATTTTTTGGGTTTTATGTTCTTTCCTTAACCTATGGTATAGTAATTTACTTGCCCATCTGTAAACAAATATCAAAGGACAGGCAAGACAAAGAAACTGAGCACCTTGATTTTATCTAAAGAGTCTGGTTAGTCTTTGAATTAGCAGCCTATTTTATCTGCTAATTCTTAATCAAAAAGCTGTCTCAAAGGTAGGCATTATCATATGCCATCAGTTTGTGGGTTGGAGAACAAAATAGTAAAACTTGTCTGAAAGTTTCTCTCATATCACCAATATTAACTAAGCGTATAAATCAGAAAAGACCTTATAATGTTCAGGACTACAAGAGGAAAAAAAAGTCACGTAGAACAGTGCAAATAACAGATTTTTAGTAGTCGCATGAGAAGAAACTATATTCTGTTTAAAGCGATGTTTTTATTGTTCATTTTTAAAAATAATAGAAAGTTTGAAAGGAGTTATTTTGAGGTTTGAAATATAATAATAACATTCAATCTGAAAAAATACCTTAATTAGCTCTGCTTTTTTTAGTACTCATGGTGAGGAACTTGGTGGAACTAATCTTTATTCCCTGAACTGCTCCACTTTCAACAAAAAGAGGCACCAAATTGTATTACTGCCCTATTTTTTTGTTACTTTAAAAAGAACAACAACAACTAGTAATATCTGTGTTCATCACAGTTTCAAGTTAGATACAGGAACTGTGAGATGGCCTCTTTGGATCCTCTGCATTATTTATTTTGAAGCCAAGAACAAATCACTCATCTAGCCAAGAGCAGATAATAGAGAGCAATAACGTGTTACTAGATATCCATCATGCTTTAGCACTGCTTTTAGTACCTTAGACACTGACACTTGTTGGCCCATCTTCAATATTTTAATCCCAACACGAACACACTGCAAAATGAAAGAAACTAAAATGGGCTCTTATATTACTATATTGTCACTGAGAACGTCTGATTAACAGTTGGTCATCTTTAGGTGAGGAGCTGCTCTGACACAGTCCTGTGAAGCCAGATGTAGGTTTCTATTTCAGGACAGCCAGTCTGTGTTATCACATCACCTTCTATGTAATTTGTGTTCTAAAGAACTAAGATAAACCCCCCAATTTTAACACAGAAATTGCTATTGGAGGAAAAAAAAAAGTTTCTTTTTTCAAACATATCATACTATTCCAGTCAATCCTCAAAACTTCAAGCGCATTCACATTTCTCAAGTAAGCCGCTTCTCTAACTCAACATCTAGTTGAAGAAAGGGAAATTGACTCAAGCATTTCTGCCTCCATGCTCTTTAAAGGCTGAAGCAAGTACAGAGAGGTATTTGCAAGATATAACTGTCATCAACAGGAAAAATAAGAGGCTCTTCCCAGGACTAATTCAGACTAGCTTTCTCGAATGGACGTTAACTACTGGGGATATCTATCGGAATATTCTTGATGTCAAGGAAGCTAATGGTCACAGAGTTCGACTCAGTCATCAAAAAGTAACTATATGTACACCAGTATTTTAAAATTAATCCAGTTCATACAGGGATTAAGGGTTAGAGTTATTACTTATCTCAAAAATATTTATAATAGCCTTGGTTAGCAATTATTGCACTCTGTAATATCCCCTAAGTCAGTGGTCTTTTGATAGCAGATGGGAAGTTGCATAATGAATTTGAAGACAGTTTTCAGTTCCTGCATATAATAACTACTATATCCCTTATAAGGTAACTCATTGAAACTAACATCCAGCAGTTAAACACACATTCGAATCCTGTTCACATTGCTCAACGTACTTTTGTTATTTTATGCTAAAACTGCCATAAATTTCCATTAGAAGTCCCAATACCACACTAACTTATCTTTGCATTTGCTTCAAAAAAAGAACAGAATTACAATATACCTTTCCAGTTCGAGTATTTTCGTAAGGCTAGAAGATGCTTAATTACAACAGAGAAGCTGAGGGGACGATGTACCTTGAATAAGGCGAGCAACTTTTAGAATAAAACAGTTCTGTAAACTTTAGCAGCTGACAGCTGCTGTTCAGTTGTGAGCACACTATCTAAACTCATTCACAGTTTTAAGAAAGGATTTGTTTTGGTTAGACAGTGGGGAGAAAATTCTAATTATACTAGATTACACGCCTAACATTCTGCATTGAAGTACATAGACACATAATATATTTTTCCCTTCTTTTTACTACATGTACTTATTTATGTTTATGCAGGCACCTTTATAAAAGTTTTGACCAAATAAAAAAAAGGAAAAAATAGTACTCCTCAATGCCTACACAAAGTATTGTTTAGAAGCTGTATTTATATTGTACAGCCACTCTTCCCAAATACTTTATAGCTTTTGTACAGACTAACTTTTGTTTAAAGTCTTAACCTGTAATTACTATTTTGTTGTTTGGTTGTTTTTTTTTTTTTTTGCAATGCTCCCTAAAACTACTACATCTGAAACAGGAAAGCCATGCAAAATATGATAAGTAATTTAAAGTTTAATGAATTTCATTTTAAAGTTAGACTTTCATCCTTCTAGTACATCACAAAGGAACATACATGTAATGAAAATAAAAGAACTTGAAGAAATCATACTTGCCTCCCAACAATGAAAATTTATTTCATTTCTTTCTGGCCTACCCACCTATAAGACAGTAAAAAAATTAATACGAACATTGAGCAATAGGTATTGTTATATCATGACAATATGTACTCTGTTTGACTTAAGAATCACCAATAACTGATTTTCTGGAATACTGAGACCTTCATCAAGGCTCATTGATTTTTAAATATCCCTGTTGCAAAATAGCACGAGGAATCCTACATTAATATTTTTTGCTCTACCTGTTTTGTGATAGGAATCTTCAAGCTATCTGGCTTTTAATCTCTAACCTTAAAAAATGTCACTAGATTCTCTTAATAGAAGCATTACAGATATGCAGTTATAAATATCTTTAAGATATTTGTCCAAAGTCAGAAAATACAAATCAAAATGTTAGTGGGCTGTATTGGACATGAATAGGCATGAATAACATGTTAATTTGCCACAGTATAGACATCACAATTTCTGTGCTAGCCACCTAACAATATTATTGTATCCCTTTGGGGCACTGTGCAGTGTGGTACACCTGTAAAAGTGGAATTTTACTTTTCTTGTGTTTGTGTGTTTACATCAAATTATGTATTCAGGAAACATAAAAAATATGTACACGTGCAAATGCAACTGTCCCAGTGCCAGCACATGGGCAGCAAAAGAGAACTGTTTTACCAGGTAGGAACAGGAAGGACCCGTCTTTGCAATCTGAAAGGAACTGCTGAAGGTGGGGAAGGAGGTCAGCTCTGGAATGTCCTCCTTCCTTTGGGTCTGGCGCCCAGAGCCCAGGCGGCACGTGGGGAGGCAGCCAGGAGAAGGGTGCTCCTCTTCTTCAGAGCCCTCCGGCCGGGCAGCGCCAGAGAAGGGAGGCACGGCCGTCCTGTTCTCCCCTCCCTCCCTCCCTCCCACTGAAACGCTCTGCCATCACTGACCCTCTTTCCAGACGCTGCGGTGTAGGAAATTAATTGAGCCTGGAAAGGACAGAAAGAGAAGGGGGAGGGGAACCGTGCTTCCTGTGCTGCCATTTCCAAAACCCAAGGAAGAGAGAAGCGTTTGTACAAAGGTAAAAGCCATCATTTCCAGTGTGGAGCCAGGCTAATGTTATCTTTTCGTGCCCTCTACAGCAAAATCTGCGTAGAAAAGAGGTACAGTGCCCGAGGAGGTCAGCAGCCTGCTTACTGAAGCCCAGTGTTTTAAAATTCATTCCTGGATCTGGGTTTTGTTCCCCAATGTCTCAATCAACAATTACTTGGGTTTGGCTGTGTTGAGCCTATGGACTATATCAAACAGTCGTTGCGGCTAATGTAGGATCAAGCAATTGTAGGCCTTCAGCACAACTGATACAATGGCTTCTGCCAGAGGGATCAATAACTTCCATCAATATTATTTCTGTAAAATGTTAATGATATGAATGACATTAAGCCAAATTGATCCAAACAAAAATAAACACCTGATACTAATATATGGACTATATTCAGTCCATGCTGTTGCTTAGTAAAGGAAAAAGACGGATTCAAGCATTGCCAAATAATACGCTACTAACAGTCAAACAAACAAAGATAGATAAATATGTGTAAGATGACCTTTATCAACTGTTTTGCTTTGGTGAAATACCATGCAGAAAGATTATAATTTTTTTTTTTTCAAAATCTAAGAAAAAGGTAGGTGACATTCATAGAACAAGCATAGGAAGATAAATTTTAAAACCCCTGACACAGTAACAGGAGGATAAGGTTTTCCCTGTCCTGCTTTAGAAGTTTTGTGTATTACTTCCCCTTGTCTGGTTTCAGCATAAATATGACTTGTTGTGGTGGGTTGACCCTGGCTGGAGGCCAGGTGCCCACCAGAGCTGCTCTCTCACTCCCCTCCTTCACTAGACAGGGGAGAAAAGGCACAACGAAATGCTTATAGGTCGAGATAAGGACAGGGAGAGATCACTCACTAATTATCGTCACGAGCAAAACAGACCAAACTTAGAGAGGGAATTCATCTAATTTATTACTAGGCAAAACAGAGTAGAGGAATGAGAAAATAAAATCAACTCTTAAAACACTTCCCCCCACCCCTCCCATCTTCCCGGGCTCAACTTCACTCCCGGCTTCAACCTTCCCCCCCTCAGCGGCACAAGGGGGCAGGGAATGGGGGTTATGGTCAGTTCATCACACGTTGTCTCTGCCGCTTCTTCATCCTCGGGGGAGGACTCCTCTCATCGTTCCCCTGCTCCAGCATGGAGTCCCTCTCACGGGGTGCAGACCTTCAGGAGCAAACTGCTCCAGCGTGGGTCCCCCACGGGGTCACAAGTCCTGCCAGCAAACCTGCCCTGGCGTGGGCTCCCCTCTGCACGGGTCCACCGGTCCGGCCTGGAACTTGCTCCAGCGTGGGCTTCCCATGGAGTCACAGCCTCCTTCAGGTGCCTCCACCTGCTCCGGCGTGGGGTCCTCCACAGGCTGCAGGTGGAATCACTACACCCCCTCATCCTTCCTCCATGGGCTGCAGGGGGACAGCCTGCTTCACCATGGCCTTCACCACGGGCTGCAGGGGGATCTCTGCTCCGACGTCTGGAGCACCTCCTCCCCCTCCATCTGCACTGACCTTGGTGTCTGCAGAGTTTCTTACATCTTCTCACTCCTCTCTCCGGCTGCAAAAGCTCTCTCTAAGTGTTTTTTCTTCTTCTTAAATATGTTATCACAGAGGCGCTGATTGGCTTGGCCCTGGCCAGCAGCGGGCCCGTCTTGGAGCCAGCTGGCATTGGCTCTGTCAGACACAGGGGGAGCTTCTAGCAGCTTCTCACAGAAGTCACCCCTGTAGCACCCCCCCGCTACCAAAACCTTGCCACGCAAACCCAACACACTTGTCATATGACAACAGTTAAAAGTCCTTGAAAGATTTTGTCTAAATCTATTTTTAAAATCAACATCTAAGATGTTCTAGAGGCGTAGTAAGTTTTCATTATTAAGAAACAATTTTTTCCATTAGGCTCATTCACTCTACAGTGCTTCCTGGTTGGCTGCTTTTGCTCATCACCAAGATTTTCAGAAAGCTTACAATAGTTGAAAAGGAATGTGATATGCAGATTTGTATCTCCTGCAGACTCCAAAATCTAAGCTGGGAGGTCCACAAAGGTCCACAGTAAGGTGGTCTTGGAACCAAAAGTAGGAGTCAAGAGAACTTAGTGCTGGTTTTGCCAAAAACAAACCTTGAGTTACAGTGATATCTCTCAATTACTTTCTCCATGAAATTATGAGGGTAAACTGACAGACTATCTGCTTAATGTTCAAAATTAACTTCATTTTCAGATAAAGGGGTCCATAAGGATGATAAAGCATTATCATCAGCAGGCATTATAAAAATCATCATTTTTACTGCCATAACACAAGATCTCAATAATGAAAAATAAAGATCTCATTTTATCATGCTAAGGTAAACATTGCAACAAACTAAATGACTACTAGCATGCAATAGTACATAATTTATCCAGAGTTATTTACACTGGGGTCATTATTACATTACCCAAGAGTCTGAACAAGCACTCCCTACACACACAACATCTACTGTAATCCAGTCCCAATTTTATATTTAAAAATATCAATTGAGGGGGAGGGGAAAAGGCAAAATGCATAAATATTTCCAGAAAATGCTGTGCTTTCATATACTACATTGGTTTTCCTAGTTTTATGTCTAGAATTGTGACATTACACTTTCAATATTTTAGCTGCAGAAGAAAGGTTGCAACAATATTACATTAGCATAACCAATCTCAAGTTAACCAAAAAAATCCAAAACCATCCAACCCCAAAACTATTTAAAAAAAGAAAATGGAAGGAAAGCATACCACAGGGAAGGAATAAAAAGAAGACATATTACTATGGTCTGAATAATGTCACATTCCATTATTGATTAAAATGATTTTACCATGACATTTCATTCATCAGATTCCATTTCTCATTACACACAAACCCTGAATATTTATCAAGCTTACATGAGGCTTTTCTTCTCATCAAGCGATGCATTTCCTCTCTCCCTTTTAAAGCTAGGTTATATTATGTTGAAGGGTCTACACTGTCTTTGAACTCTCTCCTTCTCACACTTGACCTTACAACCATCACTTTTTATCTCATTATAATGGATGCTATTAAGTATTTATATCTAACAAGGTGATTTCAATGGTTCATCCTTTTTAAACAATCCTGTGATCATTTTCGGTTAGAAGGAAATAAAGACATTTTATTAAATCAAGATCCATCTGCGACCATTCAGTATTAATATTCTTTCTATTCAGGACATTTAAGACCTTCACCATATACAATTACAATACATTCTTGATGGTTAGGGATTGAATTCTCCAATCCTCGGACATCTAGTATTCACATTAATTTCCAAGAGTGATTTTAGATTTTTACAGAATGTAGGCTCAATACCTTCATTAAAGAAACAGGTTAAACCTGGAATGCATTATACTGTTTTTATAGATGCCTAGGGAAAGCCAAAGGAAACTGCAGGTATGCAAGACGTCTGCTCAAGATTAAATAAGCCTTTGTAACCACACTTTGAAAATGTATTACATTGAGATATACTGCATATTAATGCTTATGATATCTGGAAAAGCATGTGAAACTAGTTAAAAAAAAAAAAAAAGAGGTTAACATGGTAAAAAAGTGGTGACATAAAAGGTGATTCTGCATTCTGTACAAGTAAACCTTCCCCAAAACCTCATACAGTAAAAGTATGCACAATACGAGTAAAAGCATGTAAAACCTCATCTCTGATATATTGCAGCTCATGAAAAAGCATCTATTTATTTCCTTAACCTTTTTTGCCAAATTTAATGGGATTAGCAACAATACCATTTCACTTTATGGAGGTTACCTATAAGACAAAGTTTTACCTACTTTTAATACTAAACACAATGACGCTTTATCTCCTCGTTATTATACGCATCACTGGACTTTATCACTACAAACCAGTTGTGTTTGCAAAACTTTATCACAGAACCTCCACTTTGCTTTTCCTAAATAGACTGACACATTTATGATCCTCTCAATTTTAATACTTAAAACAATTCACAGCTCAAACACAATATGTTGATGTATTGACTGGAAGAAAATCTCTTGACCAAAAAAAAAAAAAAAATCCTCACAAAACCCCAAAACATCTAAAAAGTTTGATTTGTATTAGTTCAATGATTAATCATTTGAACTTTCAGAAACACCTTTTTCTTTTACAAACAAGATTTTCTGTTTCAGAATCTAGCAGTGCCAAATAACAAAGGATTATTTTTTTCTAGTATTTGTCCAGCTTTGGTAAAGAATATGATCAAATTCAATTTTATTTTTTTAAATGGCATTTTAAAAATTTCCAAATCTATATGTTTTACTGTGTCTGAACTTGAGAAATAAATTAACATGTGACTAATATCAGAAACTCTCATCAGAACAACTAATTTTAGAGTTTGGTCTCAGAAATACAAGACAGTTAATACATCCTGATCATTTCCCATATAGGCTGAACTTTCAGTGCAGCTGGCCAGTTTCTAAGGTTTCCCCAACAAAAAAATCATAGCTGGAGACTGATGAAGTATAATACAACGTACAGAAAGCACATGGCATGTAAGCGCATGTAAAAGATATTGCACTAGAATTTGACACTAACAGCTACATTACTTCCACTCCCAAGAACTAAAACAATCAGTTGTAGGAAACTGGCCACAGTAAAGCAGTGGTCGATAAAAGCAATCATGCCAGCTAAATTGTAGCTGAAGTCAGTGGCACAATTATTTTTATTTTTAAAGCAGTGACATACCAGTGAAAACATTCCACTGAAGATGAAGAGTCAGGGAAGTGTCTATAAAGCAGATCCATCTGGAAGAGCAGCTGAAGTAGTGAACAGAATGAATTTCCCACTTTTAGGTGTCTTGCATAATTTCTTAACCCTTGCCCTTAGATTTCAACAGATCTCTTCAGTCTAAGGCTTTCCCTGTTTAACTAGCAGCCCTAGACTTAAAAAGGGGCCTCAGTTGCTTGAGCATCCTAAGCATTAGACCTTTTATAGAGAAATAAAAACGGGCCATTTTCCCCTTATACAGTACTTCTGCTTAATCTTTACCTTTCTCTTTGGCTGTCTTTTGGATTTCATGTGTTGATATTGCACTTTCTGCCTTCAAAATAGAAATTATTTGTGTGTTGGTGCATATTTATGAGAAACAGCAATGTGTAAGAACTCAAGCTGTGAGGAAGTCTTTACCCTGAGATCCCTGTGGTCCCTCAAAACTCTCCTCAGCTGTTGCAAACCCACAGGAGACCTATTTGTTTATGGAAGTGTGCCAGGTGTTTCTCTTTCATAAATATTTAATTAATCAATCTTGTGAGGAAAAAAAATGCAGCCTGCACTACACTCACGGTAATGAATATGTGTTAGCTGTCTCAATTTTTTCCCCTCAGAATCTGATTAGTTATGTCATTTGTAAAAGAAAGCGGATCTATTGTATTTCTAACAGGGAAGCCGAGCACAGTGGTTTGGGGGGAGATGCTTGTATCGAATAAGACACAGAAAAAAGGGACTAGTCAAAATGATAGCTGTTCTGTTAGCAGAAAGGGGATGCCACAGGACAGTGGATTTGAAAATATTTTATTTTTTTTTAATTTATCATGAAAAAGAGTCAGTTCAAAGGGCTGCATTGCACAAAATCTGCTTGCCTGGGTATCAGGTCACCTCACTGGGTCCTGCTTTTATGGTCAGCCGGTCCCTTCTGAGATCTGAAACCCTCGTACCTCCTTTCACCCGTGACAACCTACTGATCGCATCTCAGTAGGTGCAAGCAGCAGTAAACCTGCACTCACTTGTAAAGAAAAAAAAAAAGCATACCTGAGGGAATACTGGACACACTGATCTTGCAATTAGATCTAAGAGTAGATTGTCAAAGACTTTAAATTGCTTTGCATTTGCTAGAAGTGTAATTCCAAGCGTGAAGTGAGGAATATAATATCTTGATGTAGGGAAGACAAAGCTGCCATCAGGGTATGACTCTGAGGTCCTAAGCTTTATGCCTAACTCTAGATGGTAAAAATCTACTTAAATGGCAACAAAGAGCTTGCTCTGTCAGAGATCTAACACGCTCAGGGTTTGCCTGGGGTTGTGAAGAATTAAATTGCAAAGCTGAGTAAAAGTACTTAGGCTTTAACGTTCATGCAGGATTTAAAACTGTGAAAAATCAAAAGAAACTTTAAAGTCTGGCCAATGTTAAACAATAAATTAAAAATATGCAACCTAAAAACACACAGTGACAATCACAAAGCAAAAGAAATCTAAAATGGTCTTTGGCTTTGTATTTTACCCTCATCTTCAGGCCTGCTTTCCTCCTGGGTAACACACAATGGCTTTTGTCTTTAGATATGGTTACCATATGCCAAAAAAAAAAAAAAAGTACATAATTTTTCTTCAAGGAAGTGTGTGTAGCAGAGCTATACCAATATTACTGTTTGCCTGCACGCAGTGTTATTTCAAGACTATTCTCTACAACATTTCTTCCTGGTCTAAGTCACGTAAACAGGCCTCTAACTCCTGTGGAAAATTCAGTGATTGCATACTCAGAAGAACAATTGTGCAGAAATACTGTCACATTTAAGCGACTGTAAACCTTGCAATAGATGTGGGTGCAACACGCAAAGCACAGAGCACAGCAGGTTACATTTTGCATCGTGTCTATACCGCTAAACGAAAGAGGGCTGGGGGGGAGGTCAACGTCTGAGTCCCTGATTACCCACATTGGTTAAGTTACTCACGAGCTTAGTTTGGGTCGCCCAAGATTTTTCTGTCCAAAACAAATCTTTTTTTTTTTTTTTTTTTTAATTTGGGAAGGTATTTTAACAGGGGCCTCGTCTTTGGCAGTGTGAATACAAACCAGCCAGTATGTTCAGCACTGGGACAAGGGATTTGTTCCTTGTCTTCCTATATATATACATATAGCCATAGTGCCTTGCTTCAGGTTTAAAACACAAAAATGGCAGCTGAAACCATACTCTCAGAATCTCAACTTCATGGGGCCAGGCTTTCATTTCTATAAATTGTTATTTGGGAATTAATTTTTAAAAAAAAAAAAATTAAACAATGTATTTTGGATCTAGCAAAAGTCAGTATTTTAGCTCAGTTAAAAGGAAAGAGAGAAGGTGGAAAAATCAACTTAAGCAAGAGGATGTGTGAATTTTATCCCTCCTGAGCAAATCAAATTTAGCCTTATATCTCTAACAAAGATCTTTCCTTTATCTGTTTCAGTTTCTCACTATGATTTCAGTTTAAAAGTGTAACATTCCAACACATGCTATATTTGTGTACTGGTAATTAAATGAATATACTGCATATGCATCCATCATGCTCACTTTGTATGCAATATGTCATACCAGGTTTTGTTACTGCCCTCTGCTCTTCCATTCTTTGAATATCACAAAATAACATTTTTCTTTTACGTAGAACTACAAATCCTTGGGCATTACAGGTGCGTTAAGCATCTCCTCCTCAGCTGTTTACTGTGATCTCCCATGAAATCTCTAAGAAGTATAGCTCCATGTATGAATTATCATCCAGATGGCTGTGTAACTGTACAGCTCTGAAGCATGTGTGGGAGGTGACACAGCAGTGCAGGGATGGAGGAGGTTCCCGGGGCCATCAAAGCATGTCTCCTACCCCTGCAGGCCACTTGGGTACCCATTCCCCTTGCTACCCTTCCACCTGTTTCATTTCTGTGCCTATTTCTCTTTTCTGTCCACTGTCAAACACAGTTCCATCTAAGATTTAATATTTTATTCAATTATTGTAATGTCTTTCTAGTTCTTAAGTCTTATTATTAAAAGTCTAGAATAGTTAATACTTCGAGACATATCATAATAGGGATATTATTTCTGTCTAAAATAATTAAGCCTTCATCATTTGATAGAACATTTTCTTACAATCCTTGTTGACTTTGATAGGCATTTAGTGGTATAGAAACTGGGAGAGGCATGCAAAATTGTATTTATCATCACCTAATAAGGCAATATTTTTACACCAATTCCTACAGCTAAGTAAAGGTAATAGTGACAACATAGCTCTAAGCTAAGGAAGTTTTAATTACTGTATTTAGATAGACATTTACTCATAAGCAGAAGGGTCTTACAGATGATGGTATACACTACTTAACTGTGGCTAATAGTATTTTAAGATCCATTTTGGGGATTGAACTATTGCTGTCTGACAAGAATGTATTTCAGCTTTGCTGTACATTTTGCAGAGATGGCTCAACACGCAGTATTAATCTGGCTCATATTTAGGCTATTCAGCTTGTAAAAACTTGAATCTAAAAGAGCCTCTTGGTTTTGCTTACTCACACACAATTTACATCAATTCAGGCTGAGATTTCTCCTTACATTTCAGTTATACGAGAAAAGAAGAATAAAACTTTCTAATATAATTTAAACATCACAAGTCATTCTATGCTATTTAAGAGTTCAACACTCATCCTTACAATAGCAGAAGTTTCAAAAATCAAGATTTGCCTATCTGTAATAGTCTGAGATTCAAGAATGCACTTCTCGTGCAACTTTTACTCAAGTGCCATCCCTCCTTTTCTGGATTCTTTGTTTTTATGCACATCACACTTTTCCCCTTTGTTTTTTTGGCATGTATCTCTTTATAAATTGTAAGTGAAAGAGTACATATTTCTTCTCATTTTCTCTCCATTCAGAGCCCATAAAAAGTAAACATGAGCCAAAGTTTCAGACTTGAAAAACCAATGTCAGTCATCTAAAATATGCCTAATTTTGAACAATGAAGTATGAAAATAAATTCACCATTTCATAATTCCTTTCTGCTTTATAAAATGTCAGAGTCAATGTATGGTACAAAAGTCTGCATTATGTAACACAGATGTCTATTAAAAAGACACCCTTGACACTTTAAAGCATACTCTTCATTAGCTGATTTCAGTGTTTCCTCAAGTGATTTTTTAAAGGACCATCAAATACAAAATGATGGTGGCAGAATAATATGAAGTAGGATGCTTACATTACATCAACTAGCAACATCTTTAACTTGAAACATCTGACTGTACAAAATACCTTACTTTTCTCATAAAGGTTCCTTGCATCTACATAACACAAATATAAATGTAAAATGAAAAACATAAAAATATCTTGGGAATTGCCTTTACAAGCCCTTTTTCATTTAAGAGTCTATGCTTCACATTTACACCCACGTGCTTTGTGCAAACTACAAACAAATTAAATTTGTGAAGACAAACCGTACCATGAAAATTAAGGGAGAAATCATAACAGACATTATCTTTCAAAAAAAAAAAAAAAAGACCAAAAATGACAATATGTAGAGCTTTGTGGCATTGATATTATCTAAACTGAATTGTTCTCTTTAGGTTATCATGTTTCTAAGGTTTTGTGAGAGATATTGTTTGAGACATTTGTCAAGAACTGCCTCGGAAACCTGAAACTTCCTTATTGTGTATGTATCCATGCTGTAAACCACCATCCTTCACTCCATTCTTCCCCCTGCATCTCATCCAGAATATGTTTGGAATGGAGTTTAGGCTAAACAAAAAGGCTGACAGCATTTTTCAATGGCAGACAAAGCAATATTTAGTACTGACTGAGTTCACAGACAAAAAAGGGTACCTGTAGTGTTACAAACCTTATTATAAGTTGCCAGTCTTACTAGAAAAGCACGGGCATGTTTATGTTCACATCTGACCATGTTAATTTAAAGGAGTCACACAAGAATAGGAAAGGTTATTTGGTGACATACGGGATCAGCTTCCTTAATTGTTATTCCTTTTTTGACTTTATGCTTCTTGACCTTTTTCAGCTATCCCAGGAGGAAACCAATGTGATCTCAAAGAAACATTCAGGCATTGGTATATTGTTACTCTGTAGCTCAACTACGCAAGGATTCAGTTACCATATTTACATGCCCGGGGTTTCTTAAGGGAATTTTTGTTGCTTAATATAACTTCGGCAGCAATTTGTGTAAAGTTAATATTGTTAACTGAAATATAGCCTGGGAATACTATATTAAAATATCAATTCCTTCTGGGAAAGGCCAATAATATCAAGCTACTTAACATAAATGTTCACAGATAAATATCTGTCCAACATTACTTCAGCAATAATTACCATCTCAAAGGGTGCAGTTGTATTATCTAGCTCCCGAGTGGATAAATTACAAGGTCGGTCTTAGTGAGAAAATTTATCTGCTATTGAAAAATAACGCGGCACTAGTTTTGATGCATTGTAACCTAGCATTCTTATGCAATTGATGTTTTCTTTCCATTTTTATCACTTTAGATAAAATTAAGACTTGACAAAGAAAAACACCATCACTACTAGAGATGACACACAAGAAAAAAAATACATGGAAAACAAGAGGATAGACTGGGAGGGAGTAAGATTATGAATGACAGTGGTATGTACAGCAATAGATCCTGAATCCTGCTTAGGCTTGTATATCCTACACAAACAAAACAAAAAAAGGATTTGCTTTTTTATTATGCTTGGTATATAGTGGAGTATAAGGCACATCTCTCGTATATCACCCAGAAGCTAACACAGTCAGTGGTACCCCAGCTCCAGAAAGTCACGTAGCACCATTCACAACAGCATCAGCAAATCTGCTTTTCATTAGCAGCAGCAAAAGAGCGATCCTGGTGATTCAGCGAGTCATCCTGGTGGTTCACCCACTTCGGCCAAGAGGTGGTCACTCCACCTCCCTGCTTGTCCTGCTATCGTTCGCTCCTACATCCCGGTGGAGCTCACTGGGACCTCTCGGCTCTTTTGTGCCTCTAGCTGTTACTCTCACAGAAAGGTAGAGACAATTTCATGATCGGTGAAAATGCTGGAGGAACTTGAAGTCGGACAGCTGGAGAAGACTGGTTCCCTGGCAATCGCGGTTCATGATGAGATTAACCAATGTGTGACAGAGCAAGTACTCCACAGAAAGGGTTCCTGCCCAGGAAGGGCATGCTTGATCCCTTTTTTCCCCAGGTGACCAATGAACAAGCACTCCATTATTTTCCCTCTTCACTGGCGTCTGTCCTCTGCTCAGATGCTTTCTTTCAGAAATACATTTCTTTATTTAGATATGGTTTTGACCACACTGATACATATGAATGCACTGAATTTCAAGACACATACTTCTTAAAGATTTTTCTCCTTCTGTCAAATTGGACTGGAATTCCAAATTTATAGGACCTGGACAGGGATAGAGAGGAGGGACTGCATTCTGATAGACAGGCTGAATAAGAATCTTTCCTTGGGAAACAGGCTTAAAAGAATTAAGAGAAACAATAGGGAGGATGGCACACAATTTGGGACAGATAAGCATGCAGAAGGGGTGATGGTGTCTTGCTGGAAAGCTAGTGCCAGCTAGAATTGAGCAGAGGAAACAGACAAAGCCTTGTCTTTGCTGAAATCACAACAGAGAGAAACTGTCCCATTGATTCACATATATCTCTATATATTTATATATCAGCTATCATTAGACAGTTAGCTTAGGCACCTGCAAGCAGACTAGTGTTAGTAATAAGTCACTAAGGCAGGCTGCTTTTTAAGGCAAATTTTGCAGCCTGTGCTGTGTATAATGCAACAATACAGTGGGACTCACTTTAAATCTGTTTCCATGATTGTCAATACTGCATTTCCTGCAACATAGTGCAAGAGTGACCCAGAATAGAAAGCAAGACATTCATAGATTGGAAGGAAAGACATACCTTTGGTGATGAGGATATCTACACTAAAGGACCTTATGTGCGTGGTTCTGATTCATACCAACACATATCTTTATAGTCACCCTAGGCTCAATCTAACAAAGAAGAAATTTCTCCACAGTGGAGGAGCACAGAAAGAAGTAAAAATTCACAAAAACAAAGATATGAACTTGGCAGTAAAGTTGGGGAACTTACACACCTCCTCTAAATACCACACAACCTCTCCTCAAGGTAAGGGTTTACTCTTAAATACAGTTTTCATTCACAGAAGACTAGCTCCACTCAGTCTTGAAACAATCAAGGATGGAGAAATATGATTTGAAGATCTGAGAGTCTTATCTTCTTCAAACTGTTGCCTACAATCTGTATCTGCAATGGTAAATATCAAGGAAAAGGACGCTTCCTATTTTGTTTCTAGTCTTAGATGTGATGCATTATTCAGGGGAAAAAATATGCAAACCTGATCAGCTGTGCTCATGAACTTGTTTCTGGATGTAAGCAGAAAAGTTTTAGAGTATATTCCATTGGAGAACATAGTTTTTGCAGAGAAAATATAACCATACTATAACCATACGCGCTCTTATAAGCATATAAATTAGTCTAGAGAACATCTGTACTTCTTGTACAACCTTAAAGTACTCAAGAAGTATTCTTCTGTTGTGCAATTCTTAAGAAGTATTAACTGTTTCAGTTACCCTCGTTCTTATTTAGCATCAATGATAGAATTATCTGTTCCTTTATGCCAAAGGGTAATGTAATAAAAGTAATACAAATGACCTTAGAGTATGTCTTTTCAGAGTTCGTGTTGACCAGGGTCAGACTAAGGATAGAGCTCAAGCTACCTTATTCTTCCTCTGAGTGTAACAAACTCTACCAAAACAGGCCCATCATACATGAATGATTTAGTATAAAAGAACATTAACGAACTGAATACTGCAGTCTGTATTGCTATTACTCCCCATAACTATCAAATAAGTAATACTATCTTCTCAAAAGATTGGTTTCACAGTCCATTCTACCTATTCACAACTGAGACTTTCCTTGTAACTGGAACATTTAAAACTTCATTTTTTTTAATTAGGAAACGTTAGTTTGTTGGTTTTTTTTTTTCCCAGAAGTTGATCAGATCATCAGTTGTTCACTTTCCTGTCACAGTAAGAACATTAAAGCAAGACTATAGTAAGAAAACTAAAACAACACAGCTATAGAATGGATATTTTTTGAATCTTTGTGAAAGATTAATGATAGTTATAAAAAGCAAAGCCTACTGATCTGTTATATGACAGACAGCAGCAAATAAAAAAGCAGATTCAGGACTATTAACATGTATAATTATATTCATTCATTCCTTTTAAAATTGCTTAAAGCTCAGCTGGATTTAATATTTCCTTCAATCAACAACATGCAGGATGTGCTGAAGAATAAATTATGATTAAAATACAGACAATATGAAGCAAAGAGATGTAGACCATTAATTTAATTCATGACATTTTCAACACCACTTTTATGAAAGTCATGGATTTTATTCAAATGGACTTTATAGAGCTTTTGAAGTAAGCAGTCTTTGAAGTTCCTTCTTTATTTGTTGTTACACTTATCATGAAATGTCAAAGAAAAATGGTTTATTACTATCAGAGGTGCTTTATTACTCATTTTAGGGGGATTATCAAAATGAGAATCTCCATCCAAGGACAGATTTATCAGGTCATAAATTTTGCACATTATTTTGATAATAAAAATTGGCATTGTAATTATCCATTTTCCCCAGATACTTCCTCTGGAGGAATAAAAGCTGACAAAAACTCCACCTTCTTATGAAAGTTCGACTTAGCCTACACTCATTTTTCCTGCATGACGAGGCATACAAATTGTTAAAAAAAAAAAAAAGGCTTGAGATGCATATGTTCATTACCTATGAACTAGTAGTCTCTGTTATTACAGCAGCTTGAATAAATTTACAGAAACAGTTTGAATTTAAAAGAATAACGGCTTTTCATGCTTACTATCACTGTTAAGAGGGTTTTGAACTGTTTTCACAGTATGATAGTTATAAGAGTCAATGATGGTTGATCATAAACAATAAAACCCAAAATCTGGGAAATTACCAGTTTAGTCAAAAATGATCCATTTCTAGAATGGATTAGGAGAGGAAATAGTGGAAGGAAAGAAGATACCACTAAACTTGAAAGAATATTTTATATTTCACTTTTTTTTCAGTGTCAAATGATAAAGATGTAGGATTTTATCATTTTCTGTCCACAGTTGATATATCATTATTAGGACAGAAAAAATAAGGAAGATGCGCATTAATTTGCATGGCATTCTCATTTGGGATTAAAAACTGAATTCTGAATCACATTTTACTAGATCCCTTACAGCAAGGATATAATAACGATGTAAACATAACGAAATTTTGGGTTTGGCCTTGGACCTGTATGTATGGTTGACATGCATGCCTAAGCACAGAAGACACTCCATGTGTACTCTAGATGTACTCATATAAAACCATGCAGCTAATACTGCCAGTTCAATACAGTGTAGATTCTCACAGCACTAAAGGGAATGGGGTGCGGGAAAGGGTGGAAGCCCTTAATAACCTACAAATATGTACCTTTTAAGTGGAATGCTGCTTCTGAAAAAAAAAGGTAGTTAATTAAGAATTCTGAACTTTACTCAACCTGGGCACAACTATATTCTGCTGAAAAGTTATATCATTAAATAAAGCATTTTATAACATTGAAAGTACCAATGTCATAGTCATGCTATTGTTTGCTGGTTAACAAAGTACTTACCCTTCTCTTCCGAAATGAATGTTTTTGTCTTTGCTTTCTTTAGGAAAAGGACTGTATGGCTACAGAGTGTGCACTTTATACATATGTTTCAATTCTCTCTATTTATTGAAACCTCTTAGATCCAAGCAGAAAAATGAGATTAACTCCCTGTTCAGGTTTTTCCAAGAACTGATGCGCATCAGGATCAGCAGGCAATGTCTGAAGGTACATACTGAAAAGGATGTCATACATTTAAATGTGTAAGAATAATAAGAGGATTGGGTATTTCCAACTTGTAATGGATCGCCTCTCACATCACAACAGAAAATAATGGTACGAGTTGTTGTGCAAAATCATTCAAGGACTCTTCACCAAAAAAAAAAAAAAAAGGCTGCTTTGAAGGTCTAACTGTTTTCCAGAGCTCTGCAGTCTTTTGCCATTCTTGGGTAGGAACTTGAGTAGGAAAGATTCAGAAGTAAGAAGTGAGTGCAGAGCTTGAAAATTCTTGAAGTAAAGCTTTTAGACATAGAAACTCAAAACATTCAGAAAGCCTGGCAAAACTTTCTCAATCCTTAGAAAAATCTGTGGGAAACAAGAAAAAAATATTGTGGTCTCCCCAATCTTTGGCAATTCAAGATATTTTCGGAAAATAGCTGAAGAATGTAGACTCCCAAATTACACATAGAACATTTATGACTGTTACAGAGCACATTTCATAAAGGATTGTTTGGTGCCTCACACTGAGATCAGAATGAGAATGTGATTATGATGAGCAAAGAAAGTTTTAATTTCAGAATACCTCTCTGTGACTGTAAAAAACACTGAGCCTGGGGGAGCCTGAACTGGTGCTTGCCAGCTGCAGCTCCCATCTGAGAACAGACCCTCTCCAATACCCTTTCCAAAAGCTTAGCAAAAGTCATGTTCTTACAAAGTGGTGATGGATGAGTTTCTTTTATCTTTTTTTTAATTTTAATTTTTAATAATTATTAAAAAAAAAAAAGAGGAGGACTGGTCAGTCTTGATTCTCGTGAGAGGACTACATAATATCTAAGTCTTTGGTTTGGATGGTATGGGCTCAGGGGGTGAATGACAGCATCTGTAGTGCAGCAGGAATACATGGCCCCCTCTTCAGCCAAAGGGGGCTCAGTCCCAGCTCTCATTGAAAATCTGCAGGAGTTTAGTGCTTACATCAGTGAGATACTTTATAAATATTTACCACTGATTTCAGTTATTAAAATAAATACTACATCGCATAAACCAGATTCAGAAAGTAGACATTTCATTCTCCTATGCCAAATGGATGTCAGTCATTACGAACAATAGATCAACGGCCTCTTTTGGCTCTAAATGAAAGAAACATTCTGGAGTTGTTTCTAATTAGGACACCATAAGTTAAATGTACTGCTGACAGTCAGTCTTGCAGATTTACAGGGCCTTCCATACCGAGAGCGATGATGAAGGTGCAGAAAAGTATATGTTACAGTAAAGACAGTCAACAGTGCTTTTTAAATGGCAAGAAATAAAACCCTTTTGTAGGAAAATATTCTGTCTGGGCTTACAAATGTCCACTGAACTCAACAGAAAAAAAAAGGTTGCCTTAATTAGATGTATGAAAAACAAGCACATGGATATGGTGAGTGAGTGTAAATGTATTTTGTGTTGTAAAACTCAGATCCTGATTTCGAAGGTTTTGATCTCTGAAGTTTCAGATGGCTCATTATAAAGTCATACCAAAATCTGAACAGATTTTCCAAACAAGACAGGCTATGTAATTTGGGTCCCAATCTACACCACCCGTTATATTTAGTACTGACCTTCAAACAAACAATTCTGTATCTTCCCATCACTGCCTGAAATTTCCATGGGGACAGGGAATACAAAGGAAACCAAACATCCCAAATGTAAAGTCACAAAGCACTCAGGAGACTTCCAGCTGAAACTTTAGCAAACATGTTGTTTGCAAACATTTACGTTTAGCAATATGCAAAAATATTAGGGTTTTGGTATATGAATTCTGAAACCAAAAATTGACTTGAAATGTGAGTAAATGGAATTTTAGATCATGTTTGTTATCCACTAAATAATTCATTGTTCCATTTTATACATGCAGCCTTTAATTAACTTACTGACTCAGAGGCATGATACTACTAATCCATTCATTTCCCCAAGCCCACAGAAAAGTATAAAACATGTGTGGGCACAAGCAAAAGACTGGGAGATTATTAAGAAGGAATTTTTAATCAGAAAACCTCAGACAGCTGGATCCTCTTCTCCCAGCTACGAAGACCAGCTTGAGGAGTGATTGATAACACCTGTTAACTACTGGCTTTTTCCTGAAGCTCTTGAGTCAGAAGCCTGTACAACTATTTTTTCTGAAATACTAGTCACAACAGCACAAAACAGATAATAATAATTCTGAGTAACAATTTTCTTTTTAATTAGCTGTATGTATCAAACACCCAATTTCTGCTTGACTGGAAAATATATTTAGGAAAGTAGCTTTGAACATGAGAGGTAGAACTTGGATGATTTGTTCTAATACAGTACGTATCTGTACATATACACATATACATCTGAAGAGGATATGTGGTTGTTAGAAACCTATTGTGTCTTCCATATCTGCAAAAATATTCAACCTCTTTCCTTAAACCAACCTCATCTACTTATTTACTTATGTGCTGGTTTGCATTATGGACGTCTTGGTGCCTTCCCCTTCAGGGAAGGACAGCTTTTTTCACCAATGAAATACAGGACAAAGGAAAAATGAGCAATTTGAAACCGCACTGGCTTCCAATAGCATCCAACTATGTCATAACAGCACATAAAAATTATACACCGAGTGAAGTATTGGGAATAAAAAATGAACGATTACAATACCATTCTAGTAGCTAATAATTTTCCTTTTCTCTGCTTCAGACAGGGTGGGTAATTTTGTTTAAAGATCTCTTTTCACCATTTTGCATAGACCTAAATTTCACTCATGCCTATATTGCCTTCTTTCATCGAAGCAAGGCTTTTCATAAAAAATTACTGATAACTGTTTTCTGTGGACATACGCTATAGGAGTTAGAGACAGATGTAATTCCTCCATTTCCCCCCTTGATCCTAGTCTACATAATTAAGTATCAGACTAGACAATCCCTTAGGTTCGCTCATTATTCCAGTCTATTTAATACCAGCATATCACTCTGGGATAGGTTACTGTGCTCTTATAGGCCTTAAAATGTATAGGTTAAAAGATTTACAAGGTAACTGAAGTTGTGACCTCCTTCTTGGGGGAAGGGAAGGGGCATGAAAGAAAGGATAATTCAGAGAAATGTAGCTTAAGTGGAGCACTAGAGCTATAACCCCTGAAGTTATTTAAGCCTTTGTCTTTTACCAGCTTCCAAATAGTCCCTGCTGGGTGAAATCTCCAGTTGGCCTAAAAGACTTAATCACCTCTGGCTGGATGAGTATTAGCAGTTCATTTGCATAAGTACTTGTCATTATCATTAAGTGTGTTTGCTTTCAGATATATTTAAGTCCACATTAACTCCTTCTTGTCTGACATTAGGATCTCTCAAATTGGCAGTGGCTGCATTGTATTTCCCCTACTTACTGTACCAGTCCCCTACTTAAGACATATCCAGGACAGCTCTATTCCTTAAATAGTCAGCAAAGGGAAACGATTGCATCTACTACAGGAAAAATTTAAGACATATAATTTCTGTACAAAGTCAAGATGTGGTCACACAGAATTGGAAATACAGACTCTAAACCATAACACAGTAACAGTAAATGGGGTAACCTACTTGTCAGAACACTTCACCTGGTCTCAGCAGACTGTAGTTGGTAATCATAGCTCTACGTAGTGTTGACAGCTGCTCTTCAATAAATCAAGATTTAGGTAGCTGCAACAAGCAAAATTTTAAGTGCCTGCAACTAAATGAAAAGTTAAATCTTAGGGTTAGGTATCCAGACACTGTATGCGAGGCACAGATTTACCTGGAAAACTCAGGAGCCTGTGACATCCCTGTAAGTTTGATTCATTGCATGGGCGTGTATTCTCCTGTGATTAGGCAGGGCTGAACTGCTGAGTGCTTTCCTTTCTCTCCTCATTGTGGTTGGCTTCAGGCACCCCATCATGGACACTGTGGGGAGGGGACACCTCAGGAAGAAGAATCAAAGAGCTACCGGCAGAACCACAGCGCTATGGTCTATGGCTGGCAATCCCACCCTTCTCCAAAGTTTGAGGAACTCTGTCCTCTGTGATAATCCTGAGCGTGGACCTTATCAAGCATCTCCCTCCTTTGTCCCAAAACATGAACGTTTTGGACTTTCTAAAACAAAGGCAACATTATCTACCTGCTGGTTATGGTAAATGACCAGGAGGAGAGACCTGCCTCCAGCACTTACTTTCTAGTCTTCTAAAAATTTTAAATTGGTGAAAACAGAAGTGATCTTGAGACCTAGGACTCAAAACCAGAACCTCTCATGAACATGAAATATCTGTTAAGCTAAAGAATCACTTCCCTTTCACTCGATTTCCTTCAGGGCATGTGACTTCTGAGAGCCCTTTTTTTCTACCTTATTTAACCTTGAAAACCTTATTACTCTGGCTAGAGAACATCTTCAGAAGCTAGAGACAAGGCTTTTGACTGAAAGAAAAATTAAACCTTGGTGATCCTAGTAAAATAGCATAACAATTTAGCTACTGATATAGAACTTAATGGCTATTAACAGTGGCTTTACTTTAAAAACATTTAAGCATAATTTTAAAACAATATACCTAAAATCTATTTTTTTTTAAAAAAAAGGCATTTTCTAAGAAACCATTTTCATCTGACACTTTCCAGAAATGTTCAGAGTTTACATATTGGATGGGTATTGAGGTATGAATCTGTGTAGTTTCTGATTTAGTTTTGCAGAAACAGGCACTAGGTCAGTTCTAAGCTTGCCACATAATATTTAACTTATTAACGGGAAAGGACTTAAAAGAAACTTAAAAGAGAGCTTCTTAGCAAGATTAGACATCTCTAAACATTTTGTCTCAACATCTGAGCAGATTTTTTGGACCAAAATTTTTACTTCAGATGTCGTATCCCCAGCTCATGTTTCCAATATAACTGTTTACATTTCCTTGCTCTCCTCTGATAATGAACAGAGTACTGCAGAGTCTGTTCTTGTACACAATGTAATATTTCAGAATATTTCCTCACACCTGTTTAAGTCGATGGTGAAATTATTCTTTATTGATTCCTGAAAACCTGGGTTTCAAAAACCTGCTATGATTCTTAGCTCAGGGAGTTTTCCTTTCTGTTGCAGTGACAAACCATGTGGTAATGACAGCCCCAGGCTTCCCCAAGTAAAAGTTAAGCAACAAACATCTTGAAAACCTTTCTTGCATTTTCATAGCATGAGACTTTAGGCAAAAAGACTAATATCATCTGTCATTATATCAAACTAACATATTATATATTCAGGTCACATTAATAATTAATATGCTACATATGGTATAAAATACACATTTTTGCATCTATTATTTTTCTTGAGAATAACATATGTGAACTGTATTTTGCACGCAGCTTTATTTATATTTTTGGTAAACTACATATCAACACATGTTTATGCACTGGGAATGGATGTTTTTAATAAAAATTAGTCACTCTCAGGATTCTTAACTCATTGTTTTCTACAGTCTCACTCTTAGAACATTTTTGAGGCATGAACAAGAGGAATCACACCCGTTAAAAATGTTTCCGTTTGGGGTTTTTTTAATAATATCCCTTCCTCCTTGCTGCAACAGTCATCACAGAAGCCAAAGTTGGAGGGCAAAGGAAAACAGACTTGTTTAGAAATCTTAAATGGGTAAAGTAAATAAAATTAATATCATTTGGGAGAGAGCTATGAAGTTGAATTATAATCTTTGGAGGAGTTTTATCAATGTCTGAGTTGGGTGTAATATTGATTGGCAAGTTTTCACATACTTATTTCCAAAATGGAAGAGTAAAGTCCTCACCTCTTGCAATATTTTCCTACAAGCAGAAAGTCTGAATACATCTTCCTGCTTACGTTAATGTGCACTGGGTCACGCATGCTTTCAGCAATTCATATTAAATCCAAGTTATCTCTGCATGTACTTGTGATAAGCTTGTAAACCTGTAAACAACATTCATCAGCATATTCACAGCTGAAATTCATTTTGCACCTTTTCCACTAACCCTCTGTTTCAAGGGTCTTGTAGAAATAATCTCCTGATAATGTAGAAATGTCAGTCATATTTCCCAAATTTTAATGTCAGGCATAGTGACCTCACTTTCTGAAAATATCACAAAATACATTTTTAAAGCAAACAGGATTTAAGATTTATAAATCTAAAATGAATGTAGTGGAAAATAACTCTGGGCCAGATAAATTGCCAGCACCTTTGGTAACTGAGGTAGCATGAATATTTGTGCTTCCGTCATTGTTCACAACACAGACAGACCCCTGAACTGAAGCCTGTGCAATAATGACAGAAGAGCCTCCTGAAGCATTCCTCCTTAGGGATTGTGAACATTTTTTCAGTTAAATTTTTGTTTCTCAAGCCCTACCTGATGATGAACAAAGTACAACAGCGTTTCATGTCTGTCATTCTCGAAAAAATCTAAACAAATCAAATGCATCAAATATAACTATCAATGTGTGATTTATAAAATACTTCCTATTAAAATAGGGTATTTTTTATTTTAATATATAAAACAAAAAAATCACATTTTTCTACTGTAAATATAAAGAGTATGATTGCTGAAGACAAACATATCTGAAGGACAGCAGTGTATTTGAAGCCACAATTTTCAGAATAGAAGGAAGGTGATTTTTTAATATTTTTTTTTTTTTAATTTTATTTTACAGGTAAGAGACCTGGCCACATCACATGTACAGAAACTTCTATTTGGGAGCCAGACACTTTGTTTGCTGGAGACAACTCTCGTTCTATTTTCTGCAGATGAGATTGATAAAAGGCAGTGCTAACATTAAAAGATATACATTGCCACACATCTATATTTGGCTTGGAACACAATGTCACCTCAGCCTGTAGCTCACTATACGTAGGTAAACAGTCTAAAACGCAAACCAGAAGACAGTGGAAAGTCGCAGTACATTTTTTGCCTGATCCCTATAGTCATTAGGCTAAGTGTCTCAGAAAGGAAAATTCTAAGCTATGAAGTGTCTTAATTACCAATAGGTTTCTCCCCAGAATGCTTATGCACTTCAGTCTCTACACATGTTAAGTACTTCAGGATAATAATTTAAAAAGCTATTTTCTAGACAACAATACTAAAATAAAAATAAAAACAAAGCACCATTAAGTAAATGGGTTTTTACCTAATGTCAGTTAACTCCAGTCATTAGGTAAACTATATTAATGCACATTACTCCTTATGTCAATAATTTAATATTCCCCAAAATAATTTACACAAACACAGATAAGGATTTAAGAAAACAGAAGGAGGAATTAATCTAATGCTCCCTGAGTCAATAAAGGAGTCCTGTGAAGGCAGTTCCAGTTGTTACTTACAAACACAAGAGAGATGGGCTAGGGTAGTCACGCATGGATTTCCAGAGGGAGAAGGGAGCTTTAGGTCTCCATAATTGGCATCACCAAGTGCCACAAATCATAGTGACAACTGCCAAGTTTATGAATTAGGAGGTGGAATTAACTTCCCCAAATTTGGATCTTGCTGCCATTAAATATCAAATTTAAACTCCTAAGTACTGACGATATGTGCCATTAGATATCAAGTTTAGATTAAAAAATGATAATGACATACATGGAATAATTAATACCAGTGAAAGACCAGGTCTGTGGTTAGACAACGGACCCTTCCATGCTGTCTACATAAATTCTCAGAATAAATGAAAATTAATATTATGTTCTCCATTTTCTGACAGAGAGTGTGGTATGATAATGGCTTTTATTTTGTCTTAAAAACTCTGCATGGCAATTGAGGATGCAGGGATCCTGCAGCTGTAAATTACCATACTTACTGTCTTTCTAAATGAAAGTGACGGCTGTATTGCAATATATTTTTAAAACTATGATATATTTATCAGGAGAACAATTAAAAAAGATGCCAAAATTGCAGCCAGTGCAGAACTGGATAATCTCTAAGGGAAGAGAGAAATCTCACACTTCCTGCAAATACCTCATTCTTCTCTGTAATATCATTCAGATTGCTCGAGCTTAAACTGAAACTTTGGGAGTCTTTTTTTAAGGGCCCCATGAGAAAAAGGTATGCACTAATCAATAATCTCAGTTTGCAAATTCTGACCCTCTCATTCTGATTCGTGCCCAAATGCTGCAAATGACCATGCCAGGAAAATGCTACTGCAAACCTGTACTGTTCCTCTCCAGTTGGTAACTTTTGCAAAGGTGTACAATTCCTTCAATTACTTTAATTAAAAGGCTCTATAAATCATAGTAACACTATAACCCTCACTTTGCCAGACTCCTGAGTTTTAACAATTAGGTTTAATTGTTTTTCAACAATGTCCCTCTTTAGCTTGTATTAGGTACAAACAAATTTTCTTACGCAGCGAGTTGTCTATTGCAATGGCATTGGGTTTTTTAATTATTCTTTTAAGGTCATTTAATAGTCAGTGCAAATAGAAAGTCATTTCCCCTCGATTCATTTGATGTCTCTGCATTATTTATTAGTATACAATAGAGAATTAATGTATCGTGGCCCAAGCATGACCTAAATGTCTGTTTACTCTTACTCTTTCTTTAAAACAACTTTCACTTCTTTGCCTTCCATCCTCAAATGTGTCCCAAATAAAGCATGTCTTGGTAACCTCTCAAGTTCTCCATCCAGTAATTAAAGTTTTGGTTTTTTTAAAGTAACTGAACATGCTGTGCAGAGTCGTCACAGTGTGCAACAGACAGCTTTTAGCACAAAAGGGAACGGCACCATATTGATGATAAAAGGTGGTTCTCTCACTCCATTTTACTGGGGAAAGAAAAACAACATAACATTATGCTCTCTCCTAACCTACTTTTGACTTTTCTTGTGTAACCTGTAAATGAAAGAAGACTTAATTTCTCTGATGCAAAACAGATACTGTGATGTTTGAATCAGAAGGACTGGAAGAATACATACAGGTGTGTATTAAAATTCAGAGAAACGTCCTTGTCTGGGAGTCTACATCTTCCACTTTCTTAGTGCTACATCTTGCATTCAGATCTGAATGTCAGATTTTCCATAGCACAATGACACTTCAAAGCAGCACTTGTCTCTGCTCAAGTAATGTGATGGCAGAATTAAAGGGATGATCCACAATCTGGTGTAAACTAGAGCTCATTAAAAGTAAGAACATTCTCCATAATTTTAAGGTGAAAAGATATCTTTTATCAGGCTTTAAAATTTGCATTAGTTTTACAGGAAGGCAGCATCTGAGCTGTTAAGTAAGATGGTAGCTGTTTGGACATGCATGCTAACATTCTCTGACCCTGCTTCTACTAACACATGTGGGACCATGTGTATGACCGTGCCTCAGTCTCATGGCAATATTGAGAAAATCACCCCACAGAAACTGATAATCGTCACAAGAGGTGATGACATAGAACCTAAAATTTTAGACCAGGTGATTACTTCTAAGAGTAACCGGTCAAAGAAACCACAAGGGGAAAAACAACTCTTCATGAGTTCTGAACAAAGTACAGTGCCTCTGGTTCAAGATGAAGTTATTGAAGAAATACTCTGAAATACTGTTATCTTCAAAGAAGCAAGTGAGCAAAAAATCCACTATAGTATATTAAAATTCAAAGAAGGGAAGAACATAAGAATAAGGAATCTTGTTAAAAGTAAATTGAAAAGAGGCAATTAGATGAGACCACTGTAAAGGGCATGGAGCCTATCTGGAAACAGCACATTATAGGTTCAGGGTATGCCATGTATAAACTACAAAAACCAGTCTTCAAAAACACATCACAAAAAATCAAAACCCAAAAGCCAACTAAAGGAAAACCTAGAATAAATAAACACAGTGCCTAATAAAAGGAGAAAGAAATCCTTCTGAATTAAGAGTATGGAAATCAAAAGCAAAGAAAACAGAGAATGCATAGTATGTGGCAAGTTAGATTTAAAATCATGGGCAGACCAAAAAGGTTTTGAGAAATAATTTGCTAAGCTCATAAAAAATGCCTATAAAACCCTGTTCTAAGACATTAGAAGGAGGAACCAGGCAAGGGTCTGTAAGGTTGGAAGATGACAGGAAAAAAGTTAAAAAAACCTCTTTGTGGTCATCACCACAGAAAAACAGTTAAATTTGCCCAATTGCAACTTTCTTTATATAGGAAAAGTTGAAGAAATGGTCTCAAATGGAAGTGTCAATAGAAGTGGTTTTAGATAAAATGAACAAAACTTGTACCTAGTTGTATGGGATCAGTCCACCTCACTGGCCACTTACCTACTCCATATTTCATCAGTTTGTGTATGAGGATGCTACAAAAGACTGTGTCAAAGGCCTTAGTAAAGTCAAGATAAACAATATCCATTTCTCTGCTCCTTCTCTAAGTTAGTTACCTCACTGTAGAAAGCTATCAGGTTGGCAAGGCATGATTTCCCCTTCTCCCGGTCCTTGAGCCTTAAAGAAGGTCCGATGGTCACTAAGGTCAAATCCCTGCTGTCAAGATCAGCTGCCCTTTAGGCGTAGCCCTAAGCACAAATTGGTACACCCAGGGACTGAGGCTCCCCTTCTGTGTGGAGACTCAGAGAAGACCCAGTCTGTCTCCTTATCACCTCCGGCATTGTGCCCTCCTTCCACAGCTGCGGATGCCCCCTCCCTGGAAGTGTTCAAGGCCAGGCTGGATGGGGCTTTGGGCAGCCTGGTCTAGTGGAGGGTGTCCCTGCCCATGGCAGGGGGCTTGGAACTAGATGAACTTAGAAGTCATTCTATGATTCTATGATTGGATAGATGTTCAGCATGTCCATAAATAATCTGGAAAGGAGAGTGGATAGGGAGATGAACAAACTTAGCCTCTGTACTAGTGTCAGGAAGAATGGGGAACTGACAGCAGATCTTGAGGAGGGCTTCAGCAACATCTGTGGAAGTACATGTCCTACTTCCATACCAGGGAAATCAATAAAAAGCATTATAAAAGATTAGACTTACTGGATGAAAAGATAAATTTAATATATTAGGGAAGCAATAACCATCAGCTTTTATGGAAAGGAAATAAATCTTAAAAAATCTAGTGGAATTCTTCGGGGAAAGTAACTGTGGATAGACAAGTGTGATGAGGGCAATATAGAGCACATGGATTTCCATGTCACTTTTGACAAAGTCCCTCACTAAAAATTTCTGTAGAAAATAAGCTACAAAAGAGACAAGAGGTATGGCCAGGTCATGAATTAATAGAGGTTTAAACATAAGAAACAATATAGCCAGTATTTACTGTAAGGAGAAATTTACTGCTGGAAGTGCCCTGCAGAGCTCTTAGGTAAAGGCATCTTAAATGGCTTTAAACTGAAAGAGGGTAGATTTAGATTAGATATTAGGAAGAAATTCTTAACTGTGAGGGTGGTGAGGCACCAGAGAAGCTGTGGATGCCCCATCCCTGGAAGCATTCAAGGCCAGGTTGGATGGGGCTTTGGGCTGCCTGGTCTAGTGGAGGGTGTCCCTGCCCATGGCAGGGGGGTTGGAACTAGATGGTCTTTGAGGTCATTCTATGATTCTATGATTGCATAGATGTTCAGCATGTCCATAAATAATCTGGAAAGGAGAGTGGATAGGGAGATGAACAAACTAGCACTTATTAATAATGGGTCAAAACTAAAATGGACTATCAAGTCACAAAATGCCTAGGTAATAAAATGGTAATTGTAATAGACGTGCAGGAAAACCAACCCAGCTTCTACCTCCCAGAAAAGAGGTTTTGAAGATCTTGTGGATATTTGTCCATACTTATCATATTGCTCTGATAGCCCAATTCAAAAAAAAGGTCATAGAAGTAATACATGAAATAGAAAGAAGGGCTAAATACAAGGATAAAGAACTTACAAAGTTTAAGTCTTTTAACTTTTTGGGAAACAGATAACTTTTGGGAAAAGAGCAAGAGATGTCTGGCTGTACTGGCATAATTTCAAAGAAACTGATAAAATTTATATGGTGAGTTAATATTAAAGATTGTATCTTCTTCAGAATACAACAACTAGGGGCATCAAATTAAGTTATCACAGAGCTGTTCGGGAAAAAAAAAAAAAGGAAAAAGAAAGGACAGTACTTTTTCCACAGGATGGATAATTAAGCTGTAGAGCCTTTTACCACAGGATGTATGGGATGTCAGAATCTTAATGTGTTCAAAAGCAGTTAAAGGAATTTACGGAAAGGTTTGTGAATAGTATAAAACACAAATATGAGTACCTCCACTTCAAATATGAACCTCCGCTTCAGGAAAGACTGTAACTACCAAAGTCAGAAGGTTATAGCACAGGAAACATAATTCTGTTTTTATACTCTTTTCCTAACCATCTGCTAATGGCCACGTGCAAAACAGAGGGCCAGTCTAACTGGACTTCAGCTTGAGCCAGTACAGCTGTTCATGTATTCTTTAAAATTAGAAATTAATCATTTCCCTAAAGTTCGAAATCCTGTAACATCCCAAAGTTCTCATTAAGATAGTTCATTATGAATTAGCTTGAAGACTGCAGAGAATAAAGAATAATCACAATTCTGTGGTAACAAGCATACTTTATGTATTTCTAAAGAAGAAAACAAAACCTTCAATTAGTAGCAGCGGGGTATGTTAGATGTAAATTGCAGTCCATTTTTTTTCCTGAGGAACAAGTGGGAATTTAAAAAGCCAAGTAATTGATTAATTCTGATCTATACTTCTATCTGAAAACTATGAAACTCTTCTGGAAGCTTTCCATCCATTATTGCATTCCTAATTATCAAGGTGAACATGTTAAATTTGCTTTATCTACTCTTTACCTTTAAAGCAGCATTTTCTCACTGGATTTCAGCTAAACACAGCTGGAAACTCTAGATAAACGCAGACATTTCTGATGGAGACCAAAGTGTCTCTAAGATGTTCCCTCAAATGTGCTAAAAAAGCTACAAACTGAGTCACTTCCACAGTAATGGGATTAGAAATAGCCTGCAGGGAAGCATGTGCCAAATGGTGCCAACTAGCAAGGATTATAACAAAAAACTGTGACATTATAAAAATACCTCAGAGTGAGGCTCTGGGTGGTGGAATTGCAACTTGCCAGCTCAAAAGAATGTGTCTCATTAAAATGACGGGAGTATGCTGAAGCAGTGATTTGTGCAGAAACATGATCCTCCTGTTAGCTGAGTAGCTAGTCTTTTTCAAAAACCTTGTCAGTTGACCATCAAATTCATAAATGTCAATTAAGGCTGAAAGGGAAAAAAAAAAAAAGAAAAAAAAAGATGGTGAGAGGGCATGGTAGAGAAGGAAGGGAGGGAAATTTGGAGAGGGCTTTGAAAGATTCTGTATTTTTTTTAAACTTCAGACATAAGGAAAAAAATTGCATTGCAATATACAGCAAACATTAAGAACAAGCAACCTTTTTAACCATCCAGTCTATTTTGGAAAACATTTGCAGACAATATATTCAAATTAGCTCTTGGGTTTCCAAGGAATTTCAAAAGAGCTGAACCCTTGTCTGATGGGGACTGTAATAAGCATTGTGGGTGCTCAACATTTCTGAATCATTTTGCGCATAAAGGCTGAGAACACTGCTTAGGGCACTGATGCCCTAAACTGCCGTACCTACACATTAGAGCTATGTATGAGTTTGACTCCCTCTTCAAACAGGTTTGAATCTTATAAAATGCCGTTATTCCCACATCTCAAGCCAAATGCGTTGTTGGGATTTTTAAATCTGAAAACTGTGTTAAGGCATCAATTACTGTCTGGAAAAGTGATTGACAAAATCCCCACCTGTAGAAAGGGAAAATTAACCAGCAGCTATAGTAGCACAGCCTTTGGACGAGCAGCTACTCTTTCCATGTGGAAGAAGGTAGATTGGGTACTAATAGGAAAAGACTGTCCCTTACCATACACATGTCTACATGGAGGCACTCAGCTCTGAAATACCTGGGTCCACTCCTCCCCATCCTTGACAGCCGAAGGGCTGAAGGAGAGGAATATTTTGGTTTCAGCAAACTCTTTCCCTGCCTAGAAATAGGGGGGCTGTATCCTGTTTCTGTTACGAGTATCATGTAAAATGTGGAGGGGGAAAAACAAGAGGTAAATTGAAGAAAATCAAGCAAGATTCAAAATCATGCCAGTGTGTTTGATTATATTCCTGCTACTCCTGTGAGAAAATTTCTGGTTTAGGATGACCAGTGTGCTGTTCACACAAGACACCATACTGTATCTCCTGAACTAAAAAAGGAATGACACTGTCTCATTCTTCTCTCCTCAATTATAAAAATAATTTGAAACAAAATCTTCACACAATCACACAATCACAGAATGGTTGGACCTCTGAGGGTTATGTAGACCAACCCTCCGGCTCAAGCAAGGACACCCGGAGCTGGTTGCCCAGGACTATGTCCAGATGGCTTTGGAATATCTTCAAGGACAGAGACTCCACAACCCCTCCAGGCAGCCTGTGGCAGTGCTCTGTCACCCTCACAGTAAAGTAGTGTTTCCTGACGCTCAAGGAAATCTCCTGTGTTTCAGCTTGTGCTCAGTGCCTCTGGTCGTGTCATTGGGCACCACTGAAAAGAGCCTGGGCCTGTCCTCCTTGCATCCTCCCTTCAAGTACTTACATACATTGATAAGGTCCTCCATGAGCTGAACAGTCCCAACTCTCTTAGCCCTTCCTCATAAGACAGATGTTCCAGTCTTAATCATCTTTGTGGCCCTTCCCTGAACTCACTCCAGTATGTCCCTGTCTTGTGCTGGAGAGGGACCCAGCACTCCAGGCGTGTCTCACCAGCGCTGAGCAGAGGGGAAGGATCACCTCCCTCCACCTGCTGGCAACACTCCTCCTAATGCAGCCCAGGATACCATTACCCTTCTTTGCAGCAAGGGCACATTTCTGGCTCACGTTCAACTTGGTGTCCACCAGAAACCCCAAGGCCTTTTCTGCAAAGCTGCTTTCTAGCCGGGAGGCCCCCAGCACATACTGGTGCATGGGGTTGTGCCCTCTCCAGGTGCAGGACTTGACACTTCCCTTTGTTGAACTTCATGAGGTTCCTGTCAGCACATTTCTCCAGCCTGTTGAGGTCCCCCTGGATGGCAGCACGACCCTCTGGCATATCAGCCACTCCTCCCAGTTTTGTGTCATCAGCGAACTTGCTGAGAGTACACTCTGCCCCATCATCCAGATCATTAATGAAGATGGTAAACAGGACTGGACCCAGTACTGACCCCTAGGGTACACCATTAGTTAGCGGCCTCTAACTATACTTTGTGCCATCACTCTCTGGGCTTGCCTTACAGCCAGTTTTCAATCCACCTCACTGCATACATCAAGATCTTGTCTATGAGGATCTTATGGGAGGCAGCATCAAAGGCCTTCCTAAAGTCCAGGTAGACAATATCCACTGCTCTCCTCTCATCTAGAAGGTCAGTCATTTCATCATAGAAGTTTACCAAACTGGTCAAGCATGAAATTTTAATGTACAGTAGAATACATGTATGAAAAACAAGGAGTTTTGTTCATGAAGGGCTTGTGAAAAATCTTCATTTAATACACTTAAGTCCTGAGTCATTAAAGAATATACTCATGTATTTTCATTAAAACTTCTTTTCTATCCCATGGAAACACACTGATATAACACTATTCAAACCAGAGGTGAATAAGAACCTTTGACTTCTCCGTGGTAGTTGGAATTATAAGTGAGGGTAATCTAAGGTTTGAAAATATTTCAAGATGACTTATTTGAATTTAAAATATAGTCCTATAATTTTGCGCTTTCTCTGTTGAACAGCTTAGAAACAACTGACAATTCTTAGTTGTATACATACTATTTTTTCTGAATTTCGGAAATCCCTTTACTGAATTATTTAAGACTCACTGTCATTTACAGTAACAAAATACCAGAATTAGTAAGGATAAATCAAAGCAAAACCTATGTTTAGAAGAAATTAAATGCAATCTGATTTGAGCTTGAAATACTGAGCTCCTCTGATTACTGAAACCACTAAAAAACACAACAATAAAAAATCCCTCAAGTAAAAAAAACCAAGCAAACTCAAACAAAAAAAAAAAAGGAATCAAACTAAAAAACCCCACATAATGAAATGTAGTAAACCAGAGTGTGGGTGACATATTCCAAGTCTGCATCACAAATGAAAATAACAAAGATTACTGCGGACAGGACTTCAGTCTTGCACCTGAAACAGTCAACAGAACTAAATTCTGCTTGTTAATCATGGAATACTGCTGAGAGTAAAAACTGATATCTAGATTAGATTGTATCCCAAAAAAGGACAAGATGGCTTTATTGCATGTTTTATCAAGTATTAGATTTTTTGAGTTTTAAAATACATGTTGTACTTGACCATAATCTCACATCTTTCTTAGGGTCGTGCAACTTTTTTTTCATCCATTTCTCTTCCAGTCAAGGTCTGGTTGAATCTTCAAAAAGCTGGTCTTTTGGCTCAGTCTAATTTAGTTTATTAAATATTTTGTGGTTTTATCTTTTCACCTTGGTAATCATATTTACTAGCATTCTCTATATCCATGCTGGCATTCCCCATATCCATGGTATTTTTTTTATTTTTTATTTTTTAACATTGTCTGTTCCTATCCTGTTTTGCAATTAGTATCAGTAACAATATTAGGCAGTTCTGATTATTGCAATCCTTTTTGTCATGGATTCAAATCAAACTTAAACCATAAGTGAATAAATCCAGAGAGCCAAAAGGTAAACTAAATCTATGTTTAAGATCCTAATAAGCAAACAAAAATGTAGAACCCCAGCTGAGGTCAACAGGCAGCTAAGTACAAAGTCATATAATTGATTTAGCATTCCTAGGATATATTTAGGATATGACAATGACTTTTGCTTTTGTTTTTAAATCTTTAAATTCTGGTTTTGTTCTTATATCTTTAAATTCTGGTTAATGTTGCAGCATTAGCTATTTGTGATTTCTCTAAGGTTCTGGGTTTTCTTTTGCTTTAGTTAATCTTACCAGAAAAATCAAGCTCCATTAGTAGCTCTGGGAATTCAAATGAAATATTGAGGTGCATTAATTTGTCAAAATACTATACATGTCGACATACAGACCATTCAATATGCATTTTTTTTCAAGCTAAACTACACTCCCTTTTTATTAAAGGTGTTCAGCATTTTTCTGCTCATTTACTCGAAAGTTTCAACTCAGTATATATAATACGGAATACTGTATATTCCATTTGCCAGCATGTAAATACCCTAACATTAAAATTAGATCCTGTTCCTTTATCTGCAGAACCATATGTGATACTCTATATGCAACCGAACTGCATTGCACTGCAGTTTCTTCTCGGAATATCCTCGGTGAACATACTCTGTTAAAGGCAGTCAACTGCATTAGTGCACTGCTCCCATTCATTTCAAAGTCATCTGCTCCTTAATGTACTTTGTCTAAATATTTTATGAAATAGATGTCAGGCATCTTAACTGGCTTTTGTTCTCCCTGTTTTTCCATGATTAAATATTTCCTCAGTAAACTCCAAGGGGAAATAAGCCTTTAAATTTATGTCTGAGATAAAGAAATAAACTTTGAGCGCGAGTCACTTGCCACTCTTCCATTCAGGTGCTTCAAGGCATATTCCGTGCATTGTTAGGCAGAAAATTCAGGGCACCGACTGACTTCAGCAGAGCTATGACAGTTTATAGCAGCTTCCCAGGAAGGACAGCAACTGGCAATTTCACAAGCATCTTTATTTTGAAATATTCATGATCTTTAGTTAAGGCTACCTAGACTTTTTCATTCTCAAGTTGTAAAGCATCTAAAATGGACTGAGAAATTCTGTATCTTATTTTTACATAAGCAACACATAGAAGTGGTTTTGTACTAAAAATGGAACATTTTATTTCACTAGTGTAAAAGAGGTAAGAACCCATTAAAGAGCTGTGACTGGCTCTGCAGATTCAGCATGCACAGGGTGGGGAGTGGATGATGGGAAGCACCCTACACTGATGCCCAGATAAAACAGTTTCCCTTATTTGCTAATTTTTTAGGTCAGCTATTTTTCTACATCAGAATATTAATACCCCCAAATTATTCCTTAGTTCCACCTAAGCCCTAGTCTTTCTGACTTTTGAGTGACCAAATCAGTTACACTATGGAGGATACTTTCTAAGTTCGGGAGTAACCAAGTGGAAAAGCATTTAGAGGTCAGATGTGTCTTGTAACCATACATTTAATATCCCCAGCTGAAGGTCCTAAGTCTTTCTTATTCCTGCTGGAGTGTTTGTACAGCACCAAACACAGCTCATCGTAACTCTTGACTGGCCTCCTGGCCATTCCAATACAGCCAGCATGCTAATTACTAAACTTTGCCATGTGAGTATCATTTTGAAAATAATTCATACTGACCTTTTGAAAAACATATCTAAACCCCCTGAAGTGGCAGACAGCACCAAAAATATTACAATATAGAGCACCTCTGAAGGCGTGCATTTTAAGATTTCTACAAGCAAGATTGTTTCAACTGAGCGTGCAGGCAGGTATTTCTTTCTCCGCTGCAAAACAACAGGGCAACTTTTCTGCATTTTGGGTCAAACCTCAATACAAACCAATAATAAGGTTTAAGTTTTACCATTTCCATTTCCTGTTAGGTCCATGAGAACAGATGAATACTGTGCCATACCCTGTATTTGTTATGGCTATGAGGGTAATGAAAACTCACAAGCGTTAATTCCAGAAGTGCCAGTGTGGTACACTAGATGATGTTACGTATGCTGTCGTCTTTGAACACGCTGTGGTTTGAGGGTCTGGCCCCATTCTCTGCTATCAAGCAGGTTGCTGAACTCCTGAAAGAAGATGAGTGCTCAGGAAATTATATTACCAGAGTGCTATAAAGGTCAAGGTAATACTATATTCCATTTTTCTCTTCTCCATGCTGAATGATGGATTAAGAACTTCATTCTCTTTATAAGTTACAGGAAAAGAAAGAATGTATGCTGGGCCTGATACTCCCTGATTTAAAAATGGCACTGCTTCAGTTTACTGCCATGAAGCTAGTGCACTATACTTCAGTTGATGAGACAATCCTACATATCTGTTGTTATGAAATAAGAAAATAATTGTGCAATGTCTCAAATGCTGCTCTTTAGACATGGAAAATCTTTTTTCTGATGTATAATCCCAATTCAGTTTATAAAATCTGGTTACACATATTCCATATATAAAATGTGAATAGTAGTTTTAATTAGGACTGTATGAAATCTTGATATATGACTATTGATCAGATAAATTGTTGAACTATTATTCCTCAGCAACATTCAGAATCCCACTCATATCCAGCAAGTTGGTACATACAGGTCTGGAAAAGCACATAAAGCAAGGATGTAGTGGGCTGTAACTGTGAAATATTACTGCTTGTTTCTGCCTCACAGATTTTAGATTAGCCTTTACTGTCTAGAAGCACTGTTGAATAATACGCCACTATGAAGTACTAAGGATTGAATTCTTATTCTACAAATTCATCCTATATGGTAAATAATACATCATCTCATCTCTCTACTCTCCTTCTCTCTTTAATCTTTCAGATATTATTTTATCTCTGCTTGCATATATATAAAAATATATCCAGATTCATAAATGAATTGAAGATGCAATCAGTATGACATGGAATGAATAAAAAATTCTCTATGACTTTCAGGATCTCTGAACACAATAGTTCCTCTGGCACACCTAATTTCTACAGCTACAGATGGAGGAAAAAGAAAAATAAATTGAAAACTCCGTTTCTATGATTGATTGGCAGAAACATTCCTAGACACAGCCCAAGCCCTGAGGTTTGGGAAAGCTGGAACCTCAGCTGAGTTTTGCAAATAAACCTTCTACAAATATAGGACACACATCTAGCTCCTGTAAAACAACACTGGCTTCTTAAACACCCTTCTTGGCATACTTCTTGACTCCAACTTGAAGAAGACCCGCTCCCGCTCTCCCCGGCTAACCCTGTGGTGGTGACAACGTAGTCAGAGTTAGGCATTAGCATCATTTCTGGTACAACCTCTGCCCAAAGCCTGAGTGCCCTTTCTCTGCTGTAAACACCTTTTAGATAGGGAGTCAGGCCAGAGAATATCCTTGGGGAACACAAGCATGTATCATCTTGTCCCCAGTAAAGTGAGAAGGTTATTCAGCTGTTATTGTAGTCCTGAATCTGCTAAACAGCTCTTGGCATATGGAAGCTCATTAAACTCATTCAGTCTGAAAGATATCACAGATAATGGAGAGATCAACTCAATTTAAAAAAGGGGAAACTCTAACTATATTTGAAACTGAGAAATGAACATATCCAAATAGCAATCACTGGATACAAACATACTGGTTTTTCCTCCCTCACAGACCAGGGACTTTGTACTTTAAACAAAAATGCATAAATTTTAAACAACCTTGGTGTAAAAATATTTTCATGTCTAGCTTAAACTGTTTATCAGAACTGTCAAAAGCTCCTGTCATGAGTAGCCATTCCAACCATAAAGCTGGTGATTCCTGTACTTTTTTTTTCTTGTGTATAATGTACTAAGGGAAAAATGTAGAAGAAAGTATTCTAGATTTCAGGGTTTCATTTTAAATTTACTATAGCCTGTTAGCAAGCACAATTCCAGTATTACGAGTGAAACATAACTGTAAATTAATGTAATCATAACCGTATAGCAAAAAGGTGGGTGCTCACACCTCTTTGGTATAGTCAGTATTTCATAACATATTTTATTGCTTGGCAGAGTCCCTTCGTGTCCCTGCACCCTAATGCCTTGCCTTCTCTCCAGATAAGAGTAAGGCTTCTCTGTCTGGCCAAAGGGAGCAGGAGAAGAATTTGAAAGTAGACTGGTATCCTGCCATTCCTCCTGTCCTCTTCAGTGTATCTCAATGCAGCAGAGCTGGTCTCTGTCTGTGCCTGTGTGAGCATGACTGTGGGGGCTTAGGAGTCCTGAGGGGGTAGCGGAGACAGAAGGGGCACCCCAGCTCTCGTCTACTTTGCACAGCAGCTCTTGTCCTGAGGGCAAAGTTTCACATCTGGATGAGAAGAGCATGGCAGAGACGTAAGGTCTTGGAGATGCTGTCATTCTCAGTCTCTCCACTGACACCTGACAAACTTGTCCACAAAGCTTAGAATTAAAATACTTTTTCATATTACCTTAGGAAGGCTTCAAAGGTTTTTGCCTCTCGCCTTCATGATCCTGACCATGTAAAGAAACTTGATATGAGAATTCTTGTGTATATACACATAAAATGGCCCTGATGGAGCTCCTGGTTCTGCATACTATGGCTATGCAAATTGAAGATTTACCTAATAATTATTGTAATCTATAAATTGGAATAGATTCCTCTGTATTTGAGAGCTCATACTGTTTTACTTTCAGGATGAAGTTACACAAAAGTCTCTCAAATGTCAAGTTCTTTTTTTCTTGACAATAATTGAAAAAAACCCTTAAAATTTCAAAAATCTCTGGAGTGGGATTTTAAAAATGGTGCAAGGACAATCTCTCATGTTGTGCAGAAAACAAACCAGTAAAGCATATATTCCTGCAGGTCAGAGGAAAACATAATTTTTATCTAGTTGTTGATATTGATTAACTCTGTAACGGTCATAAAACGTCTCAGGAAACCATGTAAAAAAGAAATATCATTCATACACCTTGTGAGACGTTTATATTCACTCCACAAGAAAAAGTATTATGTACATACTTGATGTAAAACAATCCATTTCAGGGCTGAAAAAACATTCAGCAACAAATTTTCCTGTCTGTAACTTTGTTTGTGTAGTCCTGTCAATGCCTTGATACTACCTAATCAACAGAAATCTGCACCGAGGGATTTTGTGTCACACAGTTATAGCATATAACCTGGTTTAACATTACACTGTAAATTTCAGCCTGGCTAAACCTGGATCATACAAAAGTAACACAATGGATTCCTCTAAAAGAAAAGGTCACTAGACCTCAGAGGTGTGTTTGTTTTCTTTAAAATTAGTGTCATAGTCGTCTTTGTAATGAAAGCACTTTTTAAAGGAAAAACCAACACAAAACCAAGATGTATAACTCTTTTAGAGAAGACAAGACACAGCTTTGTCATATGAAAAAAATCCTCCAACAACACAAATAACAAACTGTTTTGGTTTTTTTTCCTGCTTTCATCAAGTTCTGTGTTACACAAGCAAGGCAAAATTACATACCTCCAGTGGTTCCTGGTAATTTTAGTTATCCTTTTATTATCCTTATCTGTTTTTTCTGTGGGTACTTTGGCAATGCATGTATTCATGTGAGATTTTCTGTTTCAATAAACTAAAACCAAATTTATAACACGCTAAATCTGCATTATGAATTTTCTGACATTATATACAGCAATGTTGTTGTTGAATTACAGCAAAAGTCTTGTCAAAAAGTCATTAAAAACACTACTCATGCACTACAAATAATGCTAAAGAACTCCTGCTCCAGTTTCAGCTCAAACATGTACTTCTAGCCTCTATAATTGTCACTTGATAACTAATCATATTCTGACCCGAGGACTGTATTTAATTAGAGGACAGCGACACAAGAACATTTGCAATATATGCATCTAGGCATTGTGTCAGTAGCCATTTTTCCTATGTTACAATGTTCACAACCCTGACAACATCACTTCCTAATGTGCTCATTGGAACAGGGTGACTAAGAAAAATTGTCTAGTCTTGTGTACAAAATAATTTATGAAACTCATCAAATAGTCAATCTATTTTTGAAAAATAAACTACAATGAAGTCGTGTGTATAGTAGAAAATAATGCAAAATATGACAAACAATTTATTTAAAAATATAAACAGAGTGAAATTTTTTCAGCTAGATAGTCTGATTATATAGTTTCTTCTTTCTGCACTTTTCTTCATTTTGAAAAAAAACAGCACTAGTTGTAGAGTATTACAGAGAGCTGGAAAACTGAATGTTTCTGCTCCTTCTGGGTTTTACATTATTTGGGTCAATACTCTGTGGAATGAAAAGATCTGTTTACATCAGCTGAGAATATGTTCCATAAGATAAAAATTTGCATCTAGGAGTTTGTCTGGCATGATGAATTATCTGACAACATCCGTTCAGCATTTGTACCTTTCTAAATTGAACTGTATACATATATATATGAATATATATGTGGTATAGAATCAGCAGAGCAGCTCAGAGTTCCTGAAATATTATGGAATACCAGATTTTACTTCATATCTATCATCCTGATTCAATGACTATTTAATTCTAATACGGTTCAATGTATCTCCATATTAAGTGCCAGCCCTGCTAGATACTCAGAAGTCATTGGGAATCTGCGTTGATGAATACGCATCTTCAGGGATCCTTCTGCAAGGAGTCGCAATGCTTTATAATTTAAATTCTACTGTGATAAGCAGCAATGGGTACCCTGCTCAGCTAAATGGTTTTACTGAAATACTTTTACCATCATTGAAATACTGTGGCAAATGTAAGACAGTTCACTGATTCAAACAGGAAAAGTTAAAGCTTAACTTGGTGCTATAACATGGAAGCCTAATAATAGCTTCTATTTTTTGGGGGAACTGACTTTTAGGGTATGAATATGAGTGAGGGAAGGAGAAAATAATTGCTGGCGAAAAGGGCAGCATGATCACTGCTCTGGCTAAGAAACAAGCTACGGTTGCTTTTATATTCCCAAGACAGCTACTGAAGTTATGAGATCATTGCCCCGGCTTTCGTTCGCCTTTGTTAGGAGCTCGTATTCTCTTTTCTCAGTCCCCGGCAGGCTCCTTTGGGGGGTGTTGCTGTCTGGAATGTGAGGACGGGGTGTATCTCCTCCAGCGTGGCTGGTCCCTGGGCAGCAGCGGCAGGGAACAGTGCAGCTTGCCGCTGCTTCGCTGGCCATACCAGGGGTGGGCTCCTAAACCAGAGCCTGCCCCTACAACCTTGCTTGAAATGTGCCTCAGACACGAAGCCTTTTGCTCACCAGAGAGATGCTTTGCTTACCTCACTTCATAATCCCTTGATTTTATTTCTGATCAAGTCTTAATTGTTGGTAGGTATTATTAACCTTAATACGCTCGACTGACCTTCAGTGCAGAAAGCTATGGCTTCCTCAAATGGTAACTTGCAGCATTTTACTTCAACTGGTAGACATCCCAGAAAGAAATCCATCTTCTTTTCATTGGATGCATAAATGTGGATTTCAAAGGAGTTGTCTTTGGTATTTGAATTAAATTTCTGCACAAACTAAAAATTACTGTTTCTAGGGACTCCCTGTTGAAGAAATAACTCTTCTACTTGCCTTTTTTTAAAAGGCAAAACAGTATCGCACTTTTTTTTTGCATAAAGAACCTCCAAAGGTGTACTCAAAAAATGCTTGTTCCAAATAAATCCCCTTAGAAAGATAAAAGGCAGATCTTGCTGGGTTGCTACAAGACAGAAATTAATTTCAGCACCCATTTTTTACTCTTCTTATCATCAATCATGTTCTTAAATGCAAGCAGAGAGTAAAGAAAAACCCAAACCAATCAAAGCCCCCCAAATAGTTGTGCATGATAAACTTTAACTCAAGTTTTTGAAAACAAGATTTCCTATCTGAAACTAACGTTCATAACTTACACTATGATAGTTAAAGTACCCTCGGAGATTTGCTTCAAAAAATAAAAGAAAGAAGACAGCAAGACAGCAAATTCTATGCTAATCAAATGAAGAGGATATTTAACAGTAAATAATGGAAAAAGGATTTAATCAAATGCAGGAAGGCTGAGCATTTAGAAGATTAATAGACAGCAAAGACAGTTCAATGCACATGAATGTATTATTATGATGACTCTGTTGCGCTGGTATCACACAGCTCTGTGTATCATAAAATATAAGAAATATAAAAGAGCAAGGAAATCAAGATTTACCTGCCTGCACCACTTATGATTAATGATGAGCACTAAGATGAAATACATTTGATGAGTTTTTTCTTCTGTGTCTATGTACTTTATGGAATATTAGGAATGAGAAAGTGCTGCCAAAGGGTCAAAAGAGAAAATAATGAGGAAGTATCTTATGGAATCTAGGGAAACTTTCTTTTAGCAAAACACCATAATCATCAGGCGAGTACTAGGAAAAGAAATTAAGAAATGAATTAGCATCCTATACTGAGAAAATACATAATGAATTCTGAAAATTAAACTTTGATGTTATGGTTCAAATGTGGCTGCTCCTTGTCCTGGGTCTCAAAATCATAGAAGCATAGAATCATAGAATGGTTTGGGTAGGAAGGGACCTCAAAGACCATCTAGTTCCAACCCCCCTGCCTTGGGCAGGGACACCCTCCACTAGACCAGGTTGCCCAAAGCCCCATCCAACCTGGCCTTGAACACTGCCAGGGAGGGGGCAGCCACAGCTTCTCTGGGCAACCTGTTCCTGTGCCTCACCACTCTCATCATAAAACATTTCTTCCTTATATCTAATCTAAATCTACCCTCCTTCAGCTTAAACCCATTACCCCTTGTCCTATCACTACACTCCCTGATAAACAGTCCCTCTCCAGCTTTTCTGTAGGCCCCTTCAGGTACTGGAAGGCCGCAATGAGATCTCCCCGGAGCCTTCTCTTCTCCAGGCTGAACAACCCCAACTCTCTCAGCCTGTCCTCACAGGAGAGGTGCTCCAGCCCTCTGATCAGCTTCGTGGCCCTCCTCTGGACTCGCTCCAACAGCTCCATGTCTCTCCTGTACTGGGGCCCCCAGAGCTGGACGCAGTACTCCAGGTGGGGTCTCACAAGAGCAGAGTAGAAAATCAAAATTTAAAAATGAAAATCAAAATTCAAAAATGGAAAGTGACCCCCACCTTGAAAATAGAAAATAAGCTCCCTAGTTTTACAAACCACAAAGTCTGTAAAGTTATGTGTCACGACAAAGTCTAACGCAGTTAAAAAACTTCATGCAAGTACAAGAAACCAGTCACACACTCTAGAACTGGGGTCTCAACCTCAGAGTTTTATACTTGTCTTCATCTAACTTTTATTTTACAATCAAGAATTATATTTTCTTGTCACTGGGTAAGTTGGATGCCCCCGGCACAAACTAGGAATATCTAGCTGTGGCATTCCTCAGTTAAGGTGGTCTTACCCAGTAACTCTTGGAAAAGCTGAGAGATAATTTAACACATGAAGATGAAATCTTCATGCAAACATGAATTTTCTGCAAAGAATAGGAAAACACCTGTAATATTCCCCATCTGGAATTGCCAAAATAAGATGACTCAATCTGAGTAGCATAGGTCAATTTTCTTTCTTTTCCTAAAAAACATAGAAAATAGGCAAGATTTAGGCAATCTTGTACTTTGGGGTAAAAAAAAAAAAAAAAAAAAGAAGAGTTAGATAAAATTAGATAGAGCTTAAATTTCAAAAAGAAACAGGGGTCACAGTGGTGCTTTTTTTGTGTGCTGCCCAGAGCAACCCAGCATGGAGGACCAGGACATACCACCACAATTTTAAGGAGAAGAAAGCTACTCCTGGTAGGGCAGATTTGCCTCAGTACTCTGCCCAAGTGAATAGATAAGGAAGGAAGAGAATGGGTGAATAAAGGAATTTTTAGCAGCTGGCTTGAGAATTTTTTACATCAGAAATTTTGTCCAGAAAAGAGATCCATTTCCTGAGTCGTCTGAATATTGCACTCCTTTGCAGATCCATAGTAGAGTGGCCAAGGGCCACAGAAGTGCACCCTGCTATTTGCCATGTGGGTATTTGCCATGTTCTGATATGAACTGTGGGTTCTAACACAGGGTACTATTTGTAGTATGTGGGGGAAAAGCCTTTAACTTTGCTAGAACATGTTTGAGCATCAGTTCTGAGAAAAGAAAACGATCAGACAGGGGCTTTTGCTGTGGTTTCACCCGCTCAGAATGAAGACAAGAAAAGTTACACTTTTCAAAATGACCTAGGAAAACCTGTAGCAAAGAAATAAAGAGAATAACCAAAAGTTTTTCGGACAACTTTTCAAATAAAAACTGTATTGACAAAACTGAGATGATAATTATAGGAGCTAGGGCTGAAGACATGACATGGAGGGATGTTTACCTCAAGGAGGACAATCTTTATTGTGACATAAGGATAAATTACACAGAAACAATGAAAACTACAAGAACTGTCATCTTAGCTAGGCACAAGGAACAAGGTCACCTCTCTCAAGCTGCTGCTTCCTCATCCTCCAGATTTGCTGAATGAAAGTATGGAAAGGACAGCAGAAATATTCTTACTCAGTTTATTTGCGCATGTGCCACCTCAGTCTGCAGCACTAGCTTCAAAGAGTGCTCTGGATAACCTGCCCAAGCCTTTGGTCCAGAGCATGCTCAGCAGAAAAGACACCTATATTAAATACGTGTATCTTTCTATGACATAACCGCTAAACTGTGGTTTTCAATGTGTTTCTGCTGAGCATATCCAAACCATCATTGCTCAAGCTTTAGCTTGTCAAAGGCAGTTGTTATTTTCCCCATGGCACAAACCAGGATAACACAACAGTGATATATTTGCAATCAGAGCCAACCCTTAACCAGACTTCAGCCACTTGTTTCACAGCATGTATCACAGTTGCATCATTGCATAACATTCGTGAAATTTTAGTTTTCTAATTATTTAAGTATGCTTGCTTGAATTCCACCAAACAAATTGCCTGAGACAGATACTTTAGGAAAGCTTAGTCTGGGCATTTAAGCCTTAGATATGTAAATGCAATTAAAAACATGAGGAGGGAATGTCGCCATTAGTGGCATTCCACAGGATGAACACAAGTGAGAAAATTTGATCCCCCTAGCCCAGCTGATAATCATTATCAGGTTCCAGTAACTGTCAAATTTGTTTGTACAGTAACAGACTGATTTTAAAATCACACTCACACAGAATGGCTGAGGCAGAAGGCATCTCTGGAGACCAGCTACAGCAGGTTGCTCAGGGCCATGTCAGGTTGGGTTTTCAATGTTCCTAAGAATGTAGACCACAGCCTCTGTGGGCCACATATTCCAGTATTAAATCACACTCACACTAAAAAAGTATTTCTTAAATTTTAATGGAATTCCCTGCATTTCACTTTGCACCCATCGCATCTTGTCCTGTCACTGGGCACCACACAGAAGGGTCTGGCTCTGTCTTCTCTACTCCCTGCCATCAGGTAGCTATACACATGGAGCCACTGTGCACAGCGACACGATAAGAGGCAGCGGACTCAAGTTGAATCAAAGGAGGTTCCAATTAGATATTACAGAAAGAAAATATTCATAATGAGGGTAGAAGACACTGGGACCAGTACCCAGAGCAGCTGCAGAGTCTCTGTTCACTCATGAAATCAGTGGATAAGGCCTTGAGCAACCTGGCCTTGGTCTACTTTGAGCAGGGTTTGGACCCCTCCAGAGGTCCTGTCCATTCTGATTTATTCTGTGATTCTCAATCCATTTTAAGCAGAGAAAGTATGAGTTTAGAACATATGCCTGAAATATTCCAAGTGGGCAAGAACAAAATGACATTTATTTACTAACCTTTCATTTAACCACCTGAGTTAGCATATTCTGCTGTTTCTGGATTATCACGTTAAGATTTGGATTACGCTTTTTTGTCAAAATGTTCTAGCTGTCCAGACATTTTTCCTTCTAGATTTGGGGACTACCTTAAAGCCACATGAACTGCTAGTTTAGCTATTGTTGTCATCTTAGTTTTTCTTTTTTTTCATTTTTTTTCTCTTTCTTTCTTTCTTTCTCTCTCTCTTTTTTTAAACTAATGACAGCAATGCTTTCAACTATAAGTTCCTGAAGGTACATTGATTCCCCAGGTGGTCATTTCAGACATGCAAAGAATTTTAACTAGAGTAATTTATCACAGACTAACGTCATCTCTTATCCTATATTCCTCATTGTGTGTGACTGGGCTTCTCTTCTAAAGTTGTTTATCAGGCACAAAGTAGATAATTGTTCCAGTGAATCAGAACTGTCTGCATTTTGATGTTTTGACAAGCTATTTTAATGTTACTGTCATACATGTCTTGTATAACGACAAGATCTTTTCGAAGCAAGGATATTTATTTATTGATTATTTCACTCTTGCCACTGTCAATTCTGTAATTTATTGTGGCATGTATGTTTCTGCTACTCAATTATATGGACTTCAAAATATCTGGGGGCAGGCAACACATGGAAACTTTTTTGTATAAATAATATTCTGGTTTTATTCCAACTCATTATTCCTATTTTATGCAACTTCACAATGGTACAATACTTTCTTTTAGAGCTTAAGGAAAATTTCCAAGAATGGCTCATTGACTAAAATGTGGCAGCAGAGAACCCTAGTCATCAAATCCGAATATAAGATATTAACTTCTGGTGTCCCTAAGGAAAAAATATTAAAAATAATCCTGAAAAGCAGAACTCTGTACTACATACAGACACGAATCACACAGACCACCACTGTATCAGAATTCCCATCATCATTTTACCCACTTGTGGCATTTAACCTATAGAGTCCTAGTTAGGAGGAAACGCAGCGAGCTCTGCAGTTCCATGAAGAACAGGGAAGAAATGGCAGCTGTGTGATGAATTCCTGTCTCGCAAGTCTGCAAATGTTTCTATATTGTACCAGCCACTAGCTAGGACAAGCCTTCAGTTCAGATGAGCCCACTAGCCTGACTCTGCGTGTGGTGCACATGGGACGGAACCGTCCCTGTGATTACTTCTAGCTCTCCAGGCTGCCAGCAGAAACAGAGCGTGGGTCAGCTAGCAGGGCTAGTTACTCGAAAAGTGACAGTAAAGGAGGAGTTAGTCATCCACTGCACACCTTTGTATTTGCCTGGCTAAGTAAAGTAAACCAGCACTAACCTTCCATTGTTTACCAAGCATTTTTGCCTGGTTTCCTATAAGCAAACAAGATATGTGTATCTCCACTGCATCTCAAAATCACCTGTCCATCCGTCTCTGTTAGCCAAATTTGAGAGAGGAATAGGAATTTCAGGAGACAGCCATTAAAATTAGCAGCTCGTTAGAGGCACTCTCAAAAAAAGGCAAGGAGACCTCAGCCTTCATGTATTCCCTTTGTTTTTAAAAAAAGACATTTCACATTATTGAAAGAATAACCATGGCAGCCCCCATAGACAGTATTCATAATTCATAATGAGGTGAGAATGCTGAATAATATTAGTAACCTCTAATACCCACCACTCATGATGAGCAGCCTATGAATAAGAATTTTATCTCAAGTTTTTTGAGTCAATTCTATGTACCATTTGGAAAGATTTTCTCTGGTATATCTGATTTTGACTAATGTGAACAAGGAATATAGAACAAGTTTAATGTTTAAGAAGAAGTCCATGTTTAGAATAGAGCATTCTCAACCTTATTCTCCTATTGCAATTCCCCCAGAATTTGCATATGAATGAAGAGATGATTGTTGTGATAGTTTGTATGGTAAATAATAACACGCATTTTATAATACAACTATCTCTGAGGATCTTAAAGCAATTTAAAAGCATCTTCAGACTCAACTTATTGCTATGCAAAAAGAACTAGAAATTATGTTGACCCACTGACACCCTGCTGCTCTCTCTTAGTTTCTTAATCTTGTTTTTCCTCATAGTAGCGTTACACTAGACTATCCAGTGTACTTCAGTGTTTTACTCCTTAAACTTATATAAGGTCCTACTCAGCTTAATAATACTGAGTCTGAGCTGTATAAATTAGGAAATAAGCAACTCTGATCTGATTGAAGATCAACATGCTTCTGTGGGACTTGCTAAACTGGGAATTTGTACCGGAAGAAACTGATCAGAGATGGATGTGGGTGAGCCCCCAGGTAGCCACTGAGCACAATGGCAGGAAAACCAGGTAGAATAAATTCAGAAACAGTCGAACAACTATTTTGAAACAAAGAGTATGAAGAGCATTAGGACCCCATATGTATCTGCCAGAGATGAAGGGGAAGTGGTGGTGAATGAAATCGGCACACTTGAAAAAAGCGATGTTCTCAAAAAAGCCAAGAAGACTACGTTCCTCAGCTCTGTGTATGTGTGTGTAAGAGTCAAACTGGTTGTAGCTAATTCCGAAGACCTGTACTGGAAAAAAAGAAAATTAATGCAAACCGCTAAAATCCAGTCTCTGTCTGTAAGCCTAAGCTTGAGATCTGCGTGTTGAAGTATCAGTATGAATTTGTAACTTTATTATGAATAGAAGATAGAAAGAGAAAATTGGATTACTCTTCTAAAATACATTGAAGTACAAGGAATTACATTTTGTACATTCTGAGAGACACTCTTCAGTTACCTCATTTATTCATTCTTGCTAGTTCACGACGTCCCCCTTCCCGCTTGGCTATCTGGGGACCTGTTCAGATTTCACATTGAAGGATCAATTCACACAGCAATGAAATACCACTGCCTCTTGGGGGGAGGATGACATCTGTTAAATAGCACCCAGCAACACTACACAACAGTTTATAGCATCAAATGCAGAACAATTATGAATTTAATTAGAATCAGAGTGGGATTTTAATGAGAAAGAATGCAATTATGCATGATGAAAATTTAGGGCTAGATTCCTTTATACTCACCCTGAGCTCTCTTACTACATAAGTATTTCCAAGAATTTTACTACCAGCAAGGGGGTATAACCTGCCCCTGAACAGTTAAGGACCCAGCCTCTCATTTACCAGGAAATAACTGTATCCTCAGCTTCTCTGTGCTACCAGCGTGCTACAGAGAGTGTTCATTAACAAGCTGCAAACTCGAACACTATCAGCTGAACTTACGTTTTGTGTTTATTTTCGTCTGATCCTGAAAATATCTGTTCTTTACATGTTTAGTTGAATAGGCTACATCTCACCAGCAAAATGGCACAAGGGTTTGGATGCAAAATGATATATGACTTTGGCCTTGAACCTAACTAATAGTCTGAAATGACATAGATCAGCAAGATCTTTGAGCGCCTGCATTACAGGTCTACAGAAGAGAGAGGTTTAATGCCTGTATACAAGGTAATAATAACTGGCTGGAAGAGAGGAGGATAAATTAATTGTTATTTTCGTCTATAGTGCTGTAGGCAATAGCCTGCTTAACTGCTTGTGAGTAACTATCAACCGCTGTAATATTCTGACAATTGTTTTTGAAGTTGATAACAGAGAAACTATAGTACTGCCATATTGATTTTTTTTATTATTATTTTTATTGCAAGCTGGCCTAAAAATCTAATTGGAAACAGTTTGAACCAAACTATAGGATAGATTTTTGTGTGGGACTGGGACACTTTTGTATCAGGCACTGTAAAAGCATATAAAAGAGTCTATCATAATTTAATGGCATTTTCTCACAGAGAGGAGATCTCTGTCCTACCAGATGCTAAGTTTTGGTGAACCTGAGTTACTTTCCTCCTTTAGAAATGCACCTTCAACATGGAGGATCTACTTGTTAGAGCAAACCTCCCAGTATGAGGAGAAAAACATATTGAACTTGGATCAACTCTGTAAAGTCAATTATTTTTATTAAAAAAAGAAAAAATATTAAGGCCAAAGCTAAGTAACCAGGCTAGAAGAATTCTATTGCACTACGGTGGCCATTTTGTCTCCCTCACGTTTTTGAGGCACAAACTTAGAACAACCAATATGTTTCCATATAGCAAAAAAAGTAAGGCTGTAAGTCTCTGAAGCAGCGTATTGGCATACATTTCCCAGAAGCCGAGAGGCAACTGCCTCACCATTCCCTCTAGCTGCAGGAGCAGTTGCCAACTACAAAAGAGAAATGATGATTGTTAGTCTTCCTCCCCCTTGGAAAGAGGATAGACCAGCTAAAGGGCAACCGTAGGAATACTTTTAGAGTGCTACACAATGCTTTCCCCTCACACCCGTGATTTCATCTGTAGTACTCAAACACTCCAATGTAACTGTAAAATATAATTTTATAGCAGTGGAAATGGATAAATGCACTTTAATGCACATTTGTTCAGAGTTGTCATGGATTCCATGTTAAAATTCATACTGGGTATTTGGAAAAAATCATAAACGATAAAAAAAATGAACACAGACAACTGTTCATCACTGTAATATTTGCCTGTCACTGAGCAAAAGTGAAATTTGCATAATGATATCCACAGTTTTCTCTATGATGTTAAGCTTTTCAGTTTTTCTTTCTCAGGCTATGGCAAGCTTTTCCTGGAATGAGATTTTCCTTGGTTTTTCTTAAATTCATTCTGGCTATGGTCAAGGAGCAAATTCAATATTACCATCGTCTCACACACACTTGTGATAGTTCATGTAAAAAATGTTAAACAATAAAAAAGACAATAAAGAATATCAGCCTTTTCAACTACTGGTTGTTTTGATCCTTATTGTGATAACAAAAATATATAAGAAAATGTAGACTGTCTTTTCACATTTCTACAACTGGTTGCAGAGTTATTTCATGATATTCCAGGAATGTGATCATGCGTGGCTGAGTCCTCTGGAGTTAAGTCAAATATTCTATTTAGTATCATATAAAAATAGATATCTGTCCAAGCAGTCTGATGATAGGATATATATGTTTGATTAAAAATGAATAAAATGTGCTAGGTAGTCTCTTTTAGCTCTTAGGTAAAGCTGGAGTGTACAGTATGATTTTTGTCGCTTTGGGGGTATACCTGCCAGCCTAAATTTTGTTTCCGTTTGATGTTACCCAAAATAGTATCTCTTGCAGCACATTGATCAACCTTCCTCTCCTCTACCTAAGAGATACCAAATACTTGTACCATGTAAGCAGAAATTGATATATCCATTTCTGATGTTGAGCAATATAGACTTTACCTAGTTGCTGTGTTTTTTCTTTTTTTAACACAACACTGAAAAAGATGCAAATATATTCTTACTGAGTTCTTAATACTTTTTGTAGATCACTGAATGTTACATGGCAAAAACAAATCCACAAACCTACGTGCTTTTTTTCTGAAAGGAAAAAAAAAAAAAGCCACATTCAAAAGAATTTAGCACCAAATAGCTTCTGGCAAAAGATGAATTAATGTTAGACCAGCCTGGCTGACTGCAGACATTGATTTTGTGTGTTAATTTATCCACATGGCTTCAATTTTTGTCATGTCTACACGTAAACTGGGATGGATAAAATAAGATCACTCACCTCATTCAAATCTCTCCTCACTTTGTATATGTGAGAAAGCAAAAGATAATAGCTTTTGTTGAGATTCAGTCTAAATTCTCCTAGCCCTATATTGTTCCTTTGAATTTTGGGGTAGTCATCAGGGCCTGGAAGATACAATGCAGTATCTCTTCTTCCTTCCCAAGAGAGGTTGGGAGAAGCACCTCCAGAATGTTTATACCTAAATGTCACCTCCTGAGATTTCCAGGACAATTTTACAGAATGACTAAATTCAGAAAATAGCGCTGACCGACGACCTCAGGTACATACAAGCTTTCAGGCCTTCAGGGTTCATTCATCACTGGTCTCCAAGGATCCTTGCCTGGAGAGAGCACAGGCAGGGAAGTCAACCTTAAAAACTAAGGGAGAGCAAGGGAGAACTATTTGCAATACTGAAGAAATACTCTTTGGGATGTGCTAGGGAAGCAACCAATACATTATGACAGTGAGTTGAGGGTGATGAAAAGGAGGGATAAAATGTCTTTAGAGTAGAAAATAACTGCATGTAAAATCCTTCTTTTGGTGGTAAGGAAAAAATAATAAAAGAAACTGCATACTGTATGTTGGCAAGCTCCCTAAAGTCACTAGCTTCTGACCATTCAATCACTATGCTTATTCCAGATAGCACTCATCTGAAAATAAAGACTAAGGAAAAACAAAAGGAAAGAATTTTGGCACTAAGACACTCTCCAAGTGTGAGAATTGCGGCTAATAAAATGGAGCACTTGGATTAAGTTTTTCATTAAGGCCTCTGTCGTTGCTTTTGAATGTGAAGTGAAATCAAAGCAGAAGATTTGTTATGGGTCACCAAGAAGGAAGGAAAGGAGGTGGGAGTAGGGCTAAGTGCCAAGAACATCTTTAAATGCATGATCCTCTTTCTAAGAACACGAGTTATTAACAAAAAAGGAAGGCAGGCATGGCTTAAACAACATAACATTCTTAGAGGAAATCCTACAAACACAGATAATTATATATTTGATTTAGTTCTCCAAGCTGCAATTTTAGTAGTTTTATTATTCTAAAGCACAATACATCATCAGATACTTTCCACATTACAGTCATTTAATGTCTCCAAATTATAGCCTGCAAGCCAGAACTGGGGATTTGGTCTAAGTAACAGAGTGGTAACTGCAGGAAATGTTGTGATGGATGTCAAGTGTTACAAGGTTCACTTTGCTGAACTAGACAGCACAAAGAGAGATGTTGTTACAGTTCTAAAACTTTAATCTGTCCACCTCCTACTGTTTGGATGTGAACAACCCATTGAATTTTATGATAATAATAGGATCAACTTTTTTTTTTTTCCTTCCTTTGCTTTCCTCCCTTCCTCTCCCCCTCTCTCTCTGGGTTGGTGTGTCCCCCCCCCCCCCCCAACTGTAACAAAGCCTGGGTACCAGCTGGCTAGCAGGTTACTTTCTTAGAAATGGAGTTGGCCAAAGATTCAGTAAAGACCTGGTAGGATGCTTTAATAAGCTGAGGTTTGATCTCCAGTTACCTTTTAGACTATGTAGGCTCAAAGATGACTAGCTGTATGAGATAAGGAAGTGTTCTTCATGTTGCCAATGAATCCATGGCAAGTACCTAGGTCTTTGCCAATGAACGAAGAGGTTCTTAAAGAGTCAAATCCTCGCTGTCTTTGGTCTGCAAGTCAATGGAGTTATTTGGGAGAAAATTTAGCTCCAAATGTTTTTCTTTACTAAAGAGAAAAGTCATCAGCTTCACTGGAAATTCAAGCAAATGTAAGACTCAGAAGTTATAGGATGCCAAGTAAAACTGAAGAAAAACAAAATCCTTTCTAACAGAGAAGGTAATATTTCTAATTGTTATTATACCTCAAAGTCTTTTATTAGGAATTTTTTACTATGTCACCCTAGTCTTAAAGTTAGTATTTGGCTGCAGGCTGAATCAAGCCTACATCTCAAAGTCTCCCTAAATAATACACAAACCACGTAGTATCAACCCTGAAATGTAACTATGTCTGTAAGAGGAGAGCAGGAGATACAGGATTACCTGACAGAGAACAAGTTGCCTTTTGCAGAGGACCGAGGACAGAGACATGAGCTCCCGTACGCTCACCTAGGATGCAAGAAAACCTTCAGAGAAAAAGTAATTTCTCACACGAGAGAAATCTCTTACACAGAAATAATAAAGGAGCACAAATACACAAGCTTGTCTCCAAGAACATACCGTGGCTTCTGATGAGAAAAACAATGTGGGAAGGACAAGCTTGCTCCGGCCAGAAGCAGGAGGCTGCAATTGCCGATCAGATTTCTACAAACCCACACGGATTTAGATGTTGTGTTTCCCTTCCCCCTCTTTCATAAAAATTGGGCATAAATTTAAAATGTTTCTAACTCAAATGCAGAAACAGAATTCTTCCATATCACCCCACCTATCAATTGTTGAATCCAGCAAAGTGGCAGTTAAACAAAGAAGATGTTGAATGAGAAACCTGGAAAGGGAAGATGAAGAAAACTGTCCTGGAAATAGAAAGAAACCCAGTTCTTACATACTAAGTAGAGACAAACAGCTTGAGTCCCTTCTGTTCACTGCAGTAGGAATATCACACCAAGCACTAATGATTGGTTTGCAGTACAAGAGAATGTCTCGGATCCGGCATTTCAAGTGTCAACTACAGCACTACAGACATCCGGGCTTTGCCCTCAAAATATAAAATTGCTAGTATAAGTACTATGTTTGAAATATTCCCTGTGAAACAAAATGAAAGGCAAACACTTATAGTCATGACTTTTCAACAGTTAATATCCCATCATATGATTTGATTTCTTAACATTGGCCTGAAAAGGTATGAACTGCCTTCAATATGTTACCAGTGGAAGGTTGGGAATAAGATCAGAGATGGGTCCAGAGCCTCACGGCCACATCAGATGAGGAAGGATGAGGAATATAAAGTCCTGTAGCAGCTTCTTACAAGGGAAATCTGCTGGCTTTACCTGTAAAGGTTTTGGCAGCAGGGAGGCTGCTGGGGTGACCTCTGTGGGAAGAGGCGAGGGGCTGCACCATGCCAGACACAGCTGGTTCCAGCCAGCTCCACAACAGACCCACTGGACACAGCTGACACCATCAGTGATGCTGGTGGCACCTCCAGGAAAAAGTGTTTAAGAAAGGGCGGAGAGAGTGGAGAAGGGAACTGAGGGACTGACAGGGGGAATTAGGGAATAGCAAGGTGGGGGATTAGGAGGTGTGCCATACCCCCGAAGGGGCTGTGGCCCATAAAGAAGCCATGCTGAAGCGGGTACTTCCATGTAGGGACTGCAGCCTGTGGATGAGACCATGCTGGAGCAGGCACACCCCACAGGGACTGCAGCATGTGGAGGACCCACAGCAGATCACGGGAAAAGAGTGAGAAATGAGGAGCAGTAGAGAGAAATCACTGCACACTGACCCAGACCTTCTGCACTGCTTGTAGCCTCACTGGAGGGACTGAGAGTAATCTCTGGCATTAATAAGGTGAGAGGAGAGGTACTTGGAGTGAAGTAGCAAAGTGGAGACTAGAAAGGAAGTTGGAAGGAGTCTGGAGTGAAGTTGAGCCTGTGAAAGTGGAAGGAAAGGTGATTCAATGTTTGTCTTCTTTTTTTCCCAATACCCAAATCAGTAATTAAATATTTATGCTAATCGGCAAAAAATTAAGTTAAATTCCCCAAGTCAATTCTGTTTTGCCTGCTGCAGTACTTTGTAGGTGATTTCCTAGTCTTTATTTTGACCCGCAAGTTTTCTTGCTTTCATTCCTCCTATTTTCTCCCATGTCCCAACAGGAGAGGGGAGTGAGTGAGTGGTTGTGTGGGTGCTTAGCTACTAGCAGGGGGAAAACCCATCACAGGAACCAGCAATGTAGCTGTGCCACAGCCCAAAATATCAGCTGGCTGACTCATCCTTTAGGTGAGTTAAACTGACTTCACTGCTCTTGTAAGAAGACACCTTAACTGCTCTAGCAACTTGCCCTTACAAGAGGAGAAAGCAGCAACATACTTAATAGTAAGGGAGTTTTTCACAAAGTTGCAGTAAGTCTTTGCTGTAACCTATTAATTCAGTGTCATTAATTTCAACAATCCTCTTATACTACTCCAAATGGAAATCCCAGCTAGCTTGCTTTATTCTTTTGCTGTCACTGCAAGAGATTGTGTTTGAATAATATGGCTTTTTCATTACAGGCAAGCGTTTCATTTGGTTTCATCCTGTCAAAAAGCTAAACTCCTGTGTTTCTGACATCTATCTGGCCATTAAAATGACTGCCGCAGATTCAGCACTTCAAGACTGCAAAGTGGAATTCAAGCAGAAATAAACAGGAAGACGAGGAGCAAGCACTGTTCAAACCATAGCCACCTTCAAAAGCTAGTAAACATGGGGAAAAACCCAAGTCAGTAACTGCCATCCTAGATTGCAAGTCTGTAAGTTTTAGAAAGGAGTACGTAAGAAGGAAAGAGTCGTGGATAAGTGTGAGCTGAACAAAGCAATCAAAGTAATAACAACTGATTTTAGTCTTGGGGGTGGGTATCACTGATGGGTCTTTCAGATTCTTTGCCAGAGTCTACAAACTCCCAAGGCAGGCAGTCTCCTGGCAAAAAGCATCTTCAAATCTTCCTCTTGTATTGTTGAGTGGAAACACTGAATAAACACATTCATTCATTTTTTAAAAGCAGTACTTTCTTCAATGAGAATAAAAGAAATGACAACAGCCATTTTGAGAATATCTGCCACATTCTGACAGATCAAGCTATGGAGAAAAACATTATGATGTACTTAAAAGTTTTCTGGAATTTCTGACCTCATTACAGACAATAAACTAATTTACTTATCATACTGGAATTTTTCTGTGTTGAATTTGCAGTCGTTTGATTTTAGTATATATTCAAACTGCATAGGCTCTAGCAATAATATTTTTTTACATTCTTCTTATTTGCTCTGCTCTTAGGACACCAAATAATCTTATTACACATGGTTTGTTAACAGAAAATGGAGTCAGTTTCAGTGGGTTCATAGACAGGAGTAATTCAATGAAAATGCCTGATGTCTCTTCAGTTACGAACCCCACCCCAGAGTGCTTGGAACGAAGAAGCTAACTAATGATGTCCATTTCAAATTGGTTCTCCACAAATAGGAGAGATTAGCAGACAGTGTGTGCATATGTGGGGGAAATACGAGAATGCCAAAAGCACGGAGACTCCCCGTCCTGTGCTGCGCTTGGGGATTCCGGGTACCTCTGTGCGTAGCTGATTAGGGGTAGCCTCACTGCTGGGGGTGAGGGTTGTGCATGGGTTGTAATTTATGTAAGAGAGTAAGAAATCAGGGTACCTTTGACCAAATTGGGTTTAATGGACTATAAAAATGGCTGCAACCAAGGAAACTGCAAAAAAAAGAGGGAAAAGTCAATAGGGGCCTGTAATGTGATGAAATACCCTTTCTTAAATTGGTATTTTGTGGTCTAATGTCCCAATAGAACTACATCTTGCAATCCTTTTATTTGTCATGTTTTCTTATTTGACAAAGTAGAGCTACAGATACCTATCCCTCAACACTCAGCTTGCTATGCTCCACATTGCAGAATCAAATGAAAATTTCAAGACTGAAAGAAAGAGGAAAAAGTAAAGGACTGGCTCAGACAAGTTACACCACACAGCTGGAGGAGAATTCCTAAACTTTCGGAGGACTGTGTAGGAAGCTGCTTTTAAAACCAGTTCAAGAATGTCCAAGTTCCCAAGAAGTAAACTAATTTCTTTTGCAGCTTTAGTGCAGTTAAGTGTTTGTCATTACATATTTGGGTGACATCTGAATTGTCGAACCTAAAAGTGAAAAGATCTGTATCCCAACACTAATCTCATGGGCTACGCAGACTAAGAGCTCAATCTGTTTGACACAGCAGTGAAAATAATCATCAAACCAGCTCAAATTTCAGTCTATCAAGTTTTCTAAACCAAGAAACTGCATTTGTCTTGCATTACTAATCACATCTGCTTTTATTAATCCTGAAATCCTGTAGGCACTGTGGGCAGTGGTATATGAAGTTTTAAAATCTGCTAAAAGATTCTGAGTCTTATCAGGGGAAGCAACACTCAAAAAGCCAAGGAATTTTAACTTAAAGAATGCAACAATGATTTTACTCTAACTGTACAGTGCTGAGATATCAATCAATCCTTCATTTCAGATACAAAAATCATGTTACTGAGTTCCATATTTTTCATTTTCAATGATAGCAAATTAGAAAAATATATGAACTTACAACCAAAATCATATTTTAGGAAGATTTCTCTTTATTTTATTGGAAATAAAATAATCCCAGTAAATTCAACTGGGATTCCACAGATATCTGTCCTGGATGCAGATCTATTCTATATTTTCCTTTACAATTGAGAGATTTGTGAATATCCCTAGGTCACAAGCACTCTGGATAACTGAAATCAATAAGGTGGCATTCAATAATAGCAAATGCATCAAGTCCTTCTCTTAGAAAAGATGAAATTAAATGCACAAACACAACAGGAGTAGAATGGGAGCTGGGAGCATTGTTGCAGAAAAAAATCTGGACAAATGGCAGATCCATTAGGAACCCACAATGTAATGTTTTGGGGAAAAAAGTCAGATCTTATGTTAGGACGTATCGATAGGAGTGGTTTTGGGAAGATGCACAAGTAGTGTGATTCTATTGGTGAGACCTCAGCAAGAGAACTGTGTTTAGTTTCCAGCGTTACCCTAGGCAAACTGGAGATAGTCCAGAGAACAGCAATAAAAATGATAAAATGTTTAGAAAACATGACACACAAAAAGGCTGAAAGATTGGGTTTGTTTAGTCTAGGAAACAGTACATTTAGAGGAAAAACATAACAATCCTGAAACAACTAAAATTGTTTTCCATATTCACAAGGAGGAAGTCAGGAAGCAATTGGCTCGATCTACAACACGAGTAAGAAAACTCCTTAGTTGTAAAAGACAACTATATCCAGGAAAAGGGTGTCAAGAATCTTTGAAGGGTTTAGGAACAAAAATCAGTGTCAATATCAACATACGAAATATCAGCACTGCCACTGACTGGCCTCACTGATCATTGAATCGTTCATTGCCGAATATCTAACATTGTTTTCCTTTGATTTTTTAATGGATAGCTGTATTTTTTTGCACTGGTCTCAATTTTTTGCTGAGGGGGTGGAAAGGACGACCTGATTACCAGGAATAGGTATACCTGAATGCTGGCTTCCGAGTCAGCATTGTGTTTGGAGAGGATGGAGATGCTGCTTCAGCGTCCAGCCTGGAGCTTTGTTAAACAGCACAAAAGCAAAGCTATTGCACTCTACTGCTCACAGCTGGAAGCAGGACCAAAATTCAGCCCTCATAATGCTAAGTAATTGGCTGTGAACTCAGATGAGGAAGTGGCTTGTTCACAAGGGTCTGATTCTGGCAAAACCACCTTCCTGCTTCTCCAGAATTTTTTCTTTTTTTTTTTTTTCTTTTTTTTCTAAGGGAAACTCATTAAAAATGCTGAAATATTTAAAGGCCTCCTGGAAATGTTTAACTAAAAATCATAAAATCCAAAATAGAAAAAAAGGAAAAAAAATCCTACAAAATATGAAGTATGTGCTGAGATTCAGGTGTGATTTTCTTTCTTTGGAAACATAAAAATGTTGGCACTTGCATGCGCAAATCATAGGTAAATTGCTGTTAATAACAAAATGCTCTGCAAAAGTACAATGGTTCCAGTGAATGTCAGAACACATCTGCTCTATTTAAAAATTAACCATATCATTAAAGTTATATTACCAGTTAATTTCTGAAAATGTTTAATTATTAGAGAGTTATCTTTCCAGTTTCCAGGGAAGAATTAGAAATAGAAATCTCCCTCTGCCAAGCACTTTAAAGTTTCAAGAGGCGTGTATTTTAAGTTATTCGGGAGATATAAATATAATAGCTTTGATTATAACACAATGAAGTCAATGTCCCTTGTGCCATGGCAGATTTTACCCAGTCTTGTGAAGTGTCTTGAGACAGACTCGTCCCCCCCTGCTTTCTAAGGGAGCTGAGGCTAAGGGAAAGCTGCCACTTGTGACAGCAGCAAATCTGGCCCAGAGTGTTTCTTGAGAAGAGCCTTGCGTTTGGTTTCATCCTCCTCCACATCGTGTGTCTCTCTAGTTCTGGCACCGGCTGAGCGTAACAAGCAACTTGTAAGTTAGAAATGATTAACACAGCCAGACTCGCCTGACTTTAGCCTTATTACCTGTTCTTAAATGCTTGCAGATTTAAGTTACACGAGGTTTCAGTTTCTTATAGCTGCCTGTAGATTAATTTGCGCGATTCTCAAATCTATAACGAAGATTACGAAGCCAGAAGCATTAGAAGCAAGCACTTAGGGGGGTTCTATGAGCTTTGCTTTACGATCTCCCATAAACATTCCTCTAATAGCTCTCCAATCCACAACATGTTTTTTGGTTTGTTTTTTTTTTTTCCCCAAGAGACTTGCTTATCAGCAGATGCAGGATGATGGTTGTATAGAGTTGGAGCAACCTTAATCCAAGTAAATCAAGTCCTTTTAGAGCCACCCAGGTATTATAATAAAATTTTACTTGACTATCTGTACAAACACATTCAAACAGTTAATTGCCTAATTTAATGCACATAGTAAACAGACATTACTCGCATCTGACAGCACCAGGTGGACCAAACATTTCTCATTCAAACCAGACATACAGCATGGAACTGAAATGCAGAAATAAGCGTAAGAGAAGAGATAGTGCGGAGAAAAAAAAATGTTTCTTAATTATGTTGTGTCCACTTTCTGTAACAGATTGTCCTCCTAATTCACCCCAGCTTAATCAACCTGCCAACTTGCTTTGGAAACAAACCAGCAGCTGCACACCCAGAGCTCTGCTTATCTGGCATACAGGTGTCCTTGTTTGCATATTTTAGTTATCCAGGGGTTCACTCCAGTGTCAGAGGGTTCGCACTGGAGGAATATAAAAAAATCTTTTTTGCAGAGAAGGAAAATATTCTGTCTGTTGTCAAGAGTGACTGCAGCTTCAGGTCAGAGGAATAGAGGTTGTTTTAAACTATTCACCGTTAAGCTTTGTCAATAACGAAGTGACCTTAGCGACAAGTTCCTGAAAGCATCCGACCCAGTTATGCAGCTGGTACTACACTGGCTGGGATGTTGCATTTTGAGGTGCAGTGAAGGAAGAAAATCAGTTTCTATGGCTGTGTTTGGAGGAGAAGGTAGCAGCCCCTTCAGAGCATCACCAAAACGTATATGGAGACAGAGACCTGCACATGGATGATCAGTAAAGTAGTAACCACAAGAAAACCATGGCTAAGATAACAAGGATAATTCCTAGCTAAGCAGAAGAGCAGTAACTATTTACCATAAATGCTATAGAAACAAATCCTACCTGGAAACAGAGCTAAATTTTCATGAGATGAAAGATTTTGAATTACTCAGAACCTCATTTGACCACAACGGCACATTAGCCCAACCCACAGAAACAGCTCAACAACTGTTTCAGTTCAAGGATGGCAGTTGCACTACGGATGTAAATCTCAGATACCCATTAAAGAAGAAAACAAAGGGTTGATTGACTTGAGATAATAATCCTAGAGTTACATGATCTCACCTAGAAACCAGGATTCTTACCTCAAGGGAAGTGACTTAAACGGGTCATCTCTCGAGATACAGCTGGAAAACAAACTTTCACTTTGTCTTGTTACAAGTGAGCAACACGTTTTGCCAGAATTCCTATGAAGATGTTTTGGGTAGCATACATTAGAGGTGGTTTAATGAAATTTACCCTCCTTTATTTCATAGAATCATAGAATGGTTTGGGTTGGGAGGGACCTTGAGCATCACCTCGTTTTGTCCTAGTTATGTTTTGAAATACATGGTTATCTTTCTTTTCAGTCCAATAAAATTATAAGTACTTGAAGAACAAAAAATGAATTCAATTTCACAAATAATTATCATAAAATAAAAAGTTCTTATTAAAAATCAGTAATAAAATATTCCTTGAAGGATTATATTCAAATTCATAGATTTCTAAAGCATAAAATTAAAGGTTCATAATCTAATAGTCATTCACAGGTTTGACAGAAGTTTCTAATTTAATTCAGATAAACATCAGTTTAGAAGATAGTCTCTTGCATTTTCAAGTTCGTAATAAATAAAACTTCTATCAGACAATGCTCTGATACTTAGTTCCACCTTTTCAGAACTCAGCTGAGCGCTATGCTGGAGCAAATGTTCTTTGCTTTGGCCGAACTGACTTCTCAAACCACAGCCTACTGAACTGGTTGTTAACGTGCCACCAGCCTCCCACGCTCCTCGCCACGCTTCCAGGAGTTCCTCAGCACGGGCGGAGGTTGGGGCTGCTCTGCTCCTTCCCAGCCGTGCTCTCGTCAGCAGCAGCACCTGCCTGCGCCAGGAGGGTACTGAGATGCACAGGCGCTCTCTGGACAATCTTGAGTAGGAACCACAGGTGACACGGGGAGGAAAAATGTTTTGTGTTTAGTCCAAAAGTTTTCCATACTTTCTTGCAGCAGGGCATTGCCATTAAAAACCAGGCAGAATTTGAAATTAAGGGTAAGGATTATTCTTTTTTTATGTGTTTGTTTGAATTAGCCCTTCCAAGTAGGAGTAGTACTCTCACAGGGACCTCTCCACACTTCTACAATACAGATAAAATTATAACATGGACACTCTGAAAACAATGAAAATCAGTAATTCAACTTCTTGAACTTTTCAGGTGGCTTTGATGGTCGCCCTTACTCCTGGTTTCAGGCAGCCAATGCTTTACCCAGACATTCTCTATGTGCCTGTTGCCTGTGATTCCCAGATTGGGAGCCATCTCCTATTGTAGCACGCTGCTTAATAAGCAATTCCTGCCCTACGTGAGAGCTTCCCTCACTTCTGAAGGAGGTACCTGGGGAATGAATTAAAGAGCTTTACTAAAGATCTACTTGAATGACATAGGTTAGCCATGTGACATAAATTGAGGGTGTAGAAATGGTTATAGCAAAGAAGAATACGGCTAGGCAAACAATGGCCCTTCAAGAAGTAACAAGTTTCTAAAACTGCAAAAAAAAGAAGAAATTAATTGCAATAGGAAACTGAAGGGAAGGCAAAGGGAAAGAAGGACAGGACAACAATTTTTAATGGACTTTTCAACTATTTTGGAGACTAATAGAGAAAAATATAAAACAAGCTTGAATCATACAAAACTGATGTCCTGGAAAGATGTAATCCTTCATCTAGATGAGGACTTCTGCTATAAAATCAGAATATTTAAGTCTGAACAGCATAGTAGAAAATGAGGTCAGCTTGGCATGTTCAGTAGCAATCTGTCTCGTAGGCAGAGACTGCAGTTTGGAAAAAGCTACTCTGAACCTACTGTAGTTTAAGACTCAACTTTAATCCACTTGTTTCTAAGACAAGACCCAAACTGCCTTATTTAATTTTGGAAAAAGCTACTCTGAACCTGCTTTAGTTTAAGACTCAACTTTAATCCACTTTTTTCTAAGACAAGACCCAAACTGCCTTATTTCATTTCTAATCCAAACCACAGAGCTGTTCTGCCAGTATAAAGAGAGCTAGGAAAAAGTCTAATTTATATTCAGGTTTTCCTGCATACCTGCCAATGTGGTTATAAAATATTCACATGCGCATACACACATGTACAGATATCTACTGTTTATACACAGACATATGGTCTCTGTGTCTGTGCAGCTGTGCACACATATACACATCTCTCAGGAATACTCTATGTGTCTAACAATGGCTGTGCAGTTTGGCTTTTTAGTTTCTTAGTTACATTGAAAGCTATTTCTTACTTATTTAAAATTATACTTGGAATGTAGGCCCACTATAAAAAGTGAAGTGTTATTATTAAGTGATCATTTGGGAATTTTTCTTTGTGTTTTCATGACATGTTTCCTTGTAATATTTGATTACCTTGCAATTTTGCTTAACCTGAAATTAAATATTTACCTAAATCTGACAAAAATCTCATTTTATAATTGAAATTCATCTTGTACACATTCTGTACATTTTCTTCACAAGTGCAGTGACTTGCTGGAAACCATTAGCTTAAAAAGAATCCTGTATCAGGCCAAAACTAGAGAAGAGGTTGATATCTATAATGGTTGATAGCTGAGGCTTGGGTTCTGGAGGTTAATATTACTTGGCAGTCCCTTGGTGGGAAGGAAGGTGCAAAAAAAGGAGGAGCTAAACTGTTGCCTTCTATTTGTTCAGTTTATACGGTGTTGGATTTTCAGACTGGAAACTACAGAGAAAAAGAGTGTTTTTACTGCATATATGATTTGATTGTAGGCAATATAAAGGGAATGCAGCAAACTATTTCATTTCTCTTTTTTTGGCTAATGGGGCAAAATGCTATTTAAATAGAACCAATATGCTAGAGATGGTTTCCACCCTTTCAGAGTGGATAACCAAGCCCACAGATCTCACCCTCTCACACGCTGGGATGAACTTAAGAGAAAATGTAAGTACCTTTCTAGTTAAAACCAATCTCTCCTCTGTAAACATGGATTTGCCTTAACAAAGGCTTCTTTCAATAATATAAATAATGATAAAAATAATGGATTCGCCAATGCTGACTTGGTTCAATATCTGGAACAAGTATCCCCTCAGGTAAAGCCGGTAAGCCTTCTGAAGTCAGCTATTACATTATTAATCTCATCACTCATAAAATGCTTTGTTCCATCTATTACTTATGACAGCATGCAGCCCACCTTCGCACCTCAAACTGGTGATCTAGCATCAAGTGTTCTCCAATAGTGTTTAAGTGCAAGGGATTTAGTTTGCTTTACTTAGCCTGTCAGAGTCTTCTACACGATTTCCCATCCTCAGCTGCGTACACGGATTGAAAACCCTTCCATATGGCTTGGAGAATAAACTGTTATCTTTGTACTTCCCAATATGCCACTTGAGAATATCTTGTTTTAAAGTCGTAGTTTCTAAAGAAGTTTTTTTTAAGGAAAACTGACTTATATAAAGGCTCTCACTTTCTGGGGCGACACCCCTCCTTGCCGTGCTGAGGATATAGCGTCAAACTGACACTGAACATGGCCTGAGAAAGGGCAAGCGATTTGTTTCTGAAGTTTCTATCTAGTTAGCTTTTTCTGATACAGACCTAGAGACGTTTCTGCTCTAAACCTTAAGGAAGATACGTGTTTTGCATTGAGCATGGGTTCGAGTAGGGCTCCGTGAATCTTTCTAGTCAGTAACAGAAACAAATCCATTCCCTTAGGGGAGGATTTAGGAGGTGAGCCACCCTACGGAGCATTTGCTCCCAGTCTCACGGCGGAAGAAGTGTTGCTTGATTCCCCTCCATACAGCTCTGTTCCTGGGAGACGAGGGCAAGCGCGTCAGGCCAGCAAGATTATCGGTAATCTTCTTTGTGATAACATTGATGAATCGCCATCCAACAGTTTTGCTGGGGTTTATAAAGGACTTTTTATGACGGGATCACTGGCAGCAGAAGGAGCCACGAGCGCATCAGCTCTCTTCCTTTGTTCTTCTTGACTCCAGGCTCGCCACATGACATATTTTAGTAACAGTACTTCAATGGGAAGCACAAATGGGAGGCAAATGACAGTAATTATTTTGTGGTACTCATTAAATTCTTAGCCATAAAGGAAGTGGTGATATATTGAGATGTTTTCAAAGAAAGCATGTGGATGCACAGCCCTGCAAAACATGCGGAAAGAAATGTTCAGCCAAAAAAGAGGGAATTTGGTCTAGTAAACTCATATACGATTTGCAGGCAAAGCTTTTGGCCCCTAAATCTGCAAGAACAGAATTTCTACAGACACTATCTTGCTTCAACAAATGAAAGGTTTAAGAAAATGCCAGCAGGGAATGTGCTTATCTTGGTCTTTTCTTGCAGAAAGTTAGTATCCCTAATATGCATCCTGTGCAGGTTTGAAGCAGAGAATAAATTTGTTTAAAACGAGACTTTCTCAAATCTGTGATAGTGGTAAAGACAATGAAATTAAAATGGGTTTGCAGGTATTTCCTTCAGCACTCAAAGCAGAATATTTTATTACAATTTCGATTATGTTTCAAGGTTTAAAAGACACTTAAAATATGCTAATTGAGACATTCAGAATGACAAAAGTTTCAATTGTGAAATCTCCTCTTTCCCTGAAAACTACTTAGAGTAAAGCAATATTTGGTTTCTCCTGATGTGGGTTTAGATAGTTAATATCAAATGCCAAATTAAACGTCAATAATCCTTTAGGAGCCTATCTTAGTCACACTTCTTTAATCAAGGTTTTCAATGTGATCTTAAGGTCCATTTGTTCCCAGAATATAATGAGAATTGTACAAATCGCATGCATTTCCAGGCAGAGTTCATTATAGGGATTTCATTTATGCTTATTTAAGCTACATTTTAAATGCTTCATATGAAGTTTTTGGTTCTAAGGAAGCGTACAGAAGAAATAAGGGACGTGCAAGCTAAAGGATATTCAGTTGTAGCTTTCAGAAAAAAGCAAACAAACAAAACCCCATTAGCCTCCCCCCGCCCAAGCTAAAAACCAAGCAACAGTATATATTTTAAAATATTTTCTAGAAAAATGGCAGAAAGACAAGTGTAGGTTTTATTGTATAAAATATGACTCAGTTAATGATCAATGTTTTAAGCAGAATATCCCTATTGGATGATGATTCATTAGTGTTATCTCAGGGAAGGAGGTTATCGATAATTTGATACTGCGCATCCACTATCCTAATCATTATTGTCAGAAAGTCTATTAAAGATCATAGGTCATGGATCTAAAATTAAGTATGCCATAAAAAAAAAAATTGAGCAAGGGACAAGGACAGACATTCTTATAGATTAAGAATCGCACTAAAATGCATCGTATCAATTAATTTTGCTAAGATATTATTTGATAAAAATAAAGCTACAATCTTCGGTGAAACACTTCTCATTTAAAATGAACTGGAGGTGGAAGCCTGAATGTTAAAACCCCCACAACTCTGACTGTGTTTTGTCCTGCTGTATATGAATCTGCTTTCAAAATGTATTTCTCCTACAGAAGTGCTGGAGTATTCAACAAGGTAATAAGATACACTATTTTTTTTTTTTTTTGGTCTTCGAAGCACTCTAGTCTTTTGACAACTCCACTGACTTTTTCAATATTTAGCTAAATGAGCTAAAGTTGAGAACTGCATGGCTAAACGGCATTTTGGATTCATCACCGTGAAAAGAGATGCTGTTGCCAGTGCGAGGGAAGGGACTGTACGCCGCGTTCCAGGCTGCGTGAAGGAGAGCTTCACCCTAAGGACCAGCTAGCTGTACCAGATTTTAGCTTGGCTGCTACCACTGCAAGCCAAATCACACTGTTGCTTTACGTAGTGACCTTAGCCTGGGTCAGCAGACTGTCAGCAGGCATGCAATGCTCCCAGAAGCATCTTGGCAGGAACTGATTCAAAAATCCTACTGATACTGGGCACATGTGACATATATATGCCTTTCTTGTAACTTTCAAAACTGGACAATACAACTCACTAGAAGTACGCCATTTGCTTTTGTATATTCTGAAGAAAAGGTATCGGGATGTTGGGCATTGCTCAAATGCTCCCCTCAATTCCTTTGTAAGGGTCACACACCTTGTTCAATCTAAAACACGCTTAACAAACTAGGTTGAAGGCAAAACCAAAAATAAGGTACTATTGTTTTCTTTTAAACAAAATAAAACATAGAAACAATACAATTATGATGTCTTTTGGTGTCTGTTAAGACAGAGATGACAAAGGAAAGAAAATGATGCTTAATTCCAGCCTAAAACCCAGAAGGTCACCCTTTTAATCTTTATATTCCAGCCATTAACCTATATCACTTATTTAACCCACTTAGTATGGGACTCAGACACATAGCATACCCTTTTCCACAAGCTGAACTCACAGAGGACAACATTTTTTACCAACGCTGCTATGACAGATTTTATATGCCCACCCTTCTTGGGATTCCCCATGGTTTCCTCTCAGGTCCAGATCTCCTTGCATCGCTCCTTTCCACTATTCCCCTATGTTCTGATCTCTCTCCTTTATCATCCAGGAAGAGACCTGAGCTCTCCTCTCACCCCACCAGTGGCTGGCTCTTTTGGAAAAGTGTGGACCACCACCTGCCCAGAGAGAAGGAGGAACTGGATGCTAAGCCGGGTTTGCCCAGGCTGGGACCAGCTTGCCTGTTCTGAGGCTGAGGGACCGGCTGAAGAGGCCACACAGGGCTTACGCTTCCAAACCAGGCATTTTTCACATCACAACCCTGAGCTTCTACACAAGTATGTACAAATTACAGATGTTACACAGTCGCATGGCTGGCATTAAAGACAGCAGCTGCTGTCTGAGTGCAGACGAGGTGGTAAGCAAGTCGCTTTGGGTATTAACGTGCTTGAGCATGAACTAATTCAGTCTTTGAAGGGAACTGTGGCAAGTTTCAACCAGAGAAGAGGCTTAACCACAAAAATTCAAATAAGATCTAGTGTATTTCATCATCCACTGGTGTCAAAAATGTGTTACAGTTTCCTGGTTTTCTTCTGTTTGGTAAGATAAGGTAGCTCAAGTGCCTGCCAAAAGCCAGCGACAAAGGTAAAGGGAATTGGTGAGTGCAGGGGCAGAAGAAACACGGGGAGATTTGAGCACATGCTGAAGGAAGAGCTGAAGAGGTAGAAGTAAGGGGGAAACCAGCACTTCTCGTTTTAGTAGCAGCAAGCTATGAAATCAAGCCTCCGTGACCGCAATCAAGTCTTAGGGGCTGGCAGGACATTACTAGCTTGTATGGCTGTACTGGAGTCACCAGATGTGACTGTCCGGGCAACTGTTATTGTCATCCGTTTGGCTAAGGAGCTACGTTATCAGGAAATTTGCGTTTGAGCCGCACACAGCCAGTTTTGCAGCGGTCTGTTGTGCTACTAGGTGATGGTGACAGGAGCCAAGCTGAACCCCACAGACACTGTGGATCTGGGGTTGTTAGGAGCCCACAGAGCATCATGTTCAGCTGAGGCTGGACCTAGATGTGTAAATCATGCACCATTAAAAATGCATGTCCTACTAATGTGTTTTAAAAGCACTCTGGAAAATAAACTGTGGTCTCTGCTGCTGTTTTCTCCCACTTCAGTGTCACAAAGGTTATTGTTCTTCAACAGGATGGCTGCCTCCAGCGCTGACTCGGGAATGCCAACTGTAATTAAAGACTTGGGAAAAACAATGCATTTAATGGCTTATTCAGGGTGACAAGTGTTGCATTACCTTGGGAATGTCTGTGGGCCTAATAGGTGTAGCTTTCTTTTCAGCTTTCCCTTGCTGCATCACTTGATATTAGCTTTCTTCTGCAGGTTTTTTGAGACCAACGTTTAAGATATGCGTTTGGTAATCTTGTGTTGAAATCACAATAAAACGTCACACTAATTTATTTGCTGGGAATATTTTGCTAGCTTCTTGTATTAATTCCCCTCAAAGCTAATTTAGATGCTTGCTGTCTGTGTATTCCGCATCTGTCTGTATTAATAATTGTGCAAGTGTCTGAACAAATTAAGACATTTTACAGCATTTAAACATCCCAAAGATCTTACATTTTCCGTGAAAGTGGAGAGGTTGTACTATAATTTATGGATGTTTTCCCATTAATCTCTGAATTGTTTTGGCAGCTAATGCCTAAAAGCAGCAGCTACCTGGCAAGGACAGAATATCTGTCAGACCATGAAGGGTGCCTGCATTCACTGGAGAGATAAATGAGAACGCTGAAATAGAGTTAAGCCCAGGGAAGGAAGCTCATCCTCAGACAGACTTGCCAAGCCTGTTTCATTATAGCTTATAGCTTTCATTGTAGCTTAGTGAATGCTGTTAAGTATTCTGTCAAAATAAACTTACTTTTCCAGACAAGTAGCACTGCAAAACCCTAAGGTGCCACCGCTAATACTTGAACTTGTTTACTGGGATTTTTTTGTGTAAAAAATACAGGTACTATAATAAAAAGTTCAAGTTTTCTTAAAGTGTATTTTCTAATTCAAATATCTAGGAGCTTTTTTAATTTATACCTTTTCTGTCCAGCCATAATAAAAAGACAGATTATTTTTTAAGGTGTTTCATTTATAAAGCAGCATTTTTTTCTTGCATTTTGAGGGCAGAGAAGTATGCATCTTTCAAGTTCTCATGGTGCTGATAATGTTGCTCTACAGAATCATAATTCATATGCATCACTGGGGACACATATCCTGGAAGGCCTTTCTGCAACTTAAGTGACAACTTTTTTAATTTCTAGACCAAATAATTATAATGTCTAAGTTTCTTTGAGAAGAAAATCTAAAAATCAAAATCAGAAGACTGTCTTAAAAATATAATTACAATTTTTTTCTACCTACTTATTTAAAATGTATTCTTTTAGTTTCTTACCTACTTATTTGAAGTATGTTCTATTAGTTAACTAACTCTTGTTCAAGCCAGAAGACCAAATCAATTTTATAGCGTAACTAGAAAAAAAGGCATTGATTGAAATATAGAAGGTTAAAACTTAAAGGAATATTTAACAAATATTTTCTTACAGGAAAGGAGAAAAATTAAAACAAAGACCATGACACGTTTAAATTGTGTATTAGCTTTTTTTTTTCTATTTTAACAAACAAATTATTAAAAATTGACATTAAAAAAGGAAACCTCCCATTTCTGCCTATCACATTTGTGATGAGAACTGACTTAAAGACCTTCAGTTCTAATTCTACAGAAGAAAACATAACACCTCCAAAGCTTCAGGATGTCTGCATGTAAGATTTTGTATCATGCTGGATATATTTATTTTTGCTGAACTTTATTCAGGCCTAAGTGGAACTAAGGAAGCACGTTGTCTGATTCCACTGTTATTTTTCTCTATCACATCATAATGATTTATACTCGAGGGAAAATAAGACCACGGGTTGTATGAATCTTTGTGTATGCCACTGTGCGCATTTACAATCATATTTTTCCAATCCTAGTTAACTGGGCTTTAGATGTAATATAATGCACTGAGAACAGCTGCCTTAAGAGATTCCCTTCCCATACTCATGTATTTACAATCCATATGCATAATTGGATTTCAGTTAACGACTGTATTAATGGACTTAGTTACTAAACATTTGTGCATCATGTAACTGTTATTTCATTATATGTTAAATGAAGCTTAGTTGTAAACCTCGGATCTTTAATCCAAGATCAACTCTTCCAGCTCTGCAGAGGTGGTGTTTGCATTACTTTCTGTTAGGATCAACCTGAGATCTGTCTACAGACCTAACAGTACTTTGCCTTTAATTATTCTCCCTCCTCACTTCCAAGGGACTTCAGATGCTTTTTTTTTCACCACAAGTCAGTGAAAGTTTTATTGGTCACCACACATTCACCAGCAAAATCTACTAATAGGCAAGTCCAGTATTGCCTTTTCCTTAACACAGATTTGCAACAGTAATGCGGCCTTTCCAACTGATGAATAGGCATAATAAAATCACCAGCAGAGAATGGACTAGTTGACCCGAGATCTTTTTTTCATCTCTAATTTCTATGGGAAAAAAATACAAAAAGTACATTAACCTCATCTACAATGTTCTCTGTCAAATAATGATCCTGTTATAAGGTCATTACAGAAAATATTGAGATACCTTGCGATACTGCTTACAAAATTATGCAATAAGCTCTTTGCGTTTGCAAGTTACATTGAACAGTACACTATATGGAAGTATTTGTATTTAAACAGTTCACTCAAGAAGGCTCTATGAACATACTAAGTGCTTTGAAAGCCATTATGAAAATCACTCTCATTATATACCATGTAGTAACCTGAGACCTATCAAAATCAAGCATAGGCTTTTTCCCAAAGTGATTGTAAACAAAAGTATGGAATACCACTGAAGCTTATTTTAGTCAATATTTTCGGGATTAAAAAACCCCACCTATACGGATCAAACAATGGTCCTTAAAAGAAAAATAAAAAAGCAATCATTGAATTGCATCCTATGAGAGGAAATTGGGCCAAAATTGATCTGGATAGCCAAATTTATTACTACATGCAGTGAATCTACAATGAAATGTGATTAGAGCAAGTGTGCCATCAGTCCCTTTTGCAAGAGCAAGCACAGAACAGCGCAGCCTTGATGAAAGGAATCGATAGCATTGAAAGCAAAATTGGAGGGCTGTCAAATCATCTTAATTCCTATTTTCTGAATGAGTGGAGTGAGATCGCTTGATACACATGCTAATAACCAAATTAGTGTGCTTTTGACTCAGTACAGAGTCAAGCTTCTATAAAACTTAAATAATATTGCTAAAAAGAAGAAAAATCCCCAACCCATACGAAGCAGAGATACCACAAAACACATATGTTTCACTCTGAATTCTTAATTAACAGAGCTGCATTTCTCTTAATTTTGTAGACATTAGGGTATGTAAGCTACAACTTCACGTCTCTTAATAGCTGTGTTGACTAGCTATCTTTGTTCTCCCATGACTGGAAAGATAATCTACTGAACGGGCACGCAACCATACACGCACAGCACACATAGCAAGAACTGATCTATGAGTCTCTTTGAAATCCATCACTCAAAATTGAATAGTAAAGATTTCCTTTGAGATATTTCTCACAAAAATTTGTCAGAAAGGGTTGAGGGTAGTTTCAGGATCAGTTTAAGCCAGCCTGAAACTAAATCACCCTCAAGTCCTGCCTACCCACCTCCCCCTCATATTTCCTCTCAAGCTCCCTCATGCACAGCAAGTCAGCTGTCGATGTGGCCAAAAACCATGGAGACAAGGTGACAAGGAGGTAAAGGCTATGTGGTTGCGTGTCACCCCCCACACCTAGGGAAAAATTCAAGGCACACTCATAAATCTACATATTCTTCAGCAGCAATGTGAGTTCTGTTTTGATTATATTTGTATCACCTTTAGTAGCTTTTTGATGCCTGCCCTAGCAGATGTTCAGCTTCATACCGTGTGTATGTAGAACCCTCCTGGAGATCAGCATGGGGAAGCTCAGAGGAACGGAGTGTCTCAGCGGCTACAGGTTAAGTAAGTTCAAACTTCCCTCTGACATTTTTAAAGGCATATTTGAAATAACATGGTTCCCTTTCCAGCTTTGACTAGTGCTATATTTTCACCAGTTGAGAAATGTATTCTTTAAGTCTAAAAAATCAGCCGTGGTTGCAGCACAGAAAAGCATCAGGGCAAAACCAAAGAAAGACCATCTCAGCAGAAGGTCTCTGCTTCTCTGTTTGCCTCAGAACATGAGCACCAGAACTGCCACCCAGCACCAATATTGCATTATCCCCCACCCTTAAAGAAACAAACAAATAAATAAATCACACTGTTACAAGGGCACAACAGTAAAGGGTGCTTTATAGGTACTCTATTTATATAATTAGTAAAAAGGCAGCAAGTAAACTAATGGTTCAGCACAATTAAATTATACTAAAGCCTAATCAAGCACTTTTGTAACAGTTGGATCCAGGAGTATGATGGATCCAGTGATGTCACACTCTATTCTCAAGCCACACGTTGAAGAATGTGAGGCCAAAAGTAATTATTACTCTATCATAGCTAACTAATCTAGAAGAAAGCTCATATTGCCCTTGGTAAGTAGGTTCAATACAGGAGGTGTTTTATAATAGTCCATAAGATAGCAAAAGGACCTTATATGTACATTTGCAGAATACAATATGGACTCTTGAGTGTCCTTTTTGAAAAATTACAAGTTTTGTTTTCTCCTTACGGGTGAGTCACACTCAAATCTAGGATCACCTTTAACTGAGTGTGTTATATTTTTGCTGTTTCTTTTACTGCTTGTTATGTGAGCTTATGGGTATTGTACTGATGAACTTACACACAGAAAATTTCTCTTCATCAGGAAATTGACTTTTGTAGAATTTAAAAAAATTCCTAAGTGTTATTTTTACCCATATGATAGAGGAAGTAAGGTATCAGAGCACTAAGCATAGTAACGGTCCAGCACGGGTGGACAAGACTGTCAATGCTAAGCTTTTCTCGTGATGAAGGCAGTAAATGGACAGACTGTATTGCGATTGATGAGACAATGTTGCTGTACTGCAAACCTGGAAAGCTATAAAAAACATATGGGGCACCTTCAGCTTTAACATTCAGTCTTGGTCACCAGCATGATGTCCTTGATGTTTACTGTGAGCGAAGCACTTGTTTTTAATTTGCGGTTCCTCTGTCATAATAGATTGCTGGGTATGGTTAATAATATATGGTATTAGCCTAAAAATCTGTTAGCTGACTGAACACGGTGTTTGGATTTTCAGGCTGTCAGGAAACAAAGCAACTTATTATTTATTTATTTATTTAATAAGATATAGACATGAGCACCCTCACATTTTTTGCATTTAAAGTACAGTGCTTGTGACCTGTTCAGCTGCCTCCACGTGGGCATCTAGTGAGAAGACCGACTTGTCAACTATCATGCTTTCAGGGTGCACTTTGTACTCATTTCCATACATAAAAGAAAATTATTCTATATAACCCTAGGCATTTGCATTCCCACTCATCCAAATCCTTCCATAACAGTGTTAGATGGTGGTGATACATATATAAACCTGCACCAATAAGTTCTCCGTTCCACTTGAAATTTGTACAGAAGCAAATAATTCTTTTTCTCTTAGTTTCAATAGGTGTGCTTGATGCCAATACAGTGCAAATTGCTTCTCCAAAGACTTGGGGTGATAGGACTCCAAGCCTGAGCTATTAATAACCACCATTGGTAACAGAGGGTCCATGAGTGTATGGGAAAGCTCTAACTAGCTTCCAAACTACCAGCATCTGGGGTTTCACAATCTCCACGTGGATGAAGTAATTAAATCCAGAAGTTACACAGATCATGCTTAGCTAGGAACATATTTTCTGCACCATGATGAGAAAAAAACCCTGCATAATTCTAAGAACTCCTTGGGTAAAGATTTTGGTAATTGAATTGACCCAGTGGATCAGACCTTAAACCTGCTAGAAAGCTTATGTGACGAGAAAATAACATCTTTCCTGCTTTCTGCTGGCCATATCAAATATACCTGGTGAGCTATCTAAAACATAGCATCACTGTTTGGATAACCTCTGGTTACTGAAGAACGATGAACACTGCTCTTCCAAAACAACAAGTGGGTGTGACTCCCCATAGGACAAGTTCAAGTGTAAGAGCTTATCATTAACTGACATCTGTTAGGCTTCTGTGTCCCTTATTAATATAACTTTTAATTGAACGTGTCTATTATCAGTAGAAAAAGCTTTTTTACCTTAAAGTTCTACAAATATTTAGACATGTAAGTGCATATCTTTTAACTGCTGTGATGTTCTTTTGCTTCCTTAAGTTCAGTTAAAAATTACTTTTATCAGCATTGTCATTACTTGCATTAGACCCATGAAGTCATTCAGTGTCTTCACTAATTTAATTGTAAAGTACTTCTCTAAACTGTGGTTTTGAAGCATTTCACAATGAAAGTGATAGATAGAGTAAGTTCTGTTGTATGAAGTCAAATTTTAATCTTGTGGTCAAACCTTTTTACTGAATCAAATAGTTCCTTGACTGCATCTCTTGCAATAGCTGAAATGAGGGGTTGCCTTGTAGTAACCACCGATGGTGCAAAAGTAGTGCACCCTTTACGTCTATGCATGTTTATTGCAGCAGAATTATACTGATGCCTGCAAAAGCAGTGATAGTCACAATACAGATCTCAACATATATGCAAGATAATCATATACATACTTGCATATAGGCAATGACAAATACATGTTTCCTCTAACTAGCTCACTAGATGTAGCTTGGGCTCAGTAAAAGAAAAATCTCTAAAAGATTCAAAATCAACAGATACAGTTAACATTGGGGTTGTAGAACCCCTGTCCAATTTAATGGTATTTGGCTGTTCTGCTGGTGTATCAGAAATAGAAATCGTGTAAATTTTTGCAAGCTCACTGTGTTCTCATCCGCAGGCAAAACTATCTCGTCCGCAGGCAAAACGAGCTGCTCTGGGAAAGTAACTTCAGGTTCCAATCGTTTACATGGAGCATTGCTAGAGCCCTGGGGAAAAGGTTCATTTTCCTCAGCTAGCTTGCAAAAGAATCTCAGTGAAGTCTGCAATAATTTGCATCCTGCCATGTTCTCTGATGGCGGAGTTTCAGTTTGACCTCATGGCCTTGTGTTTGCAATATTAAAGCTTTTCTGTGGTTGTGGTCAAAGCTATGTTTGTGCTTATGTGGCTTCAGCAATGCCCACAGTGCTCTGATTTATATATTTTTTTTTTCCTTTGTGGATCGCTGACTCAGTCCAGGTCGACTAGCTGTAGTGATAACCTTCTGTAATATTATGCCTGACTGAAGCAGTAAACCCTCTGCAGGGATGGAAGAAATTGTTTCATCTGAGTTCTGATATCTAATAATTTCTTCTGCTGTATTTCCAAACTTACATGTGGCAATTGATTCTTTTAAAGCAGCTACCTATTATTTGGTTAAGTCACAGTTTTTGTAGTCAGTTCACCAGTTTTTGCCATACAGGTGAAACTGGTGACATTTAGTTACATCTATCTTAGGCCCCCAAAGCTCTTCTGAGCTGGGAACGCAGCACTGTATTGCATATCAGCATAGGGACCAATATGCTCATGCTAGTGTTCCTCCTCTCATAAAACTCATTAATTATGGGCATATACTTTTAAAAAATATTTATTCCCAAAGTTAAATAAGAGACCTTAGGCTCACTCAAGATTTGGAAAAGAAGGAAGATGAGTCCAACCTTAGAAGAAACACTCTCATTGCCAGTCAAGTGCACCCAGATAGGAAACGAGCACTCAGAGCTCCTAGGGAGAGAGGAGCAGGAAGGGCAGAGCACAGCAGCAGCTGCAGGCACAGCAAAACCTACTCCTTGATCAGAATTTCTCACTCCCTCTTTCTTTCAGAGCATCTGAGCAGCACTTTCAGCTATCCACTACAAATAATAGACCATAGTGCATGTTGTGTTCAGAAAAAAAAAAAAAAACAAACATCAGGCCTTTTAAACATCTCCACTGACTTCGACAGATTTTGCATAAGCTATTACACTGTTACTTTGTCTTGGTTCTTATGCATGGCTGATAAACACAGTTTATTAAGGTGTCATTACTCTGCTTGTCATACAAGGAAAGTAATGCACAGCTTGTCATGCAAGCCATTTCAAGTGACTTGCTCAGGAACAACTAGTGGCAGAATTGAGAATGCCGTTTATTCATGTCTTCATCATTTTAGTTCTCAATTCAGTACTTTACTCACTAAAAACACTGGCTCATTAACTGAAAGCACTGCCTTCTTAATGTCTCCTATCATGACTTTTGCTCTGAGATGCCAGGAATAGGCTGCTTTGTCCCACCTGCATTACTGCTAAATCTACTGCGTATTCAGAAATTGATGCAAGGTATCCAAACTAACACTTTTGCTAAAACATGAGTATGTTGAAACCAATTGCAATAACCTTAAGCCAGAGTATTGGTATGAAACAAGTCACAGTGGCTGCATTTAAAGTTTTAACATTTCAAAAGGAAAAGCTGATAATCAAACCCATACAAATTCAAGTATTTATGCAAAAAATAGAGAAATGCAAAATTTTGAAAGATTTATGGGTCAGAGTTTTTTGCTATTTCATTTCCTATTATTTAGCTATGTCTCAAATCACTTCTTTCCCCCTCCCCTCTTCCCTTCCCCCCCGCCCCGAAAAAGCTTTAGGAAGCTCCAGTTGTCTGTTCTCACCAAACCTGTCCACCTGTCTGTGCACTGAAATAAGCATGTATTAACAAAAAACAGATTACCCTGGTAAAATTGTCAATCTAAATGATCCATGGTATTCTCAACAAGAAGAGAAAAAAATCTCACATGTGTATACATTTTGCATTCTTTCAGTCAATATTCTGAATTGCTTTAATTACCACACCTGTCTGATGTCTTGCCAAGCTTTGCTCCATCGCTGCGGTTTATTGTTACACAGATTTTATGTAGGTATTACAGTGACAACACCCAAAGTTAAAATGACCACTTACATTGTCATTCTAAGAGACAGCTAATAATATGGTGTTCTGATAAAATTGGCTCTGTGGGGTTAAAAGGCCCGTACTCAAAATAAACAGAAACTGTCCTGATTTTCTTTTGTACTCATTCTTCAGTAGCATGCTCCTGAAAGAATATAACTCTTTAAATGAGACCATTGGTAACGCATACGTCTGTGAATATCATTACTCTTTGAGTTTCCTTTGCTTCATCGACAGGATAAAGATCCGGGATCAGCCTGACTGCTCTTCCTTGGTAATTTTATGAAAGATTTGAATTACACGAAGTACACTGGCAGAAGAAAACTAATTTGAAGCAACTGAAGAAATGGACTTGGCTTTCATAGTCAAGTAAAGATCTAACTTCATGAAATGAGAACACTAAAAATATCATGCCGTGGTTTTCATTCTTGCAGTTATTTAAGGCAGATATTATGGAAATCTTGACAGACATTGTAATTCCATTATCTACAGTTTAATGTGTGTGAGCCAGCCGCCTTGCTATCGAGGTTAAGCTTACATAACTGAGAAAGCAGCTATTCACATATAATAATATTTATTTTCACTGTTCTTTTTCCTTGTATTTATCATCATAATTATCATTTTTCTTTCCTGCCTGCTTGTAGCCTCGCTGGTTGCACTTGGGATTAGAAGGTAGAGGATGCCTTAGGACAGAGACTGTGTTTATATCCAGTGAGTTTGGGCAACGGTAAGTCCTACAGCTTAATAATGCTGTGATGCAGTTTCTGTAGATCTTTTCTTTGGTTTTCTGTATTAGCCCAATCAAGCTAAGATTAGACGTTCCTCACAAAAACAAGGGCTCTTTGTCTCCGCTAGCACCCTCACCTAAAGTAATTCATAACTTAATGCTACTGTTAATTGGTGAACATTCTAAAATATGTCAGGACAAGTTTAAATAGGAGACATTAATTGGGATTTGTCCCATATGGGAGTCGTCTCGGGCCCGCACGAACAGAGACAACTGAAAAGGCTTCTCTCCCGTTCGAAACGTGACCTCTCTGGGCTTATTTGGGCTCTTGATATAACAGGCACTGAACTAGCTAATTAGCTTGGCACCATTTCAGACAGCTGGATTAGAGTCAGTGATAAAGTGCAGCAGAAGGCACCTCTTGGCACAGGTCCCTGCAACTCATCCCGCCAGCCTGGAAATCCAGCGGAGGAGAGGGGTCCGCCAGGCTGGGGCTGGAGGCTCCTTCCGCGTCCGGAGAAACCGTGCCGTTTGTCAAAGCTGCATTTAACTACACGTGCTTATACTGCAAGCGCACAGCAATGTATCTAACATCAATAACTCACAGGACCGGGCCAAGCTACTGTAAGTCACTCCCCCGTGGGCAAATACTCTGTCACTGTAGAGAAAAGAAAGTTTCACAAACCAAGAGCCGCATTACAATCCACAGACATAGTTGCAATTCATACCCTTTTAACTAGCACTCTCACCAGCTACACTTACTTTACACCACAGAGCATGAATTTTGTATGGATGTGCTTTAAACTACCTGAGAAATACGCTTAACAGTTTACACTCCTGAAGTGATATGGGTAGCCAGCGTTACAGGGAAATGTTTCAAAACAAGGGGAATACAGTACTTGGGTAACACGCCAGCATGAGATGTCTCCATATCAGATATGAATAAATAATAGCAATGTTCAGAAAATGGTTTGGTGATTGAAAGAAATGAAATTTTCAACCATCATCATCTCTTTGCTGACTTCGTCGTCGTTTGTTACCTTGCAGGGACAAAATTTGAGAGAGTATTTTTTAAACAATGGTTTAAATTTAACTACAGCAAGCCCTTCAGCTAAGCAGCAGTTACATGCAGTATCCTTGTGTGTTTTATAAGATTTTTATTAATTTAAAATAGTTATAAAAGTTATTGGAGAAATATGATACCGTATCAACAAAGTAGAAAGGAGCTTATTTAGTTATTTCATACGATTGAGTCTACTTTGATATTTTCATGTTCATATATTCTTTCTAATAAACACTTTTTCTCTTCCACACCCCTCCCACTCTATATCCTCCTTTGAAAAATAATACTAGTGTGAGCAAGTGTATTTGCAGATTTCGTGCATACAATAGGAAGAGCATTAAAGAGTGTATTCCTACATTGCAGAATATGGTTTTTAACGTAACTTTGCTATGATATGGTCCCTGAAATAGATCAAGACATTTAAAACGTTCATCTTGGAATACAACTGTGACAGGCTTGCATCGTTTCCCATCCACATTACATTCTGTGTGATGTGAAGGGATTCATGGAGCTTTCTTTTCGGCTCTCATTACAATCTTTGTCACTAAGAATGAAGTATCCAAATTTTAATGCCTCATATATTTTGTCAGCTGTAGTGGTGTGCTATACTACTTTGACCTTTTTGATTGGCTTGCCATTTCAGTTCTTCCTATTTACAGCTTCATTAACCTGTGGGGGAGAGGTGGACCGGCTAACCAATCAGCGGATGGTGTATTGAAAAGGTCAACGTAGTCCAGCGCATTTACAATCCCTTCACAAACCACACGCAGGTTGAAGATGTAGAGTTCCCCATTTGGGACGGCAAAGTTGCAGCAACAGGAAAAATGAAGTGACATGAATTCAGTCCGAACCCCAGACATTAGGAAAATGAAAGGAAGCAGAAAAACCCCTCCAACTCAATTTCAGAGAAATACCGCATTTGTCAACTTGCAGTTCTTAGCAGAAAACATTTGATCTCAACTACATGACACTGCCCAGATAAGTGAAATCTACAATTATTACTATTTTGAATTGGTCTTGAAGTCAACTCTAAAAAACGTTCCGTTGCCTGTTTAATATAATCCTGGGAAGAAAGAAGGAGAACTGAATGAGCTCTTTTGCAGAGAGAGCTTTTTAAACAGGAAATATCTGAAGTTTGCCAACATTCTTTTCTATAGACTTCACTAAACATCATCTTCCATACGAGAAAACATTAGTAATAGTTATGTAATTAGTGACATTTTAAGATAAATAATTCAAAACTGGTTCATAAAACAAACTTCTATTTAGACCACAAAGAGATAGGACAAAATTTAGACTAAACATGGAGTTTGATAGCAGAGGGCACTGTGCTATAGGAGGCTCTGTCTTTCAGATAAGAAGAAAAACTAAACGAATGGCCACTTATGATCTCTGAGGCTGTTTAGGCATGTTAATCTGAGTGACCTGGCCAGATTCCAGCTTCTGTAATTACAGGTCTCTTGGCATACCTTATTTTCCCTAAAACCTAATTGTTTCGGGGCAGCGGTGGGGTGAGGGGAAAGATAGCCTCCTTTGCTAAGTACCTGAGCGTTCCTACATGAAGTGGAACAGCATTTCTGTGGTGAAAAGACAAGGAAATCATTTTACATGCAGAGGTTTTAACACTGGTTATGAAACTACTTGAGGAAGTAACATACAGCGGAGAAATTTTAAAAAGCAAGATTTCCCACACTCATATCAATGAATAAATAATGCCACCTCCGACTAGTATTTTGTCTGTCTTTCTTGCAGGAGACTACTTTTCTGTCTAGATAAAAAAAAAAAAAAAAAAATTGATTCATTAAAGAAACAGATGAAATAAGAAATAATTCGTTCAGCTGTTTAGGTTTATAAGGTTGATATTATGTATGGTTTTATTTCTCCTATCCATTTTAACCCTTTTGACACACCTTCTTTAGTCTTAGCAGCTTCCCAGTCATTATTGGTACGTGTCCAGTGGCTGTTGTCATTTATTCATTTATCTTTTATTCTTTATTTAAATTAAAGTAGCATTTAGGAAACAACTAATTTCACAGCCATGTTATACATACATATAATGAAAGACTGTAAGGTCTAAGGAACAGAGATATAAAGACAGACATTTTTATCACCAAAGCAAATCAACTAAAAGACCTCCTTAGATTTACACAGGATGCTTGTGGCAAAGGCAGAAAATAGCACAGGCCTCCTGAATGCCCGTGCAGAATGATTAAAACAGCAGTATCAGCCATAATAGCCCTGCTAATGCTTCAATTTCTAAGCAAGAGAAAATTTTAAGCTTGAAAATAAGGGCATAAATAAAATTGAAATGGCTAAAACCCCACAGAGCAGTAAGTACAAATAAAGCGTGAATTAAGTCAAACATTTACTGCAACATGAAAGGCTGTACACCTGCTCCACTGTGCTCAGTAGCTACACTTGGACCACATATACGTGATCTCATGCACCTGAAGAACTCAGTGAGAGAATTCAAAAGCTTATATTTCTCTTCCTGTGAAACATATTAAGAATATTAAGATCCCACCCATTTTGATACTGTTTAATATACTTCTAAGACAGTGATGATCTCTTTCTTTTCTCAGAGAAACCAACCCACCCTTTCATAAGGAAGTTTCACATTTGTTGACCGCAAAAGACCATGCATGGTGTGAAGAAGCAGAACACAAAAAATAATGACTAATTTTAGGAGAGTAAGACCATCAATGCAAATTTTAAATAAACAAAATCTTAGATTGTATTGGCATATCCCTTATATAAATACACACCAGGATTGAATAAAAATCTTGTCATTGCATGACTTCTCTTCGATGTGTTAGTCACATAAAATGGTTTCGAGAAGTGTTATAATAAGTGGTCATTTTCACTTTATTTACCACAAAATGAAACCCCAAAATTAATTAGATCCTATTGCTAATCAGAGGGATCTGCTCCAAAGAAATACTCTGACATATTGGTAACTTGGTAATGTGTTACATTTCTGCAGGCCAGTAATTTTTCTTGGCTTCCTCTACATAAATATCTAATAGTAAAAAACCTAAATCAACACAGTTTTATTGAAGTCTGTGTTGATTTAAACCATCTGAAGTTATGTCTCAGTACTGAGAAGAGATTATTTATTATTGCAAGCAAAGCATATGTAAAATCTAGGATATTTTATCTTTAGAGGCTTGGCTGGAAATGTTGTTCTTGGGTGCATGAAAAAAACTGAAGACAAACATTTTGAACATGAAAAAATTTCCTCAGATTTTATGACCTCCGAAGAAAAAAAAGCTGATTGATTTATATAACTTAATTCTACACCCATGGTTTTATTTGTGTTGTTGCTAATCAAACATGCTCTCTTCTATTATAAACTAAGCCAAATCTTTGCTCAATTAATTTCTATATTGTATTAGCTGATGCCATCATAATTAAGATTTCTTCAATTCCCTTGATCATTATCTTCACTGAGTCCTAGAAATGCCTTGGATAGATCAGAAACTCCTGAACCTACCCAGTGGTCTGGACTCCAAATAGTAGCCAGTGATAGTGGACTCACAGGAAAAGGCAAAGAAAAAAAAAATAAAACAAATCAAACCAACAGGAATTGTAATTGTTGATAAAGACAAAGTTTTGCTCAGCTCAGCAAAAAGGAGGAGCAAAGGACACCACAGTGATCTTTGGTTCTTTATTCTTACTATTGTAATCCTGAATGCTTTGACTAGCCATACACGTGTTCAATATTTTTTGCAGGATAAAGATCAAATTAAAAAGAAAAACCCAAAACATTTCCAGGAAAATAAATTGAATTACTACTGCAAAGAAACATTTAGGAATGCAGTTCCATCCTGGTACTTTTTACCCATTTGATACAAGAACAGACTTCTCAAAGATGAAAACTGAGTTTTCTTCATTATTGTTATGTAGCATATATATAGGAAAAGGGATACAAATATTCTTCCCCATGTTATTATTTTTATAATAATAAAGATAGTCAAAATGGCTCTTGATTTAAATTAATATTACAATAGCTACTGTTGGCAAAACCCCTGTTCTGATTATATCAACAAAGATGTTGCTATCTGACAGCAGCACTAGCACAACTTTATGCCCACAGTAACTTGTGAAGTCTGAGGAACCACGTGCCACAAAGCAAAAATCTGTAGATATTCTTTGGTCACAGTTTAGTTTGAAAGGGGGACCTGTTCCCATTCAGGTAGTCCCATCCGTTGGCCAGTGACGGGTAACCGCTATAGTTTTATAGGACATAGTGTTTCTTAGAACTCATTTGTTGACACTCATATTATCAGATGGGCTGGAAATTATATTTCCAGACAGATACATTGATAGTTAACATTTTTATACATGCGTATAGTTAGTTATATGTTTTATATTTGTATATAGTTGATTACATATATGTGTGTGTAAAGAAATGTATGCATGTACAGGTACACACTTCATCTGAAGTTACTCTGAAAGAGTTATAGACTCCTAAGTGAAACACCTAGATAGAATTATTTCACTTATTTTGATATAACTTTTTTTTTTTTCCCCAGAAAGTTTCACTTGAATTGGTAGGATTTTTCAGGTCTAAGATGTCCTTTAGAATAAAAAAGAATAAAAATACTGCCACTGCTGTTCCTCCTTCCCTTCCATTCCCTGGTTCCATAACTGTCTAGTAAGGCCTGAGATCTATAAAGCAAGGCAAACAATTTAAAATATTTGCTTGATCAGCCACAGATGTAGGAAAACAAAGTTTAAGCTCCCCTACTCCCTTTTTTACAGTACTTCTCTCCATCACAGAGCTAGAGTCAGTAAGATTATTCCGCTTTGCCACCCACCAGAAAAGGCACAGCACAGCCTATAGCCTGCTGGTGATAGATTCCTCCAATCTGACATACAAAAGATGAGGTTCAGGTTCATACTTCAAGTTAGGTACTCACAGGGACCTGAACGTGACTTACTTACCCAAGTATCTGATGACTCTTTCCTTCTCCATTGTCTTCTTCCCTACACCATCCCTTGGAGTTGACAAGATATAAATAAATGCTAAATGCCACTGTGTAACTAAATGCTTTAGGGAGGTTAAAACCTTTATAAAATGAATTGCAATGTAGGCAAGTCACTGCTTCTGAGGGGAGGGATGTTTGCCATGACTTGCAGTGCTTCTGAGGACATCAGGAAGTATATGACACCTGGAGGTACTCAGGTACTTCAGAAAGACAGTTTTTGGTGGTGTTCATTCTGATGAAACACCACTTCTGCCTGAAGAAAATTTCTGATATTTATGAAGAAATGAAAATAGTCTACAAACAGCCAGTTACTGAAAAGAGATTTCTTCCTGGCCCATGCAGGTGACTGAATGAAGTTGTGAAGCACGGGTTCCATTAAACCATTGGACTAGGCTAAAATGAAACTTCCTCATATTTATGAGCATCCCAAAAGCAAGGCCAGGAACACTGTTCACTCAGTGGACCATGAATAATGTAAATGGACATGGGCATTCAGATTTCAAAGTTGGGGATAACACCATGCGGAAATCATTACTCCATAAATGTTTGGGTTTGGTCTTTTTTTTTTTCTATACATACACAGACATGGGAGATTAATTAAAAAATACTCTGTCCTGGTTTCAGCTGAGAGGGTTAATTTTCTTCCTAGTAGCTAGCATGGGGCTATGTTTTGGATTGGTGCTGGAAGCAATGTTGACAATACAGAGATGTTTTTGTTCTATGGACCTGTTCCTGCTGAGCAGCGCTTACGCAGAGCCAAGGCCTTTGCTGCTCCTCACACCGCCCTGCCAGCGGGATGGCTGGGGGTGCACAAGGGGCTGGGAGGGGGGACAGCCAGGACAGGTGACCCCAACTGACCAAAGGGACATTCCATAGCATTTGACATCGTGCTCAGTTTATAAGAGGCTTGGGGAAGAGGAGGGACTGGGGGCGGGGGCATGGCAGCGTTCAGAGTGATGGCGTTTGTCTTCCCCAGTAACTGTTACACGCGTGATGGAGCCCTGCGCTCCTGGGGATGGCTGAACCCCTGCCTGCCCATGGGAAGTGGGGAATGAATTCCTTGTTCTGCTTTGCTTGTGTGTGCAGCTTTTGCTTTCCCTATTAAACCGTCTTTATCTCAACCTACGAGTTTTCTCACTTTAGCTTTTCCAATTCTCTCCCCCATCCCGATGGGGGACAGTGAGCGAGCGGCTGCGTGGGGCTCAGCTGCAGGCTGGGGTAAAACCACAACATACACTATTAAAGCTGACTTTGTAAGAAGCAGTCATTTGACCATTTGAATCAGGCCAGAACTTAAAAGCTGTTTCACTTGCTTAATTGTAAAGTTCTCCATCCCTGATACATTAAAAAAAAAAAAACCACTATACAAGTACTTTTCCAAAATGATAGGCTTCATTCCATTTGCAAATGCCTATAGGTAGTTTCATAACTCCTGTGACATAAACATGAAATTTCTCCTGTTGAGATGAATAAAGTAAGGTTTACTAAAACAATCAACTGAATATCAGACAAAAATGAGCTTCCGAAGTGAAAAATCTACTTGAGTTTAGGCAAAAAACCCACCTTACTTATTAAAAGAGCAAAGATTTCCTTTAAGTACACCTAGGTATTGCCAGGCGATGGTAGTAGTTCTGGAGATTTTGCTAAAATAACAGTTTCTTTAATAGAGAAGTACCAGAAACTAACTGTATTTACCACTTTAGTCTCTCCCATTGCCAGCTGTGCCATCTCTCTACATCTATCTCACTCTACGTTTTGGCAGAGTGTTTCTATCCAAGAGCTAAAATAAGGAATACAAACACAAGCAGTAAAATAGTGAGAACTTTAGTCTTTGATACCGGTAGGTAAGAACCGTCAGGGAGCAAGCATTTGTCTAGAAATGAGTAAGTAGAGAGGTATCTGCAGCCCTTTCCCCTCCGTAGATATGAATTGAGACTCTGGAAAATGCCAACGGAAAGGGTGTATTGCACCCATGAACTGCGAAAGACAATGTCTGTGTATGATTCCCCACTAGTAAGACTGCCCGCGTGTCCGTGTGCTCATGTATTTATGCATGCGCGCACAGACACTCTACAAAGTAGCTACGGAATAGCTTAAGGAAAAAGGAGGTAAACCTAAAACCAGTAAAAATTAGGTATAAAAGGTATACAGAGCAATGGGGAGATGAAGGCTGTGGTAGATCTCAGAGGACATAAGGCATGCCCACAATAGCAAGCAGGGTGGTCAGCAGGAAAGGATTTGTGCGACAAAGCGGTCGTTGCCAAGGCCCCAACACGCACGCCACGAGCATTTCAGGGCATTTTCCTTAGATGAGCTCTAGTCTGGTCCTGGGGACCTTCTGGGACTCCTGAAAGCAGCTCATGTGCTCCAAGACTGCTTTGCAAAAAGTGAGCTGAAAGACAGTAATCAAGGCAACGGGGAGACTTTCTTCCAAGAGGAAGCTTCTGCTGTTAACTAAAATGCTACTGCAGGCACACAGCACTGTATTCCGGATTGTGCATGGAAGAGAAATAGCAGATGCTCATCTCTCTCCCACAACGATGATGGAGTTAGCTTACAGGTTTCTCAAACAGCCATTGCCACATTCTTTCCATTTCAATCACGTATATTTAGTTGACACAATGCTTACAAAATGCAATTTGAACATACCTCACTGTAGAATTCTAAACTATTGCTTTTTCCTTTGGTGAAGCGTTGAGTGCAACCTGAGCACAGTGGTTCAGTAGGTGAGCTTTCGGAAAGGCAACAGAAGTAGAATGCGTTAATATTACTTGGAAAAACATTTGACGTTTCAGGGCCATTTTCATGCAATCCGCAGCAAAATAAAATGCTGTGGGAGTTTTTCTTAACTGAAACATTTCACCAGTTCATTTCTTGGAAAAGGATTTTATTTGAATGAAACATAGCCACTGCTTAAACGGTTTGTCTCTAGGCCAAGGAATGATATCTCTGTGCTGAGTGGGCACGGCACTTTATATAGTTGATGATTAAATGATAATGGCAGCATTTCAACAAAAGCAACATTACCTACTTATAGCAAAAGCAGAAGTCATGTGAGAGATGTGGAGATCGTGCTGGATCATGCTAGGAGTTCCCAAAAGATGAAAAGCATTTTGCTCATACTTCCTCTCCATCACAGCGATGAAGTGAGAGATCACTTAGCCTTTGTGTCTTCCCACTGTTATGTTAATTTTTGTCTGCATCTCTTACTGATTTTGCTGTTTCTTGCTCTCTTTTTTTATACAGATCTCCTTGAAAGGGCAGATGTTATTTGGGATTTGTTAAAAGGTAGATGTTCCCAGCATTAATAACAGCATGCCTGAAGCAGCCACGTTATTGTTAGAGGGTATTTTTACATCAAAATTTCATAAAAAGTGCACCTCTGGAGGATTTCACTGGGAGATCACATGATAGTTGCAGTTTCTATTGTATTTCACTTTACATTTGTATGTTCGTTTGAACCTGAAAATGAAATCAAATTTTAGAGAAACAAGAGAATAAATATCTGCATAAAACTGCACAGCCGCTGCACATGAAAGGCAAGATGAATTTGCATCACTTGCATTTGCAAGTAAGTTCACGTGAGTACTGTGGCACACAGAGGACAAGATGGTGGTCATAACACCTAAAATCATAAGAAAAAAATTGTGTCATAACTTTCATACAAAAAGTGCATTTAATTTCATTTCAGAACTTTTTTGGGCTTAAAAACCAGAGTATTTTTCTGGATAATGCTCCACCAATAAATTTTCAAGATGACGCCATCCGGGAAATAATAGAGATTTGCAAAACAATTTGGGAAGACAGGAGCAAAGAGTGTGGAAAAACCTCTCCACAGTCCTATCACTCTCTAAGGAAAGAAAGTCTAATTGCGAGACATTTGCCACCACTTCCTTCACAGTCAGCAAAATTTCTCTCTCAAGCAAAGAAGCAAACCCAGGAGTCAGCAGCAGAACTCACTTTCATATTCATATTAATAGTGTCTTGGAATAAATTCAATTGCAACATCAAATTTCTCTCCTTTACTCTTTGGTAGCTGAATAAAAACATGCTGAGATCTAGGCTTCATACAAAACTTTATGAAAGGCAAAGAAATAAAGATAATCATCTGAGAATTAATAGACATCCCTAGTGATGCCTTACAAAGGCAAATAATGACTAAACCACTTATTTATGTGCAGTTTGTGATTTTACAATGCAAACAAATGTAAACTTATAGAAAAAAAGATTATGATGGAGCAATAAACTGACAGGGAGATTTTTTTCAGTGTAATCATGCTGTACACAGCAGGGAGATATTATATGCCCAGATTACACAGTTATTTCTAGTGCCTCCTGCCCCACCAAGTGGACTACTAGTGTTATTTTTTATCATAAATTTGTATATTCTTTTTCTTTCAGGACTAAATGAAGTATATGTTCCCATAGCAACAAAAGCTAATTCTTTCCAAATTTAGATCTGAGCCTTTAGCACTGAATTCCATGGAAGCTTATTTTCATATGAATCTTTGAAATGTGCTATTATACAGGCAGTTTTAATCTGCAGAGCTCAAAGATGGAGGGGGGGGGGAAATCAGTAATCCACACATGGCATAATATGCACATCCATAAATGTACCATAAACTTCAATTTCTTAATCCTTTACATCCTCTGAAAAATCCGTTTAACAGGTCTGCCGCTGGTTTTTGCAAAATTTTTGTTCCAGAACATAACAATGGTTGTTAGACAGTTTACAGTTTTCTAACAGAGAGCCTTGCAAAACGTGATATACAGTGAGTTCCAGCCTTCTAACAACAAGAATAGATATTAGGAATATTTAATTTAGGTGAGCAATTAAATACTGTTTCATCACATGAAATTAATAGGACTAGAGAAGACTTCCAAGGACAAGAGCAACAGGACTAAAACAAACGCCAACCCACGCTCCAAAACCTTAAGGAAAAACTTACTATAGTATTTCTAGGATGGGGAGAGTTCCAGCTATAGAAAAACTGTCATCAATTCAATTAATCAAGAACCTTAATGATTAATTCATGTCCCCTTTTTAAAAAGGCACAGTCCACATCACCTCCACCGCCCCCAGTGTGTGTCAGATTTCTTCCCCTTGTAGGTGAAGGCGTCCGTCCCTGCACTCCTCTCGGAGGAAGGGCATCTCATGGATTGTTCTTTCCCACCCACGTTTTCATTCCAAGTTTTCGAAGACTAAGTTACCTCTTTAACACAAATCGCTGAATTCTTGGCTGCATTTATACTGTTCTGTTATAAAACAGCTCAGAAAAGGGCTAAAGCATACGCTCAAAAGTAACCATAATTTAGAACTACACAAGTCGAAGAACAATTTATCTTTGTAGAAGCTGAAAGGAAGGTTAAACCGTACTAAGTCCCAATTTTTTGGCTACAGGGGGTCTCATTAATTTTCCATAATGAAGCAATTTTCACTACATTCATAACAGATAAAGTCCTCCCATCTCCCTCCTGTATCATAGTGAGTTTTATAATACACCACTATAACACAGCATTTGTATTAAAATTTCATGATTTCTCAGAAAAAGCGTCTCCTACATACCATTTAGATAATAATGTCCATCCTTTCCAGGGACACCTAAAATCACTACACTTTTATCTAATGACTTCTGTGTGTTGATACTTGAAATATTATTGACACTACAAAGCATCAAAATATTTTGAAAATTATATATTCAAATATGTGTTCAAATTGAAGATTAAAGTATCTGCTAAATATTCTGGTGTCAGTGCAATTACGCCTCAAAGTAGCTGGCCATTAATGCCCAGTAACATGGAAATTGCTTTATCTTACGTTTACTGAGACTTTACTCTGGTTTTGCTTAGTTTGGCCCAACCAAGGAAGCAAAAGATTTGGTAACAACACAAAAACTGCAGAACAGCAGTAGATACGGTGACAGATGTAGCTTCATGCAACCAGGAAAACACAAAATAGCACAGTCCACAGGAGAAAAACACTAACAGCAGGCTGCTTCACGTAATTCTCTGAAATCACAAAAATATTTTTTTCCTTATTAGGAGGAAGAGTAGGACCACAGCCTGGTCAGCATAAAATACAGAGCAGGATTCCCATTGTGATGCAGTCTGTATACAAAGATGGGATTTTTCCAGCAAAGTGTAATATCTAAGCAAATTTACAGAACTGCAGTCCAAATGGCCAGTGTCCTTTATGAGGTTCCGAGGCTTTCCACAGCCACAGCAAAAGAGTGCAACACAAATTGCGTTCACTGCAGTTCTGTAGAAGCAAAACATATCCTTTTAAGATGTTTGTGTATCACATATCTCATACCCTAAAAAGAACATACTGACTAAAGGCTCACCCTATTAAAAATAATTATTGAGATGTTCAGAAAAACAACTTTAGATTATAAAAATACTAATTTAATTTTTTTTTTATTCTTTCCTGCTCTTTCTCAAGATATGAGAGTTTTCATTTCCCTCATTATAAGAGTACTGCATTCAAGTGACAGCTGCTAAAAATTTACATGTTTTGTGCCCTCATGGTCCAAAATATTAGGAATGGTGGGCCCGGTTCTGGTCTCAGACATCTAGATAAATCCCACCATTAATCACAAAGCAAGGCTCCAATTTTTTTTTTTTTTTTTTTTTACAAGGTATTCCTCAATATATGCTTGTATTTCAAAGACTGATATGGGTATATATGCAACATAAGCCTGGAAGACATCCAGGATGTTATTTGATTTTTAAAAGTCATCACTAAGTCAGGCTCATGGAATTAGGCAATTACACCAGGAATGGCCATTGCAAAGCATCAGCTGCTTTAGCTCATGCTACTATAATCTTTCTTACATAGCACAAGGCAGAAAATCCTGAAATAGGGGCTGTTCTATACTGGAAGCATTTTTGAAGAGTTGGCAATTTTTTAAGACCTTAAAATCAGTATAATCCAAACTATTTCCCCGGTTACATTTCAGCTTCTGTGCGCCGATTAAACCTTCCAGACAAACCATATAGAACCGCAGAGATATACTGCTGAAGCCTGTTACATTTTTACTCCCTTTTCAACGTTCAGTCCTGAATTATGCATTTAATGTGAACTCAGAAACTCTTTAAATATCTCATCATCTTTTATTTAGAGATAGCTTAACATGAGAAGTCCTGTTAGGAGGATTTGTTTTACATTTTTAAAGAGCAATATTTCCTTTACAGCCAAGCCTTAAGTGGTCTTACTTAAAAGCAGTCTTAGATTCTTTCAGGAGATTTTATTGGATTTGCACTAGTGGTAGTAAAAGCTATTTCTAAATGTCTAAATCAGTAGCAATCCATTTTGTTCATCTGTGTTTGCCCCAACGTTAATAATTCTTCAAGCTAAAAAACAGAAAATAGACCCCCCAAAACCCCAACAACGCACATAAACATTTATTTCTATGGATTTCTCTTCCTTTCTATATACAATGTTTCCACAGATGATCAATAGGGAAATTTCCTGCCAACCCAGAAGGCTAATTACCACTCATTTTCAGAGACTGTCAAGGCAGAGGTATTAAAGTGTTCTGAAAATAAGTCACCGAGACTCATTAAAGAGCCCTGGAATATGTTTCTTTGCCTTCTCCTTGGGAAAATAGGCACATCATTATGGTTTATGTGAAGAAGTCGGGTGGTAGCACCAGTGAAATTCAAGCAGCTGTGGTGCAAAGGCAATGACGAACTTTTTGGCTGAAAGGGGACTTCATATCATCGTGAATATATTTTGGTTTGTGTATTTGTAACTAATTTCTCTGAGCTTGAAATGAGTTGTTCTGCGGTGGATTTCTGTGGCAGGGCAGATGTCCCTTCAATGCACGTATTCGGGATATCCCTTCCCACACCACTTTTTAAGAGCTGAAGAGTTTACCTATGGGACTATTCCTTAGTGCCTCATAAGCAAGAATAAAAATAAAACTGTTCATTCCTTCTGCAGTAAAATCATATTGAATGCACATGTTCATCACATCATCCTCTCAAATCAGATGGTCTGTGCTAATCTGTGGATTTTTTTAAAGAAATCTCTGCCACCTGTGCAAGCCTGCATGCGCTAGAAACACTCTTCACGGCTGGGGTAGCATCCAACAGCAGATTTTTCAGGCCTTCGCTGGTGCAGTATCCTTAAGATAAAGGGGTTTCCTCTGACAGCAACTGCTTAGCATTCAGTTAAGTGGGTGTTGGTTATCCCATCCTTGAAAGAAAAAAGGTGGGTGGTCCGATGGAAGAAAGGTGTTTTACAGAAGGGATTTGGCAAGGAACAGGCGAGGAGGAGGTTGGTAAGGCAAAGGAAAGGAAAAAAAGTCAAATAATGTTTGGGAAGGAAAGAAGTAAAAGCTTTTAATATGATAGTAAAAGAAAAAGAAAAAAAAAGAAAAAGAAAAAAGGAAAAGGAAAAAGAAAAAAAAAAGAAAAAGAAACCTCTATCATTGAATCCACAATTTTTAGGCATTGTGTTGTAAATTCCCAGTGAAGGAGTTTTTTAGGTTTTCCTTGAGGATCACAAACAAGAGATAAAAGATGATTTAGCAGAGACATTCGCTACTGGCAGCTGAGAGCACTTTGTGCATCTTGGATTCTTGCAGAGCTTTTTCTGGCACACAAGTTTTCTTTGTGACATGTACGTAGTCATGCAGGCATACGATCTGCTGGATTAAGTGTCTTACAGGCTCTTATAGTACACCCACAGGTGCCGATCGCTCTGTTACAGGGGGTATTCGCTGCACTGATACTGGAGAGAAGTTGGCAGGTTTAGACAGTGCTCAGGCACAGTCTAAATGCACTGGGTATATTTTAGGAAGCAAACTAGAAATTGCATTTCCAGAAAAAAATATAATTTCCAACGTCAGAAATCTTGCATAGCTTTCCTACAGAACTCCTTTGTATTGCTCAGGGGAGTAGCCCCTTGCAAAGCAGCAAAATGAACGGCGAAGTTTGCCAGGATAAGCGAGGTGGGAGATCTCTGGTTGGAGACTACCACTGTGGGTCTTCCAGAGAAAACATTTGATGAATTGGCAGGAGAAAAGTTTGAAGGAAAACTCATGGGGGTTGATGGGGAAGAACACTGTTACGGATTTTCTAACAAGAATATTAAAATGAATTTTCCATTTCCATCTTGGTTGGATCCAGCATAGACCCTTGTTCTATCTGACATTTCAGAGGCTCCTCAGTGTAGGGGGAACAGCTCACATAAATAAGATGGAAGTTTCATGTAACATTAACTATTTAAGACAGTATTATTGCTGTCAAAACATGTATTTATTAGAAATGGATAAGTGGAAAGGAAATCCTCCTATTCTTCTCATTTTATCCATCTCATAATTTCTAATTAAATGGAGCCTACATCTCAATTGCTCTGGCTTTTGGAATTAAAGAACTGCAGCTCCTGTGATAAGCTCTTCCCTCATCTCAAAATCCAAACCATTTAATTTGCTTAAAATACTTAAGTTTATAATACTTAAAATTATAATTTAAAAATAGTAACACAGCCCTTTCTTTCATAATGTGATCTGAAATTAAGCATACAACACATTAGTGAAAATTTTATCTAAACTGCTTGAAACCTCCAATATCAGTCTTGTATATAATTTCAAGAGTCCATGAGGACATATATAAAAAATTACTATATCTGTTGTGTGATATAACTATTTTTTAAATCATAGGGTAGATTTTAGTAAGAAATAAAGCTTGATCTTTGAATAACACTGTATTTTAAACACATAGAGATAGCTGAGGGGAACAGCGAGAGATCAGCAGGTATTACGGAGAAATTCTTCTGCCCTGATATCAAAGCAATGCCACGCTCCACATCTTCACATCAAGCAGGCTAAAAAGCAAATATCTGAAAATAGCTCCAGTCTCACCAAGTGACCCAAAATCACCTTCAAACAGAATTTTTTTGTAAGATTACCATAAGATGCTCTTCCTGGAGAGCTTTTAAAAATATGCTCTCAGCAACTTCAACAGCTTCCTTTGAAAGACCAGCCTATGTACGGCACTTCAAAGGATTTGCAGTTACATTTACATTTAGCAGAGTTCAATAGAATATGCCTAGTCCAACATGTAATAGGATTTTACTTCACTGTTTTTACTGAAAAGCTTCATTTAAAAAATAAATAAATAGAGATTTTAAGTTTTCCAAGCATGCTAATATACTTGAAAGCAAAACAAGAAAGTTTTCTCTAGTCAGATTTTTTTAAATCACCACTTAAATGGGAACTAAACATATGATAATGGCACAAGGTGAAATACTGAATTTTCTGAGTGACAGTGTTCTTATTAATTAAGGAGAAAGTATGACATCTCCATTAAATAGCAAAGTATCAAACTGAGTATCCAGTACTTAGAGGAAATTTGAGGGTCTCTGAAGTATATACTAGGTGACAGCTTGCCTGAAGGAAAAAGAAAATATATGTAAACTTACATAATAATTGTTTTAGAATAACATTCATCTGTTGAAAAATAACATGCCCATTTTGAGCAACAAAAGGACTGAAGTTAAAGTCTCAATTCCTATTTAAAAAAAATAAAATAAAATTCACCATGTGAGGGTCCCAACACAAAGAATATTTTGGTTTTATACTTCTAACTAGAAGTTTAAGAGTTTTGTGTTTTTCAGTGAGGCGTGCCTGTTTACAGCAAAGGCCCTCCTAAAGAGCTCCATCAAGAGGAGCTCCAGTCCCTGCACACCTCCGGGTAGCTACTGCTTCAATGTCTTTTGCAGCTTTAGGGCCACAGTTTACTGAGTATTTGGGAGCTGCTTTGCATGTACTTATATGTGTTGAGATAAATTTAAAATTACCAGGTGTGCCAACAAATGCCAGTCACCTCCACAAAGACAAATATAAGACAACAAGCTAAACAGATGATCTTTGAGTCGAACCACCTTGCACATCGATTCGCAGCCAGACAAAAAGCACAGAGCAGAGGAAGATTTACTGTGATACACTATATCTGTGATATTGGTATAGGTGTTAACAGTCTGATGACACCTTCAATCCCAACACAGCAGCGTACAGTTTAAGGTGTAGAGTTGACAGCAGTAAGACCTTCCGAATTCCAACAGTAGTAATCATTTGGGAGACAGGAAATATTCCTCTATGATATATACAGGGGGAACTCGGGTTTTTTTGGTTGGTTTTTTTTGTGAGTGAAAGTTGGTTCACCATTGACCCAGCTAGTTTACCTGAGTTGGGATACAGTGAACCAGTTCTCCATGGTACCAAACACAGTGAGCGCACTTCAAAATACCCTTCCAAAGCTACCGCTCTTCAGGTCAGAGGGAAATGGTCTAGAACGGCTAGAACTGACGTCTGCTGAACGCTGGTGAGCTTGTCTCATTGTACTTGCTGCAAAACAAGTTGTTCTGAAGACAAAACCATGTTCAGCTGGTTTGAGAAACATTTTTGAAAACGATGGGGAAAAAAATCTTAAAGAAAGAACAACCAATTGAATAGTTCTCCAGTAATTTCAAATACATATGTATTCCTATGTGACTATAAAGATATGAGTGAATTATGCCTATGGAAAGGTAAAACTTAGCACCAGTACTAACTGTCACAGCAATTCCTGTGATTATAAATAGCTGCTCAGAACAAGTCAGCTCACCTAATCCAAGTCCCACGTGGTCAGGATGAGAGGATGTTAGGTTGAAGTTATTCCCAGTTGGCACCGGATCATCCACTGTGGACAAGGTAACCCTGGGAGTGGCTGCTGGAGAGCCCGCACATCGCTGCTCCTCAGCTCCCCACCTAAGGATGGGACTGCCGGCCCCACAGCCCTCGGGTTGCCCGACCAGCGTAGTGACCCCAGGTAAGCAGCAAGGCTCTCCCCATGCTCAGTTTATAAGGTTTATGTAATCCTGAAATGCGAAACCACCGCGGATGAATTAATTCTCAAACTAAATTCGATAGCTTGAAACACTTTTCTACACTTTCCTAGTCTTCTTCCCCAGTTGGGGGAAAAAAAAATTAAAAAAAAAAGAGAGAGAAAAAGAAACATTCTGCCACCTTGTCTCTTTTGTGGGTGTGTTAGAAGGTCCCCAAAAGCAAGGCTATGAAATATGAAATATTTCATGGTTGTTTTCTCCACGTTGAAAAATATTGGGTTTGGAATCAAAATACAACAGTTAAATTTAAGTAAATTGATGGGGCTTTTTTGCACTGTGCAGTAAAATTTGCCATTTACCATAAATGATAATACAGATTTTTTCCCTGAGATTACAGTAGAAAGAAACAATATCAGTAAAATATTTACTGTCAATAAAAGTCTAGCAACAAATTAGTGTTATCAGTTTATTCTTGTTAATTTAACACAACAAAATAAAATCACTTTAATAGCAATACTTTTTCCAAGGAAAAAAAAAGCATTATTTTAAACCATACATTTAAAATGTGTAACACACTTCTGGCAAGCATATGGGCTCTGATTGTCAAACATATGCCATAAATTCATAGGCAGAGTCAGGGCAAATCATTTGACCTTTTTGTGGCTCAGACAATCCAGCTGTAAAATTAGATGAAAGCAGAACTGAAAAACAGATGCTGCTGCATCCACTTTGAGCTTTCTTGAACAAACAACATCTTAAGAGAGTAGAATTAATGTCTTGTATAAACTGCAATATTTTATCTGATGCTTATTGGCATAATCTGTAAATTAAAATTTAAAAAATGAAAAATTTTGCAAGCCTGCTGCAGCTATTATATTCAGTTTCCTAATTTACGAATTCCTTACGTGTTTCCAAAGACAGGCAGTAGCTACCTGGAGAACTGAGCTTACTGGCCTTTGGCAAGGCAGGTTTGCCTGGAGTGAGTTGGGTACAGTCTAAACCATCTGTCACATCCACTCTGGACCCGCGAGAGCTTAGCGGGGCATCCAGAGAGAAGGCCAGGCCAAAGCACACGACATATGCCACTGATTTAGTTCATTTTCTAGGCAGCCAGCCACCCCAGAAGCTCTAGCTGGAATTTGAAATTCCTCCTTCCTCTCATCGAGGCATAGAGAAATCTACTTTTTTGCTCATATCTGGGTTGCCAGCTTCTGCCGGGCTCCAGCGCGTTGGCAGCTGGTAATAGTCGTCGTACCGCAATGTCCGATGCAGCAGGCTCTGCCTTCCCCGCTAGCAGGAGTCAGTCACACCTGTGCTACCAGGGGTGTGCATTGCTCGTGCTGCATCTGTGCAATCCCAGGTGGCGGAGCCCTTAAAAACCTTAAAACCAGAGTTTGCACTCAGGCAGGCGGAACGTGAGCAGCGGCAGTTGCAGACACCCGTGTGGGAATACGAGTTTCCACCTTGCTGTTTTTTGGACTTGCTAAGAAGTTTATATTGGGAAAGTATTTTAAAAGCCTGAATCCAATTTTAAAAAGGGAAAACAACTCAAAAAACACCAGAATGCACACCCACAACTCAAGTCTGCTTACTTCTACTTGAATTTGGGAATACAGACTACTCCTATCAGTACAGCACTCAAGATTTTATTTCAAAGGCAAATGAGGCAAACATATCTGAATTTGCACCTTTTCTGTTGACCTCGCTTTTTGAAGGTGGGGAAATTGCATTTTGATTATTTTCAAGAGCTAATTTGGAGCAAGCAAATAAACAAAAAACTCAGAAGTTTCATCTAACGAAGAGTTAAATTCAGTGTGTTGCATGTTTTTTTCTATCCTTTTCCATCTATTGACTACATACAGTACTCAATGAATTCAGCCAGAGCTGGAAGGCACGTTTGCCTCACTCACTTTTCCAAACCAGAAACTATTCCCCGTTTAGTAAGTGAATTGCCTTCCTCTGCTCCAGAGGTGGAGGGTGCTTGCTTAAGCCAAACAACCATAAAACAGGTTCTGATGTTGCTGTAGATATTGCAGAGCACTAAGTACAGCAGTCTAGGGGCCTCACTGATTACTCTGGGTCTAGGACATGTTATAATTAAACACAACTGAGCCAGAACACTAAAATAAGTTTCAACTTTTTTTTTTTGTAAATAATGCTGTTCGACTGTGTCGACAAGTGTAGCTCTTATTACAAATAATAAGGAAATGCTAGTAATTAGTGTACTATATTTTTGGTGGCAGGAAAGAAAAGAAATTCTTCCTAAATATATTAACCCTGGTTTTGCCCTACAGGAATAAAGCTGATGGAAATACATTTCTCCTATAAACGCCTCCTCATACCTTCGGAGCTGTTTATGAGGAAGGAGTTATTATATTAATTATCCTGTCATTCTGAAATTTAATTCATGTAGCAATATCCAATATCATGTCCTAAAGGCACATCATATTTTCAGATAAAGATTTTTTATTATTATTTCAAAAAAGCCCCTTTATTTTTAACAAATTTGCATGAGTTCTTGTCATTTTATCTGATTTGGTTCTTTCATGGAACTAATCCATCACTTGGTTACTAAGATAGCTTTTGCAATTGAACACTGCTTTGCCAGGGAATGTATGCATATTTTATATCTTCTTGAAAACAGAGTTTAAAGAATAGTGTGAATTCCCTAGAAAGCAAGCTGTAGAGAGATGAAGCCAAATTCTTTGTTAATAAATGTCACAGTTTGATCAAAAAATAAAATAAAGGGAGGAAAATTGCAAGCTATATAACAGTAACCAATTCCACTAGAAGGGCAAAGAACACATTACGTTTCACTAATGAGGCAAAACACTATGCGTTTGTTCTTGCCTGTTTCGATCATATAAACTCTCACAAACCAACTTTATCTACATTGGTGTATGATGTTACAAAATCAGTTATGATAAAATATGATCTAACACTAGATGTACAAAGATACTTTTTAGAGAATGAACAAACAAAAAGACAGCATTACTTATTTTGCTGACAAAGACGACTGCATGAGGTTCAAACAGGATTAAACCCAGCCTTAATTCCCTAACACTTTGACCATTGTGGATAGTTAATATTTGCATGTTTCTAGCTATCTGTGAACTTTAATTAAACATGAATGTTTCTGTTAAATGGAGTTGAACTTCATTTGATATTCCAACACAATCCTACACTCTTAAACATCAGGTTAAAAGTCTCAAGTAGTTCAAGGGTTCTCTAAATAGAGAACAATAGCATTTCATTTCTTTGTAGCAGTATCTCAGTAGCAGGGACAGCTCATTCAAATGAGAGACAGACTCGAGCAATGAAATTCTGCTTTGCATGATATGGAGCTGCCTCTTTTGGCGGGGGGCGGGGGGGGATTCTTGGATTCCAGCTCAGCCATTTCAGCCTTGGTATCTTAGTTCAAATATTTATCTGGACACAGCTTGTTTGTGTAACAGTAATTTCTGTTACACTATTTAAAGCCCTTCCCCAAAAGCTTTACCGTTCTCATCAAAACAGTTTAAGTTCCAAAAAAGGTCACACTGTTAAGCTATCTTGTCGGAGGGCCAAGAAACAGCTTGTAGTTGAGAAGCTGCCATGGCAAAACATGGATGAGCTTTGCCGAGTATGTGGCCATAAGGAATCAAGTGGAGAGTTTGCCTACATATTCCTCCCCACAAGACATTACAAAACAGCTTATGTGCAAGCCAGGGAATGCCCCTTGCACTTGTGTCTTCTGAGGTAGGGTAGAAGACACAGTCTAAAAACGGATGAAGAGAATAAAGAGCAACATCCTTCTAAAAGTTTTAGCCTTTTTCTTTCTTCCTCTGTGGTTAAGATCTGTTTTGTACTTCAGTCCTTACACATAGTCAAATGACCAGGTCTGAGAAGCTGAATGTATCGGGTTTGCATGGCAAGGTTTTGGTAGTGGTGGGGGGCACAGGGGTGGCTTCTGTGAGAAGGTGATAGAAGCTTCCCCCATGTCCAATATAGCCAATGCCAGATGGCTCCAAGATGGGCCTGCCGCTGGCCAAGGCCGAGCCCATCAGCAATGGTGGGAGCACCTCTGGGATAACATAGTTAAGAAGGAGGAAAAAAAACTGAGGAGCAGTTTTTGCAGCCAGAGAGAGGAGTGAGAAGATGTAAGAAACTCTGCAGACACCAAGGTCAGTCAAGAAGTAGGGGGAGGAGGTGCTCCAGGTGCTGGAGCAGAGATTCCCCTGCAGCCCATGGAGAAGACCATGGTGAAGCAGGCTGTCCCCCTGCAGCCCATGGAAGTTGATGGTGGAACAGATATCAACCTGCAGCCCTTGGAGGACCCCACACCAGAGCAGGTGGAGGCACCCAAAGGAGGTGGTGACCCCGTGGGAAGCCCATGCTGGAGCAGGCTCCTGACAGGACCCGTGGCCCCATGGAGAGAGCAGCACACGCCAGAGCAGGTTTGCTGGCAGGACTTGTGACCCCATGAGGGACCCATGCTGGAGCAGTCTGCTCCTGAAGGACTGCACCCCGTGGAAGGGACCCACGCTGGAGCAGTTCATGAAGAACTTCAGCCCATGTGAAGGATGCTAGAGAAGTTGGTGGAGGACTGTATCCTGGGGGAGGGACCCCTCACTGGAGCAGGGGAAGAGCGTGAGGAGTCCCCTCCTCCTGAGGAGGAAGGGGCGGCAGAGACAACGTGTGATGAACTGACCACAACCCCCATTCCCCATCCCCCTGTGCTGCTGGCAGGGAGGAAGGAGAGAAATCTGGAGTGAAGTTGAGTCTGGGAGGAAGGGAGGGGTGGGGGGGAAGGTGTATTAGATTTGGTTTTATTTCTTATTACTCTACTCTTATTTGGTTAGTAATAAATTAAACTAGTTTTTTCCAAGTCGAGTCTGTTTTGCCCATGATGGGCATGATCACCGGTGAGTGATCTCTCCCTGTCCTTATCTCGACCCAGGAGCCTTTTGTAATATTTTCTCTCCCCTGTGCAGCTGAGGGCAGTGATAGAGCAGCTTTGGGGGGCACCCGGCCTCCAATCAAGGTTAAACCACCACACTAATGTAGAGCAGCCTAGGACCATCAGCTTCAGCTGCATCTTGGCTGTTGGTTTATCCACAAGAACAACAAAATCCATACAGAAAAAAAAACCCCTATTTAAGGAAAGAAGTTAAGACTCTAAGGCTGCCATGCTGAGCAGAGTACTGGATAATGCTTATTAGGAAGGGTGGTCATCTATATAGAGCGTGTCCAGGTACTCCTTTCTGCCAGAGGAGGCAGAAAGGGGCGACGTAGCACTTCAATACCAGCAAAGCTGTAGGTTTGCAGCAAGATGGGTGTGGGTATCCTGTGCTGCATGGAAGAGAACCAGGAAAAATCTTTTCTGTCAGCACTATTTCAGTGTAAAATATGAAGTGATTGTGGTTAATGCATTTCTTATTCCTGAAAAAGTTAGCCAATAAGCACCAAAAAAAAAAAAAAAATCCCCCCAAAATCAGGAATATGTCCAAGAATGTAAATGGCTTAAGAGTGCAAGTTACTGATTTCATAGTCTAAGGCAGGGACCTCCAGCAGGCCTTGGATGTCCATATGGGACAGAAGAACATACAGGAAAAGGTGGAGAGTAAGGAAAACCTCGGAAGAATAATTTTGGATATTATGTGCAAGGTTCTTTTAGGAGCCTCTGGAAAACTTCCAGCTGAGGGGCAGAGAAAATTCACACTCTTTATTTTCATAAAACCAAGCTGTGGTTTTGCACACCCCTAGTTCTTTAGCATCCCCACTAACTTTTTAGGGAACTTGTAAATTACTGTTAATTAGGAAAGTTATTCTCAGAATATGTTAATGTACATTATTACAATCATTTTTCAGCCACCAAATCAAAAGAAAAAAAAAGAAGCAGACTGACTTTAATGGCTAACAGTTAATAATATTTTGGTTCACTTTTTACACAAAAATGAAGATGTGGCAAAATAAATACAAAGCAAGTTCAAAAATCTTCAATTCAAACTTATGGTTTATTTCCAATTATATGAATAATTAATAAAATAATTAAAAAAATCAGTATCAGTTCAAAAAGTAAATGCAGATCAAAGCCATCCTACATTAATAAAATATTGAGCTAGATAATACCCCTGAACTGAGCAGTTTTTTGTCGGGAAGATAAGTTAATTGGTATTCTGACCTTTCACTTTTAGTGCTGACCTGAGGCTAACAGGAAGGACAGTCGTTCTGGAAGTAAGTGTGCGACAAGATCTTAAATTTTTTATTGTCTCAAACAGTCACTTTCTTAGTCAAATAGCCTGCAACAGAATTAAACCTGTCTCTGGCTATCTAGTGCACTGAAGCAATGTCAAGGGCGTGGGTTGTTGGTTTGGGGTTTTTTGGTTTTTTTTGTTGTTGTTGTTCAATTCGGCTGATGTTTGTTTTGCTGAGACCTCAGCCGATCAGTCGATCTCACTGGAACTGTTCCATTTATCTAGTTACGACAAAGTTCAAAGACCGTACACACACGAGGGGTGGCAATCAGTCAGTGGAGGAGAGTTTTCTGCCCAATCGATACCCCTGGCCCCATCCAGTACGCACCGACAAGCAGGATAAGTGTCATCTCCCCTTCCCCCGTTCCCCATTAAATGTACTTGCAAAATGTCACATACTGCGCACTCCAGAGATGGAAATGTTATCACAGCACAGGTCAGTAAACTATTGATGGGACTAAGCTATGTCTACTGATGTTCAGGGAAAGACGTGTGGCAGTTTGATCTAGCAAGGGGGCTATTTTGTATGCCAAACACAACTCTCTTCTCTGTGTTGTCTTTTTGGTTCACTTTACAATGCTTCAATGTCAAAGCTTCGGCAAACTTGGGATCTTACTGTAGGGATGTCTGCAGCACATGTTTTTAAAAAAAAGAAAGGAGAAGGGGGTTTTGTATGTTGCAATGTTCTAAAAAATTAACTTGCAGTTTGTCACTCCATAAAGTGTCAGAGCCTTCATCCTGCTATAACTTCATCATGTACACAAACGATGACTTGCAATGACTAGATAGCCAAGTTTACTAATGTTCCAATTATGTCACTGTGAATTAAATGTACAGTAGTCTAAATTACTTTGATAATGCCTGTAGGGTGACTACTAGCAATGAGAGCAATATCAGGTCAGACATTTGGGTCACAGTGTGTCAACCTTTCCTAACAAAGCTGGACTTCTTTCACCTGATTTTAGCTTTGTCATAACATAAGTTTTAGATCATATGTTGAGATTCTTTGGGGGAGGAAAAAAAAAATAAAACCACTGAGAGCATCCATGTAGTATAGCATTATATACTGTATAATTTAATAACAGCTTTTTCCCTCTCTATCTATGGCTGATTCTGTATGCATATGTTCAGTGTACTGCTCAACTATGGATAGAAATGACTTGAAACTGCAGACTTACAGAATCCACCCCACCACTGCAACATAAGACAGGCTTGCAACAAGATGTTAAAATGGAAGCTCACATTCTTGGTCAGGTTTCTTTGACAGAGGAAGCAGAAATCATTCTGGCATATTTCTGAGAAATGGGTCAACACTCGTATCTTCTGTGTGCTAATGAATAATGCAATATGGGTATATATAATCTATATTATATATATCTCTATATAATCTATATTATCCTTGTAGATATTACAAAGCCCACCCACCATATGCCACAAGGAATTCTGTTCCTTCCAAAACCCTCTCTTCAGGGCAAAGTGATTTCACCACTCTCCTCATCAACTAATTTTTCTGCAAATAATACAGTCTGGATTTCTAAAATATATACTATCTACAGTATACATCTCTTACATTTATACGCACATGCGTTTGTAGGCACGTGCGCTTGCATATGCATATACATGTAATCACACTGTTTGCAAGCATTTTTTACTATATATTTGTGATAAAAGCTAAAGAAAAAAATCAGTTTATTACTTCATGACGTATTTCCACTGATTAATGAAACTCAGCCTCCGACACTCATTCACCTGTGCTGGCACCAAATTTATCGGGTACTCCAAAAAGAAGTTTTGGGGTGAGGATTTCACTCTGTGTAAAACCACACATGGCTATTGTTATTAGGTCTGCTAATGAAAAGATAGCAGCAGATGGTATTCTCCAGGCAGACGCAAGAGAGCTATGCCTCCTCAGCTAACAGAACATAAGCCAACTTGAAACCAGAAGTCTTGTGAAAATATAAGTGCAATCCTGAACTTGAAATAATAAGCCTTCTGGATATTCAGAATATATCCATTTTGGCTGCACCGGGATTGCCACACAGCTTTGAGAGTGTCCTGCCACTTCATCTGTGGCTAGAGCTGAGGTTGTGTCTACTTGCAGTCTCCCATATGGATACAGATCATAAAATTGTTTAGTTACACCCATGACGGCAAACCAAACGGGCCAGCACTAGGATGTGATGATACACATTGCTGGCACTCTCTTGACACACGTTTGGCCTGCACCAACTAGTTTCATTCAGAAAATACTTAGGGATAACGTGAAGGACTATCAGGGGTCAAGAACCACTCTCAGCAGGCAGAAGAGACCAAGCCACCCTGTTTTGGGAGGAAGGGGACAAGAGAGGACAGGAGGGAAATTAACCATATGCAAAAAGCTGTGCTATGCCTTTTATCTGCAGGGCCAGATGACAGGATTTGCTCCATCTATGTGCTATAATAGACATAGCTTCTGAGGTCTACCTTCCAGGCTCTGACAAAGCACTTACAGTAAAAGTATGAAGAATATGAAGATTCAGCAGTACAACAATCTGCCTCCTTATAAATACAATATTTGAAACAGTTAATCAAGTGAGTGCTCATATAACCATGCCAAAGGAAGTAAATAAGAAGCAGATATGTGAGAAAGTTACAGGGTCTAGCCATTATTTTTCTCCTGGATCCCAAATGTACCTTATTTTGATGCTCTGGTTCTGAATCTCACATGGCTCAGCTAGTATCCTGTATAAGGCGAGACTTACAAAATGACCCACTGAAAAAGAAACAATCGAGTTGGTTTATTGACTTTGAACAGATGGTTAAAAGGGACATCATGAAAACATTTAAATGCTCAAAAGGATATTGATTAAATGTAGACCAGATACTTTTGAAGTGTTCAGATAGCCCAGACTAATTTTTTAGGGAACATAGGGAAAAAAATTCAATCAGAATATATATCTCATGGAAAGAGTGGGAAACATGAAACTCAATTCAAGTAGAAGTAGGCAGAAATAACCTATGTGACATGGGAAATTTGCTGACTCGGTGGAATTTAATAATAGTAAATTTGCCTACTGCCAGACATCACCCTCTGAAATCTAGTGCTCTGATCCAGAACATAAATTCTTCTGCATGTGCAGTCAAATGGCAATGGTAAGAAGCCTAGACAGTGTGAAGAAAATTGTACAGATGTACTTTTACAAAGAAAAGCTGAGGATTATGCTGGAAAGCAGAGAAGTGGCCTTTTCTGGGGTTCAAAAGAGAGGTTTTTTACAATTATATTCTTTCTGTTCTCAACCTTTCTTCCCCCTATCTACTTCATTGAACTGTCTAAATATATTCTTCTATGTGAATGCCTCAGATATCTGGCTAACTTACATTTTGGAATAGGTATGTATCTTTCCCTCAGAGTAACTGCAAATTCTTCCTCAAATTTACTATTTCTTTGTTTATTATTTGCTTTCATTAAAAAAAAAAAAAAAGAGAGAGAGCATGTTATCAAAATAAGTCTAAGAAGCTCAAAGAGAGAGTTTTGATCAGATACCCTGACTGATATAGGGTACACATCACCTTTTGATGGAGAAGAGGGAGTTAAATGTGGTTTACAAAGGGGAAAAAATACCAAACCAAAACAAACCCCAACAAAATATAGTGGAAAATCTCCTTGGTGGGGAGAAGAAAAAAAAAAAAAAAAAGATGGGCAGTTACAGTTTCTGTATTCAATCCTGGACCAGAAATAATCTGAAGATTGTTTAGAAATGAATTATGCTGGATTTACATCTTTGAAGCATCTACTGTTCAATGACCGCAGGCTGTTATATGCATAGGGGAACCCCTATGATAAACAAGGTAATTTATCCCGCTCTATCTTCAAGCTACAGGTTTGATATGCTTCCTTAAATAACTGCAAAGTAGACTTAGGCAGTGAGGTTACTTGCACCGGTAAATTCCTTGCAGGCTTGCGGTAAGTGGCCTCAGAGGCAGAGAGGGAAAGAATCACAACAGTAAACAGTTACAGCTGTAGAATCAATATGCTAAAACGAGTTCTGAACTTGCTGTAATTGTCCATCACTTGGTGCAATGTAATTATGATTGCTAAGAAGATTTCACTGGCATTTTTCTGGTCTAAGAGGTGCAAATTTGCATCTTGCATAGGGATCACCTCAAAATAATTTCAGTGAATATTTGGTATCACACTGCTCTGTGCTGCTTGTTTCATATCAGAGTCCTGCACAGGGCTGCTAAAACCAGGATACAATTTATACACTTGCCATCTGTGCAGGGTATGACTATCACAAAAAATGCACAAACACCTTCTGGGGTGAGATTTCTTGGCAGTTATTACATAAGAGATACATATTTAAATGTGCACTTTAATCTATATAGGTCTAATTCAAAACCGCTGGAAGTCAGTTACAGAGTAATCATTTATTTTACCAGGCCCTTGTGTTTAGCTAAACTTTTGCCCAGTCCAGTGATTTTGAGACTCTATTCCCAGTCAGGCCATTCTGTTCACTGCCTGCCTTTCATCAGCAATTATCTAGGCAAAGTGTTTTGTTTCATTTGGTTTTTTTTAAAACAAACAAACAAAAACCTCTAAAAATACAAACCCCCAAAATACGACCAACCACCACCAGCAAAAACCCCGCAACCCCCACGTCCTAAGAATAAGCTACAGAGTATAAATACATATCAGCATTGATTACATGAATATTGAATATATTGTCCTTCAAGAGAGAAGTTGTCACTGTGCCGAGTACCTGGTCTTCTCCTGGTTACTGATTAGCGTGATGTGGAGCTAGCCAGAAAATAAAAACAAACAAACAAAGAGGACACTAAAATCTTGAGAATTTCAATACGTCACGGGATCAAGATTTCCTTTTTTTTTTTTTTTTTTTGAGTGAATGCAAAGGGATGTCGTGAGGCAGCGTACCTTGCACAACCTCCCAAAAAATGACCCCGCACCTCCACCAGAGTATTCACTCTCCAGCCAGAGCGCTGCTGTACAACTATGGTGGCACTGCTCCAGTGTCAGAAAGTGGAGTGTCTCCTATAATTAACAGATAACTTTTCTTTGATAACACGCCAAGAAAATAATAACTTTGCTACAGCAGAATGTAAAACTCTGACAAAGAGAGGCATCTATCTGTTTCTACAAGTCCCGTGATGATTAGTTTGGCCCTAATTAACAGTAGCTTTCTAAAACGAGAGAGAATTGCTGGCACACATAATGTAGATTTCAATAGCTAAAGTGAGCAATAATGAATATTCACTTTGAAGCTTGCCTGACAGAGTGCTTAGACTACAAAAAGTTAAAGAAGTACCGCAAATATAGCTGATAAATGAGATTCCTTTACTGTCCTACACTTTCCATCAGTATTTAAGCACTATCACTTTTAATGCTTCAGGTCTGGAGCTTTGTCTCTTAAAGTCAGAGATTTATGGCGAGTGAGAAATGTCCATATTAAAAAGGTAAAAGGAGATTCAGATTATATCCTTTTCTGACCATTATAATTAATAGCTGGATCTTCAGTTGTAACTAATTGAACGGAGGTCAGTGTGTTGCCATGGTAATGTCCTAGCCAAGCAATTTTACCCATTTTCCAGTCTACTGCCCCTTTGCATAACTGCAAGTTATAAAATGTTTTAATTGCAAGATTTGCAAATGATGCAACATCTGGGCTACAGATTTACATATAAAGGAAGAAGATTAATGGGATTATTAACATATCTGTGCAAACCCTTGAAGTGCTGAATATAATTACTGAACACCAGCATTTTCACTGATCATCTCTGTGACACATTAGAAATCCATACAGTTCAGGAAGAAAATTGCTGATGTGTATTTTTCTTCCTCTATGCCACTAGCAATTAGAAGTAGTGTCATTCTACAGCTGCCTTGAAATAATAGAGAAATATCTTTAGTCACTTTACCAGATCAGCAATACAATTATTTTTTTTACTTGTACTGTTGTTTCATTTGATTAGGTTAGAAAACAAATCATGTTAGTGAACTCTTAAAATTCTGGTTAGCTATTTTGACCTCATTATTCTGAAAACAGACACCAACAAATAGCAAGCAACCAGGACTCCACTCTGTGTATATTTAAGCATATTTTAAAAAATATAATTTGCTTCTTACTAATAAAAATCAGATGATTCCCTGAAAAAGTCACCAACATATACAAGTGGGATTCTAATATCACTCAAGAATCCTACAGTAGTTTTATGAGAATAATAAAATTATTTATAGAAAAGGAAAAAAAAATATACTGTTAGGGAAAAAAAAAAAAGAGAACATTTGTGTACACAGTTAGAAATACCAACTATGAAGTTAATGTATTTATATCCTGATGGACTAAAGAATGTATAGCCTTGTACTCTGGTTGTACTTCAATCTGGCAAAAGACCCAAGAGCACCCTTGTCATGAAAGCTACAGATTCTGTTCCCCTGCAAAAGCAGCACAAAACTAGTTTTCCTTTTCTCAGAATGCAGCAGAGTGGTGATGCAAAATGTAGAGATTGCTACCAAAACCATCTCAAAGGCAGTGGCAATTAGATGTCTCACCACCCAACTTTCCCCCACACCCCTTCAGCTATTGAATGACTCTGGCAAAATTTTCAACAGAAATCACATGATTTAGGAATCCAATTTCCATTATTAGAAATGGCATAGATAATGAAGTCATTCCAATTTAGCTTCCTAAATAACTTTAATGTGTGTGGGGTTTTGTTGTTTGGGGTTTTTTTTTTTTATTCAATGGTCAATTTAAAAAGTATGAAATTCAAGGCTCAGTTCTGCAACAGCTTCAATTTCTAGGGACTATGAACTCAGATCTGTTTAAAGTATAGCTGGAGAACTTGTGCTGGTATGCAAAATTTATAGTTATAGTAGATTTGTAATGGGATTTACCATATACATTGGAAAGATTTTTTCCACCCTTAATGACAATAAAACTATGGGGCTGAGAGCAATATTCCTACCCAATTTAAAGATCAGGACTTTTAAAATATTTGCCACCCATATGACTGCATAAATGCTAATACCAACTCATCATAGTGCAAGAGCTAGTCATTTATACTGAGGTAAATTTAGAATCACTTCTGAAAAATTTGAGGTGGCCTCAGATTTACTAAGTTATCATGAACTACTCTTGTCCTGGTACAATGTCTTTGTGAGGAACATATAATCGCTCTGTTCCCCACATCTGCAAAAGACCCCCCTTTCACCCTCCCAACTAGACAAGTTGTCTCCCTTTCACATATTTCTTTGACAAAAATTCCAGGATACAGTCAATAACATATTTTTCCTATGTTCTCAAAAGGAATAACTTAATAACTTCCGGATCCTACAGAATAATAGAACATTTTTAATTTTTGTGAAATGCCCACTTGAAACTATCCCACTCACGTAGATCTTAGTCACAACATTTGGAGATTTCCCTGATTTCAATATATTGGTACCATAATGGCTTTAATTAAATCCAGATAGTGCATTCCCCGCCTCCCCACCCCCACACAGTCCTTGGTAACACAACCAAACTATAATCTTCAAAATCCATTGATGTTTATGTGAATACCTTATGAAGTTCAGGAAGAGAAATTAGATGAAAATCAGGTGAAACAAAATAATGTGTTATCAATTAAACTAATAAAGATGAATGAAAATGATAAGAGTAACTGTGAGAATAGCAATAAAATAATAGCCAAAATACCTATGAGCTGGTATAATGTGATGTAAGGAATCCTGCACATATGTGGTTGTGCTCACATAATGATGGAACTGTGCAGTCATGAAAAGACCCGTGATGGAAGAAACACATGCCTGTGAGTAGCCTCCACATAATCTTAATCTTTTTTTCTAGCTATATTCTTTTATCTTCTCAATTAGTTGTGCAATTCAACATAAAGTCTAAATGCTGCTGCTGCACATAGATTACTTGAGTCTTATTTATAATGTATCTCTACAGACATAAGTGTTCTTAATTGTCTATAAAAAAAAAGATGTGGTAACTGTCCCCAAACCCACAAAACTCATTTTGAATATGACCAGATCAGACATATCCTCTTCCACCTCAAAAAGCCAGCCAGGATATGTCTCAGCAGATGGGACAAATGTGGCAGATGAAAAAAACCCCCCACAAAACAAAATAAAAAACCAAAACAAACAAAAAAACCCCAACAACAAAAGAAACTCAACTCCGGGGCATGCTCTTTTACACTGTGCATTTCTGAGGGTGGTGCAGGAATGTATTGCTTCTTACAGAGAACTCAAAGCAAAATACAGACCATAATTATCTTGATAATTTATTATTTCACTAGACTTAAATCAGAAACGAGAAGCCTACTCAGAAGGCAAGATTCCAGATCCCATGCTGCTCTGTGTGTGATCCAATACCTGAAGGGGGCCCACAGGAAAGATGGAGAGGGACTGTTTACAAGGGCATGTATTATGAAGGGTAATGGGTTTAAGCTGAAGGAGGGTCGATTTAGATTAGATGTTAGGAAGAAATTCTTTACTGTGAGGGTGGTGAGGTACTGGAACAGGTTGCCCAGAGAAGCTGTGGATGCCCCCTCCCTGGAAGTGTTCAAGGCCAGGCTGGATGGGGCTTTGGGCAACCTGGTCTAGTGGAGGGTGTCCCTGCCCATGGCAGGGGGGTTGGAACTAGGTGTTCTTTAAGGTCCCTTCCAACCCAAACCAGTCTGTGATTCTATGTGTCCATAGTAAAAATAGAATCTTTTCTCTGAGAAAGCGATGGACTGAGTACCTTCTGCCTACCTCCATCTCACAGTGAGGATTTTGGTAGGTTCTCTATCCTGCCAATTATCAAGTTAGAAATCATTATGGGATCTAGTAAATTGTTTATAAACAAAAGGATTCCAAAATTAAACTAAAAATATAAGGAAGGGAAGAAAAACAGAGAAACAGAACAGAAATCTGCAGTATTCAGAATGTAGTCTTATATTCCTGTATTTTAAGTTTCTAATGACTGTTGAGACACCTGGAAATCATGCTTGTGTTATCTGAAGCTTGGCATCTAATAATTGAAGCACCAAAATAAAGAGAAACTCTGGAAAAGGTGTGACTTAAATACCTTTATCCAATAGTTCCCACACACAAAACTTTCTCTTCTCACTAAAAAATGAACTTTGCTTGTTATCTTTATCTGAATGCAGTGTAGGTTGTTTTACTGGTTTCAGTTAAATAAATAATAACAAAAAAAAAAACTTACAGGGGGATATGGGCACAGCAGGGTGTGGAAATTATGTATGTATAACACTTATGCTATTTAAATAGTATTTAAGTACTCAAGCTTTTCGGTTTCTCATACTACTTCTGAAACTGTTTTAAAATTACGTATCATAAATGAATCCTACTCTTATGCACCCAAGATTTTCTGGATAAGATTATCTTTCACAGATTATTTTTTCATGTTGTCTGAAAATGTTTTATCACAGGAATAGTTACAAAAAAAAAAGAATGATTAATAAAATATCACTAATCTCCCACTGGCATTTCTGGCCTCATCAAAAGTGTCAATTTTTTTGCATAATAGATTGACTCACACTTCAAGTGTGAAGCAACACTTGAAATTATCCATGCACATACTGATACATGTCCATATGTTTTTGCATCATTTTTCAAACAATAAGACAAGGGCAAAAATTTTATAGTCTAGGAAACCTTCTAGAGTAATTCTTAGATGTGTAACAAATGTTTGTTCCACATCATTTAATATCACTAGATAATAAGCAGCATGCAAAGAATATCTCCAAAACCATACTTAGCAGCATTCTGTAAAATTAAAAAAAAAAAAAGTATAAAGTGTAGCATAAGATGCAAGAAAGTTAATAATTTTGCTCCTTGTGCAATTTAGACTTTGGGTTCTTTCTGATGTATTAGGAATTGGTGGTTATGCTCTTCATACTACTTAGCATCAATTGAAAGTGACAGGATAAAGAAGTCCAAAGAAAAAGGATAAAAATATCTACCCCATCACCTACTACAGCAACTTCAGTGAAGCAATAGATGCAGACTGGTTTTAGACTCTAATGAGAATGGAAAATAATCTTGTCTGTTTACATTTACCCAATACCATGCTTGCCAGGTATCTAATAGGTGAGGTGTGATATTTAAAGATTTAGCAGTAAACATATCAAAAAGCCAGTTCTAACACTCATTTACCAAAGGAACGGCTGACAGTACAATATCATGAAAAATATACTCAAAACCACACTTTATTTTTGAGCAGGCTATTTCAAGAGAACAGAAAGAAACCAAGTTTAAAATTAAATAGTAAATTAAAAGTTGAGAACATGTTCCACACATCAGTGTCCTGTGTATAAATTGGGAAAATTCATTTACTCTTAAGAGGCCCCACAACAGATTATAATGCTTCTTTAACCCCATTTCTGATCCTGCTTTCCTGGAAGAGCATTTACTAATTACAGTTCACAGTTCAACGGCTTGGCTGATTTGCCACGAGGCAGCGGGCGCTAGTTTTCACAAGCACGACAAGGAATGATAGAATCATAGAATGGTTTGGGTTGGAAGGGACCTCAAAGATCATCCAGTTCCAACCCCCCTGCCATGGGCAGGGACACCCTCCACTTGACCATGCTACCCAAAGCCCCATCCAACCTGGCCTTAAACACTTCCAGGGATGGGGCATCCACAGCTTCTCTGGGCAACCTGTTCCAGTGCCTCACCATTCTAACAGTAAAGAATTTCTTCCTAACATCTAATCTAAATCGACCCTCCTTCAGCTTAAACCCGTTACCCCTTGTCTTGTCACTACACTCCCTGATAAACAGTCCCTCTCCAGCTTTCCTGTAGGCCCCTTCAGGTACTGGCAGGCCGCACTTAGATCTCCCCGGAGCCTTCTCTTCTCCAGGCTGAACAACCCCAACTCTCTCAGCCTGTCCTCACAGGAGAGGTGCTCCAGCCCTCCGATCAGCTTTGTGGCCCTCCTCTGGATTCACAGGGGTCAGCGAGCAGCTCGAGGCTTCCGCTCGAGGTGGGTTGGAGGAAACCCACGCTCTGGCCACAGGCAGGTCTGAAGGCATCATGGCCGCCCCAGCCGCCTGCCCTTGGCCTCCCTCTTTTCACTTCCAGTGCCCGCTGAGGCCCAGCACCACCCTCCTTAGGGCTGTGGCACCGAGACCAGGGGGAGCTGAGCCTTTAGTATGCTTTTAAACTCCTCCTGCAACCCCTCCTGCACTGCCTTAACTAAGCTTCCGGTTGCGCCCTATCTCCTCTGATGACTTCATTCTCTAAGGCACTCATCCCAGAAAATTCAAGTTTCACCTGTGCTGGCGTATAAATCTCATAAAGCAGCATGAGCTTCGTATTCTGCATAATTGTACATTTTGTAGGAGAAAAGTTGCTGCAGGTGCTAGTAATCCTTTTGTAAAAATGAGAATCACTGCAAAGCTAGAAAAAATATTCAGCAGTGTTTTGAGGATAGCACAGACTAGGTCAGAAGTTAGAGGGACTGGAGGTGAAAAGGAATCACAGTGTTTGAAGACTAGAAATAGCTGGGGAAAAAAAGTCTTTATCTGAAAACACGGTTTAAAGCAAGAATGATGGTTCAGGAGACTTTATTTTTCCAGCAGTTTGTCCATTCCTGTTCAGTTATTTCCCAAGGAAAGAACCAGCTACCACCAAAGACATAGGTGAAAAGGTTCACATCTAGCAGCTGAAAAAATTCACCATGGTTGTCACATACGGGCATCTGCTCTGGTGTTTAATTGTGAATGTTATATGATGAGAAAAAAGAGACAGAATAAAACACACATAAGACTTTTGTAGTCACACCAGGATGGGCAGCAGCAATATCCTCTAAATTGCTGACTGAAAAGAAAGAGAACTGTGAAATCTTTCTGAAAAATGTTAGCTCTTTATATTTAAGACTGACTATATCTCATCTGAATAGTCATTTACTGGAAAACTGTCAGCCTTGATTCAAGATTTTCCAGAAGCTTACTGAGAATAGGTCATGTAGAATACAAGCATTCAAGCGTTAAAAAAAAAAACCCACAAAGAAAACTGGAAAACACATGTCCTGTTCTCAGTAAGGCCACTTACTTGAAGTATTTTGCTGAGAAATATGTAAGAGCAAGTACAGATTTGAAATATCAGAATATTTAGGTTTTTTAGTTTCTGTGCATCACGAGATTTCAATGACTGTTATATCTTATACATACTCTTATACTCTGAAAATAGCCTATATATAATAGTCACTTCCTTACAAAAAACAACAAAACACACTCAGCAAAACAGATTAAGAAAGAAGATGATACAGATCTCACTGTTACAGCTAAGAAAAGCCTTGTGAACTCTAACTTTTGCCACAAAGTACTGGCCTTTACATGACCTAAGCCACAGACATTCAAAATAGACACCCCTACAAAAGCACGTGATTTCTACTCAGGTGGCAATAGCTATTTTCATACCCCTTTGGGGAGAATCATACAAGTCGTGAAAAATCTGTCGTGGATTTTCAGAAAAAAACAATCAACCAACCAAAACAACAACCACCAAAACACCCAACACTTACATGGTCTAGTAATCTCTTATATTTTAAGTTCGGGGACTTAAAATCGTCATTTATCAGACCCTTAGATTTTGCACCAAAGTGGTACGAGACTGGATTGTCACATCTGCCTCAGTCTTCTATTCTAAAACTGGTTTTATTTTGGCTAAGATGGCAGACCTACAATGAAACCATAAAGCACGTGTATTTGGTCTCGGACAATGCTGTTATGATCTCATGTTTCATTGGGTGTACCAGTACATGCATGCTCACATGCTCATACTTGTATGCATGCCAAGTAAAGGATCCTCTCTACGTAACGAGTGTGTTAGGTATATAAAGGAAGTATCTGTGTACGTTGCACTGTCCAGCATTTAACAAGCAATGTACAGACACATCTAGACCATCAGTGCGACAATTGCTTCACCGGGTCAGTGCAGTATATTGTCTCCCACAACAGATGATATGGGTGATATAGAGGAAACTGTTATCCATTATTACAAAATGCTTATGTGTACATAGTAGTTTAGACTTTAAAAAAAAAAAAAATCAATAGAGGCATTTAAAAGAGGGAAAGTAAGTTGATCTTGTGCCTCCAGAAGTGCCTATTTATCCCTATTGACTAGAAGCAAACTTAAAGTAACTAGCTCAGACATAGACATCCAGGTTATAAACTTGTAAAAGTAGGTAAGAGGAATCCCACCTAAGACACTTAGATATAGACAGCTTTACCATATACATTTTCTACTCCACAGTGTATATTAAAGTTTGGTCATGCTCCTTTCCCTAAAGGTAGAGTGCAAAATTAGTTTGTTTTAAATCCCTAGTGAGACTCCAGTTACACGTAATTAAAGTTCACGTTATAATCTCATAAATGATAATGAACTTGGAAGGCAGAAGAAAATTAAGTAATATTGAGAATGCGATAGTCAGACTGCTTGTAAAATTTATGACATGGAATAGAAAAAAAATAGGGCGTAGTGTGGCATCAGGGGTTCAAAAAACTGAAACATGCCAAACTATTTTTTGGGGGAGGAGAAGAGAACAAAGCTGTGTTTTTAATTCTCACATCATACAGCACTGAACAAACAGGACACAGAAATATGACCTCAACATAATGACTACACCTGGACAGTGCAATGCACTACTCCCCCAAAACAGATAATTTCTTTATTATTACAAAATATCTTGGGTAGGAGTTCTTATTAACAAATGGCTAGAGTGGGGTTTCTTTTTTTTTTTTTTCTAGTTTGAGTGTTGGGGTTTTTTGGGTTTTGGGGTTTTTTTAATGATTACTCAGAAACACTATTGGCAAGTCAGCAATATTGCCAGATGGGAGATCAACAGAGTTACCTTTAGTTGAAGATAATTCTGCACTCAAGTGCAGTAATGTATTATACTTTATATCTGCAAAGAACATATTCTCAAAAAATTCTCTTGAGTTAGAGCTTCTTTAGTCCTTTTTTGAATAAGAACTCATTCTTGAAAGGGGTCTTAGTGCCTTTCATTGGATGCAATTATATTTGATATCCGATTCACTACTTCTCTTTCTCAAACACAAATTTTAGTTACTGTTGCTTGACAGTTTATCTACATACTTCTCTTCCAGTGTGGATTAAAACATTTCAATTTTCATATATTTTAAATTCCATTAAGAGATCCATTTGAGATGGTGATGAGCATTGCTTTTCTCCTCTTCACCTTATAATATTCGAATACTGTACTGTGAGAGAAAACATATCTCTTGAGTTCTTTTCTTGCCCCCTGCTTACAGGCTGAGAATTTAGTCATACCCAGACCTCAATAAATATTTCTCTCCAGAATGAGAACTCAGATCTGACTCTAAGCACTCTATTACCGTTCAGCAGACTTGCTCATTTCACACCTGGAGACAACTGATGGAATAACTGTCTCTGTGGCTAAAAGCTTCATTAGCTATTACAATTAAAGTTTGCTGAGCAGACTTAGGATCACCAAGAATTAGCTTCCAAACTGAAAATAAGTAAACTTACAAGCCTCACAGCTTTGCTTGCCATCTATTTTCTAACTTTAGAAAACAGATACTGCAACTTCTATGATAAGGTTGAAGAACAGCTACTGTTGACCTTAATGGAAAAGAACAGAGGAAACGTGTTGTTAGCCAAAGGAAAAGTGAACTGTGTCATATGTAGGTTTTAATATTTAATGAATCTATATGGCTGCAATCCATTATATGACAATTTAATTATATGACAAAAAAGTTTGATAAATAATATTGTGGTAGGACATCTAATTCATTATTTAACAAAAAAATCAATACTTTCATAAATCATATTTCTACACACATGCATACATTCACACACACAAGCTTTTTCAAGTAGGCAAAAATCCAGACTCCATAGGCCATTTTTTTTTCTGGTCAGGACAAGTTCAAATTGAAGCTTAATCAGGCCTAGATGGCAATAAATTTTATTTACTATTTTTAAACTGGTAGATCAGAAATTTTTGCTGCTAGATGTTTTTCCTCTGTTAGCTTCCTGAAAGTGTTGTACAACTAGAAGGATTTTCTTTTGTATTTAACAGACAAAGATGAAACGCCAAATTCCACTACTCTTAATACACGAAACTGCTGTTTGAGTCAATGGGATCACTGAGGCGAGTAGCCAGGCAGGCAAATAAGTGTTTTCAGGATTAGTGCTCAAGTTTAGACACAACATTACAATCAATAACAGGCAACAAAGGAAGTCCTCCCGAAGGAAGAACCATGGTAATGATTTATAGTAAAGAACTGCTTTTTTTTTTTCCCCTCTACAAACCATTCAGATAAAAGCAGCATCAGGGGAGTCACCCCTGTGGCATATCAAAATTTTGACATGAGAAAACAAAGAGATGAAGAAGTCAGCTAGGCGGAGCAGGAGTGGGACACCAGGCACGTGCAAGGGAGAAATAAATGCACCACCGAGTGCAGGGAGGTCCGAAGTCCTGCGTTCAGGAGTGAAGAGTAGGTGGAAATGCGTGAAGGGACCGTGTGAAAGGAAATCAGGGGTGAGGCACGTGAAGAAGGATTGGCAATTAGCAGCTTTCCGAGATCACTTTTTGTGGTTGACGTGATTAATTTATTAAGAATGGGTAGAACAAACACCTCTTCCCCAGCCACCCAAACTCTCCCCACACTTCCATATGTCTTATGTTTGTATCTATTGGTTTGTCATATTGTTCTTGACATTTTGCAACTCCAGCCTATACAGTATGACTCAAGGCCACAGTGTTTTCAAGTTATGCAAAAATAATCCTAATTCAATTTGGCAAAATGATACCCTTAATATTTAGGCCCAATTCTGCTAGGTAATTCTACTTGCAAGCCATCTTTGAACTTGGATACTGACAATTCATAGTCTGGTATTTTCAGGAAATCTGTTTCTTAAACAAATGTTTAAAAAAAATTGACCATTTTCTTACAGCTGTCCAGTCTACTATTTATGTCAAGTATATTTATCATACATTTTAGAGCTGCCTAGCTTGATGCTAACGTACTGAAATTTTTGTTTCATTCTGACAGCATTATCGCTTTAACAGCTGTTTGTCACAGTGGTTTTCTTGCCTTCTTTTTTTTTCTGCAAATGTATTTGTTATCTAGCACTTGGTCTAGGGAGTTCATTCTCCCCTTGTGAACTTATGCAATTATGTTTTCATTATGTTGCATCTTTGCTTCGGCTGCCTGGGATTGCAGAATGCCATTTGGTGTTAAGGTTTTGGATTTTTTATGGGAGTTCAGAGTGGGTCTGTGTACAAACAAATTGATGAACAAATCTCTCCTCTCCTGGGGTTTTCTGAAGAAGCTATTCATGCTACAAATATAAATATATATATGCATCTATACATACATACATACATCTAAACAAGTCAAGTTCTAAATGCCAGAAGAGAAATATATTGCGTTCATTACAAATTCTGCACAAATTCTGAATTTGATGTTTACTAGTAATACTCTTCTGAAAATTGGAAACTCTAGAAAAAAATTTTGCTGTTGAAAGCAAAATTCTTCTCACTCACCAATAGGATCATAGGATATCCTGACTTGGAAGGGACCCATGAGGATCATCGAGTCCAACTCCTGGCTCCACAGAGGACCAGCCAAATCAGAGCATATGACTGACAGCATTGCCCAGACGCTTCTTGAACTCAGTCAAGCTCGGGGCTGTGACCACTTCCCTGGGGAGCCTGTTCCAGTGCCCAGCCACCCTCTCGGTGAAGAAACTTTTCCCGATATCCAACCTAAACCTCCCCCGTTGCAGCTTCACGCCGTTCCCTCGGGTTCTATCACTGGTCACCAGAGGGAGGAGAACAGCGCCTGCCCCTTCACTCCCCCTCATGAGGGAGCTGTAGGCCGCGATGAGGTCTCCCCTCAGTCTCCTCTTCTCTAGGCTGAACAAACCAAGGGACTTCAGCCTCTCCTCATACGCCTTCCCCTCTAGACCCTTCACGATCTTTGTTGCCTCCTTTGGACACTCTCCAACAGTTTTATGTCCTTTTTGTACTGTGGTGCCCAAAACTGCACACAGTACTCGAGGTGTGGCCGCACCAGCATGGTGTAGAGTGGGACAATCACTTCCCTAGACCGGCTAGCAATGGCCTGCTTGATGCATCCCAGGATACTTTAAAAGCAAGTTATGCTGTTGTTACAGTGTATAAAAAGTTAAATGAAAGAATTTCACAAAATATTTTTTTCCTTTTTCAGTTGATTACAAATAGAAGAGGAAAACGCTTTCTTACATACACTTAGGTTGCTGGGTTTTTGTGTTTTTAATTAAAGTATTTATATTTGGAAATACCAAAACATGTCAGTTTTATATAATTTTATTTCCTGAATATTTTAAACAAATCTTTTCAGAATCTTTAGGCCTCAGTTTTTTGTTTTAGTCTTTTTACCTATTTTTAATTAGGTAACATATTTTCAGTTTTCTCTTGAATTCTCTTTTACAGTTTAGAAAGTTTTAAGCAACAGAATAAAGAAATCATTGGAAGTTTCTTGCAGTGAAACATTTACTTCACTAAGTACACTTTTACCTTTTTATAATCACTGGTTTTCTTCTGTTTATAAACCGTTTGCTTGGATTATTTCTTTGTTTATTCATTACCTAATCTTGATCAGCTAAATTGCATGGTTCCTACTATCTAGCTGCATCTCTATAGTTTAATTAGAAAAACCAAAAACTACTCAGAGACAAAGGTGGTATGAGAGTTTCCATTGAAACTGTATCTGACGTCCATAATTGAAAAGTTTTAATCTCTTTTCCATTAAAATAAAAGATGTAGGAAAGTTGATTTTACTTGTAAACAAATCGTCCTATGCGCATGGTATGCTGAGTATAATTCTGCTTCTTCAATCTCATGAACAATGTAAGATGCTGTGCATATTAGCAAAAAGTCTGAAACTTGAAAAAACTAAAGTATGAGTTTGCTGTATTTCTGTAGCCTTGGAAAGGATTATTTTGAATCTCATGTCAGAGAGCATATTGTATGAAGTGACACATCACATCCGTAACATCCCTACAGGTGTATGTAACTGGATGTGCTTCAATAACATATTTCACACTGGTAGAAGCCATTTCCTTTTGCACCTTGTCTTGCTCAAAGTAATTATCAACAAACACCCTAACACTCTTCTGCATATGTACCAGGACATTAAAAATTAAAGTAATTAGCACCTGGATAACTCATGATGAAATCCCACCCTAGAAAAATGGCACAGCTGCACTGAATTCTTTAAGAGGGACAGCAGTGGTTTTCCTGTGATCCAAGCATTAGGGATTGATGAAGCAAGAGGAAGCATAAAGATTGTCATCAGACTGCTTCACTGGATAGTGAATGGCATTACTAAAGGCACCAGACTTTTTTGTTAGGCTAGACATGAAAGCATTTTGAACCATGCATCACCTGAAAGGAGAAGACAAGGCCAACAGGCATGTTTTTCCATGCACCTCCAGTACTAGTCATGGAAGTTACACATCAGAGAGAATAAATTGGCAAGTGACCCTGGCAGTGTAGATTTTGGAAGAAAAAGAACAAAATGAAAAAGGGCAAAACATTAAACACACTGTCAGATCTTTCAGCAACTGAAAAGGCAAATTCAAATTCCGAAGTCTCTTTCCCAGGGAAGAAATTGATCTGACCACATAAGCCTCACCAGTCAATCAATAATCTCAATACCAAAAATATTTACTGAATTAAGCACACAGAGCTAGTAGAGCTTTGTACTTACTTCTGGAGGTGAGTTGAGCCTGGCACAAGTCCCAATCCCACTGACATACATAAAGGCCCAAAGCACAAAGGCCTAAATATGATTCCTGTGAAAACCACAGGTGATGTTAACCAGCAGGGCGTGCCCACAGCTCCATTAAGTAAAGGCTAACTCTCCCCTGAGTAGTATATAACCCATCCTATTAGTATGGATGATCTGTGAAGAAAAGTGCTACTTTAAGAAATGTTACATGAAGATTATCTGTTGCTCCTAATCAGGAATGTGTACTTTGCTGGGTTTGGCTATTGAACTTGCTGATCTTCTCTGAGTGCATGTTGATCAGTCTAGCTGGGTGTAGGTAAGCAAGGTTTACCTTTCCTCTCTCTATAGGGGATCTGAGGTAATTTTGCATTATAGTAAATATAGACGGATCCAGAGGTTATTCGTGTCTGATGAAGATTGGTATTAAAAGTACATTGAAAACAGCAACTAGAAATAAAATCTCAAAGCCTCTCTGGTGCATTTAAATGGTGTTCCCCTAATCATGTAGAACAACTTCAGAAATGATCTGACTTCAAACATCCTAAGTATGTGTGTGTCTGTGGGGTGCCCCTTAAAATACTGATCTCTTTCAAAACAGACTTAATTCTCTGAGACCATGAGAGAAATCAATGTGACCTTGCATTGGAAGGCAACCAAGTCCAGGATCTCAAAGCTTATTCTAATGAAGTGCTGAGCAGGCCTTTCTCCACCTGTGATACCATAGGCAATTGTAACATATGACAAATTTTTTTAACTGCTGTTTCTGGATGTTGCATTTCTAGATGACTTAATTTCATTACCACATTTTTGACTCATTTCCATAGAAATATAAATTTTCATTCTTAAAAGAAAACTAACTGATTTTTGCATTGTAAATTTTTGCTTCTTATTTATAACATCTGAAAATCTTTCCCTTGTTAGTTAAAAGATACTCACCATAAACCTTGGCTGCCTGTTCCTACACAGAGAGATAATGCAGGACTTAAACATGAAGCATCTGATCAATCTGTTTTAGGTACTCTATCAGATCTATAACTGTTTAAGGAAACAGTTTTGTGGAAAACATTCAATTTGTATGCTTAGCATGTGAATATTCATTTATATTCTGAATGGACAGTCTGGGTGCATCTCATTATTTCCTAGGCTAAATATTTATTGTGCTTAATTTGGCTAAGAGGCATATTTGGAAAATTCTGTTTCTATTTATCAGATTTTCAAAACAATCTCTGGTCATAAATACACTGCAAATTTAGCAAGACAAAAATTGTTGCTTTTACTCAGTTCTGCGTCCGTGATATGGGACTAAGGTGCACTATCCCTCACAAAAAAAAAAAAAAAAAAAAAGCTTCAAAGACAAGTATTGGAAAGGTGGAATGGAGATGTATTTATATGTACTGGTGTCTCCATCTTTGGATGCTGTGGTAGTGAGGAACATATCAGTACCCAACACAAAAATAAAAGCAACAGATACATAATGCTGTTCAAAGGCAATAACTCAAAACTGTAGCTCATGTTTGATACTTCATTTAGGACTGGTCCTCAGAAATACCATATCATAGACATAGCAATAAAATGATATTGGACTTATCCCTGTTTCTTTTTTAAGGACTGGGAATATAGATCTACTTTCCAATAGTTAACGCTTTATTATCTCATCTATTACTTATCTCTTAGTGCCTTGCTCTTAATACTTCAACTTGCTTTGCCATAAGGAATAGATGAGAAATAGCATATGGAAACATTATTTATGTCACAAATATTTAGTAGCAATGGAATATAAAACTAATTAAAATTTTGCTTATGATGATAAGACATTTTATTTTGGTAATTTCTTTTAGACTGTTACAGCAGGATTAGAAATGGTGAAAGCAACAGTGTTTCAATTAACTTCACTGAGATTGCAAAGGACACTAGATATTTAATTTGGGATTTAAGTCTTCTATGTGCAGCTGACAAGCTGACCAATATGAAGGCCTTTCATGAAAATTACTGTATGTATCAAAGTTTTAAATTATTCATATGAAGAAATGAAATGATCAACAAAACCACTGGATAATTAATGAAGTTGTCATCTTGACAAGACTAATAATAAGCTTCTCCTTGATAAATCATCAATGATTCCTCTGCTATAATCACAAAAGCACTTCTACCCTATGTTTACAAGCTAGTGGAATAGAAATACTAAAACTTAAAAGCAGTTGGTTGAGTTTTGCCAATAGTGCAATGATTTCACATGATTCCACATAATTGGATACTAAGTCAGTAGGTAGCTGCTAGGGATGTGAATTTACCAAACAAAAACTGTCACGGTGCAATGTACATGGAAAATAATTTTTTCCTGATAATATTTTTAGGAAAAATACCAAGAATAAGAAGCAGCAGCAGCAGTAATAAGTTGCTTATACCTACTAAATCTAGTACCACTGTAATGGGTGAAATGATCGGTGGGTTTCTTATTCTTTAATTAAAGTTTCTGTTGGTTCAATCATACAGCATCACAGTAATAATGCTGTACTGGATAGATGAAGACAAAGGACATTAGCATAAGGCTACGGGAAGTCAGATGCTGCAACGCAGCCTCGTCAGACCTCATCTATATCACTCTGAGTCTCCCGCGTCCCCCACCTCTACTGCTGATGGCAACGTCTTAAAGTTCCTCTAAATCTGTTGCAGAATATGCCATGAAAAGGAGTTTGCACCTGTAGGAGGAGTCTTGACAGACACGGGGGGCTGTGACTTTGTGTAAAACCTCCATCTTCTTATTACCACCTGCAATGAGCAAAGCAGCTGAAAAACAACAAAATATTGTTGGATCTCTTTCCCAATGCATGAACACTGGTGATGGAAAAGAGTTATGTTTTCTCTCCTGTCTCAGTGTAAGAACTGCTGCTTGAATAAGGGAAGGTGATTTCTCTGTAATATTAAATATATTCATTTTAAAAGATATTATAAAAACCAGAGGCCTTCACAGGGATAGAGCAGATCAATGGAAGACAGAAATCTGCTGGAAAATTAGCTAAGAAATCTTCAATAGGATTTGAATGTTTTGTGTGTGTTAACAAAAGCTGTATGCATTTACTTTGCAAAAGCCTCGTATCTATGTTTCCTCAAAGTTCCTGGAATAAACATCTGTTGAAGATCCAAACTTCTCTCAAAATGAAGATGTACAACACCCTATCATTCATACTCTGCCTTCTCTGTTGTTTTTTTCTCACTCATATTCATAGAGTAATATCACAGTATCGTTTGTGATTCTGCTTTTCTAATAGTCTATGCAGCATGTATGGCTGGATAATTTTAACCCTTTCCATTACAGTGAGAACCATCTCCCTGAAAAAGTTAAGCTGTCACCTCATTTTGTCAAAATGCTGAAACAACAGACCTTGAAACTGTTTACTACATCATTCCAACCTGTAAATTGTAAGTAAGACTGGGAATATTGGTAGGATATGTGGAATATCCTGTACCTTTCTTCTTCCCCGTTCCTTGGTATAAACTTCTCTTTGCTCACGCTCAACCATCTGTACAGGGAGCAGTATATATTTCTTACTTGAGTGCTTTGTTACTGGTTCTGCAGGGTAATTAACCGTGCTGGTGTAGCTGCCTGCCCTCCCGTGACTCCAGACCACCTGGCTGAGGCTGATGGGGCACCCCTTCCCGCCGGAGCAGGAGGCAGCCTGAGCCCCTTCCCACGGTGAAGTGGCCACACGGCGTTACGGGAAGGAAACCTCCCCCTGACGAGCTGCGCTCCGGGGCCAGCAGCAGCCTCCGGGCTCAGCACGCCCTTCTGCTCCTGCCCGCTGGCGCGGCGGAGCCCAGCTGGTATGGCCACCGGCTGCCTCCTGCCCTTGCTGGTTTCACTCGTTCCTAGTCGCGCTGTCCTTCTTGGTGTTCGTCACGGGGAACTGAAATACGGCCACAGCTCAGAGCAGTGCTGACATTGGAGAGCAACGCAATGTCTGCTTTGGGTGTGCGGGGCTGACTCACGCTCGCCAAAACCCACGTGTCACCCCTTTGATTTCAGTGGAGAGACAATACACAAACAATGCAGTGGTGGATCAAGCTCTATGTCTTTAAACAATAAAGGAAAAGAAATAGGAAATGGTCCCGATATTCTATTAGTTGACTGTGGACACATTTTTGCACAAAATCTGAAAACCATAAACTCTCTGGGCATTAGTATTTCCATTTTGGTAATGGAGACATTTCTTGTTATAGGTAGAAAAGTTTGGAGAGGAAGAGCAGCATCTTCCAAACATTTTCCAAGACAAAAATCTAAAGCTTTGCAACCTTTTGTTTAAAGACAGCTTGTTAAAAATGCAGCTTTATCTCTTTCTCATTGATGAAAGTCATGCCAAGATTTTAACTCTTTACGCTAAACCACCTAAGATGAAGTCAGATCTGCAGAACCTGCACTACTATCACTACAGGCACTCCAGACGCTCTCTGTGCTGTCCCAGGAACATCTGCTACTTTCTTCTGGGTAAAAATATGTTGTTTGTAACTTGTCTTCTGTCTACCCAGAGGCAGTGATCATTTTCCATTCCTTCTTAACTCTTACATGGCAAGTTTCACGGCCTTTTCTAGTCCACACCAATAGCTGCACCATAGTGTGCTCACTAATCATGTAAGCAGTTGCAGACCTCCGTCGACCTAAGTGTGGTTTATTGATGCTTTGCGCAGCAGAATACTAGGCAGACTTTTTCAAGATTCACACAGAAAATTCATAGCTCGTTACAATGAGGGAAATCCCAAACCCTTTCCGGGTGCTTTTGGAGGCTGAAGGAGAATCAGCTTCCAACCAAGAGCAGCTCTAACTGTGGAGAGAAGCGACAGGAGGGCTGCTGCTGCACACGCGTACCGGGATCTCTGCGCCAAGACCCTAGCAATGCTTTGGGAATAGGGGTGGGAGCACAGATGCAGTTAGCTTCCAACCTGGGAAGCTGCCAGGTACAGTTTAACAGCTATGATCCCACCATACTGAAAAGAAGTAATGCAGGGAAATTTTGTCACTGCTTTATGGAGAGGATCCTGTTCCATATCGGCTCGGTTTTTATTCCTGTGACTGGATCTGAGTTTTGGGCTATGAAATGAGCCTATTATCAGATTCTAAAGCAACATAGATTTTTTTTTTAATTATTTTTTTTTAAGTATACTGTAAAAATACTGTTGGATACATGCATTTATGGTGCTTATTCTTCTGAAACTTAAATATGCAAATACACTATAATGCATTTAGAGGGAGGTAAAAGAATCTTAGCAACATCATCGTGTCGGTCCTTCTTTGTGATATCGGGCCACCTACTTGCAATTGAAAAACAGTTAAAGGACCTTTTGCTTGGATATTTCTTTAAGTTTATTTGTGAAAACATATTCTAAGCATGTACGTTAAATGTGATAACTTGGCATTGCACTGGCAAATCTGGTTCCATATCATTTGGATCCCAGATTTCACAACATCTTACGCTCCGCTCTTATGAAAAGCCAAAGGCAGTGTTTTTGTCAAGTGAGAAGGAATGATATGCTGGGAGACAGACGGCGGAGAATGCATAGCTGGCTGATTTTTCTGGAGGAAGACTGCAGGGATTAGGGTGTGGGGTTTGCTTTTTTACAAAGTGCAGAGGGCTAACAAAACCCGCCATTTCAAGTTTTCTTTATTTCTTATACAAAATAATAGTTTCCCGATTGCCATGAGACAGCACGCTAAAGTGCGAAAATACTGTAGCAGCTGTGGTGGCAACACATGTCATTTCTGTGCATACGCTGAGATTTTTCTCATGAGACTCTTAAACATATGCAATGAAGCATTCAATACACACGGTTAATATCTAACAGCAATTCCTGCATGTGTTTGTGTACTATACTGGCAATGTCTGGAATGACTGCCAGCTTTTACAAATAAAAGATAGGTATGACAACATCCTGCTAGGTTTGCCACTTCCCAATCAAAATAGAGGGACTGATTTTGGTTTTATAGTCATTGTTTAGCATTCCTTACAGAGGAAGTAATTAATACAACCAGGCAGGAGGAGGACTGTCCCATGGGATACACAATCCTTCTGTAACTTGATTCAATCATTTTTTTTCTAGCTATAATTCTTCAGTAAATTCTCTACCTTCTCTTCCTTGCGTTTTTATCAACTGAAAAAAGATAAGAGACGAAAGAATGAAGCAAAATGACAATGATATTGTCAGTGTGACTGTAAACTTTATGTTGAAAATTCATCCTTCTGCACGTTAAGTCAATTCCTGCTGGAAAAGGGCAGCTGATCCTAGACGTTACTCAGCAAGCTCCATTTGTATGTTCTTTCACTGGAACACATGCTAGTGAGGTGGATGATTAAAATCTTACAAACCCTGGTGCTCTCCCTAGACTCAAATTCGGCTTTTGTTCTTCAGCTTTCAGAGCATTTCAGAACAAAACCAAAACAGTTGTGGCAGGAAGAACTAAAAGATAACCTGTGTGCTGAGTGCCACCCTCTCTTAAACAGGTGAAGGAGAGGACGCGCGGTAACCGCATGGGTCACAGCTCAACCTGGGACACACCTAACGCCTCGGGGACTAATCACGTCACTGAACTCAGGATTTGGCTCTGGCATCACAGGTTTTTAATCACTTTTTAGAAATCTAGTGGTGACCTCTGCTCTGTGCCAAACTAATTTCTGATTAAAAAACTCAGATCCAGCATTTAAGATGAAAAATAATTCAAACCTCTATCCATAACATTTATTTTTCTGTCTCTACTCAGAGATTCGGCTGTTTACAGTCATATTCTTATGCCTGTGACTTCACTGGTCCCACCACATCCAGAGTTAAGCCTGAGCCTGAAATCTAGTTAACTTCAGCTGATTTTAAAAGAGGTAGAAAATTATCACTGGCTTGAGTTTATATATGTCACCGTATATTTCAATCTACTTTGCAGTTAAGATTAAATCTGTTTCATTGTCTTAAATAATTCATTAGTATTCTTTCCTTGTTTGTTTTTTTTTTTTAAGAGAACAAAGAACAAGTATTCAAACCTAGCAATTATAAAAAACCTCCTAAAATACTCCTCCTGTATCAAAGAGCAGGCAAATAAATGCTAAATCTAAAAACAATGTACTGTAATGGGACTGAACTCTCATTTTTCTGATTTAAATTTATAAAAATCCACATGCAATACAATTAATTATCATGGTGAATTGGTGCCAGTCCATTCACACCACAAAGCATACGGACGCTTCGGTCACACTTCTAGTACCCTCTGTAGATATATGTATTTCATGTGAATGAAAAAATCAGATTTTGATAACAAGTAAACAACCAACTGTGGATGCTCATGATTCAGAAAATGGTAGTTAAGTGTTTTAATAAAATGTTTTAATATTTGGCATTAATCTTGCAACTAGGCCCACACAACAGAATCTCATGTGTCTGTTTTGAGACCACCAAAATCATGAGGGCTCTAAGCAAAGTGATGTGCAAGAGTGTTCACTGCTGGCTGGTTCAGACTGTAAGACTTAAGCATTCAGTGGTAAAATCACAGTGAATACCATTATTATAGCCACACTTACTTAATAAAAAATACACTTCTTTTATTATCTAGCAGGTCTGCCAACCATCTGTGAATTGATGGGGGCTATTGAAAAAAACAGAGGGAAAACTGAGCTGTCTATGAAAGCCCATTTAAAAAAAACATAAAAATAATAGGCCAAATTTTGGTTCTGTCTGATTTTTGGAGCTTGAAAAGCCCCCTTGGTTTCAGTGGAGCTACACTGATTTTCATCTGCTATGTATCCATTCCTTAGTATACACAAAACGTCTGTTACTCTTCTGCATTTCTCTCTTATAAAGCTGAAACAGTCTTAAAAAAAAAAACCACAACAAAATCCAAACCAAAGACATTCTGCTGAAGCCACTGAAAGTGCAATTACTAGTTTACCTTAAATCTGTTTATATTTAAAAATATAAATGTTATTTCTAAATTTTATTATAAAGTTGGATTTGTATAATAATACATGTTCTGTTATAATACATCTGCCTAGTAAGATGTTTTAATCTTTTTTTTATTATTTGTAGATGAGTCATAGTTAGAAAAGGGTATACACTAAAGCCTGGAATTTTACCCATGCATTTTTGGGGGTTTAGTGGGCCGCTACAGAATAAAATAACATTCTTCCTTGGCACTTCAGTCTTGGAAAAAAATAAAACATTTCAACATAAGGCTGCAAAAACAAACATCATAATCAAAACTGGTGGTTTTGTAATTATTCTGCATATTTTATTGGCAGGCTACATTTCTGAGGGGTTTGTGAGGAATGCAACTCAATGACAAACTGAGCCCTGTCAATGAAAAATCACTTATTTTGATTGGATTTTTAAAAGGTATTTCCATATGTTACCATTGCACTTCACTTATGAGGCTTGAAATGCACCAGAGCACAGCATTTCCCATTTAGCAAGCCAAGAATATATCTTACGGACTGTAGAAAAGTATGTCACTGCACATGCAACTACAGTTTTCAGCTGGGAGAAAGAGGATCATTGATCTGATTCACAGCCATCCCCTTGGAATGGTTCCATCCTTCATGAAAGGTTCTTCCCCTGCACATCACCTGGAGCTCACACAAGCTCCCAAATCAGGGTCATAATTCTGCATACACATGCATAAGTGCTAATTAATTTTCCTGTCAGCAACCCTATTGAAATAATCGATTATTCATAGACTGATTTTTCACTAGCATACACTAGACATGACCCATGTAATTTTTTGCAGGAACAAGATCAAGGTGTAAATAGTTTGCAGAAGGATACATTTCCTTTTTGACAGGGATTTAAGATTAAGGATGAGTCCACGTAAAAAACAGAAGGCAGCTAATGAAGGTCAAACTCTGAAATACCCAGCCCGAAGTATATATACGAATTGAAATACAAAGATGTCATAGACAATATTTGATAGTCAATAAAGGACTAGCATTCAGATTCCGCAATTCACTGTCTCCAGCTCATAGATATTAGTGCAATAAATCTTGCAAGTATTAAAATATATGTAAATGTGGCCTTATTTTCTTTGTAGGTATTGCACCCTTGAAGTTGACATTTTCAAGTTCATTGTAATCATTAGAAATAGGTAGCTACTGAAAGAATAGATTTTCACATTGCTACAAGCCCTCAGAGATTTCAGGAAAATAGCAGGTTCTGCAAGGCTTGTGACAGAACCACTGGAACCTGGCTTGTAAAAGAAACTTGCAGAACAAAGTCCAATCCCCTGTTAGTTCAGGTGGCCATATCATAGAATCTGTTCAAAAATAGGATTAATCTCCATCTTAAAACTAATTAACTTTTTGCCCCCGTAACTCCCAGCAGGAGACTCTATCTTCCAGCATCTCGTGCCTGCCAGTTAAACACTTCTTCATTTTCAAAATGTTTATCTGCAGACATCTTATACCTAACTACTTCTTTAGTAATATTTTCCCTTAACTCTTTTCCCATTTTGTTTTTCCTGCTGTGGCAGTTATAGACAGCAATACTAAAGCCTTATTTTTTCCCCCATTCTGTCTAAGACAATATCCTTCATTTTCCTCTCTTATAATATTCTCTATCCCTAGTCACTATGCATCATTCCTAGTCTGAGTTTCCTTGTTTTTGAAACTGGGTGAAGAGGAGCGTACAGCATGTTCCAGTGAGAGCCTACCAGCGCCCTGTACAATGGCCGAAATACCTCTCTACTAACATGATACCTAGTCACATCCTAGGGTCACATTTCCAATTCTCAGGTCTACATCCTACTGGTAGCACAAGTATCCTGGTGTTGCTCAGAGGAACCAGAGACTTCTCTTCCTCAGATACTTCCTTCTTATCACAGATCATGCAGGTGTTTCCATGTAATAGCTTTGTCAACAGCAAATTTTGCCAGTACATTCCTATTTTTAATACTGAAAATATTAAAATATTAAATAACGCTGATCCTAATTCCTGAAGAACCCCACTAATGAATGTATGATTCTTCTAATTTACCCATTAATATTTGCTTTTCATTCAGTTTCTAACTGCTTTACGATTGCTCTGCTAAATCCCTGTCTTCTCGTGCTTCACTAATTATGTTATATCAAATGCTTTACCGAGTCCAAATAAAGGATGCCAGCATGCAATCGAACCCATTTATAAAATCATTTCATACAATACATCAACATAACTTTTATCATCTTTTCCTCTTAATGTTTTCTATTTCATATTTTTAAGCTATATTTGTTCCAGGACCTTAACTGTATTGAAATACAACCAGCAGGCCTGTTTACTTTCACATCTCTCCTATTGAGGTCTTGGCTCTTCACGGGACATCTGCTCACAGAAGTTAATTTCCTTCATTTTTCAAATTTTGACTCTCTGAAAATATTTATCCTTCCATTTAATTTTGGCTGAATGAATTAATGACTTCTCAATTAGATACTACCGTGGCAACAGTCATAGAAAATAAAATATTTAAAAAATAAAACCTATAGAACTGATTGACAATTTAGTGAAAAACTCTCTTGGCTGCCATTTGCAAGCATAACTGGGTTACCATTACTTTTAACAGTAGCAGTACACAATATATTTCAGGAAAATCAAGATATTTCACTGATGTATTGGAATGAAACAGTTCCCAATATTGGTCTTAGTAATAACACTACACATGATTCGGGTCTGTATTCAGATCCGTCCTGTGAGAAACACCAAAAACTTTCCTCCTGCTATGCTTCCCCAAAGCAATCTTGATGTTAAAGAGATTCTGTTTTATTCATCCTTCCCACTACTCCACAATCAGTAATAATTTAAATTTTTACTCCAACACGTTATTTCTCTCTTCCTTAACAGCACATTATGTACCATATGTTCATTTTCCCTAAAGATATCCCTACCACATAGCATGATTGGGGCAAATCTGACTTTTTCTGGGCTTCAGAGCTGAAATCTCATCTTGGGTCACTTATGAACACAAGTCAGCTAGACAACAACACTTGGTTGTTTTTTACTAAAAAAGTCGCCCCCTGAGCAGCAGAATTAATGAAGCCTCATTACTTACGGATTTTTGCCTTTTACTTTGCTTCCCTTACCTTATTGCCTACCTCCTGAGGACCAGAAACCAACTAAAAATTACGGGAGCCAGAAGGGCACAGGTAAACTAGGAAGACCCAGCACATCCCATTCCCTCGTTCACTCGGGGTATGCACATAACAGTCCTTCAACACCAAGTCGACCTCACCCTTCTGATCCCACATGAAATTCTGCATCCTAAGTTCAAGTTTTGGCCTTTTGGTTTTTTCCAGGCTTTGATCAGAACATATTTCTGGTAAGTTTTTCTGACCCAGTTTTCTAGAGGAACTAGGTAGAACACTTCAACTCTCTATTTTATTTAGCCAGCTACTGATCTAGTAAATTTAGCACTTTCTTTGTATTTTATCTATCTTACACTCATTTTCTCTTCTTGTATCCTAAACTAGATGAAGAGATTATGCAGTCACCGCTGAATTTCCCCTCTCATTCCTTAAATTAAAGCTCTTCTTATCAACATCACAGAATTTGGAAGTAATGCTAAATCTTTAGACATCCATCAGAAATTATCAGTTTAATCAGAGATTAAGAGAACTATCTTGTAAGAGAATATAGTGCCATTGGGATTTACCAGCAAGAATTAATTATATTACAAATTGTTTTAAATGACATTGGGAGTCCTAAACTTCATATTTCTATGTTGAAAAAAATAGTAACATCAAAAGATTACGTTCTTAAAAACTCTCAAGCGAGTAAGAAGAAATAGCAAGCTCAGAAATATGTTAGAAGTATATCTTCAGAAGAAAACATATTAGGAGTGACCGTCTCTGAAAGTTACTTTCCGAATGACCTCTGGAGTATGTTTGCTACTCAAAGTAAAGTTAAGTAAATGTCATCTAGAAAATGGAACCATTACAGAAAGACATTACACATACAGTGAGACAGATGCATATTAGTTGCTAATACTACACCCGTATTTATAGCTTCAGAGGTGAGAAGATCTCCCATGCAGAGTAAACGTGCCTCAACTTTGCTGAGTGCAGCAAGGACCTCTCATTTAGTGTATGGAGGCGAGAATGGCTTCCGAAAAGACAGCCTCATTGCTTGCACCAGCTTTTCACCGACCTTCTCAGGGGTTCCTTAGCAGCACTAATTCAAGTGATGGAAAGTTATTCTGCTAAGTATCTTTTGAGGAAAGAAAAGTGAGCTGTTTAAGAACTGTCTCATTTAAAGATGTTTCCAGGCCCCAGGATTTGTGGAGGGACACACACTATGCCGTGCAGCTAATATAACTTATTTTAATCTGCTATGAGAGAGGAATAAGTATACCAACTCTTGAAGTATGCTACTATCTTGGAAGACACAGAGAAATACGAGTACTAAATATTGCCTATAATCATGCAAAATGTGAAAAGCAGGTTGGAAAAAAATGGAAAGGAAATCTGGAATTTGATGCTGAAACCTGTTTGCTTGATATATTTCAAAAATGAACAGTAGCTCCATAGACCATACTGCTCCCAAGAGGTAAAACCGTAGTCAGGAATAAATAACCGGATATATGAAGAGATTTGTCCCTCACTAGGCTTGCCATCACAGGTTCTCTGTTCACTGTGGTATTTGGGGTTGGTATGAAGATCATGTAGCTTGTATGTTTTCAGAGATTCTTCCATATCACAATACATGTTGCAGCATACCTACCACATTCGGATTCTGAATTGTTTCTCAATTTTGACAATCTAAAGGGGAGGAAAAATGTCACATTATCTTTAAAGCTGACTGAGACATTTGTGGTTTAATCTGCACATCAATTGTTACTAAGTGATTCTTGTTAAATAGGGAAGGCATTTACTCTGTCCCATTCAATATTCATATATACTGCAAAGTTGCTAAAGTAATGATGTTACGAATGTCATGCTCGACTATTCAGGCCATGTTATAAGTGGAAGCCATTTTACACTGCTGTGTGCAGAAAGAATAATGGAAGAACATCAAATATCTCAACTGGTGTTTTATTATTGTAAAATTAAGATGGAATGATTAAAAAGGGATGGCCTGATCATCTTATGAATAGATGTTGCTCTGCTTTCATAGAACCACAGAATGGTTTGGGTTGGAAGGGACCTCAAAGACCATCTAGTTCCAACCCCCCTGCCATGGGCAGGGACACCCTCCACCAGACCAGGTTGCCCAAAGCCTCATCCAACCTGGCCTTAAACACTTCCAGGGAAGGGGCAGCCACAACCTCTCTGGGCAACCTGTTCCAGTGTCTCACCACCCTCATAGTAAAGAATTTCTTCCTAACAGCTAATGAAATCTACCTTCTTTCAGCTTAAGGCTGTTACCCTTTGTCCTATCACTACATGCTGTTGTAAAAAGTCCCTCTCCAGATTTCTTGTGGGCCCCTTTCAGGTGTTGGAAGTCTGCTATAAGGTCTCCCCGGAGCCTTCTCTTCTCCAGGCTGAACAATCCCAACTCCCTCATCCTGTCCTCATAGGAGAGGTGCTCCAGCCCTCTGATCAGCTTCGTGGCCCTCCTCTGGACTCGCTCCAACAGCCCCATGTCTCTCCTGTACTGGGGCCCCCAGAGCTGGAGGCAGTACCCCAGGTGGGGTCTCACAAGAGCGGAGTAGAGGGGCAGGATCACCTCCCTCGACCTGCTGGTCACACCTCCTTTGATGCAGCCCAGGACACAGTTGGCTTTCTGGGCTGCAAGCACACATTGCCAGTTCATGTTGAGTTTTTCATCAACCAACACCTCCAAGTCCTGAAAGTTAATTCTAAATTAATATATTTATTACAAACTTGTTCTATTCACATACTTAATTAGAATTCCAATTAAACTGTGCTGTGGAAAACACTGTGGAAAATGCACCCTCTACTGGCTTTCAAAAGCATATTATGTTTTTGGAACTTTTCTAAATTTTCTTCTCTGCAAATATGCGTATTTAATTCTTAAAGTCTTTTAATTCCTTATCCAGAAAGGAGGCAGAAAATTAATGATTTCACTTATAAAAATGTTTTCTTGTGAAACAGTAGTTAAAGATCTTTTACATACTAGAATTTCTGAAAGGAGACAAAACAGAAGAATGTATTTTAAGAGTATAAAGCATATTGTTTTAATGAAGAACAGGATATTGGTGCAAAATAATACATAAAATATAACTTATTATAACATAACGACAATGGCCATGAATATAGATGGAAAAGAGAAATGCCTTCTGTATCTATGATAGGCAACAAACTTAGCTTTATTCAGTATACCTAATGAGGAGGACAGGATTATACAGTCAAAAGAGAAAAGTGTGTTGGAGCATCTAAATTTGATTCCTGAAATACACGTGTGACCTTTCTACACTTTCCTATTTCAGCATGACTACACAATTTGTACAGGTAGTGTGGGTCTAGTTTTCTCCGCAGTCTATTGTAAATTTGGATAACTGTGCTACTTTCATTACCTGATGGCATAAATGAGACAGCCAGGTGTATCTCTTGCATTGAGTAACAGACTTGCTTTGTAGCTGCAGGTTCATATGTTCACTGCCTACCTGGTGTCCATCATAGTGCATGCCCCTTGTAAAATCCATATGCAATGTGCCGGCACCTAAGGTACTTCCCTTTCCGGATGGTCACTTTGGCACAGAGATGAGGGGTCTGAACCCTTTGCAACCAAGCAGGGATGCTGCTGAAAGGAGTACTCCAACTCCAGTGGGAATTTTTGTTTTCAAAGACCCCTGGGACTTATCCAAGAGCAACTCCTTCTATTTAACAACTGGTAGCTAAGAAAGGATGCCAAGAAGAATCACCGAGACGTAAGTAACCCCTGCTGAAATAAATGGCCAGACTGACTTATGTCACTCTAGAGAGCTGTCATGTTATGACTGTACCCTCCTCAATGGGCTGTGCAGCTAAAGATACTGTCTAATGATGTGTTACCACATAATGATAATGGTCTTCATGGAGCTCCTCTTTAATGATGTTACTTTATAATGATAATGGTCTTTTGGAGATAGACTATAACTTTAATATCACAACCCCACTGAGGAAGCTATACTCAAAACATTACAACTCTTGTCCATGACCTCTGTTAGCAGCCCATTAGTCAGCGGGTAGTCATCAGAAGGCAGAAAGAGCCTTCAAACAGAAAAATAAAATTAAAGTGAGAGGGTATAAGTCTTCCAAGATGATGGGGAAAATATTCGACAGAAGAAAGATGCACGTATCTGTATATGTATACGTATATGTATAGGACACCCTGTTTCTCCTCCACAATGCTTGCTTGTTCTTCCTCAAAAAGTATTTAAGGAATCTTCACTTTTTTTCTTTTTTTTTTTTTTTTTTTTTTTTTCCCCCAACAGCAACACATTAGATTGTGCAGCTGGGAGATGAGAGCAAATTGATATGAGCCTCACAGAAAACTTGACCTTTTATTTGCTGGAAAATCATAAAGTAACACAAGAGAACTTTTGTGCTGATTTCTCTCCTCCCTTGCTCAGTGAACATTTTGGCCATATGTGGGAGCAAGGCTCAATAGTTCCTAGTACTTTTTGTAGATTCCTAGCCTCAAAATGCACAAAATAATTGTAATTAGCAGAACTGTTAGCCCGTATGATAGTAAGATAGATTGTGTAGTCCACAACAACTTCCAAGTGTGTTTAATTTGACATGATGCCTGTCCTATCATTATCTTCCAAACGAATAAAAAGAAAATCCAGCTCAAGGACAAAAAACCCCAAACATAACCTACAGACAAAAAAACCCTATTCAAGTCAGAACTGTTAACTAGACAAAATAAAAAGTCTTGCAATTGAGCTTTTCCTAAAAGGCAACTTCAACTTTAAGAATGAAATGTACCCAAGTTACCCCTATACCCAAACTTTTATCTTCTAATGTTTGTAGAGATGTCTTCCCTCTGATAGTAACCTGAACAATTAATTATTATAGTGCCTGAACGATTGTTTCACAGCATTTCTGTCCCAACCACATACAGGAAAAAAACTGGAAATTGTACTTACAACAAATGATCTGAAGAACATAAGAAGTGACCTTAATTCTTGGCTTTGTCACAATTCAGAAATAGTGTAGTCACTAACCATGCATTATTTCAGTTCCATGATATTTGTCTTACAAGGATATACCAATGACTTCTTCAATATGCATAAAAGTCAATGGAAATTATACAGGTAAGCTAATAAATCCCATAGTTGAATCAAGAGAGTAGTACAATGTGGACATGTTTTTCATATTTTAAATAACTTATCTGCTTATTCAAAGTAAACACTACGTCTCCTTATTAGAAAAGACATGCTTTTGCATTTTACTGTACAGAAAATGTACCACCAATTATTTTCATATGAGAAAAGAAAATACATGTCTCCCTTAAAAATAAAAATAGATATTAAAATAAATAGATATTAAAATAGATACTGTACCATGCTTTAATTAGAAACTAAAAAGACAGGCACTAGAAACCAATGAAGTGGGCAAAGACGCAATCACTAACCTAGCTACTTTAAGAAATTTTCAGGCAAAACCATAATAAATTGGGCATCAGTGAACATCTGTTCCATATTCCGTGTAAATCCGTCCCTGTAAGTTTGGACATTGCTTACTGGATAGAATTGATTTCTCTTAAATTTAGACATATGCACCATAAACATCTACACCTGAACTAGTCATCCTTAGTTCCCTGATGGAGAGAAATATGCACCATTTGATATATCTGAGATGTCTGTGTTGGGACTACACAAGTCCTTAAATGATAAACACAATGCAGTTGCATGCTTGATCACATAGCCAAGCAGAAAGAAAGGGGAATCACATCACAAATACCTGGTAATTTTCATTTTCTAAGTGATTTACAAATATCTATTTAACTCATTAGGAGAGAAAATGCAGGAGTTTCCCTTGGAACAAACAAAGAATGTGCAAAACCCGGTTTCTGGAGAGATCATAAAGCCTTACCTGTTTTCCCCAGAGTCTGGCATCACACCCGTAATAAGATTAAAGTTGGTGTTAAAAACTATGAAGAAGGAATCCCAGATTGACTTTTTTTCCCTTCAAATATCATCTAGATACTCCAGCTTTATTTTCCTGAAATGTCCTGCACTTATTTTTATCCTATGGTGTCTCATTTTTTTCACTTGAAACTTGCCTTTCTTTGGATATCTCCTTAAACTTCAAGTTTCATCAACATCAATCCCATCCTTACTTATATTTATCCTTCTTTTTTTATCTGTTTAATCTTTCTGTAGTTAAAAGACAGTCCATAGCATATACAACTAGTTAAATACAGCAAACATGTCAGAAAAAAACCCACAACAAACCCCACCCAGGAAAAAATGGATATTTTCACTCTTTTTAAAGTTCATCTCTTTTATTCACAAGAAATTCACTTGAGGCTTCACTTTCTTTCCTGTTAATACATAAAATCAAGTGAGAGGCTAAAAACTTCTGTGTAGAGAAGTCCTCTTCATGCAACTTCCCCTAAAATTTTCAAATAGACTTGGGAATGAAGCCCCAGCTAAATATGACCTTAAGACTGCCTCAAGACTGTAGATTTGACAGTTAGAAAAACCGTAGCATTACTTGTAAACTTCACAAATTCAATCAGGAATTACTGATAAATAATAGCTGCATATCATTTAATTTCTACATATTCACTTCACAATTTAATAACATGATTTCAATTATGATGCCAAGAATGAAACTATACCATTTTGCACAGCTGATGCCAATGAAATATCAGCCCAGTGTAACAAATCCAGCATTATTTATTCGAAAAGTTCAGTATTGCTGTAATGTAGAAACTTTTATTTAGACAGCCACAGAAGCAAATAAAATCTGTCTTAACTATTTCTTTTCTCCTGCTTTTGGTCTATCTTTTGTATAATCACATCGCTCTATCAGAGATATTCTCCAATAATCACTGTAAATGACTCAGGAAAAGCACTCTAAAGGGGATTTCATTATCAAGATGGCTTATTTTCTAAAATTTAACAAAATGCCCTAATCAGTGGATGAGCTATCAGGTTTCTAAACTACATGTTAATTTTGAAGAACTGTCACTGCTGTGATTTAATGTCAACTAATTTTGACAGATTTTGGAGATTTTAAGAGACATTACAAGCAGTTCTGCATCAAATAATCACACTTCTTGCACTTCAAAATGAGCCTTCATAGCTGTAAGCAGATAGGTTCTAAATTAGAGATTGGTAGAGTAAGAATTTTGTCTTATCCTGTTGCCTCCTAGTACCTATTTTAATGCACATCACCAGAGGGAGCTACATTTTGCAAAATTCCAATGTTGCTTTGATGCTCTCTGAAACATAATCGGTGTCTCAAAATACTTTCAGTGTTTCTTGAGCAGAACAGAGCTTCAGTCTTTCTCTCCATCAGGTCAGAGTCAATATGTGCTCAAGGATATGAAGGGCATAGTGGCTTTACACATAGTTTTAAGATTAGAAAGACATCCATACAGCAGTAATAACAGTTATTAACACCAGTGAAAAAAGTACCGTTTAAAGGATGCCTTTACAGGGTGGTGGCAATTAGCTTTTCCAGCGAGCAAGTTGCGTCACTGAGAGGTGAATATTTTTAATGCTCATGGGAGGGTGAGGGGAGCCTGTGCCCACATGCTCTCCTTGCTTGCCCACTTCTACAGAAAGAGCAGCTGGCCAAGGCTGCTGCAGGAAGTCCAAGAAGCTCTCTTCCCTCCTGCTGTCACAGGACTGCCGCTCCTGTCGGACTCTGCAGGCACATGAAGGTCACTAGCTGATGGTTCCTAGCCCTGGAGATGGGCGGTCAGCCAAGTAGGGTAGCAGACAGCACTTCTAGAACTTCTCTGGATGGAACATAGTCACAGCAAGGGAAGGTAGGGCAGAAAGAGCCTTTCTGTTTCAGGATGGATCTACTTCCACTTCCTACCCCGTGAATAACTTAGCTTTCACATTTCGTCCTGCTAGTCAGAAGGACTCCAAGAGGATTTTCCAGTAAAGCACTGCTTCATCATCCTGATACCGTGGGACAAATGACCTTCTGCGGCAAGCCAAGCGAGGCAGAGGAACAGCACTGAGCTGGGAAAGCTAAGGCAGGTTATATAGAGTGGGACTGAAAAGGTAGGGCAAAATTAGTTGTTTGGCAGCACATAAGCCTAGATGATGGTTCTGATATGCCTTTATATTTGCAGGCCATCAGGGCTGCTGGAAATACATGTCTGATTGTGTTAGCACACTTACAATGGTTACATATAACCTATTCACGTTAAGACTAAACTAAATTTTGAATAAATTTATGTAAGGACATTTATTTCATGTATATTCATTTCTAATGGAACCAGGTATAATGCTTTATAAATTTTTTAGTAAGGATTGTCATTACTCTTTTAATTCCCCCTTATTTTTATATATTGCTTTATGTTTATATCATGCCAAAACACCTCCACACAGTAGAGTCATTACAACATCACTGTTTAGATCCTGGAGCCAATAAATATCTGTGTAATACAGATCAAGGCTTTGGTCCACAGATGTTCCCAACCTAGACAATTTCTTCTCAAGTCTTAGACAGCACCTCCCTTTTTAACTCCACATATCCCTTCCTGGGTTAGGTATTGCAAAAGTGGTTCTTTAAGCTCCCTTCCACTATTACGCCCACCTCAGGGTGCCTACCCTCCTTAGAGTAACTAGGAATTACTATTTATTTCTAGACAGGCTTGTGCTTTCCTGGTGTCGCGGTTTTACCCCACGCAGCCGCTCGCTCACTGCCCCCCATCAGGATGGGGGAGAGAATTGGAAAAGCTAAAGTGAGAAAACTCCTGGGTTAAGATAAAGATGGTTTAATAAGTAAAGCAAAAACTACATGTGCAAGCAAAGCAGAACAAGGAATTCATTCCCCACTTCCCATGGGCAGACAAAGGTTCAGCCATCCCCAGGAACGCAGGGCTCCATCACGTGCGTTAACAGTTACTGGGGAAGACAAACGCCATCACTCTGAACGCTGCCATGCCTCCCCCCCAGTCCCTCCTCTTCCCCAAGCCTCTTATAAAGTGAGCACGATGTCAAATGCTATGGAATGTCCCTTTGGTCAGTTGGGGTCACCTGTCCTGGCTGTCCCCCCTCCCAGCCCCTTGTGCACCCCCGGGCATCCCGCTGGCAGGGCGGTGTGAGAAGCAGCAAAGGCCTTGGCTCTGCGTAAGCGCTGCTCAGCAGGAACAGGTCCATAGAACAAAAACATCTCTGTATTGTCAACACTGCTTCCAGCACCAATCCAAAACATAGCCCCATGCTAGCTACTAGGAAGAAAATTAACCCTCTCAGCTGAAACCAGGACACCTGGTTTACCCTCAAGTTTGATTAGATCCCATTAAAAGTTGAGAGGAAACAATAAATTCTCTCCCACGACTCTCCATTGGGATTAAGTGTCACTACACAAACATGGAGAGAAGCTGCTTCCTCCCAAATACAAGAACAGACCCTTGCCTCACACTGGTGGAAAACTGCTTTTCCTCTTTTTTCTGCTATATGTGCTGTAATTTTATTCTTGATATTTTTGTTTCACACCATGTGACTGACAGGAATAAAACAGATGCAACTTGCCAGAAATCAACACAAATAAACTCACATAAAATTGGCATAGAGCACTGGAAAATCAAATCCTATGAACAGGCATGAGTTACCATCCAATAGACTAGAAGCAGGTTCCAAACTAAATCAACAGTTTCAGCTATGTCCGAATATTGCAGCCTTTCAGGGTTAAGGAAGTGCAAATTTAGAATTCATCTTGTTGCAGCCCCTTTACATCATGTGTAGAACAACTGATTGCATCCTCTACAAAACTCCACCATGCATCTTAAAAGTCTGGCCACCAGAACAGTTCTGAAAGGCGATCTAAATTAACTTTGTCTCTTCCAGTTTCCCCTCAATAAAACCCACGGAAGACAGGACTACAAAAAAGATATTGCATTTGCACATGTTCTTTATAATAAAAAAAATAAATTACTGGAGACACTATATTTTATGGCAAATACTACATAGTCTCTATGAACTTTTACCTTTTCAGAAAGATGAACCCTACAGTAGATACTATACGGGCATCACATTCAGTGTCTTCAAGTTAGACCTGTACACAGGGTAGGAGTAATGTTTGAAACTCTATGTTTATGGTCACATAGTGTTACCAGCTCTGCTGCCCTATCTTGAGGTCTTCGGTGAGCAACGAGCTATTTCAGACAGATGAATACAGGCTAAAAAAAGAGCAGGTCAGAATCTTATTACATAGAAAATTAGCAATAATTTTCTCAAAAGCCCCCTGAGAAAAATTTAAAATTTTAATCTAAAATTTGCAGTTCCACAAATACAGATGAAGACTCTTTCCCTCACAGATGGAAAGAATTAAACCAAGGAAATCAAACTAAGCCAACAATTAAAACAGCGTTAGCAGTAAATTAACAGTTTGTTCAGTAATGAAAACCATCAATTGCCAACTGTAATGAAATGCATTATTAAAAACATAACGAGGGTGTAAATACACAATGCTGCATAAAGATATAATCTGAAGGAGTTACCCAGAGTGGGAAATAATTAACCTAGAGCAACAGCAGCAATACAAAACAAACCCTACCATGGGTTGTAGACCACAGGAAAACGGAACATGTGTTTACCTTTTTACTATATACTGTCCCTGTGAATGCAGGAAGAAGTGTATTTTTGGGGTAGTCTGCAGGGCAGTGGGAAATCTAGCCACTACAGGCAGTGAGTGAATAATGATAACTAAACTTTTGCACCAATAGTTCAAGTTGTGGAACTGAGGCTGAGAAAGCAAACGGTTTCCCAGCTGTCCTGTGTGCTATCGACACAATGTCTTCCACTCCAGCAGAGTCCCAAAACTCAGCAATTCCTTTTTTGTCTCAAGGCACTAATATCTTCCCCGCTGAGAAGGTTTCAGATAGATGGTAGACACACCCTTCTATTCATCAGAACTCTTCCAAATACCCATTCCCTTGCTTTTCCCATCGTCTACAGAATCTAACTAAATCATTGCAAGAAAAAGCTATCAATTAAAGTGGCTCATTGAGCAGAGCTATATAACACGCCATTCTAGCCACGTTGCTATAATCATGATTATGCTAAGGCCTGTGCCCTTTGCATAGGAGTGGATGTTGAAGGCAGATACGGGGAAGAAAGCAGTGTAGGAGGTAGCACGATACTCTCATTTGAATAGAATACCTGAAGCAGGTAGCAATGTTAATGGGCTACAGAGTGAATACAAAACAGACCCAGCTTGAAGTTAAAAGGAAGATTAGAAGAAAGGAGGACAGAAATATGAGACACACGGTCTGAAGTGGATGAGGAACAGTATGTAGGGGAAATGAAAAAAAGAGGGAACAAATGAAAGAATCTGAAAGAGGGAAATGCTGAATTTAACATAGTAAAGGTGGTAAACCCAAACAATGAAGACTTTAAAAACCTTTTGCTGAATTCTGTATATATGCAAACTGAGATCGTTAGATATAGGGTAACAAAGACACGATTAAGAACACAGCTCTGTTAAGAAGCGCGTTTTCATTAGTGAGGATAAGTCACAGCCTGGTTATACTGATCTGTTGCCCTAAGGACGGTCTAGTAAGCCTAGATTTGAAAGACAATTGTGGAAAACGAAGCAGTGAAGCGTCACGTTGAACCTAGACAAGCAACTTCCCACTAAACACCAAAGGGTAATTGCAAAGCCTACAGCTAAGTTCAGCCTGAAGCCAGCTAAGAAATAAAAGAGGTGGGGAGGAGTGGGGAGGGAAAAAAACTGTAACAGATATGCTGCCTGAAATAGGGATAGGTGGACAGTTTTATGAACAAACTGTGTCACCCAAATATTAACAGCTTTTGAGAGGTGGGAAGACAATTAAACCACATGTGGCTCACCACTACCAGTATCCCAGGTGCACAGTCTTTCTTAAACACATATTATTAAAGGAACGCTTTGTCTAAATAAATAGTATAGTGCCCAAATAACCTTTGGTAAAGCAAGGTATTAACTGCTGGTCACAGAGAGAACAGTAAGGCAGGTGTTCACTATAAATTAAGCCTGCTGATGCAATCCTGATTAGCACCCAGTCCCAGACACCGTGTGGAAGAACAGATCGTGTGATCCCATGCGGCGTGCGGGAGGCAGTGCGGAGACACAAGCAAGTTCAAAGTCATTGCTACCTGGATAACCCTGAGAGCAGGCGTACCATCTACGTAAATTCAGATTCACATCTTTACAAACGTGCTGCTCTACTAATTCTCTTACTACACAGAACCCCCTCAGCCTCAATAATTTTCATCCCAGGAGACAAGGCAAAGGTTCAGTGTATGAAGATGTGTTCTAATACATGCTTAAGCTGCACTGGCAACTTGCCCACCATAGAGGGCACATCAATAATCTATGACAACAACGGGGTAATATTGTGTAGTTTCAAAGGGGCATATTTCAAAAACGCTTCATATTATTTATGCACAGATATAGACAAGCCGCTAGTTAGTACAGTTAATAAACCATTACAAGTTTGCTCCAAATGAGTGGGATATCTAAATCCAACATTATTTATTAGGCAATATGATTTTTTTCTAGGCATTTATCCATCAAACATGGCACACTTATTGCATGCATTATGCAAAGTGTCAAATTAAACTATTGCTTATAAAAATAAACATTAGTTACTGAAATTATCCAAATGCCTGCTTAGAATGTTATTTAGGGTAGCTAATAAATATCTTTAACAAACCTTTTGCATAGAGAAAGTGGAAAAGCATGGAAGAAAAATTACTGGGGTCTTGCCTCCTTGCTAGTCTTTTCTTCAAGTAAACAATAAGAGAGAATTAAAGTGTAAAGAAAAAAAAAAGTCTCATGGGAGCTAATAAACCAAAGACCACATTAGCTATTATGGCATCTGTCTTACAATGGGAAAAAGAATGTAGTAACAAGCAAAATGACCTCTGCAGCAATTAGAGTGTAGAAAGTCATGAATGGAGAAAGGAGTATCTCTTTGGTTTCATTCCACATCATTATTTGACTCGAATTTCGCCAGTTTTCAGCCAGAGCAGGCTCAGTCTCTGTAAATGCCCACTCATTAAGAACCAAGACCTGCAAAATGCTGAGAATGATTCATCCCCACAGGATTCAGCCAGAAATGAAGACAGTTAGTGACCTCATGACTTTTCAGGGAGAGATGAAGATTAAGCCTTTGAAACAGGGGTTAGAGAAGAGGCAAATTACTGTATATTCATAGCAGAAATACTATCTTCCTAGAAGCTAGGGACTGTGGTGTGTGTTATTTTGGCTTTTGCGGCCAAAGAAAACTCTACAAATGCAAAGTCAAGCATGTAAATTCTTTAAACACTAAAGGTTGACTTAATCACCGTGGACAGGGTGATCAAACACTGCCTACATTCAGTGGGCGGGGGGAGCAGAGGAAAGAAGCTGAGGCATGGAGCACTGACCGTAATGGAAGCCCTCCTGCTTCCTTGGCATCGTGGTGCTGCCCAGTAACGTCCGACAGCCCTGGGCTTGCCACAGCTGCTCAGGGAATGTTAGTTTTCAGTTGGTTTGCTTTTATCTTCCTGAAAGGATTAAATTCCACACCTACTGCCTTTGACCCTAATCCACAAGCCTACCTGATGTTCTAGGTCTGGATACCCATCATGTTTCATGCTGAAGCTGGACAACTGTGTGGGAAAAAAGATACGAAACTTCTGGTTCAGCTGGGGCCAGATAGGGAGGTCAAGCCTGATTTGGTGGTATTATGGGCATTAAAAAAAAAAAAAAAAAAAAAGAGGCCTTCAAAATTAATATCCTGTTCTCAAAGTTTTGGCCGTATTTTCTCGTCACACTGGGACAAGGAGAAGGAATTTCTCATATCACATTAAGCTTACAGAGGATATTAAATTCAAGTATAACAAATGAAGAAAAATGAAATGGGTAACTGCAGGCATAAGCTGAGGAATGTACACAGTGAGTTTATTGCATATAAACCATTTGCTACTGTGATTATTAAATATATTTAGTTCTATTTAAAACAAACAAAAGTACTTACACTGGGAAATTGTACAGTCTCTGAGCCAGGAAAAAATTGGTTTTCTTTGAAGATATATCAGTTATAGAAATAGTACACAGTTACTTTACTCAATAAAAAAATACCGAATTATATGGCAGTGGGGAGATTTTTGTTCACTAAGTTCAATTTTTTATTTGAGAAAAAGTAATAATAGTATGAATGAACAAGACATGAGTTTTACAACAGAAGAAAAAGGAATATTCCATTGCCAGAAGGGCTATAAATATGTTCCTTTAAAACAACAAAGTAATAGACCAAGCACAATCTGGGGTAGTGCACCAGTATAGTCAGCTAAACATGCAAAGCTTCAACAGTAGGAACTGTAATTTTGTGACTGTTTCTAAGACAGCTGTCAAACTGCTGACTAGCAGAATGTGATCCAATATTGCATCAGGACTGAAAATGTGTTTGCTTAAATTTTTAGAAGTATTTGCACAACTGTATTTTAAATTTCTGCTTTTAGTTGTTTCATGTGCAACCACATTAACTGAAAAAGCAGATAATCCAACCCTTCTTCACATGCAGATTTCTGTAAGTCTTTGAAATTACTTAAAGGATACAGCGGTATACAGTAAGCATGCTTCGATAAAAGCTAAGGAAGAGGTATAATAAGTATTTCTGGTCCAGTATCTCAAATTCCAGAACAACATCTGGTCTACACAAGATTACCTGGTAGACTCTTTATTGTGCTGGTCTTTAGATTAAGTAATTGGCTCTTAGACTGAAAATAGAAATAACCTTTGATTTTCTGGCATTTATCCTGCTTTAAACATAATCAGAGTGTAGTTAATGAAGATACACATTTCATATTGATAGAAAGCCATATCAAAAAAATCCAGAATACATTGAAAGACTCAGTGGATATGCATATTTGAAACACAGCACATTGATTTAGCCACAGTTCTCATTAAAATTAGCTTCAGGCAGGCTCCTAAAAATCATTGCATACTATAGGAAAATCACTGTAAATCACTCAGGCAGAGCAAGGTCCTACAGTCAAATAGATATTCCCAAGACCACTAAAGAAAACTAAACAGTATTTTGAAAATTTGAAAAAAGGTAGCTCCATTGACAGCGTGATTCTATTGATTTTAGTGAAGCTATGTGAACTTACACCATTTGAAGATCTTTGCCACAATGACGAGCTTCCTTTCCAGGAAGACGTGTGAGCAAGTGTGTGAGGTTATGAATGTGTTATTAATATGCAAGTCAAATGAAATTTGATTAAGGTTACTGAAAGGAATATTCTTTACACAAACCAAAATGACAGAAAGCCCTGCCTTACTATCACTATTCCTCAAATGAGAACCGGATTTCTGTGTTAAATATTTCTCAGGGATTATCTCAAATCCCTGTTTTCTTGCATATAGCTGCCAGGAAATCTGTGCTCCACCATTCTACCCTTATTTATTAAATTTAATGCAGTGCAGAACACTACTATAGAGCCAGACTTCATATTTTAGAAACTATGGGTAGTTCAGCAGACAATGTACACTCTATGAGGATGCAAATACCACACAGAGCAGACAGATAAGGGCAGAAATTACTTCCATCCTACCTCACAGGCTTATTACTTTAAAAATGTTCTGTAGAGAAAATATTCCAAAATTTCCACCAATCTTACCATGTTTTTATGAGGTTTTTTTTTGGTTTTTTTTTTTTTTCCTTTTTCTGTAAAAGTTTGAGGGAAGATTAAAAAGGAAGATTGTTAGGTTTCATAGAGGTTGAAAAACCTAAGTGCCACATACACTAGGAATACAGTTAATAATTCAGAACTTTTGTTTGACTCTCTTACTGATGGTTGTCTCAACTCATTAATTTTACTTGAAGATAGATTTTCTATGTACAGTACCACAGAATATGTATTTGTTTCTCATAGTTAAAAAAAGTAATAGAAATAAATAGCCTATAAGCTAAAAAAAGGCAAAACAAGGATCAGCAATATTTACTAATAGGAAATAATTTGCAAATAATAGCAAATAATCAGTAATAGCAAATATTGACTAATAGTAAATTGGTGAAAATAAAAAAATATCCCTATATCCCAGCAGTCGCCATACATAACCTCTTATCTGCTGTAATATCCCTACAAATTACTCCTTTTCTCATTGCAGAGTCCTTTTCAGACAGTATACACAGCCTTTTTCAAAAGAAATCAAATTACAAATATAATATTTTCCCTCTCCATGTACGTAGCAGCTGCAACTAAAGATCACCCTTTAAACCGCTGGCTCAAAATGACACTTGGCCATTTAGAGCGAGCAGGGCACAGGGCTGTCGGGGCGAACATTAATGAACTGCACATGGCTTCATTTCAAATATGATTTTAAATACTTCCTTTACAGGCAGAAAATTGAGGCCTGATAGTTTCATATACTGAAGTAATGTGGATAGGTGTGAAAACCTCTGGCATCCTCAAAAACTGTCTTCAGTGTGGGAGAAAAATCTCAGCTCTACTACTCTGGTGTTCAGCCTGAGGGCTGTATGAGAAGTTCAGTGCAGATGAGTCTAACTCTGACAAGACCTTGGCTGCTATGACCTTACTTTCCTCACAGAAAAAAACTAATTCATCCCTCATTTATCAATCAATCGACCTAAGCAGCATTTGCTGGGTCTTCCACAAGGCAGTACCCAAGGAGAATGTGATCCTTTGGACCTGATCCTTCTTGGTATTGAGACGGTTTTATGATATTCTGGCAGCACATGCTTGCTCCAAATCCATTTTGACTCGCCATGGGAGCTTCCTCTCCAGAGAAATCGGCAGATGAGTTACTCTCCTAGTCACATCCATCATACCAACACCATGGTCACACTATGATCTCTAAATCATACTAATTTCTAAATTTCTAAATCATACCAATACCAACTGAGAAAATACTAGTGGATGCTGGTGCTACCATTGTGTCCTGCATTGGTGACACTGGTCTCGTTCACCGCTCTGCCTGGCCTAGCTGCAGACCAAACAAACCATCTTTCTCCGCTACTTCTCTTTCTGCGGCAAATATGCCCTCCCCACATTTTGGGCAGTGTTACCTCCATGGCAGAAGGCATGCTCTGCTCCTTTCCCTGCCCCTTCTTGCTCCCAGCACGGTGTCAGGAGCAGAGCCTTGCATACATATGAATTTCCTGAGGGCTGGTAGCTCCTGGAAGATTTTTCTAGTCCAGGTTAGGACTAGCAGGGGAATATGGTGAGAGAAAGGCGTGTTGGAGAAGTGTGAAAATTAGTGCAGCTTTAATGCTAAAGATCAGTGGCCCCAGAACAGTGCAAGCAAGAACTTTTTTACCTTTCTTTTTTAAATTCTCCAGTTATGTCTTATACAATCTGAATTTCACCCAGCAAACAAGCCAAATAGCTCTTATTTTTATCACATGAGGAGTCTGCTTTGTATTTATTCCAGGTATGTAAGCAGGACTTGGAAACATTATCAGTTGTCTTCCACTATTGCTATATTCATTTTTTTCTTTATTATATTTATATTTTACTGAGCCCATCGTTCCAAAGCAATTTGAGATTCTATGCAATTTCTTTTGCTCAGGTGACCCGGTTCACATTCAAGACTATATCCATAGTTTAAGAATGAAAATGTTTTCCTAGAAAATGTAGGTTTATCTTTTGGGCAGGTGATTTGAACTCAGAGCAACTTTTTTCTAACTTTAAAGCTGAAATACCAAAACCCTATCTTTCATTGGATTATTTAGAATAAGACTTTCCAGTGCATAATACCTTACAGAAAGGTAGGGAAGCCTTGCAGGCCTACCTGTCTTACTATGAATTGTTATTGATACATTAAAAATGTAGCAGTTCAAATTTCAGGGTCTCAGATAATTTTTTTACTTCAATGTCATATGCTAACCTCCCAGTGTCTTACTAATCCATTTTGACTTTTACCCCCTGCATTTGCTTGTTGTAACCTAGATCTTTTTGAAGATCTAAAATTGCAGATAGACATTGATTAAAAAAACCTCCAACATCGGCGCAGCAGCTATGGAAAATATCACTTGGGTCTTTTCTTTTCTTTTTTTTTTTTTTTTTTAAAACACCTTAATGTGCCTGAAGATTAGAGGCTTAAAGCTACATCAGGTTTCTAACACTACTACATTTGTGTATTATTTTTGTATTATTATTACTCATCCTGATCATAAACCTGGCAAGACTACACCAATACTCTTTACCATGCTGATACGAGGTATTCAGACTTCATGTTTAAGTGCTGGCTATGCCCTAAACCACCTTTACAAAGATATCTCTGACAAGACCTACGAAGGTACATAGAAAGCTGCCTTCTATCTCACCTTCAACCTTTAGAGGGCAGTGCTCCCTTTGGTTACTTAGAGATACTCTAGACGGGCATGATGCTGCCATTACCTGAGAGAGGAAAAATTAGTAACAAAACAAATTTCAAAGGACAAGAAAATTTCTTGCTTTGCCGAATATAGGGAAGGGAACCCATGCGTCATGTGCCACACAGTGGGTGAACCCTTTACCCTTTGAAGGGCAACAGGGACTAGAGGTCTTGTCCTTGAGGCTTCGACATTGACACTAGTGGCTGCTGAGAGGAGGGTAACTACGACTGAAAGGGCAGAGGAAAGTAGTCGAAAATGAAACATATTATACTCGTACTCCAATTCAGTCTCATTTTTATGCAGACGTTAAAACCCTGTCAAGGCATAGCTTCTGTCGGAGGTATCGGCATACCATGGAGAAGCAATACTGTCTATAGAGTTACAGCCGTTTTTCTGCAAGGATTTATAAATTTCCAAAATCCTGCCTTAGAGTGCTATGGAGGAAAACAGCGTGGGATGAGAAGTGGAAGAAAGGCCAAGAATTCCTCTAGTGGAAGACCTGTGCTCTCTTTTTTATTTATTTTGCCCTCCAATACTAACAGTAAACATTATGAACAACTTTTCACCCATGATCAGATTTATTATTTAAAACAAAACAAACACAAACAAGTGCCAAAAAGCTGAGCAGAAAACTGTACCGACCCACTTAGATACTCTGAGGTCCTGAGAAGCAAAAAAGCTCTGAAAAATACTAGAAATTGTATTGGCACTAGCTGAGATGGAGTTAATTTTCCCCATAGCAGCCCTCACAGCGCTGTGCTGTGCATTGGTAGCCAGCAAGGTGTTGGTAACACACCAGTGTTTTGGCTGCTGCTGAGCAGCACTTGCACAGAATCAAGGCTGTCTCTCTCCAACATCCCCCCTCACCAGCAGGCTGGGGGTGGGCAAGATCTTGGGAAGGGGCACAGCCAGGGCAGCTGACCCAAACTGACCAAAGGGATATTCCCTACCACATGACGTCTGCTTAGCAATAAAAGCTAAGCGAAAGGAGAAGGAAGGGAGGGCATTCATTATTTACAACATTTGTCTTCCAGAGCGATTGCTATGCATACTGAAGCCCTGCAGGACATCACCTGCTGATAGGAAGTAGATAATAAATCTTTTGTTTTTCCTTTGCTTCTGTGTGCGACCTTTGCTTTTGCTTTATTAAACTGCCTTTATCTTGACCCTGAGGTTTTTTCCATCTTTTTTTCTCTTCCCCACCTCTACCTTCCCCCATCCTGCTGGGGAAAGGAACAATAGAGTAGCTTGGTGGGCACCTGGCATCAGCTCAACCCACCACAGAAATACAACCAAAAAATCTGATCTCCCTTGTCATTATTTAAGTACTATCCTCTTTTTTTTTTTTTTCTTTTGGACATCTGACATGGTCCAGCAAATTAAATTTTATCAGTAAGAATGGCAAGACTTAATAAACTAGACCTAGTAAGCTTCTGAAAAACATTCATAATGTGCTAGTCATTACGTATTGTCATTTATAACTCATGAACTGCATTTATACTTTTCAACGTTAGGATCCTAGGATAACTCAGGGTGGAAGGGACTTCAGGAAGTCTCGTATTCCAAACTGCTGTTCAAAGCAGGCTGCTAGCACTGATGTGAAATATAATGTTTTACCTGGCTTACTTAGTAAATAAGCATTATCCTCACCATACTTACTGGATGTGTCATCACAACCTTGATACTAATGCATTTGTAGCATGATTGCTTTCACATTTGGACTGATATCTTTACTTTTTAGACACCTTTTGAATGCCTTTCCTCAGGTTACTAGCCATTCCAGATGATCTCTCAGTGATGTAAATCAACAGTCATCAAAGAAAAGCTATTTTGCTGGCATAACTTGCGGCCAAAGAGCTACTTTAAAGTCATGAAAAAGTTCTACTAATGTTTAACTTGATAAGTAGCCACTAGCCACTAGCTATGACCTAGTGTTCAGTCACAGAAATTCACTTATAAGATCAAAACGTATTTTAGTGAAAATCTGTTTAACTGAGAAGTACAATGAGAAGCATGAATTTTATCATCTATGAGAATATGAGCATTAAATCTATTTTTTTCTTAATTCTTTAGAAGATTTGTGGTTGTTATTTGTTCTAATAGACTTGGTTCAAAACAAGTGAAAGTGAGGCAGTATGTTTCAACTTACAGTGCATTTTAATTTGCTTTATTCATTGACAGAACATTGAAAATAATCCATTTGTTCATTAGAGAGTGCCAAAAATAACTCAGCAGTTTCTCTTTTGCTTCTATTAATAGATTTCCTCATTTCACGTTAATCACTTCTTTCAGCACTTGGCACCTTGCAAAAGAAATTTATAACATCTCGAATTATTAGTTGTTTATTGCATTCCCAAAATAAAAATACCAATATCACTGTGTAGGAAGTCCTGTGTAATGAGATTGGGGCATTTGAATCATCTGTAATGTACCTTGCCATTTTGATAAATATCATGAATGTTAAAGTAATTTCAAGCTATGGCAATACGTGCACATAGATGCATATTCAGATGTGTCAAGACAAGTGTTATTTTAAGCATTTCTTGCTTAAATGTATAGTTGGAAAGTCTTAATTATCATTCTAAATTAGCATGATAATAGTTGAATTTGGTTTGCTTAGTGTATCTCTTGATTGAGCCTCAAAGGTGTATCCATTTGTAAATTTTTAGGATTCCATTTCATTATTAAATGACTGACATTTCAATAAGAGGCTGAACTATTAAGCCATAGTAAAAATTGAAACAAAAGTGGTAACACTGACTTCCAGAATAAATCCTGTCCCCAAGGTCTTTTTGAAGAGCACTGTAGTTGTTGTCTCCTAAATTGTTTATTGAAGAGGTTTTATAGTAATGCAACAAATGAAATCCCATAGACAGTATCCTATTTCACACAAATACGGAAAAAAAATTATATTAAAATTTCTGTGTCACAGTTTATGGTGATCTTGTCCTGAATAAACTCATAAACACTTTATTCTGTCATTCAGTTTATATGTTACTGTCTCACATTTGGATTGATGGTTGACAGCAATGATGTATAAATTATGCATGCCAATTTACTGAACACCATTAAACCAAAAGAGTATGGGTAATTTCAATAATTATACATATAAATAGTATTATTAGCTCTGTCAAACTCAGTACCTGGATAGCATGTGAGTATATAATATCCGCTAGGGATTCAAAAGGTTCAGGATTTTGCATGAGGTTGATGGCTGGAGAGGTTCCAGTTTCCATTTCTACGCAGCTCGTACCTATAATCTGCAACCAGACATCATGCTTAAGATTCAGAAAAGCTTTGATGTTGGCTGATCTGTCCAGACTCACGCTATATTTTCAGAGGGAAGAAGGCAGCAACTCAAAAGATAATTACTTCTAGTAAATACTGCACCGGTGGCATTTATATTACAACCATCAAAGAACTGGAGAACCATTTTCTCTGGTTTATTGCAACTTTCTTCAAGGTACTCCTTATCTCACAAAGCTCCTCTCAAGTGATATGCCTGGAAACGAATGCTTTCCAGCTAGGGAGGAAAACCTCCACTGTATTACTATTTACTGAAGCTTTACTTCAGTGGTGTCTAAAGGCCCCAATGCGGTAGATGTTGTACAAACACATAATAAGTGGCAGCCATGGAAAACTTCTAGTTTAAACAGACAAGGTAGACAAAGAATTGGACAAACACCTGCCAACATTTTCATTTTCATCAATTAGTTCAGTGCCTGGGATGCTTTAGATGCACCGCACAGGCAAAGCAGAGTCAGCCTACGCAGATGCAATTTAAAGTTTGTTTGGAATTTCCGAATGTCTGACAGATACCGCTGCTAAACAACTGGACATCCACTTTCAAAAGCAGCAGGACGCAACGAAAGTGGTAGAAGCAGCAGGTATGCGAAATTATTGTTTTAATTTTAAAACTTAATAACTCAGACACAGAGAAATTAAGTGATTAAATTTTCACTTTGAGTAAATCAGCCTGGCCACTGGAAATAATAATACAAACCAGGCTTAATATAAGTAATAATATGGTTATTAATCTCAGAGTTAAAAATTATATATCCTCTGCAGTCAAAATGCTTGAGCAGTGTTCTACATATCCTAATTGCATATTTATATAAAATGCTTGTACCCAGACAGCATTCTGATTTTGCCTTACAATATCCTTTAGAATTCCATTGAAACAAATTTTTACATTATTCACTACAAAAAACACGTTTTTAGCCCCCTTTTTTTGCCACTGCTACCAATGCCTTAGTTTCATCTTCATTTGTTTTAAGACAACTCGTAGGTAACGAGAATAATTCAATTTAAGGAGGATAAATTATTATGCAAGGAAACAGAAGAAAAATATATCATATGGAAAGCAACATAAAACATAGCCTGTAAAGGGAAGGTAAATTATATTTTAAAATATAATGGCCACATACGCTGTGTTACAAAACAGCAACCAAGTGGGAAGAAATTCTGCATTACTTCCAGACTCTCAGCAACTCGCTCTAGTAGGAAAGTACCAGGGAAGCACAAGAAACTTTCTTTTTGGTACCTTCAGTTTATAAATGACCCTTTTAGAAAAACAGAGAGGATTGTTTACTTTGTGTGACCCTGAGGGAAAAGCATGGTAGTCAATGAAGCAGATTCACCTCCTTTTCCTTCTTGACAGGAGCCCTCTGAAGTGTCTTCACATAGTTGCCTAAACCGTTATTTAGTTATCCCGTGCATTGGGAAACTCTGGAAAGCACAGAACTCTCTCTACTGCTGCTTAAGCAGACAATATAATGTCTCATCCACGCTGTTTTCCCTTCCTTTTTTTTGTCATTAGTTTGCTAATTCCTTGGTTGGATTATACTGTTAGACAGGATACGTTAATGAATTAAAACAAAGCAAATGTTACCACCTATTGTCATCTGGTAATAATCACTCATAATTACTACATCAAATGCCATCATGCACTTGCACCATGGCTATACTGTACACCGCTGAATTAAATCGGCTAAGCCCTACAGCCACAAGAACTATGCTAAATTATACTAGTTCCAGATTTGGCCCTGCTTTTTGAATTTTGGCCTGTGTGTCACTTCACATGTTCTGACCAAGGTGGCTTACACTTGCAGAGCCATCTGCAAGATCTACTATAGAAGGGCAGAAGTAATTTAAGGTAAAGTTTCTGCATCTAAAGGATCTCTTTGCAATGTGCCAAAGCGCCAGGTTAGAAGCAGTCCACCAGAGCCGTTCTCACCAAGCTGTGCCCGACCTCCCCTGCCTGAGGATACCTTTCAACGATGTTTTGACCAATAACAAGCTCTAAAAGGTAGTGCTGTAACCAGGAAATTCTTCCATCTCTAGTTTTATTGTACAGAGGTTATTATTTAGAACCGCCAAAGGAACAGGCAAACTTGAAGACAGACCTGCTGGAAACACCACCTAAAAGGGTTATTGATCCTTGATGGGCTGGTCATGCCCCTCAACCACAGAGACACAAACCACCGCTTAACACGCAAGGAGGTGAAGAATCTTGCCCAGGTTTTCTGTAAATCACACAAAAGATTCAAGCAACTAGTCAGACTGTAGTTTTGTCCAACCACTATTGAATGTGCTGTTATTCCTTGCCTACTGTTTTCTAGCTGTATAAAATTAAGTTTTACTTGAGTACTCCTGTAGTCACTGGTAGTACAATGAGATCACTGTAACAGTCCTACTTCTCACGGATTGTACGACAGGAATATATTTTC